>NC_082341.1:53531017-54150183 GCF_027477595.1 Haemorhous mexicanus
TTACCTTCCCTTCCCCTTCCTTCCCTTCCCAAACCTTCCCAACACCTTCCCAACCTTCCCAAACCCTTCCCTTCCCAAACCTTCACAAACCTTCCCAAACCTTCCCAACCCTTCCCAAACCTTCCCAAACCTTCCCTTCCCAAACCTTCCCAAACCTTCCCAAACCTTCCCAAATCTTCCCTTCCGAAACCTTCCCTTTCGCGTTGCAGGGGCGTTCCCCGTCCCAAACCTTCCCTTCCCTTCCCTTCCTTCCCTTCCCTTCCCTTCCCTTCCCTTCCCTTCCCTTCCCTTCCTTCCCTTCCCTTCCCTTCCCTTCCCTTCCCTTCCCTTCCCTTCCCTTCCCTTCCCTTCCCTTCCCTTCCCTTCCTTCCCTTCCTTCCCTTCCCTTCCTTCCCTTCCCTTCCCTTCCTCCTTCCCAAACCTTCCCTTCCCTTCCCAAACCTTCCCTTCCCTTCCCAAACCTTCCCTTCCCTTCCCTTCCCTTCCCTTCCCTTCCCTTCCCTTCCCTTCCCTTCCCTTCCCTTCCCTTCCCTTCCCTTCCCTTCCCTTCCCTTCCTTCCCTTCCCTTCCTTCCCAAACCTTCCCTTCCCAAACCTTCCCTTCCCAAACCTTCCCAAACCTTCCCAAACCTTCCCAAACCTTCCCAAACCTTCCCAAACCTTCCCAAACCTTCCCAAACCTTCCCTTCCCAAACCTTCCCAAACCTTCCCAAACCTTCCCAAACCTTCCAAACCTTCCCTTCCCAAACCTTCCCAAACCTTCCCTTCCCAAACCTTCCCTTCCCTTCCCTTCCCTTCCCAAACCTTCCCTTCCCTTCCCTTCCCTTCCCTTCCCTTCCCTTCCCAAACCTTCCCTTCCCTTCCCAAACCTTCCTTTCCCTTCCCAAACCTTCCCAAACCTTCCCTTCCCAAACCTTCCCAAACCTTCCCAAACCTTTCCAAACCTTCCCTTCCCAAACCTTCCCTTCCCAAACCTTCCCTTCCCAAACCTTCCCAAACCTTCCCTTCCCTTCCCTTCCCTTCCCTTCCCTTCCCTTCCCTTCCCTTCCCTTCCCTTCCCTTCCCTTCCCTTCCCTTCCCTTCCCAAACCTTCCCTTCCCAAACCTTCCCTTCCCTTCCCTTCCCTTCCCTTCCCTTCCCTTCCTTTCCCTTCCCTTCCCTTCCCTTCCCTTCCCTTCCCTTCCCTTCCCTTCCCTTCCCTTCCCTTCCCTTCCCTTCCCTTCCCTTCCCTTCCAAACCTTCCCTTCCCTTCCCTTCCCTTCCCTTCCCTTCCCTTCCCTTCCCTTCCCTTCCCTTCCCTTCCCTTCCCTTCCCTTCCCTTCCCAAACCTTCCCAAACCTTCCCAAACCTTCCCAAACCTTCCCTTCCCAAACCTTCCAAACCTTCCCAAACCTTCCCTTCCCTTCCCTTCCCTCCCTTCCCTTCCCTTCCCTTCCCTTCCCTTCCCTTCCCTTCCCTTCCCTCCCTTCCCTTCCCTTCCCTTCCCTTCCCTTCCTTCCCTTCCCTTCCCTTCCCTTCCCTTCCCTTCCCTTCCCTTCCCTTCCTTCCCTTCCCAAACCTTCCCTTCCCTCCCTTCCCTTCCCTTCCCTTCCCTTCCCTTCCCTTCCCTTCCCTTCCCTTCCCTTCCTTCCCTTCCCTTCCCTTCCCAAACCTTCCCAAACCTTCCCAAACCTTCCCAAACCTTCCCAAACCTTCCCAAACCTTCCCAAACCTCCCAAACCTTCCCAAACCTTCCCTTCACAAACCTTCCCAAACCTTCCCAAACCTTCCCAAACCTTCCCAAACCTTCCCTTCCCAAACCTTCCCAAACCTTCCCTTCCCAAACCTTCCCAAACCTTCCCTTCCCAAACCTTCCCTTCCCTTCCCAAACCTTCCCTTCCCTTCCCTTCCCTTCCCTTCCCTTCCCTTCCCTTCCCTTCCCTTCCCTTCCCTTCCCTTCCCTTCCCTTCCCTTCCCTTCCCTTCCCTTCCCTCCCTTCCCTTCCCTTCCCTTCCCTTCCCTTCCCTTCCCTTCCCTTCCCTTCCCTTCCCTTCCCTTCCCTTCCCTTCCCTTCCCTTCCCTTCCCTTCCCTTCCCAAACCTTCCCTTCCCTTCCCAAACCTTCCCTTCCCTTCCCTTCCCAAACCTTCCCAAACCTTCCCAAACCTTCCCAAACCTTCCCAAACCTTCCCAAACCTTCCCAAACCTTTCCTTCCCAAACCTTCCCTTCCCAAACCTTCCCTTCCCAAACCTTCCCTTCCCTTCCCTTCCCTTCCCTTCCCTTCCCTTCCCTTCCCAAACCTTCCCTTCCCAAACCTTCCCTTCCCAAACCTTCCCTTCCCAAACCTTCCCTTCCCTTCCCTTCCCTTCCCTTCCCAAACCTTCCCAAACCTTCCCAAACCTTCCCAAACCTTCCCTTCCCAAACCTTCACAAACCTTCCCAAACCTTCCCAAACCTTCCCAAACCTTCCCAAACCTTCCCTTCCCAAACCTTCCCAAACCTTCCCAAACCTTCCCAAATCTTCCCTTCCCGAAACCTTCCCTTCCCGTCCCAAACCTTCCCTTCCCTTCCCTTCCCTTCCCTTCCCTTCCCTTCCCAAACCTTCCCTTCCCTTCCCTTCCCTTCCCTTCCCTTCCCTTCCCTTCCCTTCCCTTCCCTTCCCTTCCCTTCCCTTCCCTTCCCTTCCCTTCCCTTCCCTTCCCTTCCCTTCCCTTCCCTTCCCTTCCCTTCCCTTCCCTTCCCTTCCCTTCCCTTCCCTTCCCTTCCCTTCCCTTCCCTTCCCTTCCCTTCCCTTCCTTCCCTTCCCTTCCCTTCCCTTCCCTTCCCTTCCCTTCCCTTCCCTTCCCTTCCCTTCCCTTCCCTTCCCTTCCCTTCCCTTCCCTTCCCTTCCCTTCCCTTCCCTTCCCTTCCCTTCCCTTCCCTTCCCTTCCCTTCCCTTCCCTTCCCTTCCCTTCCCTTCCCTCCTTCCCTTCCCTTCCCTTCCCTTCCCTTCCCTTCCCTTCCCTTCCCTTCCCAAACCTTCCCTTCCCAAACCTTCCCTTCCCAAACCTTCCCAAACCTTCCCAAACCTTCCCAAACCTTCCCAAACCTTCCCAAACCTTCCCAAACCTTCCCAAACCTTCCCTTCCCAAACCTTCCCAAACCTTCCCAAACCTTCCCAAACCTTCCCAAACCTTCCCTTCCCAAACCTTCCCAAACCTTCCCTTCCCAAACCTTCCCTTCCCTTCCCTTCCCTTCCCAAACCTTCCCTTCCCTTCCCTTCCCTTCCCTTCCCTTCCCAAACCTTCCCTTCCCTTCCCAAACCTTCCCTTCCCTTCCCAAACCTTCCCAAACCTTCCCTTCCCAAACCTTCCCAAACCTTCCCAAACCTTTCCAAACCTTCCCTTCCCAAACCTTCCCTTCCCAAACCTTCCCTTCCCAAACCTTCCCTTCCCAAACCTTCCCTTCCCAAACCTTCCCAAACCTTCCCTAACCTTCCCAAACCTTCCCTTCCCAAACCTTCCCAAACCTTCCCAAACCTTCCCAAACCTTCCCTTCCCAAACGTTCCCTTTCCAAACCTTCCCAAATCTTCCCAAACTTTCCCAAACCTTCCCTTCCCGTCCCAAACCTTCCCTTCCCAAAACCTTCCCTTCCCGAAACCTTCCTTTCCCAAAACCTCCCAAACCTTCCCAAACCTTCCCAAAACCTTCCCTTCCCTTCCCGAAACCTTCTCGAAACCTTCCTGAAACCTTCCCTTCCCTCCCCTTCCCTTCCCAAACCTTCCCTTCCCTTCCCGAAACCTTCCCTTCCCTTCCCAAACCTTTCCTTTCCGAAACTTTCCCTTCCCTTCTGGAAGCCTTCTCTTCCCTTCCCGAAACCTTCCCTTCCGTTTCTGGAAACCTTCCCGAAACATTCCTGCCACGTTCCCGAAACCTTCCCTTCCCTTCCCATGTAACGTGGTGTCTAGTGCATGTAGTTCCTGATGTGCAGAATTGTCTTAAAGGTGCTGCTAATGAGAAATTCATCCCTACTTTACTTCATCTGTGCATGTCAGGGACAGCAGAATGAAGAGGGGATTAATCAGTACAGCTTTGTTCCAGGTTGTTGGAGGCATTTTATTCCTGGTGACCTAAGAATTTCTATGTGCTTAGGTTTGAAAAGCTGGGCAGTAGTTGGCTTTTCAGAAGAAAAATGATTGCAGTTTTCCAGAGATAATCAAGTGACCAACTGCCTTTTCTTTCTATTCCTGGAGCTTGAACATGGGATATGTATTAGACTTTTCATTGTCACCCCAGTATTGTGATAGACCAAACAGGTCCAGTTCAAGGACAGCTAAGTATACTGAGCAGAGGGCAACCTCCTTTCAGCCTTCTAAGTATATCTCTGACACTAGTCACTTTATGCTCCCTCTTAGGAGGGTCTTTACCTAAGTTTCTTACCTATTATCAAAGGTGGGATGTGTATTGCCGGTGTATCTTTTCTTCTGGGCTTTTTCTGCTCCAGTTCAGTCATTTGAGGCATTGGAGTGACTCTCTCTCTCTGTGACTTCTCTGGGATACCATAGCTTTTCAGCAGATTTTCAGATGAGTCTGAAACTATGCCTGTAAGCCAGCAATAAAAAAAAAAAAATGCTACTTTAGCCTGTTTACATTGAAGAAACTTCCACCTGTGTAGCTCTCCCAAAGACTACTCTGAAGTACAGTGGCACAACTGCATGATCTGCTGCATGATGTACCTACCCTACATTTCTTTCAAATTAATTATTTCCCATAGGCTCTAGAAAATGATGCTATCAGGCCAGCTGGCTTCTGATTATACATAATGCACTAAAAATCGTGGGACAGATGAGTGTAATCTCCTATTCCAGAACTTTAGACGTCTTACCACAGTAACTTAATCATACAGATGCTCAAGAGGTTAGTTGGGAACAATAGGACCACACAGAAGTGGCTGTTTTAACTCATGAAAGAATGTTTTCTTTATGATATGACGACTGCAGGAAGAAAACAGCTCTCTAGGCTCTGAGCTGCTCTTCCTAAGAGAGAATTGCTGATTGAAGGTACATGTGAAAACTGAACAGAATCAAATATCTGGATTACAAATACTGGAAAATCCCAGTTGCTTGTTTTTGATTTGGTGAATTGTTGCAGATATACAGAGAAGCATACAAGTAGTAACTCCTCCATGTATGTGCAGCATGGGAAGAAGAATTCAATATTATAAGAGCACTGCTCTCTTGCTGGAAATTATAACACTGAGTGCTTGTTAGCTGAGAGTGACAAACATTTATTCCCACCGCTGTTCTTGGATCATTGGGTTTCAGTAGCAGTCTCCTGCCTTCTCCAGGTTAGTGGCATTTGGGTCTCAAATATCTGTATTTGCGCCACAGTAGGCAGCATTCCACAAGAAGCTCCTTCATTGCTGTGATGTTTTCTGGCCTCCTGAAACACCTACCCTTTCCCAGAGTCCCCAAAAACACATGACCCCTGTGATTTCTAGATGGACCATCCTGCAGGTGGCTTGTGTGCTTGACTGGTCTAGTCCCAGTGTCAGCCCCAGCCTCCCACTGTGTACTGGAGGCAAGTTTCATGGGAAAGTGCAGGGGCTGGACTTGATCCCTTTTTTTGATTTTAGACCATATCCAATTGGGACATCTAGTATGGCTCAGCAGCTGCCAATAAATACACATAATTTCACACGTAAATGTAACATTTATCAGCAAGGCTATGAGATCCAGGGAAGCATGTTTTTCAAAGCATAAACCTATCCACCTTGGTATTCCCAGAAGTGAGACCAAACCCTTCAACTAACATGGAATATCTTTGAGAAAGTCAGACTTCTGTTCACCTGCCTTCCCAGGTGCACATGCAGGAAGATGTGTTCCTGTCTGCATTTGAAGGGACATAACTGCTTGAATGTTCCATGGACTTTCACCCTGCTCCAGTCCCCAGACTTGAATTGGGATTTCAAAGTCAAGAGATTTACTGCTCACCTATTAGAGGTGGTGGAGTGTGCAAAGCCGGTGTATCTTTTCTCTTTGGCTTCTTTTGCTCCTGTTCAGTCTTCTGAGAGTCTGTGAGAGTTTTACCTTTTCTTGGTTTATTTTTGAGGTCACAGCTCTTAATCAGCTGCTCTGAAAGATCTTCTGCAGGGAAAAAATAGAATAGAAATTAAAACTTAGGGGAGATAAAAAAACAGATGGTGAAAAGAATCACCTTGATAAGTCCTTTAATCCAAGTGCCCAGGAAGAAAAATCTCCTAAATATTTAGAAAGCAAAAAAAAAAAGAGGGCTCTGTACCATACTACATGGGAGTAAAGTGATTTAGTGTTGTTGGCAGTAGACATAAAACAGAGAGAGTTGTGGGCAGCTTGTGTGTTTACATGTCAGAGGAGAGGCTGCATTGTGTGCAGAGCTTCCATAGCCACCCCTATTTCATCCAGTGGCAACTGTGTGGATTGTATCTTCAATAGTTACAAGGCCAGTTTTGTGAAGGACAGTTTTACATATATAGAGTCAGTCTGGGCTATTTGTAAAATGAGCCAGTCAGTATATTGTTCCCTTCAAGAGTTAACTTTATTTTGAGAGCTAATGAGCAATTGGTGTTTGCTTTTTATTTACATAACATGACACTGGATTTTTGGTTTTCCTTTAAAACAATCCTGTACTCAGATTGCTCAGAGGGTCAACATGACTTTTTCTGAAAGCATCTGTATTTCTGCGTGCTTATGCAAGTTGAAAATACAGAAGATAGCTTGTTGTGGTAGTACATCCCTCTCCCTCAACTCCTCTTTAGGCGTGCTCTACAATGTCAGCAGCTTCTGATAAGCCTTAGTTGAATCAGCTGAGTGGTGAAGTGCCCCTTAACTGTGCCAGTTGGGCGGTGATGCATCTATGACCATACTGGGTGCTCTTGTATGGTAAAGGTACCATACAGGAACATGAGCAGACCAACCCAGCTATGAAACAAAGGATAAGCAGTCATTCTTATTAGCCTTGCTAAGTCATTTACCCAACTGAAATGTTACCATTGTTGTGAGACTTTTTGAAAAAATGAATCATAGCCTGAGTGTAATAGTACTATTTTTACTGGAATTTTTGGGAAAGATCATCTTGTGATGCTACAAATAGCAGTGTAGCAGCAAGGAGAGCTGTTTGAGCTCTCCTTGAACACAGTGGGCTTCTGAGTAGGATGCCTCTTGGAGCTTGAAAACCTTCAAGTTTGCAATACTTCATCGACTGTTGCTGATAACGTGTCTAGGCAGATACCACCCCCACACATACATACACCTTGAGGCGCAGCCCATGCTGGTTGAGAAACACTAAGGGATTTGATATGCGTACTGCACTGAGCCTGACAGGAATTTTTGATAGGTACCTTTACACTAGTTAATATAGATGTATACATCTTTTTTCATGTGTTCATGCAAGTGAATAGATAATAGTATGAGTGTTGTTATTTTGAGTATATAATTAACTCACTGTTATAATTATAGCCAAACAATATTGAATTATTTTTTAAAATATTAACTTGGTCAATGATTAAGTGCTTTTGCACTCTTCTCTTACATCCAAATTCTCTGCACCCTTACCCTCTTGCATCCCCAGTCTTCATGTAAATCATTCCAAGTTGCTTCTAATCCAATTTACTTACGTATGGTTTGTCTACATAGTAAGTAATAGAATGAACTTTGCCACTTAACTCTGTTAAAGCTGCACTCTCATGAATTCATATTAAACTTTGCTTTTTGCCAATAACCTTGACGATGATTCTTTAAGCATTTTAACCACTCATTTGTGAACCTCTCATTAGTATCATCACAGAAACCAATGTTTTGAATTCTTAAAAGTAGTTTTTTGCCTTCAGCTGGGCTCTCCACATAGTTACCCAGCTTCTTACTGCAGACTTGCATGCAAGCACAACTTCATTGCAGGCTCTTTCACACTATTTAAGGCAGCTGTTAGTTCTGTGAGCCTGAAGGTAGATGTGGGAAGGACGGCCTCTGGGTTAAGTCCCTGGAGATGTGGGGGTTATTTTCTGGCCTTCACAGGCTTTCTTCATAGTCCTAATGAGCTCATTTACCCTCCCACTGCCTCTGTTTTCCAAGAGTATAATGAAATTCATTCTGTATGTATTTTAATAAGCAATTTTATGGACCAATTATGGTATACCAGCAGTTGTAAAAACAGTGTCTGTGGCTAGAAATGCCATGTAGCAGAGACAGAACTAGAATACCTTCCTTGCAGTACTAATAAACAAAATTTATAAAACCTGTGGTAAGACACTTTTTTTTACAAGGAAGTGAAATTGCATTTGTCTTTCATTATTGTTGTCACGAAGGTAACAACAAGCAAACAGATTTTTCTTTCTGGGTTGCTAAATCTTCAGGACAATTTTGTAAGATAAGAGTGAAATCATAGGACTAGAAGCAGAGGCAAAGACCATGAATATGCAAAAAGCTTATCTATCAAGCATGAAATCTGGTATTCCGGAGTGTGACAGAGCAAAGAAAACCCTAGTATGCTCATTGTAAAAGCTGTATGAAGTAGCTTCAAGAAAGGAAACTGATGATGAAGGAGAAAACGGTGGAAAATAGTGAAGGAAAGATGATTTTCAGAAAGCTGGAAAAGCAGGCCTCAGAAATATAAAGAGCAGAGAAACTTAGCGACAGCTGCAAAGTCTGAAGGTAGAAAAAGTTACAATAGTATAGCAAGCAAGGACATTAAACAATAGCTTGAGTTTTAGGATTGACTAAGATAGACCTTAAGACTGCAGAAAATCATGCTTACCAAGATAGTAGACACTTTTAAGCTTAATAATGGTGTATTGCGTATTGTTAATAGAAAGTAGACAAGCAAGCATTGCGTAAAGCAGGTGTATGTGTACTTTTAGTAATTGGCTAAAACAATTGTCTGTAAGCTTTGGCAATACACTATTGGCTAGAAAGTATTTTAAATGCTCTGTAACAAAGATGTCTTTTGCTGTTGCTGGCAGTACATTGCTGGCAGAGCTTTTGCCATCTTTCTATTGTCTCAACCATGTAATGAGGTTGATGTTGCAATAAAAGCTCAAGGAACATCTCCCAACAGTCCCGTTCCATTTGTGAAAAGAAAAACCTTCCCAACACAGAAAACATTTTTAGAAAGCTGTGTCAGTGATGGCAAATGGAACGCTTGAAATCTTTTACTCAAATTGCATATGGAAGGTATATTCAGGGAAAGCTCAGCTGTATCCTAGCTTTCAATTTACTGTGGTATAAATGAAGAAACTGCTCTACCAGGGAAAAGATCAATGACTTTTTTTCCTTTTTCCTCTTTAATTAACTTCACTCTAGAGCTTCAGCTGATATTTATATGCAGGAAAAGTGTTCTTTGTCTTTCCATCTGGCACTAGAAATGTCAGCAGAAGGTTTAATCTATCTGTTTTCATGGGGGCTTAGTTGTATCGCTGGACTTTATGATGTGAAGACAATACCCCTCATTAGAGCAATGATGTCATCAAACAACACTTACCTAAATGGTTACATTGCGAATCTTGCTTGTCCAGTCTGTCATCTGGGATATCAAGTGGCTTAGCACATTCTGTTGACATCATTGAAACAGCCTTTTCTCTTCCTATGAAGATACTACACCACATAAAGAAAAAAAATTTAAAAGAAATTCAGCAGCAGGACATAAAACAGACATATTGGTGTTACCTAACAACTGATGAGGAGTTCTTGTCTTCCAGCAGTCTGCTGACCTGATTTTTACTCACACATGCTGTGATTCACTGCCTTGGTTGCACACAGAGTAACCTGTTTTTCCACCTACCTTCCTGTAAGCAACTCACACTAGCATAGATTGACTCTACAGAAAAACGTACCTTTTTTTTGAGCATGCAGAAAGTGCTATCTCATACACAAAGCAGATGCTAAGGAATAGGATGCTTTGTTTTGGTTTTCTTCTCCACTTTTTCTCAACAGTAAACTAAGGATCATATTTGGTATTTATTATATGAACCAACTTTAATCATGAATTCTGTTGACTTGGTCTTTTAAGTCCAGCTCCACTAAGAGATCTTACATACCCCAGAAAAATCAGGTATAAAGTGCTGCCTCAGAAAGATGGCCAGTGCTCACAGATTCCAAAGCCATCATGAAGTAAACTCACTCATCACTTTGGTAAGACCATGGGAACCCATTTCATGTAGCTATTTAAGTGTCTATGCTCTGTAAGTCTCACTGGATTGCTGTTTGGGTTATTTTGTCTCCCTTTACTTATAGCTTCAGTGGGTGTAGAAGCCCATCCTCCTACCTGAGCTTCCCCAGCACCTTGCAAGCTGAGACTTGATCCTGGGGCTGCCACAGATGCCACCATAGAAAGAAGAAAATTAGACCATTTTTCACTGCTGATCATTTCTATCGTTGCTTAGCAGAAACTCATCAGAATGACAAAGGCAATATTAAAGGGAAACAACCTTCAACATGAAGGTGCAGTCCAAGTGGTCTTGGTATCTGCTTTGATCCAGCAACAGCTGTGGTAGTTTTTTATTCACAACCTCCCTTCTCCATTTTCAGGGAATAAGAGACGACTGTGACTTCCTTGTAAGGAGGAGAAAGGCAATGAGGAAAAGAAAAAAACTGGAGACATTATAAATGGAAGATGAAAAAAGTAATTGAGGAAAAAAAAAGAAGAGGAAGGGGAGGTAGAGAAGAAAAGGCAAATAAAATAGAAAAGTAAGAAAAGAGGCAGCTGCAGAATAACAGTGAAAAGGAGGATGGGAAAATAGGAGCTAAAGTGTGGGAGTTTGGTTTTATCTTGCTGGAGGAAAAGAAATTACCTTATTATTTATCTGTAAATTACAGTGGTTGTTTGCTCACAAGAAACAGAACAGTAGGGGAGTTAATCTCATTTCCATGACTAAACTTGCATCTATGAAAAGCCCAATTAACCCTTGAACAAAATATTTGCAAAAGAAGGTAGGAAAAGTTGCACTGATGTAGTTCTTCAGTGGACGGAATGTCTTAAATGACAGTGACTTACAAATAAATGGAGTCACACTGCTGTTATGATTGTATGTGGTGATTTAGATAAGCCCTTGCCTTTTGCCCAGGCCTCTGGCAGCAGGCAGTAGCTTTATTAAGGTAGCCAGCAATCCAAAGCTCACTCTCATTCACAAGTTCTTTAATATAGGCTGATTCAGGATATGTAGTACTACACATGAATAAAGACAAAAAGAAAAAAGACTACTAGTAGACATATACAGAGTGAGGTTAAAGGTACCTATTAATGTTACAGCTAGCTAAGAAGTAATATAACTTAGGATTCAATGTATCTTACCATCCAGTTGGTGAGGGAGCACATATCAAGATCCTTTCCCTCAATCCTCAGGGAAGTAACCATGGATTTGTATACATAGTCCAGGGAGAAATCCCCCACACTTTCAGGGTGTGTGTGTAGAAGGCTTCTACCTCTGTGATAACTCATATGTCTTTTACAGTTTGTAAAACAGTGTCTCTCAGTCAAGAATATTTCCTTTATCTCTTCCCACATCTGCTCTCTAGTCTAAGATGCTGATTCCTAGCTGAGGTCTGAGCACTTTTGTGCCAAGGATGACCTCTTGCTGGGCCTTTCAGCCTCTAGATTACCCCTTATAGACCAACTGTCAGTGGTAGAGAGGAGGGTGGGATAGATGTCCTGCCACAACTGGCTGGCAGCATCAAATTTGACTCAACTCATGTCAACATCAAAAGTTGGCGTTGACTGATACCGTACATATGGGATTAACTCTCTTATGTTTCACTCTTAAAATTTGCAAAAATTTGTAATATTCTACAAATTATTAAGATCTTACTGAATCAATCCTTGATGAGGGATTTCACCTCCAAATGTTCACTATAGAAATGTTCCAGTCCAGCCTCACATCTGTACTAAAGTGTTATACTGCCTGAAGGCTCATTTGCCTTCACTACAAGAAAAATCCTTCACTTAGGAAGACTCTAGAGAAAGAAATCTTTGAAGGCACCTTAAATGGTTGCTGTTTATTCACTGTACAAGTAAGCTATAGCTGTGGTTTAAAATAAAGCAGACATAATTTTATTTAATACAAAACTTATCTGTCCATATGAAGGCTTGCATTACATTTTGTGATTTGAGGGAGTTTTATTCTTTTGATGCCATTTGATTTTATTGGATTTGATTAGGGCATGCTGGCTAAATATTATGACTGTAGGTAGATTGTTCTCTTCGGAAGAATACTCTGTTTACAAGTAGGATTTCAGTGAAATCAGGGATATTATTTCAGACACTATGGACATTTTTGTTTTTAATATGTCTTGAGGCAAAAAAGACTGGGGATAGATAGCAAAATTTAAATGTAAAATTGGTAGTAAATTATTTTTAATGGAAATAGTTTGTAAAATATAGTTAAATTCGGTTAGATTTCAATAAATTGTTTCTTTGAATTATTTCATCCAACAAAAATTAAGCTTTGTAAAGAGACTTAATATAGGATTGCTTCATTATTTTTTCTTATTATGGTAGTTTGGAAAATATTATTCTAAAATACATCTCTTAGGTCTGTGTTCATATTTTCACTGTCACACATGCCAAGCCCTTGGCATCTTCAGTGCTTTAAAATTCTGGTTTACAGGCCAGTTTATGACACTCCCGTTCCATTTCTTTTCTTTTATAAGTCTGCCCTGAAGCCAACATTGCCTTGCTTACTAAGCAAGCACTGCACTTTGTGACAGTTTGTGTGACAAAAGAATAAAAAACCAAAAATTACCAAAATATATAATGGATTTTGGTATCTTGGGTGTATACACATTGTGTATGACATGTGAACCTGTGGGCGCTGTTACATCCTCTCATCATGGATTACACACAGACCTCTCCTTCAAAGGAAAGTTGCTGTATGTGACCATTTTTATGGTGCTTTCCCAAACAACTAAAATCAGTTCCTGCCACTAAGGAAACAGATTCCCCAGTAACATTTTATGTGGAAAGGTAGCCTTCTCTAGGGGCTGTATGAAGCCATTAATATGGCTTTGCAAATTGAAGCATGTTCTCAGATTTTCATGCATTAAGCGCAACACTTTTCCTAGCAGCCTTCACATTAGCACAGTTTCCACTCTCTGCTGCCATCAGTCACCTTGGTAGCAAATGCTATTCATGTGATGAAGTGTTTTTTTCTTGCACTCTGTTGTGGCTCTTGACATAATAATCCACATTCATCCTTTGTGCATCTGTAATGGTTACATTGGAGGACTAGTTAACACACAATAGAAGATACTTCCTGAGATGCTATAGATTTTCCTATATGATTTAGGATTCAATTGTCATTTAGCCAGAGACTTTGGTAAAGTGCAGCTAGGCTGTACCACCTTCTTTGGAGACATGTGCCTAAATGAGTCACCTCAAATCTCTTATTTCTTGGAAAAGAGAGAGCTGTTAAGGACAACTGAAATGCTTTCCTTAAAGTTGAGGCAAGTTCTAGCTTTGCCTACATAGTTTTGCTTGTTAAAACTTTTGGCATGAGATTGGATTGGCTCTGCTTGCAGACAGAAGAGGGCAATGAATGATAAGGCAGACTGAAAAGTGCAAGTATTACCAAAAGCTGCTTCAGCCTCATGTAAATGAAATCTCATGCTGAATCACTATCATATAACAGCATGACTCCTTTGGACATACACGCTTGTAAGATATGGTGATTCAGATGAAAAATATCTGAACTTTTCACTTTCTGGATATCAGCTTTGGATTTTTAGATAGGTTAAAGCATATACTAAAATTTTTTCAAAATTCTCAGTTGTTGTATCCACTTGATTAAAGTGCCCAAATAAATCTATCTTATCACTCACAAACATAGTTCTAAACCACACAAATACTTTTAAGTATATGATTACTTTCTTTGCTTAAATTTTTGGTTTCCATAACAAAATTCATGAATGCAACCAGTTCCAGGCTTCAATTAGGAAATATTTTGCTGGAGACAGATAAAGATACCTGTTTTAGTTAGCTATTTTAAACACAGTTGGTTTAATGTAGTTGTGTGCCACAACTAATCAGCTTAAAGTTTAGGGAATACTCAGTACAGCTACTCTCACATATTTATAAGATTATGTAAGTCTTTCAAGGCCATCTGATAATGTGACATTTAAACTGACTTAAAATGAAATCTCATGAGAAGAAACTTACCTTGTAAGATAGAAAACTAAAGCTTTGAGAACAAAACTAAAGCTTTGAGAACAAAACTAAAGTTCCTAAACTTCAATTAGGAAATATTTTGCTGGAGACAGATAAAGATACCTGTTTTAGTTAGCTATTTTAAACACAGTTGGTTTAATGTAGTTGTGTGCCACAACTAATCAGCTTAAAGTTTAGGGAATACTCAGTACAGCTACTCTCACATATTTATAAGATTATGAAAGTCTTTCAAGGCCATCTGATAATGTGACATTTAAACTGACTTAAAATGAAATCTCATGAGAAGAAACTTACCTTGTAAGATAGAAAACTAAAGCTTTGAGAACAAAACTAAAGAGCTGGACTTATTTTTCATTTGATCTTGAATTAGGCATGGAAATGGCTTGGGGGGAAAATCTCCATTTTTTCTTAGAATTTGAAGGGTTCTAGGGCTATGCAACTACATGGATATTAGGTACTATGGATAGCTGTACGTAATCTGAAGGGACAATGCAGTTCTCAAATGAGTCACCCATAGGTGATCATTCTTACCTATAAGATGGAGAAATGAAGTTCTGACATGGAATGCTTACAAAAGTTTACAGGGGTTATGAGGGCATCAATGTCAGTACTCATTATTGTACATTAAGGCTCATGATTTCTTTGTATATTGAATACTTAGCATTTCTGAACTGGCTCTTTATAAGGTATCCACAACCTGTGCATCTGAAGATTTCAGTAGACCATGTGGTGTATGTGGTATTGTATAAGATTTTTTTTTCCTCTTGTTCAGGAGAATGTTTTGTTTCTACAAATGACAATATCTAGAAGAAAAATGTGCTAATCTCCAGGGCATGCATAATTATTAAACAAACCATGGGCATGTTGACAAGGATGCTAGATAAATAAAAGTACTTTTGAGAGCATCCTTTTTGGGTGACAGCAGTGAATCTGAATTTAATAACTTCATTTTGATAGTTGGTAATAACATTGCCACAGAAGCCTGTTTGGCCCTATGTATTTATCTTCTGAAGCCAGACCAATTCCTAAGAAGAACAGAGGGAAGCAGAGGCAGAAACAGAGGCAACTAAGGTCCTAGGGTGGTACAGTGCGCACACTTGTTTGTCCTCATTCTCATAGGCAGAGCCTGACCTTGCTGCTGCTGGTGTACTCAATAGCTGGAAATGAAAGTAAATAGGGAGTATCTCATAGGCTGCTGCAAAATGCAAACATGAGGCAGAGGCTGGACTTCATTAGTCCAGACTGGACAAAAAGCAGTATTTTGCTGCCCTGCCCAAAGAGCTGCTCTGGCATGGAGGTTTACTCTTTAAGACTGGTGCCTCTTCTCCCACCAAGCATGCACTTACAGTTTCCTGGGGGAGTTGATTATTAAATCATTTTAAATTGGTTTGCCCCTTTCTGTCTGGTTGCAATGAGCACATAAGCAAGGAGGCACAGGCAGGCTACCAGCATCCTTACCCGCTCCTTTATCCCTGCAACCTTAAACATATGTGGGAGGCAAAGAGCAAGACCTGTCATTCCTTCTGTAGCATGCCCCCTGTGGAGGGCTCTATAGTGTGAGTAGGCCCCTTATTTGCTTGAAGTAATTTACAAATGCAGAAAGAAGGAATGAGATATTGGATGCAGCCATCTTGCACACATCTGCCCTAAGCAGAAATCATGCGAAACAGGTCAGGAGTCAAGGGGAATGGTGCAACATCTGGTTGCATTTGGCTTCTTCCATCTGTACTCAGCAGGCAGCCTTGGTACCTTCATCAAAAAATATGAACCTTCACCCATGCCCCATCCTATCTCAGCCCCATTACAACTGCTTCCTGGCAAATCATCTGAATAAAGCAAGATTGCAAGAAAGAGTAGAAAACAAATGTCCTACAAGTAGAAATTCTCAGTGCTGCTGCTCTGTACTCCAAACCTTTAATTACAAATTTTGCTATATGTTTAACATTATTCCACTGGAGTGATGCCTTCCAGGATACAGGAGACAGGAGACAGTGTCATGTTAATGCACAAACATTCTTCTTCAGTTACTTGGGCACTAGGCTGCTCTCCACAGGCACTCTGTCAGATTATTCACTTTTAGAAAGCATATTTAAATCTTCTTAGCAAACACTTTGATATTTGAAAGCCTGATCTGAATGTCTCCCTCTATCCAAAACTTTTGCTACTAATAATAATAACATGGGTGCAGAAGTACCACAGAATTGTCTTCTCACAGACAATGTGCTTCTGGATTCTATTTCAAAAATTGTGGCTGGGTGGTAGACTAATTCCCACTACTAGCTTGTAAAATAAACTCGTAAAATAAAAACATTTATTTGTTTGATTGAAAAAATGCAGGATACATTTTCACAAGTTCTGGTTACAAACCTTTGTCTTTGGAGAACATAAAAAATACAGTCTTCCCTAATTTTTTCCTCGAGGTACCAATTAACCCCTTGCACATGCCAGACTTAGTAATGAGATAAGAAGTCCTTATACTAGCTCCCACTTTGCTGACTTACAAATTTGGTTGTGAACTGTCCCATCAGTTAGTGTTTTAGTTTGCTCTAAAATGCTCTCTTCCCCATTTCCCTGTCCACAAATTCCAGACTCGGTTAGGTCATACCTCAACTTTCCCCACACAGGACCATCCCCAGCTCATTCCCTATGCAGTAGGGACCCTGTGCTTTCCTGCTCATCCCCAGAGGTGATAAGGCAACTTGCTGGTGGTGGCTGCTAAAACAACCCAAAACAAACAAACAAACAAATCCTCACACCCTCTCAAAAAAAAAAAAAAAAAAAAGAAAAGAAAAAAAAAAAAAAAGGAAATCAAGAAGCCAGCCAGCTGGGAGGAAAACACATTGCTGAAGTACTTACTGAGCAGTGTGAGGGGAAGGTGCAGTTTGTTGTCGGGGCTCACTGGAGGATCTTTCTCTACTGGGCCAAAGGAGAGGCAACAAGATGCGTGGGAAACCAGCAGTGCCTCAAGGCTGAGGCATCATTCCTGCCAGATGACCAAGAGCCACAGATGCTGATGCTCTCAAAGAAGAAAGAGAGGATGTGAAAGCTTTGGCACAGAGAGCCAAGAGGTGACCTGCAGCTGCTGTGTCTAGAGCTGCAAGAAAATCACAAGGGCAGGGAGTAAGGCTGATGCCATCAGGGTCCCAGGGGAAAGTTGAGAATAAAAGTGGAGCAAGAAGGCAGGGCATATATCCAGAGCAGTACTATAAGCATAGAAACTGATGGACACTGTCTCCAGAACTGAGATTCAGTGATGACTGCATTTTTTTTGTGTGTATATATAGCACAACTGGTTATACAAATATGGTGTTTATGGGGCCAGGCAGGGAGTCTTCCATGGCTGCCAGTTGTTTGCCAGCAGTGACCATTCTCTCCTATTTTAGCCCATGCCTTTGGATGGAACTGTTATTTCAGCTGAGAGAAAAACATGCCCAACATTGGAAAAGCTCTGGAAGAAATACTCTAGTCTGTGGTGGGACTGTGAACTACCCCTCTCTTAGTGTTCATTTGCAACAAAAATGCCTTTATCTATAAAAACTCTGGTGGCTCACAGTTGTCATTATCTTCTCTTCTTTTCCCCCCACTCAGTGACTGTAATTCAAAAGTGCTGGTGTGCATGGCATACTTTCTTTCATAAACAGTATATTGTACAGAAAGCCCAAACAGGCAAACTGCTAATTGCCAGCCCTGCAAACTATGCTACACCCGTGGGTTCTTTAGGTATCATATGTGGTTCTACAAAATGCCAAGGATGTTAAATGATCTAAAGGAACCACCTAAAAGAACTGTAAGATTTCTTCATCAGTGCCTGGAAGAGACAAGTTCGTTCATTTGCTTGCAAAGTGTAAGTCACCTGTGCTTATGTGTCTCAGTGGCCCACCTTAATAGCAAGTTCATAAAAGCTTAAATTATTCCTGAAAAAAATGGAGCAGAGGTTCCTAAGAATTTTTTTTTGGTGAAGAATAATATTTCTAAATTTAAAAAAACCCCAAAAACTTAAAACCCCAAACCTCCAAGCTCTTCAAATCACACAAAGCCCAACCTTGTTTTTTATGAGTTGCCCACTTCCACCATTGTCCAGACTTCTATGTTGCAGTGAATTTTAAATTTAAAACTCTTTAATTTTCACTGAAATGTATTTTACTTAAACACAATTATTTCATATTTTTCTATGAAGTCAGAAAATCAGAATGAGGTGAATGAAACAAAGTGGTCAAATCAGAAATATATTTTGAAACTCAGCTGAAGATGGCCTTTTTATTGTCCTGATTGAAAAAGTCAGCCAGTCATTTATAGCACTAAAGAATTCCCTGAGGACAAGAAAATAATTTCCTGTTCTAGGCACCAGATCCCAAGGTTGCTTTGGGAATGTTACAAAATAGGTTTAGTCACAAGGAAAACAGCCTATCAGCTATCTCAGCAACATTACACATCCAGCCCTGATCACCTTTTAGGTTTGTTAGGTACCATAATGCCATGAGGCATTTAACTGCACCAGTTGATTTATCCCAGTCTCTATAGGATGTCTGTTGCTTTATCAGTGTGATGGAGGATTTACTGTCAGATGTGGTCTTTTAAATGTTTACAGTTGTTGTCCTGCTTGTAGGAGGGTTGGGACTCCTGCAGTATTTCTAATCTTCTCTGTTCAGTTATTTCACAAACACAACCTGGAAAATAGTCTGAGTTTGTAATAAATCTGCACTTTAGTCCTCTTCACACGTACACAAGCGCTCCCAATCTTGGGAAAAGTAGTTTTTGGAGAACAACTAATGTAATTAAAGATAAGAACATGTCTAAAAGATTCCAGGCTAATGCTTTAGAAGACAAGCAATGCAAAATGAAAGTACACACACACATATATATACAGACATGCACATATGTACATACATACATGCATGTATGTATAAAAACCTATAACCTTACTGTGCATTTGGGCTTGGTCATGGGTGTGGAACAGAGCATCTGATGTTACCTGAAGAGGCTAGAATGAGTCTGCTGGAAAGGAGAGAACCAAGAACACTAGAGATCACCAGGTAAGTCACATCACAGTACCTTCCCATACAAAAACCTGTCTCTAAAGAGTTAAAGGTGAGCATTATTATCAGTACCAGGAAGGTCTGTGGCCTTGAAGATGACATAGTTGTCACCTCTGTATGTTCCATATCCACTGCACATGGCTATGAAAATCTTGCAAAGTAGTATACAACTAATCTTGTGTATGATCCAAGACACTGTGGCTCTGTGGGGGTTTGTTACATTAAGTTTACATTAAGGTAAGATTTTACTATCAATCCTGGCACTACTTTCAGATGAAACAAGAGATGCTGATAAGGTGAAAGTGAAGTGCTATTTTATTTTAACAGATCATAGGTATCAGAAAACTGTTGATATTCAGCCTGAATTTCCTTCACTATGCTGTAGCATGTGGTAACATCCAATATAATACTCACTTCAGGTAAAAAAATTCAGGGCTCACACTCTCCTGAAGTGCTTAAACCCACCTTCAGCCTGTGCTCTTGTTCTGGATTGCAAGGCAGGATGTATTCTATTACCATCTGTATGGCAGTTGTCTAGGTGTTAAGTGGGCAATTTCCCCTTATCTCTCTCCCTGAGAGATCACAATCACTCCTCCCTCAGCAGGGGGCATCCCGTGATAAGAGGCTATTGAATGTCACTGCATGGCTGATAAGAACTGTAACATCCCATTGTGAGATGCTCCGCCCAGAGGGAGGAGCCGAGAATTGCTATCCAGATATAATCAGGAGATTCTGACATACCAGCACAGCTTCTCCGCTGGATTCACCAGAGGAACAGCAGCTGCTTCTACTTCCACGGATCTGCGGAGGAAGAATCACCCTTTTTCTACAGGACCCCCTGCTCCAACAGAACCACACCTGACACCTCAGGAGGACTGCAGCCACTTTTCCAATTGGACTGCTGCCAGCACCCTGACCAACAGGGTGTCAGGTTGAGTTCTGACTCTGTCATTTTAGTGTACTGCATTGTTTTTATTTTATCATTTTATGTTTTTTCCCCCCTTCCCTATTAAAGAACTGTTATTTCCTGCTCCCGTATTTCTTTTGCCTGAGAGCCCCTTAATTTAAAATTCATAGTAATTTGGAGGGGTGGGGAGGGTTTGCATTCTCCATTTCAGGGGAAGCTCCTGCCTTCTTTAGCAGGCACCTGTCTTATCCAAACCAAGACAACTCTTCTTGTGTGTGGAGCAGTACATAAAGTTTGTTCCAGATTTATGCTAACTCATAAGCTGCTGCATGTATGTTCACACCCAAAGTAAATCTATTTGTGGAAAATCAGGGAATTGTACCTTGTAAGGAACAATTTATTAATTTAGCCCCATTATAAATGTTGCCATAGGTATAAAACAGATTAAAAAAAACCCAGTTGATTAAATAAAACAGTTGATTAAATAATTTACTTTGCAGCTGCAACAGTTTGATCAATAGGTCAATGGGCTATGCTGGATTTTTAATCAAACAGATTGCCTCCTGTACTGTCAACACTTGTCTTTGGCAGTTTCCCTTAAAGTGGAGGTTAAATGTGCAGAAGATCAAAACCTGCACTCAGTGCACCTCACTTTTCAGACTTACTGTTATAAACTTTTACATTTCCCCCATATATAATTGTATATCCACACAGGAACACAAGTTGCATTTATCACGGACATAAACATAAAGATATGTCATATTTTTGAAAAAGAAGGCTTGATGAAAATCATTGCCACATCCTGAAAAATGGCATATTTGTCCCAGGTCCAAGAGGGAAAAAATTTGTATTTATTTTACTGCTGAGTAAGGTTTTACTGCACAGTTTACAGCTGTAGCACTAAGGCTCAGAGGAGTCTGGGGTTTGTATCTACCCTGACAGATGACTCTGATGGTAAGGTCTTTCCTGCTGCCCCTAAAAAGGTTAGAGGCATTACCAAGGAAACCTAAAAGTCTGGAAGACAGTAGCCCCATTTGGAGTGCCGAAGGAAATTTCTGCGTCAAGTATGAGGGACATGCCCAGATTCCCTGTGCAAAGCCAAGGGGAAAAACCATCACACTAAGCTGACATGAAAATTATTATAGTTTAACCTGTGCTTCACATTTAGACTAAAAATTAACATTTTCTGATATAACCAGTTTACAACAAAGTCTTCCTTCTTTTTTTTCAGAAGAAGCATGTAGTATTGTCCACAAGGGTCCCAGGATGAAGGAAGAGACGAGAAAGTTGACTCCATGTATCAGCAAGCTAGGTTTATTATTTTATGATAGAAAATATATTAAAACTATACTAAAAGAACAGAGAGAAAAGATTTCATCAGAAGGCTAAGCTAAGAATAGGAAAGGAATGAATAACAAAGGCTTGTCTCGGACCGAGACGGTCTGGACAGGTGAACTGTGGTTGGCCGTTAATTCCAAACAACCAGATGAGACCAATCATAGATTCCCCCTGGTGCATTCCACAGCAGCAGATAAGAATTGTTTACAGTTTGTTCCTGAGGCCTCTCAGCTTCTCAGGAGGGAAAAATCCTAAGGAAAGGATTTTTCCTAAAACATGTCGGTGACATCTCACCCTTTTTATTTTAAATAAATTAAAAGGAAAAAGTGTTTGCAATTTCATCTGCTGGCCCATGCAGAGGAAAGAACAAGCACCTGAGAGGCTTAGTGTTGCCAATCAAAACATCAATCACCGCTGATGTGGAACCGTCAGGGAAATTCTTCACCTGCAAAACACCAAATTACATCACACACCAAAACAATCTTAAGATATAAGAAAATGCAAAAACAATGAAAAGAAAGTTCATTGCTTCAAGTCCAAACAGCTGAGTTTCAGGAAAAGTCCAGACTGAAGATGTTCCTCTCTGACATCGCTGAAAGTCCCTTTTGGTCCTGAAACAGGCTTGCTTGGCTTTTCAACGCTTTTTGAGCTGCTAGCTCTTTCAACTCTTTTTATTTAATTTTTTTTTTTTTTTTTTTGACGAAAGAGCAGCAGCAGAGAGGAGCCACTGAGGCCCTGCGGGGGCCCTGGCCCTCGTGGAAGGAACAGGGACCCCAGACCTGGCTCACAGAACGGTGGTCCAGGTCCTGACGGGGGAAGCAAAGCCCCCAAACCAAACAGCCGCTGGCCGGGCGGAGGCCCTGGCCCAGGGAACCGAGCCAAACGGCCCAGACCCGGCCCGCGGAGCGGGCTCTGTGGTCTCACAACCCGGCACCCTGCTGCCAATGCCTGGGCAGCACGAGTGACCGAACGCTTCATCCCCTCTGAACCGGTGCACACCAGCAGCTGGGGAAAAGAAGCTTTCCCAGGGATCATCACCCCAGATCTGGGGGTGCTTTGTCCCCAGAGCAATTGAGCGACGCTCACTTTCCACTGTTTCTCCTGTCTCTGCAACGCAAATGCAAAAGGTGTTCCTCCTTTCTGCCCCTCGGTACCACCCCCACTCCCTGCGGGCTGGGGACCAGAAGCAGAAGGCTCAGGAGCCACCTCCCCCACGGTGCTGGGGCGCGCAGGGGGAGTCAGGCATTCCACCCCCCAGCGGGAACCTCCGAAGCAAACCCGCGAAAAACGCTGAGTTTGAAAGCAGGCAGACGGGCTGAGCCCGCAATCAGCTGTCGAGCCACAAGCCCTCCACGGAGGGGCAGACCGGCATCCCCTTCCCCTGTCCCAGCTCCCCCCGCAGGGGCAGCCTCGGGACAGCCCGGAAAGCTCGGGGGGGAATCCAGGCTGATCGCAGGCGCCGCGGTGGCCGCCGCGGGGAGCGCGGGGCCACGGGCGGCTCCAATGATGGTTCCGCTTGGTGGTTCTCAACCTCAGCCTCCTCCACTGGCATGGCAGGCAAAGGCAGAGCCGCCACGGTCGGAGCCCTCACGGGCTCTGCTGGAGGGTCGAACGCGGGAAGGGCTGGCGCGGGCGGCGCGGCATCGACCCCCGCCGGGCTGGGGACAGCAGCCGCGTCTTCTCCGGGTACCGGAAGCTGCATCGCGGGCGCAGACAGCAAAGCCGGCGGAGCCGACACGGGAGGCGGCGGGACAGCCGCGGGGGGAGGCAGGGGCGCGGGGCCGGCGCCCACCGGTGCCGCCTGCACTGTTGTCTCACATTGCTCCGGGAGCGGCAGCGCAGTCGCGAGCTCTTGGCGATTGCTGTCGAGTGTGTCGCCTAGCAACTCGGGAGAAACCGCGGGAGGCGGTGCTTCTGCCACGGGAACGCCAACTCCGCTGGAGGCGGCGAGGCCGGTCCGGCTGCGAGCGGTGCCGCGGAAGGGGCCGCGGGGACTGGCACCTCCTGCGGGGCGGGTTGGGGTGGGGCCCGCGGCTCCGGCTCGGGCGGTGGAGCCAACTCACCTCCCCCCTGAGAGCAGCGAGGCGGGGGAGGCGGTTCCGTCGGAGCATGCTCCAAAGGCGCAGAAAAAAACTTTTCTTCTGTCGCGGGCAAAGCTTCGCCCCCCCGCCGCGATTCGGGGGGGCTGGGAACCTGGAGGCTGTGGATTTGCACTGGTTCCCCTCTTGCCAGCGCCAGCGAGAAGGGAGACATACCTCGGCAATCCGCAATCCACTGATATGTAGACGCTTTCCGTTTCAAAACTGGGAAGAGAGTTCTGAATGACGGATAAACCCGAGGAAATCCAAGTCCCCGGTAAAGAAGGTCTCGGATAATGAATTCCATGCATTCCCATATGTATGAATCAAGGGCATACAGCACATCAGTGAAAAAGCCATGGTGCTTTGCCCACCTGAAAAACTCATAGAAATGTATCTTCAGCATAGGAATTCTGTCCTCATGACCCCATTTTTGCCAGAGGCCAATAAGTTTCTCCTCTGAGGGAGAGAATGGAACCTCCGCCTCCGTAGGCACCCTTGTCCAGATCCGAATCTGCCTTGTAAGAAGGGAAGCATTTTCAGGAAGGGAAGTGTAAACTGTACCTTGTGACAGTGTCCTCTCGGCTTCGGCAGACTGCTCTGTGCTGCAAAGACTTCTGGACATCTCGTCTCGGAGACTTTTCAAAAGGTTCTCTTTGGGGGCAGCTAAATTGAAATGAACAGGGCAGGAGATTTTCCTCCTTTTAATGCCTATATTAAAGTAATCAGCTGAAAGCAGGGCTTTTGGCAGATCTGCAGAGCTCTGCTGCCACTCTCAGCACTGACTCAGAAGAGGATTTGTAGCTCTGTCCCCTAGGGTTCATAGCCAGGAGTCCTTTCCTCGCAAGGGCAGTGAGAGTATACCCAGATTTCTCAGTTTGGGTTATCAGTCCAGGGGGTCCTGGGTCCGACTGGCATCATTTTAGTTGGGGCCGGGAGTGACCGAGGTTTTCAAGCGTCTCTGCCGGCTCCGGACCTCGGCTTTGATGTCCAGACACCACACTGACTTCTCAATTCTGCTTTGGCTCGTCTTTTTTGGGGTATTTTCCAGGATTTGGTGAAGGTCCCGTCCCAGTGCAGTTTGGGTTTGAGATAAATTTGCATGTCTCCTGAGATGCAAATTTCTCCCTCTCCCCACCGTCTGAGGGGAGGTGGTCATCCTGCTGGCAACAGGCTAGGGTGGTTCTGAAAAACAAGAATTCTCCACAATAGAGAGTTAAACGGCGGTACTTAAGGATACTTAAGGGGTGATTCCAACATTTCACTAACAAAGAACTCTTGGCCAGCGATCAATTCCTAGCTCAACTGAAAACTCCTCTGCAGCTCCTTCTCTTAAAAAGAAACGGTAACTTTTTTGTTCATAACAGTTCCCCCCTCTTTTTCTTTGATCCAGCTTAAACCTAAGCTCGCATCAACTTAAATTTTTTGTATTGATTATAAATTTCCTGAGCAGTCTTGTAATCATAGTTACTTAACTTTGTTACATTCTTTGGTTTCTTCAGGTTGGCTTGAACAGCAGGTACCACTGTTTTAAAGGCACAGAGACATATGCACAGTAAAAAAAGCAATCCTCCAAGTATACACAGAGTGGGGAAAGTCACCTCTCCCCATAAATCTTTTTTGAAAGTCCATAGGTTATCCTACCAACTGGAATCAAGTGTAGGAGTTTGTTCTTGGTTGTTTACATGTGCTAGTTTCCTTATCTCTTCTGAGAGGTTTCTAATAATTGCATTCTTTATTTCTAATACTGCCTGGAGCTTGATGATTTTATTTAACATAGATATCGGGGTCTGAATTGGGCCCTTACAATTTTGACTTCTCTCAATTTCTATTGTACTTTGCTTCTTCTGTTTGGTTTCTCTTAAACCTTTGTATATAGGAACTCCTAAACTTGATCCAGACTCTTTGTGTAATGAAGAGAAATGTTGTGTTATCATTCCAGTAGTACAACTACCAGATCAATCTTTTGACAATTTAGTGTATGCTGTAATACTAGAGATCAAAACCAGGGGTTTAGGGCCTTCCCAACATTTACACAGTTCTTTCATTTTCCTAAAGGGGTTTATCTCTTTTTCAGTATACTCATATGCTTCATAGTAAATACTCTTGTTTTTTTCTTTTTTCTTAACAGACAAAACTGCTAAATACTCTTTACAAACTATTTTTCTTACCACTTTTACCATCTCTTGTCTTTTTACTAGATTTACCAAGCTTGCTTCAGTAACATCACTTTCAAAGCTCAAACCGGCTTCTCCTATAGGGCACTCTCCCAGGAGTTGCTGCATAAAAGTGGCAGTATTATGGGCCATCCATCTTTTCTCATCTTTTTCACAAAAGACCAATTGGGAGAGGTTAACACATTTAGCGTTAAAACTTGTATGGACTCTCGACAAGGAGCTTATTTCTCCCTCCTCGAGGGGTTGGTAGCACTCACAGCAGACTTTCCTGGGCTCCCCAGAGCACCAGCAATTAAAGCCATCATTACTACCCTTCCCAAGAGTCCGGTATGGGTCATCTTACACAGCATGCCCCCACCCGGTCTTGCCTCTTGAGGATTTCACTTAGATGAAGTTTTCTTTTTAAGCCCTTCAAGAGTCCTTTTTTTTTTTACCCGCTTCTCTGGTTACCTCTCTTGGTCTGTCCTTACTAATTTTTATTTCACCTAGGGAGGGTACTCTGTAGAAGATTACCTTGGTGTCCTTGGTCTCAATTTGGGGGAACTTAACTGAAATTACTCATTAACAGCCGTAACTTTTTGCAACCTTTTTTTCAAACACAGAACTTTTTAAAACACTAAGATTTGTTATGATTCTGATACCAATCTATTTCCTCATACAGTTCAGTCTTTTTGACTCTTCCTTCTGAGAGTCAATTTTAAGTCTTTTGGTCCTTTTATAACAGTATACTCTGCTGAATTGACTTGTGATGTGGTTGACTCTTGTCCTGAGTTAGGGGGTGAGTCATCTAGTCCAATGCTAGAAGGTGAGAGGGAGAAGGTGAATCCCGGTCCAATACCAGAGGAAGACTGTGGTGTAGATTCTGGCCCAATGCCAGAGGGAGAAGCTGATGTTGAATCTTGGTCCAATACCAGAAGAAGCCAGTGGTGCAGATTCTGGCCCAATGCCAGAAGGTGAACCAATGCCTGGAAGGGAGAGTGGTGTGGGATCTGGTGAAGTGGGTCCAACTCTTTCTTCTGGTCTTCGCAGTCGAATTAGCAATGAGGAGTACCTGAAAGGGGCTTGCAAGTATAGCCATTAATGATTTCTTTAAAACTCAAATCTCCTGGGTTAATGTTATGTATAATTGGTTAATTTCTCTTTCTTCTATAGCTTGCATGTTTCTCTCAACTTTTTCATTCCTTGTAATTTGCAAGGAATCATATTCATTTCTGTTAGCTAACTTAACTCCAAGATAATGTTTTGGGAGTTCTCTTCTGGTATGCCTTTTTCTTCTTTTTTTTCTTTTTTTTTTTTTCTCTAACTTACTAGTTTTTTATTCTATTTTCAAGGTCTTATCTACTCATCTTTTGCCTCTGTTTCTCAATTTCACTAACAGCTTAATAACTACCTTTTTAATCACTTACACTCATAACAAACTTTTTTCACACACTACTTTTCAACACAATACACTTCCCTCTAAGGAGATGTGCACAATCCACATTACCCGTACTTTCATTCATCTACATTCACTCAATTTCTCATTCACCTTCCCACATTCCTTCACACTCTCAAGACACATAGTGCATCTCTGCAGGCCATACACACACTCTTTGGCTGAAGCCCCCACCTGCTCGGGGACTAAAACCTGGTTTGCAGGTCACACACACACCTTTGGCTAAAGCCCCTACCTGCCCAGGGACTAAAACCTGGTTTGCGGGTCATGCACTCTTTCCATTGCCCCTCACTTTCCACCCACCCGGGAAGTTGAGGCCGACTTTGTGTGACTTCACTTTCACACACTGCAAGAAAACAATAAGGTACCTTTTGATCTCACACCACTTATTACAAATTTAGGTGTTACTACCCAATCTTGGTGCTATTGGATATCTCTTCACCCAGCTGTTTTGTCCAACCCTAGATGTCTTTGGGCATTGCACTATATCTTTTGCTACATTGTTAAGACAGGCTTTATGTGCTCTTGTATCTACCACAAATTCAAATCCTTCATTTAGGGGTCTCCTAAAGTATACCAAGGGCTCCTTTAGATGTTACATCGGGTCCCCTAAAGTATAAAGCCCTTGACACCCCTAATCGTCACCCCTAAGAATCCTCCCTAAATTGTCTTGTTCCCTGGCTATTGCCTCATCAATACTGAGCTTTCTACATGACTTCCTAATGTGTCCAGTTTCCCCACAGTAATAACAACGCTTTTCACTCAAAGGGACTTGAGGGCTTGTCATTCCTCTAGTCCCTGACTGTACTTGCCTATCCTTGCCTCCTCCTGGTGATGGACCCAACCACTCTTTTGTTTCCCTTATATCGTGGGATGGTATTACTTGCCCCTACACTTTCTCTAGCTGCTGTCACCATGATCTTAGCCTTAGCCTTTGCTCTTTCTTCTTCCCTCCTTAAATACACCTTTAATGCTTCTCTCAGTAACTCATTAATGTCCTTCTCTTGCCAATCTTCAATCTTTTCCAGTTTTCTCCGTATATCAGGCCAAGATTTGGTAACAAATTGGACCTTTAGTAACACTTGGCCTTCCGTGGTGTCTGGGTCTATTTTGGAATACAGCTGGAAATTCTGCTTTAGGCGATTAAGCCAAGTAGCAGGAGTTTCGTCCTTCTCTTGTGCACCCTCAAATGCCAATCTGGTATTAGTTCCTTTGGGGACTGACTCTTTGATCCCCCGAATTATCAAAGACCTATATTCCATCATGGCCTTCCTCCCCTCCTTCTGATTAGGGTTCCAGTTGGGATCTGTTAGTGGCAATTTCTGTTCCCCTGATGGCACCTGGGGTCCAGGACGGTTATCTTTCTCCCAAATTCTTATGCCAGCCACCCTAATCATCTGGATCTCTTCTGGGGAGAATAATATATTCAGAATGGAATTCATCTCCCCCCAAGTGTAGATATTTGGACCTAAGAATTGATCCACTTGGTTAGCTATGCCCACTGGGTCCTCAACTAAATGTCCTAACTCCTTAAATCCTCTCACCTCAGAAGCAGTTAGAGGAGCGTTCACAAAGCCAACACCTCCTGCTACCCCTCCCATAGGAACCTCTCTGAGGGGAAAAAGTCTCTCTACCTTGGATGTCTTAGATCGGGTATTGCAGTATGGCCCATCCTCAGACACTGAACTACCAATTTGAGAGACATCAGGATTCCCCTGAACTCTCTGCAGGTCACCAGGTGTATTTGGTGATAACGGTTTATCAGGCAAGGAGGCATTTGTGTCCCAGCTAGGAGGAGGTAAAGGGACAGCAATAGGAGGGGGAGAAGGGCCTTCATGCATATTAAGTGAAGCTGGAGAAGGGGTGGAGAATGCAGCCTGTGGAGTAGGCGCTTGTGGTGGTGCAGAAGGAACTGAGGGATCTGAAGGGGGTGCCGAGGGAGTGGTTACTAGGGGAGATACTGGGTCTACCGCAGAGGAAGCCAAAGGGATAGAAGGAATACAGGAGGTGGTAATGAGATAGCAACCGGGGGAAAGGCCGAATCTGCTCTTTGAGGTGCCCGAGGAAGAGGATTATAAGGTAAAGGGGCACTCGGCGGTAAATAATCCAGGGGATCCCATCTTTTACTAATTCCAACATTCCCTCCTTCATTCCCCTCTCTCTTCCTCTGAACCTTACAAATTCTCACACTCTCATCCCCGATAGCATTTTTTAACCAACAATCTACATACAATAATTGCTCGGGATCAGTGTCCTCCCGAGCTGTCAGATATTGACTCAGCTGCTGACACATCCACTTGTCCTTTGTCCCACACTAGGGCCATCCTCCCTGCACTTCTAATTCTGGCCAAACTTCTACACAGTAATGGATCATCCTAACCTTATCTAATCCCTCTGTGGCCTCTATAGAATCCCATCTCTCTAACAGTTCTCCTAAGGGACTATTGGGAGGTATATTCCTCAGCCTCTTGCCGGCTTTCTTGCTGTTACATCCTCCCATTTTTCAGGTCTCAACAGAAAAAAATCTCAAGAAAAAATTGCCTGAAGCTCAGGACTTTATATTTATACTACTGCCTGATCTCTTGACTGCCTAACTTAATGTCAGGTCTTATGTCTATCAGGACTTTAAACACGAAACCCCGGCCCAAGAGCCCGATTCGTGCCTGACTTCCTTTGTCAGGAAAAACCACTGCCTGATTTCTCTACGTATCAGGACTTAAAACCCGGCTTCCTTCGCCGAGGCCTGACTTCCTTCGTCAGGACTTAGTTTGCCTGCAGGGCTTTGGGCTTGCTCGAATCCTTCTCGAGACTTACAATCTGCCTAACTTCCTTCGTCAGGACTTAGTTTGCGTGCCACTCACACAAAATTCCTCTGCATGCCCGGGAGGGGGGGGGGGGGGGGGGGGGCCTCTTTCCCCCTTCAGAGGCTCTCACTCACACTAATTCCACACGCTTCCCTCCGTTCCCGGCCGGCCCCCTCGCGGGAGTCCGAAAACGCGGTACAAGGAGGTCCCACTCACTTCGAGGATCTGAGCTACCAGTCCTCGTCTTATTCACACTCCACTCACTCGCCCCCACTCCCGCCGCCGGTATTTTCTCACCAATCAGCGTCACTGGTCCTGAGCTGATCTCCTCTGGTCCTGATAGCCAGCTGTCCCAGAGATCACAGGGTGGGCAGCCGTCCCAGTCCTGGTGTCCTCTTCAGGCGTGGCACTCCCGGACGAGTCCCCAGCTGAAATGAACAGGGCAGGAGATTTTCCTCCTTTTAAGGCCTTTATTAAAGGGATCAGCTCAAAGTGGGGTTTTTGGCAGATCTGCAGAGTTCTGCCGCCGCTCCCATCAGTGACTCAGAAGAGGAGGATTTGCAGCTCTGTCCCCTAGGGGTCATAGCCGGGAGTCCTGTCCTTGCAAGGGCAGCGAGAGTATACCCAGATTTCTCAGTTTGGGTTATCAGTCCAGGGGGTCCTGGGTCCGACTGGCATCATTTTTAGTTGGGGCCGGGAGTGACCGAGGTTTTCAAGCGTCTCTGCCGGCTCCGGACCTCGGCTTTGATGTCCAGACACCACACTGACTTCTCAATTCTGCTTTGGCTTGTCTTTTTTGGGGTATTTTCCAGGATTTGGTGAAGGTCCCGTCCCAGTGCAGTTTGGGTTTGAGATAAATTTGCATGTCTCCTGAGATGCAAATTTCTCCCTCTCCCCACCGTCTGAGGGGAGGTGGTCATCCTGCTGGCAACAGGCTAGGGTGGTTCTGAAAAACAAGAATTCTCCACAATAGAGAGTTAAACGGCGGTACTTAAAGATACTTAAGGGGTGATTCCAACATTTCACTAACAAAGAACTCTTGGCCAGCGATCAATTCCTAGCTCAACTGAAAACTCCTCTGCAGCTCCTTCTCTTAAAAAAAAACGGTAACTTTTTTTTTCATAACACAAATGAAGAATTCTTCCTCACTCAGGGTCCAATTGTGGTGATTTCACTCGAGGCACCATCTGTCAGTTCTGTCCTCGGTGTTCACCTTCTGTGGTGGTGCTCCTTTTTTCACTCGGGGTCACCATTTTTAGTATTGTCCACAAGGGTCCCAGGATGAAGGAAGAGACGAGAAAGTTGACTCCATGTATCAGCAAGCTAGGTTTATTATTTTATGATAGAAAATATATTAAAACTATACTAAAAGAACAGAGAGAAAAGATTTCATCAGAAGGCTAAGCTAAGAATAGGAAAGGAATGAATAACAAAGGCTTGTCTCGGACCGAGACGGTCTGGACAGGTGAACTGTGGTTGGCCGTTAATTCCAAACAACCAGATGAGACCAATCACAGATTCCCCCTGTTGCATTCCACAGCAGCAGATAAGAATTGTTTACAGTTTTTCCTGAGGCCTCTCAGCTTCTCAGGAGGGAAAAATCCTAAGGAAAGGATTTTTCCTAAAACGTGTCGGTGACAGAAGCAGCCCAGGAGAAAACATGGAAAGAATAAGTTGTGGCTTTTCATTAGGGAGAAAGATTTTCAAGTTTGGTGCTTGTAAAGACTCCAGTGCACAGTTTTCATTAATCTTTATGTCAGAGGGTTTTGGGAGAGTTAATTTTAGGGAAAGACAGATGTAAAATCCAGCAAATGGCAGATGGTAGGGAAAAATTATATCCCAGGGAGACTTAGAACAAAGCAGTAGCAGATGACCTCTGACCCATGTAATTTGTGCTTCTCCTTATATCCATCAGTCTTATGCAGCATGGCGCAAGGTGAGAGTTGGTATGAGGTTAAAGCTAGCGTTTACCTCCTAGAGAAGTCTTTCTCCCTCCCTTTCCAGGGGCATTAGATCTGTAGAATTGAACTCCTTTTCCTGGAGTTGCTGTTTCTCACTCTAAGTTCTTGCTCTGGTTAATTATGTGCTGAACCAGTGTCTTCCTGTGTATGGATACAAAGGGGTCTGTCTCCTAAACCACTGTGTGCTTGTCAAGATTACATAATTTCCAACTCTACATCCAAGGATCTTTTTAAATAGCATCACAGTCCTCCTGCATTTAGAACTTAAAATATTAGACCGCTTCTAAAACACCACTGTGTTCACTCTTATTTTTACCACCTTCCACATGGTGTGCTTTATTTTATCAGACTGAGAACCTGGAAAGAAAATAACTTCTCTGACTGGAAATTGCACATATGAATGTGAGAAACATCAGAGCCTACAACATATGCCTATCTCTCAGATTAGAGACAGAAACTCATTGGTGAACTTGGGCTGTTCCTCAGCCTTTTTGTGCCTTGCAGAAGGATGGCAAGAGTTGTGGATGTCTGACACAGTCTCTGAACTTCCCTGGCAAAGAATATTTCTGCATGTGTTATCCAATAAACAATTTATTGAAAGGGGAATACAATAGACATGATTGAAACCACACCAAAACTCTATCAATGCAGGACATGAAACAAAGAATCAAGGAGCAGAGTGATCCACATAAGAGAGTCTTCAAAGAAACTCAGGGAGTTTCTGCCTCCTCTTAGACTTCCCTGAGTTCTAGTTTACTGCAAGCATCTTGAAAAACCCTTACTCTCTGTTCTTAAGATTACAGCAGCACCACAAACATTTTGGTAGTTACTGCCCTGTCATGTAATGAGACTGCATTGCTGTGCTGACACACATCCAGTTTGTGGGTGACAAAGGTCTTGAGAAGGATATAAGGCTTGTTCAGCATTGCTCAGTGGTAAGGCATAAGCTGCATCTTTGCATTTTTCAGCACTTCTCCTCCATAGGAAGAGACAAGAGCATACTTTTCCATTCCCTGAGTGTTTGGTTTTTTCCTTACATCTTGAGAAAAAGACTTAAGTTCTGAAAAATTCAGTAGGTGAAAAACTGAAATAGCTTAATTGTTGCTGGTTAGAGAATATAGAGGATGAGATTTCAAGGGAGAAGTCTTCTACATGTCATGGCCTTGTTACATCATTCTGGGTGTCATCAGGGATTACTCTAAGTCCTCACCTGGTCAACTGGCTGGCCAATTGGAGCCATGATAGCCATCATGTAGTCCTGATTTCTTAGGAGCGTAGCTCCTCTGAAAGCTGTCCAAAGAGGTGAGGGGAAACAAGGGGATATTGCAACCTGTGCTGGATCCTGAGAAATCTTAACTGGTCCAGAGGACAACACTGGAGATATAGCAGTGGTGGAGACATACAGGGCTTTTGCCATTGTCTTCACCCTACATCCCCAGACTTTCAGACCGATGTTCCAGGCCATCCAGCAAAATTGAGGGAAGGAGGAAGGAAGTGTGCTAGTGGTTCTTTCTTGGTTCCTATTGCTAAGCAGATTACTGCCTGCTATTCAGAGCAGGATGGTGTCCTCTGTCTGAGAACATGTCTCCCATTACAAGAGTAATATGAAGTATTTCTAAAGGAGAGAAGAACCCTTCCATTGGGTAGAATTTGAAAGCAAGTCTCAAATGCCCCTAAAATTTCACTGCCTGCATTTCAAGCTTGCAACTGTAATGGCAAAAAGCCGTGTTAGTCTTTAGCATTTTATCATTCTTTTCTATAGTTTCAATAGAAAACCTAGCAAGCTGTTGAGCCCAGCCTGAGTACAACACATTACATTCATTCATGACATACAAGCTCTGCATCATGTGTATTTGTGCAGACAGAAATTTGTGCTCCTATAGTTTCCATTTCAATTATTACAGAGTGCACAACATACTAAATCTACTGCAGTTTAAGACAAAACTTCTACTGGTTTAATAGGGCCAAGATGTCACAAAGTAAATTCTTTAAGACAGCATAAAACCTGAACACTGTTCCAGAACAGTGAGTTCAATGGAGTCTGGGCCTCAGGAAATAAAATGCACAGTTGGCTCAGAAGGGCAAATTTTCTGCCTTACCAGAAAGATGTTCCTAATGACACAGTCGTTAGAATAAGAAACATTGTCATGATACACATAAAACACGCCTGATTAAACAGCTAATGTGATCCTTTTTTTGTTGTGCACACAGAGTTTGGACATCACGAGGATAAACTGGGTAACTTTTCTTTCTCTAAAGGCAGTCACAGATATTTTCAGTTTCAGCAGTACTATTCTGACCCACAAGACATTGAAGAAAGGTCTTTCCTGAAGTAGTATCATAGTGAAAAGTGGCTGTTTAGGTTATGTAGAGAGAACAATGCCAGAGTAATGTCATAGAGAGGGATGTTTGTGAAGCTGATACACAGCTGTTGGTATCTATTTCTATTACATTAATAAAGACTTCAAGCAGTGCCCAGCCATAAAGTACCTCTTTGCCTGTTGTTTAATTAAATGCTTCTTCTTTGGTTAGGTTATTTGAATAACTAATCAATGATGAAACAGCAGAATAATATCTGCTGATATCAGGAAATTTTGAAGAGACAGATAAGAGCTGCCTCTTTTTTTTAATGGTCTAGAGACATCACAAATGACTTATTTTTCTTTGCCAAGGCTAGGAAATAATTAATATAAAACATGAAAGGAAAGGCAGACAGATCTTTCAACAAGTTGCTTTGAAAGCAAGTTTGTTACCAAACATTTGGTAAAATAAATAACTCCTTAACACCAATGTAGCATTAAAAAAGAAGCAGACATTCTTTATTCAGCCAGATGCCCAGGGGGATAGCTCCTCCCAAAAGCCTCCCCATACAGGGTACAAGAAAGTTTCTATTCATATGTTGCATTTTGCATACATATTCATTGATTGTCCTGGACTAAATATACATATGATAAAAATTTTTCCAAAATCATTAACATATTTCCCTCCCCTTTACGCATACATTCTTCTATTCTGGGGATCTCCCTGGTAGACCCCAATATTCCAGACCAGCTGGCTGAGTTGGCAGGACACTGAGGCTGGTGAACTTCCAGTTCTTCTTCAATGGGCATTGTATGATTTCCATGGGCCAGTAGTTTTGGAGAACAAGCATTGTGTTAGCTCACCAGGTGTAGGCCATTTATCATCTGGTAACAAGTTGAACTAAACCCTCTTTTTACTACATAAAGTCTTGTTCATCAAAGGTGTGATGCCTGTTAAAACCAAACATTGGGGGAATTTCCAGCCACAAGCAAACCTCTATAAGGATCTTGCAGAAGAGTAATAGCAGGGTGACCACTTTCTAGAGCCACTTTCAGAAATGCTCTTATATATGTGGAAGGAGGACCAAAGCTACTGTGAAAGCAGCAATGTGGGTTCCTGCTGAAAGTGCTCCAGTGAAAGTAAAGTCAACCTTTCAGTTAAACATTTGGATGCATTTAAAAACCCCAAATAAATGCTCAGGTGCATTTCTGTAAAGCCAGGAGGGAGGAGAAGAGCTTACTCTCCTCCCTGCTCCCTCTGCTGCCCTCCTCTGGAATAGTATTTTTACAGCTTCCCCATTAGAGCAGCAGGAAGAGGAGATGATGGTATTAGAAAGATGCAGGGGAAAAGGGTGGACATATGCCAGTGTGTGTTCCATTTAATATTCAATTATTTATATAAAGTGAAACAGCTCCATCCATTTTGACAGCTTGCATTAATCCAGACCAGTTGTATTACACTAAACCCACTAACCCCTGGGTGTTGGGGTTAACCCCCAAGGCCTTGGGAGCTGTGAGGTGTGGCAGACAGACATCACACACATTCCCAGTTTCAGTCACATGAAATACGTACACGTCAGCATAGATACATACTCAGGTGCGGTTTATGCCTCTGCCCACACAGGGGAAAGGTCTGCGCGTGCTAAACAACACTTGCTGCAAGCCTTTTCAGTATTGGGGGTCCCTAGGCAGATTAAGACTGACAATGGCCCTGTGTATGCCTCCAAGGAGTTCTTGGAGTTTGTCCAGCAGTGGGGAGTGGATCATGAGACAGGCATTCCCCACTCCCCCACAGGTAAAACTGTGATCGAGCATGTCCACCATACACTCAAAGAAGTCCTGGCTAGGAAGGGCAATTCTGCAGCATGGATGACTCCACAACAAAAGCTCTGTAAAGCCTTGTTTACCATCAATTTTCTGAATTGTTCATTTGAAAACATGAATCCTCCAGTAATACGTCATTTCAATAATAACAACCGGTTTAAGTTGTCACAGCGTCCACCAGTTCTCATTAAGGACCCAGAAACTTGGAAAACCAAGAGTCCTTATGAGCTCGTCACCTAGGGGCATGGTTACGCGTGTGTATCCACCCCCTCAGGCCCTCAATGGATATCCCAAAAGTGGGTGAAACCCTTCATCCCTAAAAATCCAGCTCCAGCAGACGGGGATGAGAAGCAAGCAACTGTCGCCTCCAAGAGAAGACGCCGCTGGAAAAAGAAGGAAGAAACATCCTAAAAGAGTTAGCTGCATTCCAGCAGACCCATGAACTTGTATGTGTTTTCTTTAAAAAAAATTGTCTGCTTTCCTTTGTAGAACAGAAAATCTACCTCCCACCTAACCTCATGAAGAGCCCTGTCCGAGTTGTCATCCTGTTTGCGCTGAGCAGTCTGACAGTTGTGTGGATCGTTCCTCAGTCGCGCCAAAACATCTGAGCGACCCTGGCACAGAAGCTCCAACAGGACTGTGCTGCATGAACCTAGCATCAAAAGCATCCAACATCCATGCAGCCCTCCGAGAAGTGAAAAGCCTGATTGGACAAGTCAAGCAGGAATCCGAGGACTGTTCAAGGACTGGGGACTCTTGAGGTGGTGGACAAATACATAATCAGCAGCAGAAATAGTCCAACACATCTCCTTTCAATTTTAGTTAACAGAAAAGGTGGAGGTGTTGTATTGCACTAAATAGTTTATTTAGTTGTTGTTGCACTGGGTGATGGAAAATTTTTACTGAGCATGTTAGGTCAGGTGGATGGGTTTTCCCCCTCCCTCATCACATGGTCTCCCCCTCACACCCCCCCACCCTGTTATACACACCTGGTCTGTCCCATGGATACCTTGCCCCTCCCCAAGGGCATCCCATTGGCCGCAGTCCTCTCTCCCCCGCCCCCATCCCCTAGGGTATAAAACCTCTTTTGTGAGAGTCCCACATTCTCTTTTCTACCTGGGTGGCCTCATCACTTGAGTGTCTTGCACCAAGCCAATAAACAAGAAACTTGCACCCACGTGGAGAAGAGCGCCTTTTACTTTCGTCTATGCAGGTCCGTGTGGGCTAGAGTCTTAAGCTAGCCGGATTGGACTCATATAAGGCCCAGGAAAACCACGGAATACCACACAGACCCTGTCATACTCCACAATCCTGTCTGTAAAATATTTACCAACTTGGTTCAGGATTTGCTGGAGATGGTATGCATAGAATGGAGATGGAACTCCATTTCCTGAGGCCTGTAGGAGCCAAAGAAGAAGAATGTCTCTCTCCATTTCACACACCTTTTTTTTTTTTTTCTTTTCCTAACAATCTTCAACCTATCTCAGAACCAGGCTTTGTGAAATGCTTAGCAGGCACGGTTGACCACCATTTTCTGAACAGCAATACTTGTTCCCCCTCCTCAGCCAGCACAGGCATTGCTCCATTTGGTACAGGCAGCCCCTTTCCTTAATCAGCATGGGGAGATCAGGGAAATCAACCCCATGAGGTAAGTTGAATTGCAGTGAATTTGACTCTGCACATCTGACTCGAGTTATTTATTGCCTCTTGTGGGATAGCAAATGAGTAGTTGCTATGAACTGCACATAGCAATGCACAAAACAGACTGGAAAGTAGCTTTTTGCTTTAACTTAGCTAGGTTGACTTCTGCCAGCAACAGTAGAAAAAGCCATTAAAATTATTTTGGTTGTTAAACTGAGTTTGTCTACTTCTGCAGGGAGCATATGCACTGATTAAGATAAATGCTAATGAGGACCCTCTAAGACCAGAAATAAATACTCAGACATTTGTAAAAATTTGCAAATCCATTTCTCTCCTTTATGAATATTTTTTTTCATTACACACAAAATTTACAGTAGTCTTACATGGTGAATCAGCACTGGAAACATACTAGCCATCCCTTACTTTACGTAAAAGGACTTAATTTTAGCCAAAAGGGGAATGGAGGATTATTTTTGCTAATTAGTTCTGAAAATCATTCACTTAGACAATCACTGACTCTTTTGGGCTTAATGGGCAGTGTGAAAGTGATGCTATATCATTCTTCTTGGATCTCTACAGGATTCATAAGGGCCCAGGTATGAAAAGTCAGCTGGCTGCATTTATGTCATGGTTGGCCTGGTTATGAGCATCTCTTCTTTATACCTTAGCAAGGTATAAATAATAATGTCATCATTGAGAACATCAGGACTTCTTCCATGTTGTAAAATTAGGAAGAGGGAATAGCTTTGTTAGTTATTGAATTCCAGCTGCATAATTAGTGTTTATAGTATCTCTCCTTGAAAATAGCCACATGTATTTCATTCCTTATTTGCTTGTTTAATTTAACTAAATCAATTGTTGCAGACTTGATTCCACTTAATTAAAACAAGCACTAACTTCAACATATAAAATATGAAGTAACATTAAAAGTAATTAATATTTATCCTTTAAATGTTTCTTTCGGAATGATATTATTAAGAGCCTATATAAAATTAATCAGATAGCAGGTTTTGTCCTGGTTTAGGGCAAATTTGGGAGAGAATTCCCAAAGGTGGGCCCTTCCAGAAAACAAACCCACACCGCCCCTCCCCCCAACCAGTTTGGGAAGAATTCCTCGGAGAGAAGTGGAAAGAACCTGTTTATTTAAAAGGCACAGCACCCCCCAGCACACAAAATGAACAATAATGGATGACACCACTTTTCACTGCTCTGGAAAAGATGACAAATTCAGAAAGTCTCTCCTGGGGGTGGTCACTCTGTTATCAGTCCCTCCAGCACTGGGGTAGCTGCTGCAGGCCAGAAGGTGCAAACTCTCAGTGTTTCCCAGGTCCTAGTCTGGAGCAGGTTTGAGTAGGTCCAAACAGGAAAGGAGAAACAGTCCAGGAAGAAATTTGGACTGTTTAGCTAAACTAAGTAATGAGAGGGAGCAAAAAGCAAGAGCAAGCAGAAGCAAAGCAGAAGCAAGAGCAAAGCAAAAAGCAGGGCAAAAAGCAAAGCAGCATTATGCACTGTACTGTCTGTATGTCCCACCGGCCATGGGGGAGGGGCTGATAAGAAGCCAAAACAAAACTTTCACTCTTCAGAGCCTGTCTTGAAGGCACAGAACATAATATCCAGCATAAACAGCACACACGAATGTGAATACAAGCATCCTAACATCACCCTAGGACAAGTTTATACCTTTGAACACCAATAGATGCATAACCTTATTTTGAACAGTACAGGCAAATTTGAACAGGCAGATGCACAGAAACAAGACATCTAGAACATTTCAGAGGAGATTGCAGAAAAACCTTTTCTTTCCCTAAAAACTGATGCACTGTTAATGAGTGCTGGGAAGAAAGCTTCAGAGGACCTCAAACAGGTGTTTTGTAAGCTATAACAAGGAGAGAGAGGCTCATCTTTGGTGGATGGACCTCATGTCCAAGAACATATAAACATGTATGCCACTTATATTCCTAATAAGATACAGAGTGACACTACTAATTAAGTTCCTAGATTTTCTGCTTATTGGAAAAATCTCGAACAAAATCTCGAAAACCATAAGGCAATTAAAAAAACACCAGACATATATTCTCTACCTCCGCCCCCCCAACACCTTTTTCTTTTTTTTCCATTTAATTATCTTTGGGGTGAACTTTAACTAACCTGACATCTGCTGGAGAAGAAACAGAGTCTAGGACATTCCTGTTCCATCAGTTGCCACTGATGACAACTTCCTGACAGAGGTAATGAAGAACCACAGAAGGAATGGTGTGATGCTAGATCTTATACTAACAAACAGGGAAAGCATTGTTGGAAGTTGTAGGCATGTAGGTCTTGGCCTCTTCTCCCAGGCAACTAGCAATAGGACAAGACAATATAGTTTTGAGCTGTGCAAGGGGAGGTTTAGGTTGAACATTAGGAAGAATTTTTTTCACAGAAAGGGTGATGGAATATAGGTATGAGTTGCCTAGGGAGGTGGTGCTGGTGTTTAAGGAAAGACGTTATAGTTGACATGGTGGTGTTTGATTATAGGTTGGACTCAATCTCAGAGATCTTTTCCAACCTAATTGATTCTATTAGATGTGAAAGCTGGGAGCAGCCTAGGCCATAGTGACCATGAGACTGTGGAGTACAGGCAAGGAAGAAACAGACCAGCAAGCAAAATTATGAACATGGCCTTAAAGACATGTTCATACATTAACTTTAAACACTTCTAGGATCTCCTGGGAAGAATCCCATAAAACAAACTCTGGAAGAGAGTAAATGTCACCTCAGCCTTCAAAAAGGGCAAGGAGTACTCAGGGAAATACCAGCCTGTCAGCCTAACTCAATCGCTGGAAAGGTGATGGAGTGCCTCATTCTGAAGGCCATTTCTATCCACATGGATGACAAGAAGGGGATCAGGAGTAGTCAGCATGGATTCACTAAAGGTAAATCATGCTTGACCAACCTCATGGCCTTCTATGATGAGACAACCACCTGGATAGATGAGGGGAGAGCAGTGTGTATTGTCTACCTCAACTTCAACAAGGCTTCTGACACTGCCTCTCACAATGTCCCCATATGCAAATTCAGGAAGTGTGGACTGGATAGGTGGATAGCAAGGTGGATTGAGAGCTGGCTGAATGGCACATGACAGAGGGACGAAATCAACAGAAGAGGGTCTAGCTGGAGGCTTGTCACTAGTGGTGTTTCCGAGGGGTCAATATTGGGTCCAGTATTGTTTAATTTGTTTATCAGTGACTTGGGGAAAGGGGCAGATGCCTCCTCAGCAAGTTCACTCATGACTCAAAGCTGGGAGGAGCAGTCAATCCAAGAGTGTTGTGCTGACATTCAGAAGGATCTTAACAGTTTGGAGAGAAGGGCAGAGAAGAACTATCTGAAGTTCAATGAAAACAAATGCAGAGTCCTGCACCAGTACAGGCTAGAGGCCAAACCACTGGAAAGCATCTCTGCAGAGAAGGACCTGTGGGTCCTGTTGAACAACAAGCTGTCCATGAGCTAACAGTGAGCCCATACCAGTGGCCAAAAAAGCCAATGGTATCCTTGGGTGCATTAGGAAAAATATTGCCAGCAGGTGGAGGGAGGTGATCCTGACCCTCTACTCTGCCCTTGCCATATCTCTAGTGCTATGTCCAGTTCTGGGCTCCTCAGAACAAGAGTGACATGGAGTTCCTGGTGCAGGTTCAGTGGAGAGCAACAAAGGGTTGGGACTCTTCCACCTTGAGAAGATGAGTGAGAAGGGACTTCATCAATGCATATAAGTATTGGAAGGGAGGGTGTCAGGAGGAGGGAGCCAGGCTCTTCTCAGTGGTGCCAAACAATAAGACCAGAGGCAACAGTCAAAAGCTGATGCACAAGAATTTCTACCTGAATATGAAGAAGAACTTTTTTACTGTGCAGATGACCATTCACTGAAACAGATTGCCAAGAGAGGATGTGGAGTCTCCCTCTCTGGAGATACTCAGGAACCCTCTGGATGCAATTCTGTCAATGTGCTCTAGGATGACCCATCTTGAGCAGGGAGGTTGGACCTGATGACTGCTCTGGTGATCTCTTCCAACGTGTCTCATTCTGTGATTTTCAGCTGTTGTTGGTTCCAAGCATATAATTCAGAAGTCAGGCAAAGCCAGGGTTCTGGTCCCAACCACTATCTGCCTTCAGCTGCCCTGGTCTGTGGCATATCTCTCCTACAACTCTCCCAGAGGACATGGTGGACTACCCCAGCACATCCTTACAAAACAGCTTGTAGACTCTTTTTCCCTTCTGGAAAGCATTATGAAAACATTATTAGCCAGTATTTCACTTTAGCTGATAAACTATCAGCAGCATAGGATTAGAGAGCCTGCGAATCCCTGTATTTTACAGAGCCTCTGAGATTCTTCGGCTTTCTTAGACATTTTAAGTTCCTACCTCTCTTCCTCTCAGACTTCATCTTCTTTCCACATACGTTCTAAAGATAGCAATTAATTTTTTTCCTCCAAAGCTCTTCATTGACTGTTTCACACAGTTCATGAACACCCTGGTGAATTGTCACTTTCCTTTCCCCCTGTAGATCCAGTGAAGAAAAGTACAAGTTACTAAAAAATGCAAATTAGGTTAAGATTTTAAAATAAATACTTTTTAATTATATTTTTCTTCCAGATTTGATTTCCTTATTTATTTCTTTCCAAGTGTGAAAATCCCCAGAAAATCTGACATAAATCCTCAACACATTTGTTTATTGCATTACATGACAGTTCATGCTTCACTGACAACATTCTGTCACCTAGCAGTGCTAACTATGGATGAGTGTTTATCTTTACATATATTTTGATAGGTATTTTATTGTTTTGACACATTTCCTTCCATCTTGTTTATCTAGGGATTAGCAGTGACATGTCTAATTCATTCTGAGCCGTTGTATTGAATTTGTTGCTGCCTCACAGTACTAGCTCACTTTTGCCTAGCAGAAGACCAAGATATCCTCTCGCTTAAATAGTCCCACCAAGATTCCCTCATCTTTTGTTGAATGTAAAGCTTTACCTGACAAGTTAACTATGTTCCAACACAGAAAATTACTGATTCTGAGAGTCTACAATTAAAAAAAACCAACCCAACCAACAAAATATCCCCAAAAGCTCTACCAAAACAACACAGTGGAGTTCCCATAGGAGAAGTAAAGGAGTAAAACTATTGTCCTAGGATGAGTGGTGTCCCCATTCGTCTGTGTTATTTATGCTGGATATTATGTTCTGTGCCTTTAAGACTGGCTCTGCAGAATGAAAGTTTTGTTTTGGGCCTCTTATCAGCCACTCGGCGGGACATACAAATAGTACAGTATATAGTGCTGCTTTTTTGCTTTTTACCCTGATTTTTGCTTTTGCTCTTGCTTCTGCTCTGCTTCTGCTTTGCTTTTGCTTGCTCTTGCTTTTTTCCCTCTTCTCATTAGTTAATTTAGTTAAACAGTCCAAATTCCTTCCTGGACTGTTTCCCCTTTCCTGTTTGGACCTACCAACCTCCAGACTAGGACCTGGGAAACACCGAGAGGGAGTTTGCATCTTGTGGCTGCAGCAGCTGCCTCAGCGCCGGAGGGACTGATAACAGTGACCACCCTCAGGAGAGACTTTCTGAATTTGTCATCTTTTTCAGAGCAGTGAAAGAGTGGTGTCATCTGGTATTGTTCATTTTGTGTGTTGGGGGGTGCCGTGCTTGTCAAATAAACAGGTTCTTTCCACTTCTCTCCGAGGAATTCTTCCAAACCGGTTGGGGGGAGGGGTGGTGTGGGTTTGTTTTCTGGGGAAGCTCCTTTTTGGGGATTCTCTCCCAAATTTGCTCTAAACCAGGACAACTATAAACTAAGGAGAAAATAGTAATAGAAAAGTGTCTGTACAGTCATACAGCACATGGGGAGAATCATTTATCTATCTGCCAGTCTTAAAAGGAATCTGCAAACTCTTTCCAACCACGTGTTTTGATGATGTCCATCCCTGTATTTTCTCCACTATAGATAGGTGCCTACTGTCCAGGAAATGCATCAGGTGGGTAAGTATCATGTGTGACCTTCTCTGTAAATTCCCAAGACAGACAGGATTCCTGCTCCCAATAGCAATTCTGGCACAGAAGTGTGGCCCCAAGCAAAGGGACCCAGGCCTTCTGTTTTTCACGTTTGCAGACACCTGTGTGTCTGACTGAGTTCCTCTTTCTTTTATTTCCTCCTCAGTCCTCTCTGTTTCTCACAGTTTTTTTCTCTCTACCTCTTGTCTTCATTCTAAATCCATATTTTTGTCAACTATATGTCTCCTTCTTACATGTTTTTTTTGCATTTTGATAAGACGAAACTGTATGTTTTGCATAACATTTCCAGTGACAATAGAGACTCTTCAGTTTGGAGATGCTAGACTCCTCAGGTTTGCAGAATCCAGAAAGTGATGGAGAAAATAAATGCATACCACTTTTCATTAAATCCTGCTGTTCTAGAGTTAGAGGATATTCATTAGAGGTAAGACATCAGTTTAAAATGGATTAATAAAAAAGTTCACACACCAACTAGCAAATTTTGGGATTTACTCTCCACAGGAAGCAGTGGAAGTTTATGGTAGGACAATACAAAAAGGTATAGACATATTAGGAGAAGGAAAGCTAGTCCCTCTCTTGAGTGGGATGTTGGATTAGCTCAAAATCATAGAATGGGTAAGGTTGGAAGGGACCATCTGTGCAGTCAGCTGGTCCAATCTCCCTGCTCAAGCAGAGTGATCCTAGATCACATCGCACAGAATTGCATCCAGACAGTTCTTGAGTATCTCCAGAGAGGGAGACTCTACATCCTCTCTTGGCAGTCTGTTCCAGTGTATGATCATCTGCACAGTAAAGTTCTTCAAGAGCATTCAAGAGCAACCTTCTGTGTGTCAATTTCTGACCTTTTGCTTGGCACCACTGAGAAGAAAGAAGCCTTACCTGGATCCTTCTCAGCTTGGAGGGTATTAACCTGTTTGTTAATGGCAAATCTTCAGGAGAAATAGGAGCATTTCTCCTTGCAGGCAGTGAGATTGGAGAATGGCAGCATTCTAGCCAGCCTTCCCTCCTACTGACTTCTTGTGAGATAGCGCAGAACTCACCTACATTTCCAATATAAAGAAGGGTTGAGGCTCCTGAGTCTGTAGGGTCTCTGAAAATACACTGTCTCTCATCCTCATGAAAAATATGCAACTTACTAACTCCATCATGTAACTCCTTGATCTGGTGATATAGCTCCTCAACACAAACACACTTTCTGCAGAGCAGAAGACTCTTGATCCCAGCTTCCCAGACAAGCACCAAACACTCTTTACAAGCAGAGAGCTGCAGAGCTTCATCTACTGTTTAGGGGTAAACCTCCAACATCACTCGCGCAGCAACTCCAACTGCCACTGGGGAACAAGATCTACATCATATCATTTGGAACTCAGACTACTTATTCCCCTCAATATTAATTGTGGCTTTTATACATTGCTCTCTGGTTCTGCAACAATGTTGACCTTCTTTAGGAGAGGAACCATTCCTCACAAACTACCACACCACTCACCCTTCTCACTCACACTCCCAGGATGTTTAGATCTGTCACAGTTGCTCCTGGCAACCGCCACCCAAGCTTCAAGCCTTGCTCTTGAGCGCTGTGGGTTCCTGTGGGTACCATAGCTTTTGTTCATGTTTCCCTGACTCTGGGAGCCCCCTACTCAGCCCAGTTTAGTGCTCAACCCCCAGAGTTTCCTGTAGCCACTGCTGCTGCTGAAGCTCACTTTACCAACTGACTCAAGATTTCCAACTCAACCTGTCTTCCTGTGATTCTGTAACATCAAGAGATACTAAATGAGACAGGTAGAAACATACACTCAAATTTTCCTCATCCAGTCGTTGTATCTGATGGGAAAAACATGAGGACAGCAGCCTGCAAAAAATTAATCAGGCTCTCTCTCCCCAAAACCCACCACATTTCCTAGTTTCTCTTGTATGAGACAAACATCTCCCGGTTTCTCATTGTCTTGTCACAGGTGGGCTGGCCCTGTAACCCCTTTCTTACGGTCTTAATCACTGGATGCTATATCAAGGTTTAGGATAGCCTTAAAATGACTGTTCTTTTGAGCTTTCACTTAATCTGACTATTGCCTTAACCCCTCTGCTCATCTGTGATCCTGACATGCTGACAAATGTCCTTGGAAAGATGAACAAGTGAATTTGTTTAACTGGACTTCTGAGCAAGGTTTACACAGGTTATGTATTTAATTGAAGGAACTCTATGTATGGATATCTTTAGGCTACCTTTAATCTGATTAATCTACACATAGAAGAAGAACTGTTGTTGACTTTCAGGCTTCTTATGTCCATTACACCTCCTCAACTGTTGTTCTCTTTCTGCTTTTCTTCCCATGTCTACCCTTTGTTTTCATATTCCTCTGTCCCATCAACAGCTACAACATTACTGCTATGCTGCTTACAGGTCCTTTTCTTCACCTCCTCTCTGGATGGTTGTCAGCCCAGCTTCTACATGCTTTGTGTTGTGGTTTGAGAGGAAATGAGTTTTTTAGGATGGTGTGATCAAACAAATAGGTGTTCAGATTTTAATATTGGTACCTGGTTTGTCCACTGAGGGTATGGATACGCCTCTGAGAACACAGGAGGTTAAAAGCTGTGAACTCCTGGGGAAAGCTCTCTTTGGGTTCTGGTCTTGGAAGAGAGCACAGACCTCCCCTGCCCAGCTCTAGGCTGGGTGGGGGAGGGGAGCCATGCCGGCAGAGGAGGTAGGCCAGGCTGGGAAGAAGGGAAGAGGCCCCTGCGAGACGGAAGGGTGGAGGAGCACAGCAAGGCTTCGGGCAGCCATTCTCCACCCCCACCCCCACCCCCCTCCCCCAGAGGGAGAGAGAGGGAGAGAACCTATGCCTGTGATAGCAGGGCAGCCAGCCGTGGGAGTTCATGGACAGGCAGAGCCTGGGACTTTTAACCCTTCTTGTGGATGATGGAAACCTTGCAAATGTTGATTCCTCCTGGAGTTGATGAGATAGAGTTTGGGATAGCAGGAAACAGGCAAGTGAAAGATGTTGAGAGAAGCTGAGAAGAACCCTAGGTGGAAGGAGATGATGGAGTGGCCTTTGGCTGGACTTTTCTTGGATAGCCATGGGCAGAACCACTTGTGTTCCTGTGACACAGAGACTGCATCTAGGGAGAGGCAATGGCTTAGAGCCAGGAGAGTGCGGTGATGTGAAGGAGCGCCTGAACAGAGACAACAGGTGAGGAGGGTGGTGGTGGTGCCCTCCGTCTTCAGAGAAGAAGAAGAGGAAGATGATCTCTGTTCAGGAGACCCCTCGGCCCCAGGGGGTGAAATCTGGGGGGGGACAGGTGTCCCAAAAGGAGAGAGACTGTGCTCTTTTTGGAACTGGACAAAGCATCCTTAAAAGGGAAAAACCCTAGAAGCAGCTCTGGTCCATGTGCAGTGGTGAGAGCACTGGACATGGAAGGAAGAGGTCACGATGGCAAATGTTCTCCGGGCGGTGCCACATGTGACACGGAAACACGAGAAGTTTCGACTGTTTCCTGGGTGAAGTCTGTGGTGCAAGAGGGACTCCTCTCTTCTCAAGGAATTGTTTATCTGAAGGGTGGTGATGGACTGAGAGTGGGTGATCTACGGGGTAGTAACTGAATTGAAAATCCAAGGTTTTGTTTTACTTTTATGTGTTGGGAATCTGGTGGGGGGAGGAGGAGGAAATTTGGAAGGTTTTCATCCTGTGTTCTGTGTGTTTCTCTTATAGTCTTAGGTTAATAAAGTTTTTTTCCTTTCATTCTTAAGCTGGAGCCTTCTCTGCTCTGTCTCTGATCACATCTCACAGTAGATACCAGGGAAGAAGTATTTTCATGGGGGCACTGGCATTGCGCCAGGTTCAAACTATGACACTTTGGCAGCAATTGCTAACCAGTGCCAGGATGGGCTCACCAGGCAGCAGATGGACACCACCACCTCATGACATCAAAAGGCTATCAGCTCCCAGAATGAGATTTCTTTGGCACTAGCTGCTCCAAGTTTCCCCAGATATTTCATTCCAGCTACCCTCCACCCTCCGCTACACATACACACACACACACACACACACAAAAAAAAAAAAACCAAAAACAAAACAACCAAAAAACAAAACTAACCACCGGAAAAAAAAACCAAAAAAAACCCTTTTACACTCCTGTGGATTAGCTTACCCTGGAACCCAATTCTTAGAAGGGTGGTTGTCACATTTGTCTGGCCTGGTTTGCGATGACTCAGTTGCCCTTGCTTCCACTTCTCTGTTTGTTAAATGGGACAAGGATGTGAGGAATCCAGGCTAATGTGCTTCCAACATACTTTGCTCTGGTTAGAGAAACCATAAATCTGGAATAGCTCTCCTGAGGTAATGAGATCATTATTGCTATTCTTTGTAGATGAAAAAATAAGGACAGTGAAGCCCTTATGCAGGACATTACCAAGGTGTCACTAATACAATTGACTCTAGCTTTCAAATAATTAGGTTTTTCATTTTTCCCCCCAAGTGATTATAACTATTTACTACTCTCCCTAATTTCTTTCTCTGCCAGTATCTTAGAGAAAGCTCTGTTAAGTCCAGGCAGCGTTTAAAAAGCTAATTTACCAGTAAGACAATACTTGACTACAGACTTTCACACCCACCCTTCCCCCCCCCCCCCCCCCCCCAGCCCTTGTTTCACTATAGGTTTACAGTAGCTTGGCTTTTCTGTTGTAAGAGAAACTGTACTTGTTGGGGAAGGTGCACATTATTGTACCTTCACAGACTGGGAACTGACTGAATTTCCCAAAAAATATGTACAGAGGAATGAAAATGGTGAGCACCACAGCTTTCTTCAACACTTAGGACTATAGCTGTTGTTCTTTTCATGATTTCTAGCAGCCTTGTCACCCTTGACAGATTCTTGCATTATCTAAAATACATCTTGTTATGAGTAAAAAGTTGTCTATATTTTTAAAAGTTGCAAAGTTCACAAGTTAAACCAATTGCTGTCAAGTTGGAGTTCTAACTGTTGTTAATAATTTCAGGTTGTAATCTCCTGTTGTTAATAATTTCCTTTTAATTGCTGATTCTTGGTGGTGCCCCAGCCAGCACGCCGCTGCCTTCCCGGCCCCGCGCTGCGGGTTGGGGTGGCCCGGGGGGTCCCGGGAGCCCCGCGGGGACCGACCCGCCCCAGGAGCGGACCCCTCCCCCCTCGGCACAAGTCCTAGCCGTGCCGGGGTGGGCCCCGCGGGGATGGAACAGAAGGTCCTAGGGGCGGGGACTGGCCCGGGTCCCCGTGTCCTGCAAGGGCAGCTGCTGGGCATCGCCCTGCTGTCTCCTGGGAGATGGCACCCCGACGGTGAAAGGATGGGACATCGGAGTGACATGCAAATGAACTCGGAGCCAGAATGCAACAGGAGAGATCTCCCACCAAACCCAGGAAAAATACCCCTAAAAACAACAAGCCAACACAGAATTAAGAGATCAAAGTGATGCCTAGACGTGAGGAACGGAGTCCAGACCCTGCTGGGATGCTCAGACCCTTTTTGCCTCTCGCCCTGGCCACGGGGAATGTCGGCTAGAGGGAGGACCCTGGGGGTCAAGTCAACAGCATGATGGAGGGGTATTCCTAGTGCACTTGTGGAGACAGATCTTCTAGATCTGCTTAGTAGTAGCCAAAGCTGCACTTACCCCCTTCTCTGAGCCACTCGGGGGAGCAGCTGTGGTGTGACTGCAGAGTTAGGCCTTCCCATCTGAGCTGATCACTTTTAATGAAGGCATTGAAAAGGGGAAAAATTTCCTGTCCATTTATTTCACGTCTGATAAATACATACTGCAGTCATTCCTGGAGGCAGCTGGGTTATCAGAGAATACAGAGAAACTGGAATGTTTTAGCTGTCTGTATTTGCAGAAGCCTTTAGCAGGTGACAATGCCAGAGACTTACAGTGATATTCAAGGGAAATATGTGGCAAATCTTCAGGTGAGGTACCAGAGAGCCCTCACACTCCCTTAGGATAAGGGGTGGGGGGATAGAACAGACAACTTAGCTTCCAACTTTTGATCTTGCCTTCTCACTATTTCTGTGATTGTCCTCACAGACTTTTGTATTTCAAGGGGTGGGAGAGAAAGAAATCAGGAAAAGGCTGCCTGTGTTTTGTTACTTGCCATGGTACTAAATGTTTCCCCTATCAATGTTAAATAGCCCAAATGGACTACACCTGTGTACCTCCTACTAGCTGTGATCTGGGGTAGTTGAGAGAGTACTTGAAAAACAATGAAATTAAGATGGATTAATTCAAATGCACCTCTCTAGGGAGGTGTGATCAGTGTTGTTTAATAGTGCTTTAATTCCTGGTAGTCTCAGATGTGATTCTGAATTTTCCCATTTAATAGCAAAATTGCCCTTGTTCAGGCTTTAGCCTCTTTTACCCATATTCATTTCTGCTGGGAAGACTAAAACCTTGTTTCTGTAGCAGAGAGTTAAAACAGTCAACAGCCTTATAAAGTGACAGTGCAGCTGTTTCTTAAGTAGCAATGAATCTTAAAGGAAGTCTGCTCATAAAATTATTATTGCAGCAGAAAGTAAAGGTCCCAACTGATACTAGGACCCTATTGTGCCAGGCACTCTAGGAACATATAAAGAGAGAATAACTTCACTGCAATGAATTTAAAAGTTTGTTAGATAAGACAGAAGGAAGCTGTGCCAAGGATAAGGGTCCCCCCAGGGCAAAGATAAAGACCTCAATCACAGAAAAAACATATGGTACAGCCTGGAGTAAGACAAGGGGTTCTTGTCACCAGGTGTTACAAATGGAGATGGGAGCTTAGATAAGCCCCTGGTTTTTGCCTGGGCCTCCGGCAGCAGGCAGTAGCTTTATTGAGGTGGCCAGCACCTCAAAACCCTCTCTCATACACAAGTTCTTTAATGATAGCAAATTAGGTCTATTACAAAATGAATTATTATTTAATAGACACAAGATTAACAGACATAAGATTTTAAGCAGACTATTTACTACACAGGAATAAAACAAAAAGAGCTACTAGTAGATAACATACACTGCATGATTAAGGTTCCTATATTAGAGCTAGTGAAGAAATAGTATAGATTAGGATTCAATATATCTTACCATCCAATTGCTGATGAAGCACACATCAAAATCCTTTGCTTTCAATTTCTAGAAAAGTAACAACAAAGTTGCATCCATGCTTTGGGCAGAAGCTGCCCCACACATTTCCAGAGTGTGTATGAGACTTCTACCTCTGTTAATTTGTGTGACTTTTATAGTTGTAAAGGACAGTGTCTTTGGTCAATTATATTTATTTTTCTTTTATCTCTTCCCATATCTGCTCTCCATACCAAGATGTTGATTCTTGGTCGGGGCTGCAGACTTTTTGGCACCAGGAGATGACCTCTTGCTGGGCCTTTGACCTGGCCTGCATTATCTCTTCCATCTGCATCAGCCATCTGTGGTAGAGAGAGGGGGAGGACCAAGATAGCCCTAGAGCAGAAAGCCATTCATATCTAGCAGCTCAGAACCAGTTTATTTGTATTGCTTGAGGCCAAGATTTGAGACTTTTTGTTTTTTTTCAAATACAAGTTCCAGCATAGGGGAAGTCCCGGACCTGACCTGGGGCAATGCATCACCATGCATTGGGATGCAAGAGGGGGGCAGTATGTCCAGGTTGAGTAGGGCTGGGCTGTACATTTAGCAGGAGGTCAAAGTTATGTTTAAAATAGCCTATGCCCACAATTTTTTGGCTGTCACATCCCTTCTCATGAACTCTGCCTTCTTCTAAACCTGTGTTAAATCATCTTTGGACTTGAAGTTGAAGGGGCTGAATTCCCAAGATAGTACTTTCCTTGGAAAGTCATGGCAGCATTGACAATAAGGCAACTGATGCATTAACATGCCAGAGAAATTTTGATGTTTATTCACGTGATGGTCTCAAGGGCTGATTGAATTGATGCCTGATACAACAATTAATGGAAGCTCTTGGCAGAGTACCTTAGAATAATGTCGTTATTATCTGACTAGATTTTATACTCTTTAGCAAAATTAATACTGAAGCTGGTGCACAAAGCAGCCTCTTTTAGCTTCAAGGTTTAAAGATTTATGGGGGCCTCAGGGAAAACCTGATGGGTTTTTAAAGGCAAAAGACAATGACGAAAGAAGTAAAATCCAAGTGACACAAATTTCTACTGAACAAGAGTAGGTAAAAGCAATCATTAGGTTTTTAATTTTCTATCTTCATTAGGGAATATTTTTTTTTAATATATATTCCCTTCCTTTTTTTTAATATATATTCCTCCCCCTTCCTGTCTCCTGACTTTCCTCTCCTGCTTTACTGGGGCTGCACGTGGCCTTTGCACTCCTGATACTGAAACCAAAACAAAGAAAATGCTAAACTGTCTCTTTAACAGAGAGTTAAAGGATTTCAGGTGCTTTCTTCAAGTGCTAGTAGAGGTAAAAGATACTGAAAGAGCACCAGAGAGCAAGGATAAGAACACTGCTGCAACGCTATGTGTCTTATCCTTTTCCATACCTGATGTGAAAAACACCAATCACTTGGTTTTAAAATTTTAAAAGTTTAATAGTAATAAAATGGTTATAGAAATAGTAATACAATTACAGTCATAATAAGTTGGACAATTTTAATTAGGACAATATGAGACAATAGAAACAAAGAGGTATGGATGTTTGGGTACCTTTTTCTGGGCCTCACAAGCGCGAAAAAGGACACCTGTTAACAAATTATTAACCCTAAAAACAGTAGCCTGTTGCATATTCATACACTTCATACATGATGCATAGATTCCATTCAAATACAGGAGTCTGTCTGGTCATCCTCAGCTTCTTCCTCTGAATCCTAACAGCACCTTTGAGGCGGGAAGAAGTTCGTTTCTTCTGATAAGAGGACAATAAATTCTTTCTCTCTGAAATATTTAGTTGTCCTGTGGCTGCTATTTCACTGCAAGTCCTTTCTTTAAAAAAAGTATCCTATATAGCATAGTTTTTATTTTAACATTTTTCATAACCTAAAACTATATTTAACACACTACTTAAGAGAATTAATACAGCATTACTTTCTAACACAACACACATAATATTCATTTTAATATTTGCAAAAAGCCAATCATAAAATACGCATTTTTCACATCTGGTCTGATATATATTGTATGGACCTTTATGAAGCCTCACCACTTCTGTAGAAAGAGCCAATGGTTCTACCTGCTTTAGTTTTGGAGAGGTAAAATGGCTAAGAAAGCATAATTTTATTGAAATCCTTCAATTTCTTTCTTTTTTTTTTTTTTTTTTTTTTTTTGTCAGAGGTCCTACAGTGTCACAAGGTCAGTTTTCTTCAGATTTCAAATTTGCACACTGCTTAATGCTAATTAATACTTTTCACAAGTAATGTAGCTTCCCCAAGATATGAGCTTGCAAGCTAATTTGTATTTTAGCTAGCTAGAGCAATTGTGATACTCAATCAGATATATTATTATTTAATCAACTATTTTGCATTGTCATTAAGATTGTCATCATATTTGCATATGACTGCCCAAAAGGGAAATAAATGATGGATTTTAGAATGTTGGTAACACTCTGAGTTTAAATAGGACAGCTGGCTGTCACATTCACCAGCACTACCCCTGCACTTTCCTGATGCCAAAATTAATGTTTGTTTTCTTTTTTCTCCAGTCTTCAACAACAGCATTATAAGACGCAGTCCAGTCCTTGTAACATGCTTGGAGGAGTTATGAAGTGAAATACCACTTGTGCTTTAGGATTATTCAGAAAGAAATACTTTCACATTGCTTAGTATGTTTTTTAATTTTCATAAGATTGTGGCTTAACAATTAAAACAGTACTGAGGGTTTGAAAGGTTTCTCTAGCTATATGTGCAAACACATTCACATTAACAATATTTGCATCTAAGTGTTGCATATGGGGGAACCATACCATTCATATCATGCATGAAATAATTTTATAATGGAATTGAAAGGAGGAGCTGGACTGCACATGCCAATGTAAAGATCATTCAAACACAAAAGTTTTGTTAGCTAGAGTCAGATTCAGTCCTCATCAATATAAAGAGTAGAATTCAAATGACACAAGAGGTCCTGCATGATCTTTTTAATCAAGAACAGCTGCCACCTGCCAGTATCATGTTTTCTACATGTAGGCATAAGACAAGGCAACAGTAATTGCTACATCAAAACCCTACGGTGGTTATATGCATTGGGTTGCAGTGACTCTTGCAAAAATCATCTTATTTCATGGGAGGAATCATGGTATCACTGAGGCAAGGAAGCTTTTAAGCCATCCTTTCTTCCAGGACATCTTCAGCAGTGACATTGTTGTTTGTTCTTCACCATGCTCTTGCTTTTTTCCACAAGATGAGAGACAACAACTGCAAGTGCAGTTTCTAAGCCAATGGAGAGAAAAAACACTATACCATATTTATTGCTTATTTCACAAAACATTTCCATGGAAGATGTTTTGGTCCTGTTTTCATGCTGCCTAAAGATACTCTCACAATCACAAACCTTGACATATAAACTCTTAAAAACCTGATAGTATGGAAGTGGTGTACAAATCCCATGTGGGGTCTCAAGAAAGGGGCAAATTTCAACCAGAAAAATTCATAGCCCAGAAGGCTGCAGAGTATCTTGTTAGTTCCTATGTTATGTACCTCTCTCTTCTAATCATTTCATTACCCTGAACATCTGTGGAAACATAGAGGTGTAAGCACGCACTGCTTTGAAGATGAACCAATTGCATTTCTTTGCTGTGATCTAAACTTGAAGGGATTTTCTGCATAAATACAGGCTCTGTGTATTTCCCAGAAAACCACCAGGATTCTGATTCCAGGCTTATAATGTAGAAAACCATATGTTTCTTATCTCATTTTGGTTTTAGTTGGATTTATATGAAGCAAACATGAAGAATACAGCTAGGTGACTTTGCACAGTAATAGTTTGACAGTTTAACTTTCTATGCACTGTCAGCAAGCTTCTAATTTGATACTGACAGTAATAAATAATCAGAGGCAGTTAGTAGCAAATTAAAATTTAGAATGTGGCTAGGACTATATGAGGTACTTTGCACCTGAAATCAGCATTGGTTGAAGGACTATTAAAATAACTGACTATAAGGAGAATACCTTTAAGCACTATTTCCTGGTCTGTCTGCAAGTTCTTAAGTTTCTTCAGATGAAATAAGCCTTCCCCTCTTCTTTTTAAATGTTTTTGAAAAAGACTGCCCTATGTAATTGCTACTAGGGAGCATTATTAGTTTAGTAATCGCAGAGTAGCAAAATACATAGCACCTCCCTTCAAAACTTCCTTTAAAAATGTCTGCTTTTCTGGTCACTTATCTTGTGGCACATGAAACTGCTATGACCAGAACTTTATATAATGCAAAGTTTCATTCATTTGCTCCTGTCATAGTCCATGCCTTTCACGAAACAGGCCACAACTATTAAAAACAAAATCCATTAGTCTGACATCCATCAGTCTTTTCCTTCTGCTAAATCATTACTTAAAATAGTTTGGAAAGATTTCTTCAACTGGAGGGGAAAAAAAAAAAAGGAAAAATATGCTATTTTCTTTGTATGTTGAAAGAATGACCAAGACCAGACTTAAAAAGAAATGGGTGAAAAAGATAACAAAACATTATTTCAAATATTTCAGTTCCTCACTGTCTGTGTATGAGGAACTGGATTTTGCTTGATAACATCAGTGTTAATATAAACATAAATCAATACAGTAGTATAAGACTACAATGAAGAGCATAATTTAACCCTAATTTTTCATTTAAGAGAATGGTAAGTTCTTTAAAAATTGTACACTTGTTCAGATGGAAGACACTATTAATTCATAAGGCAGCTATTTACGATATTTTCTAGGTTTTTAAAATCAGGCAGCATTTTTTATGGTTACATTGTGGGATACATGCTTATGTGGAATTTGTTCAGAAGAACAACAAACCTTCCAATTCATTGCCCTTACTGCCCTTGTAAAATTGCTTAATTAGGTCTGAAATTTGAAGTCATAAATTACTAATTTCACCAAGAGAGAGAGGATTGAATATTTTAATAAGTCAAACAGTTGTCTTCAAAGTTCAAGCAAGCCAAATACAATCCATGTATTTATATGTTCTTCTCTCTGGAGCATCTAGACCATTGCCAGAGCTTACTGAGAAATATCAAGGCAGATCCAGTCTCAGTTCTGCATGTGTTTTCTATGCAGACTGAAAGCACACCAAAACACTGACTTAATCTCTTCAGATAAATGCATGGCTTAGAAGGAAATGGTCCTGAGCTAGACTGTGGCAATGAGACAGAGAATAGTAAAATTATACTGCTGGTCAACAATCTCTTCCACTTAAAACCTTGATAGTGAGACTGAAACTTTAACATTGTATATGAATATCTTAAACTTCATTTTTGTTTGTGGATGTTCTTTAATTTCCTTGTTACTGTTGGAGAGCTTAGCTGAGTTTGGATCAAGTACTATCCTGGTAGAAAACTACACTGAGGATGTCCCTTGCTGTGGGGCAGAGAGAAAGCCTATTGCTGTCATGTTTTTGCTAGGAACTCATTTGTGCATCATTTTTGAGCACGGACTTCCAGAATGCACAGTGTCAGCAGCATCTGGAAACATTTGCTTATTTTGGGCTTTTCTTTCTTCCTTTTAGTGAGAAAGTCTGAGCTCAGAAAACAGATGGGATTGTTCTGCTAGTAATTGTTCCAGCTGCTGCAAAGAAAATAGAAGGAAAAGCATATTGCAATAATTATAATAAAAGGAATCAGACAAGATACACAAGAGTATAAGAAGCATGCTTGCCTTTGCTTACTCTGAAGAAGACATGCAGTATTTGACTACTGAGATGCTGTTATAAAAAGTAGGTGAAAACCCTAAAGGACATTTCATTTCAACAAATCTAATTGCCTGAGGGACCATTTGCAAACAGACTTCAATCCCTGGCCAATGCAATCTTGTCTGAAGCATCTTACAATTGAGAAACTGCAGGAGTTGGAACTGTTTAGCCTAGAGGGGATCTAATCAATACATACAAATATCTTATAGGAGGGTGTTAAGAGGATGGTGCCAGACTGTTTTCAGTGGAGCTCAGCAACAGGACAAGGAGGAAAGGCCATAGAGTAAAACACAAAGAGTTCCACTTCAATATAAGGAACCCCTCTAATCCAAGCTTGTCAGGAAAGAATCAAAAGACAAGTCCCCTAATCATAATTTCTTTACTCTTCCTTATCAAATTAAGAGATGATCCAGAAAAGAACTAGGCTAGTAACCATTTCCCAATAATTGTGTAGGCTGACTGCATGTCACTGTTTTTCTGGAAATCAAGAACAGGATAGGATACAGACCCTTTTATAAATACTGTCACTTTTCCTGGGTAGTTGAGTTCAAGTAGCGTAGCCAAGGAGAAAGAAGGTCAAGTACATAAACTCTAGGTCTTGTATTTGAAAATCCTCTTCTTGGCTCTGAAAGGATTTTCAGATGTACCTTCTGAGTTAGCAATTCAAATACAAATTAGGACATCCCATGAATGTGGGACATTCAATTCTTCCCACATGACCCAAAGCAGTGGTTGTGCAACATACCATAAGGATGTTCTCTCTGACCTGACATGCTGAATCATTCTGCTGAAATTCCAAATCTGCAACCACCTGACCAATGGCTTGCTGTAACTGCAGATGTCTGCTTTCTTTCCTGTAGGGACAAAAGTGAAAGCACATTAAAGTGAGCCGTGAACATTCTCCTTTTTCTCAGCCCCAGCATAATGCCTTTTGCATTCCTCTGTTGCAGTCTTGTATAAGAATCTGTATCTGGGCAGGCTGTTCAGGTCTACTCCGGCCCACACGATCTGTCATGGACGAAGGGCAAAAGACCAGAAGTGCTCTTCTCCACGTGGGGATGAATGTCCTCTGTTTATTGACGTGAGACAAGCCAACAGACTCAGGCAACCCCTAAGATAGAAAAGATGGGATTCTGTCATGGCGGAAGATTTTTAACCTGGAGGAATGGGGGGAGGAGGAAGAGGAGCACAGCCAATGGGATGCAAGTGAGGAGTGGCAAGGGGAGGGGCTGACCAGGGGAGAGACCACTAGGGGGTATTGGGGAGAGGGGTGGGTGAGGGAAAAACCATGTGATAAGAGGGGGGAAGAACAAACCATGTGATATAACATAATCTATTCAGTGCAATATAAAGACTACTCAGTGCAAATCTCCAATCACCCAGTGCAAAACAACAAATAAATAAACTATTATGTGCAATACAATAGTCTTGTTTTTGTTAACGATGACAGGATACCTTACAAAACAATGAACAAGAGTCCTTGTCTGCTTGATTCTCATTTGCTTGATTATCGCCGTTGCAAAATTTAAAATACAGTTGCAGAGCCATTTTGAGTATGCTAGACCTGCTCTTTGCAAACAGAGATAGACTGGTGGAATATGTGAGGTGGTTGGAGCCTGTCTGGTGCACAGTGATCATGAAATTATTGAGTCTTCAATATTTGGTGAAACAAGGAAAGGCATCAATAAATCTTAATAAATAAACTATTATGTGCAATACAATAGTCTTGTTTTTGTTAACGATGACAGGATACCTTACAAAACAATGAACAAGAGTCCTTGTCTGCTTGATTCTCATTTGCTTGATTATCTCCGTTGCAAAATTTAAAATACAGTTGCAGAGCCATTTTGAGTATGCTAGACCTGCTCTTTGCAAACAGAGATAGACTGGTGGAATATGTGAGGTGGTTGGAGCCTGTCTGGTGCACAGTGATCATGAAATTATTGAGTCTTCAATATTTGGTGAAACAAGGAAAGGCATCAATAAATCTTCCACAATGGACTTCCTGAGGACAGGCTTTGGCCTATTCAAGAGACTTGTCCAGAGAGTTCCTTTCAAAGCAGCACTTAAAAACAAAGGAGTCCAGGAAGGGTGGGCATGCTCCAAAAGAAATCTTGAAGGCACAGGAACAGACTGTTCCTATGTACCAAAAGATGAGCTGACAAGGAAAATGACTGGCCTGGATGGGCAAAGGAACTTTTGAAGGACTAATAGAAAAAACGAGGGTGTATCCCCTTTGGAAGGAGGGTCAGGTATCTCAGGAAATGCTTAAGGATTTGCTACGTCATGTAGGAAAAAATTTAGAGAGACAAAAGCCCAGTTAGAACTCAATCTGGCCACTTCTGTAAAGGATAATAAAAAATATTTTTATAAATATATTAATAGCAAAAGGAAGTACAAGGACAACCTCAATTGTCTTAGATGCAGTAGAGAATTTAGTAACTAAAGATGAGGAAAAAGCAGAGGTACCGAACACCTTCTCATCCTCGATTTTCAACAGAAAGACAGGTTGCCCTCAGGACAACTGGCCTCCTGGGCTGGTAGGTGGTGTATGGGAGCAGAACAGCCACCCTATTATCCAGGAGGATGCAGTCAGAGACCTGCTGAGCCACTTAGATGCTCACAAATCTATGGGACCAGATGGCATCCATCCCAGAGTGATGAGGGAGCTGGCAGATGAGCTTCTGAAGCCACTCTCCACCATTTACAGTCAGTCCTGGCTGAGTGGGGAGGTTACAGATGACTGGAAGCTGGCCAGTGTGGCACCCATCCACAGGAAGGGCTAGAAGGAGGATCTGGGAAACTACAGGCCAGTTAGACTGACCTCAGTGCTGGAAAAGATTATGGAACAGATCATCCTAAGTGCCATCACATAGCACCTACAGGATGGCCAGGGGATCAGACCCAGCCAGCATGGGTTTAGGAGGGGCAGGTCGTGCTGACCAACCTGATCTCCTTTTATGACCAGCTGACCATCCTGGTGGATGTGGGAAAGGTGGTGGTTGTTGTCTACCTGAACTTCAGCAAAGCCTTTTACACTGCCTCCCACAGCATATTCCTGGAAAAGCTGGCCACCATGGCTTGGACAGGTGCATTCTGCTAGGTTAAGAACTGGCTGGATGGCCACACTCAGAGAATGGTGGTGAATTGTGCCGTATCCAGTGGTGTCCACAAGGGGTCAGTGCTGGGCCCAGTCCTATTTAATATCATCATTGATGATCTGGACGAGGGGATTGAGTCAACCATCAGTAAGTTTGCACATGAGACCAAGCTGAGAGCATGAGTTGATTTGTTGGAGGGTGGTAGGGCTCTGCAAAGGGACATGGACAGGCTGGATAGATGGGCCGAGCCAAACAACATGAAGTTTAACAAGTCCAAGTTCCGAGTCCTGCTCTTTGTCCACAACAACCCCCTGCAGTGCTACAGGCTAAGGACAGAGAGGCTGGACAGAGGCCACACAGAAAGGGATCTGGGGGTACTGGTTTACAGCCGACTGAACATAAGCCAGTAGTATGCCAATGTGGCCAAGAAGGCCAATGGCATCCTGGCCTGTATCAGGAATAGCGTGGCCAGCAGGACCAGGTAAGTCATTCTTCGCCTGTACTCAGCACTGGTGAGGCTGCACCTTGAGTGCTGTGTCCAGGGCCTGGGCCCTGCAATTTAGGAAGGATGTTGAGATGCTTCAAGGCATCCAGAGGAGATCAGCAAGGCTGGTGAAGGGTCTGGAACACAAGCCCCATGAAGAACAGCTGAGGGAGCTGGGGTTGTTTAGCTTGGAAAAAGGGAGGCTCAGAGGAGACCTTTTCCCTCTCTACAGCTTTCTCAAAGGAGGTAATGGGCAGGTGGAGGTTGGTCTCTTCTCCCAGACAACCACCGAGAGAACAAGAAGACACAATCTTAAGCTGTGCCAGGGGAAGTTTAGGTTAGATTTCAAGAAAAAATTCTTCACTGAAAAAGTGATTGGGCACTGGAACTCCCAAGGATGTAGTGGAGTCACTGTCCTTGGACATGTTTAAAAAAAGGAATGGCCATGGCACTCAGTGCTGTGGTTTAGTTGATGAGGAAGTGTTAGGCACAGGTTGGACTTTATGATCTCAAAGGTCTTTTCCAACATAGTCCATTCTGTGATTCTGTGATACTGTGATTCTGAGTATGGGCAGGTTTATCACTTCTGATTTATCACAAGCACAAAGACTGTATAAATTCCCTACTTTAAGGCAACTACAGGCTGGAAACCTGTAGTAACTTTTTATAAACTTGAGGCTTCTTGGCAATCACTGTGAACTTGTGCTGAATCCATGAAGAGCTAGTTTAAATTTTCCTGCTTTGTCACTGCATTGATCATGAGCACTGATTACATGGCCTGAACCCAGCATTGGCCTGAGACACCAAGCTCCAGCTGACAGATATCTGTTGCTGCATTCTTAATGCTATTAGAACATAGTATTTCTGTGCTAAAAATCCAGCCAAAATTTATGTAGCAGTCTTCCCTTTCAAAATGCTCATGTTTAAATGCCTTGAATGATGTGGAAAGAATCTTGACTTTCCTCTGAGCAAAAAAACACATCACAAAACATTTCACCTCTGCCTGTGGGACATCCACAGCTGTACCTCACTGACCAGAAGTCATGCAGTAACACAAAGATATGTTTGGATTTAGGTAAGTGTGTTTGTTTGCCATTACCTTTCTTCATCTGACATAGCACCAGAAAACAGTGTCTGCTGTTATCAGGCACTGTTCAATCTCATTCGGCTTCTCCTGGAAGTGCTGACAAGAGCACTTCATCACTTCTATTTCATGAAGGATACACTATACAGAAAACCAAGAAGACATTCCACTTTACCATGTTTATTTGAGCACTCCCATGCTGAGTGCATTTAAAGCTGACATCCTGAATGGAATATGTCCTCCTCTTACACTCACAATAAGATCTCTCTGAGCAGCTGCTGTGAAAATTTAGGTGGCACCTCAAGGGAATTTCCTCTGGGTGCATCACTCACATTCCAGTCACCCTGAGTCATGTAGGTTTAAGTTCTGGCACTATTTGGGCCAATAAGAATGTCATTTTTGCCCTTGAAGGGGAAAAAGGCTTTGATCAAAGATCTGGTACCATGAATTCTGATGTTACTGCACAGATATACTGTCAGACATACTTGAGCAGGATGAGTTACTACGGAGCTAAAGACAGGTTAAATTTCTGTCCACTGGAAATTGAAAACTGTTTTTAAAATGAGAAAATGGGAAAGAAGGAAGAGAGGAAAGAAAAATAAGAACTATGAAAAGGAAAAGCCTCTATCATTATGGATTCTGCTAAATATTACGTTGATAATTTCTCATCTATCACCAGTTAGAAGTGTAGAATTGGATTTATCTGGCCAAGGGCATACATTTACCACAACAGATTTACATGCAAGTATTGCAACACAGCAGTTGGTCTGATCAAGACAGCAGACATCTGTAATAGGTCAGAAGATCTATGCTATAAATGTCAAAATTACTCTTCATTGTAAGAAGGTTTCTAGTATAATGTGTCATCTACATCTGCCCCAGGAATTTCTTGAACAAGGGGAGGTGAATGAGCAAGAACAGACAGGAAAATGTATAGACAAATTTTCTATTTACTACTTTGTAGCACAGGACTAATGCAATGGCAGCCCTCTAGTGACATTTAAATAATTCCTTTAACTGGTATCCAGCAGTGTCTGAGCTCCTAGAAATATTAAAAACTTTTTTTCTAAAAGCTTTTCATACCTTGTTCAGGGTAGTAATGCAAACAGTATTACACAAGTTATTCTGGAGACAGTGCCATCTTCTTTCTGAAAGCATGCTTCCCCATCAAGTTGAAACTGCTCTGAGTGCAAGAAGGTGTTCGACATGTTCCCATTGTAACACTTTTAGGTCTCTTGTAAGCCATGGAAAGACAGTACATAAACCTACACTTCACTGCTGACCATTTTAACTGATAGAAAAAAATGGGCATGTTTGCAAAGCAAAGAAATTCCCAGTCTCTTTGGATTCCTGCCATCACGTCCTTTGATGATTTCTTTATGTTTGTATTTTTGAATGTATCCCTCAGATCCAACAAGGCCTGAAACATGATGAAGCCCTCCCTACTAGGAGATCAGTTTCAGCTAGAGGGCAAAAGATGCTAGCCATGCATTTCAAATTCTCATTTTCAATCTCAATTTCAATTCAACTGCTATACCTGGCACGATCCTGATGTGTGTGATCCTGGAATAAACCATCCCATAGTAGTAAATTAAAAAATCTAGCCCCAACAGTCATGAGACTGCACCACAAACAGCTAATTAGAGACCAGCAATAGTCTGGTAGGGTGTTCTTCACTGCAGTGGAGGTGAGGTATGTCGCTCTGATTTTTTAAGATTTTTCTAAGCGTTCTAATATTGACATTCTGGTAGAGAACTTTCTCACACACTTTCTGTAAATTACTCATTGTTTTGCATTCTTTTGTAGAGGAGGAGAAATTTGATGGACTGTTGGTTTGTCCAGTGTCATTGGAGAGGTGGCACTGTCACCCTCCAACCCACTGCCATTTTTGGAAAACTATAAATGTTGGAGTCAGAAAATAAACTTCCCTTTTTTGTCTTCACCTTGAGAACAGCGATGTGTGCCTGTGTTCTTTCGTGTCCTATAGCGACAGAGGTCTCCTAATAGTGCTTTCCATGTGCAGCACAACTGGTGCTTTTAATCATAGAATTATAGAATTGTTCAGTTTGCAAAAGGTCTTTAAGAACATCAGGTCCGACCATTAAACTAGCACTTACAATTCCACTGCCAAACAACGTCCCTAAGTGACACATCTACACAACTTTTAAATATCGTCAGGGATGGTGAGTCAACACTCAGACTAACTGCCCCTTTGTCACCCACAACAAATTTTTAATCTTGATCCTCAAACAGTTTTCATGTTCTTAGATGGGAGTATATTGGCTGCAAGTAAGCTGTGCTCACCCAGTAAAATTATTTCTACCTATTGCTAAAACTGAGCATCAAAATACAGCCATCAAAAAAATGTGCCCAAATGACCTTGAAGAGCTTCTGTTCTTCAGGTCACTAGGAAGAAGTCAATGGGCCACAGACAACTTTCTGTGTGGTTCCTCAAGGCTAACATAGATGTGGAAAGCACCATGCAAATGGCACTGTGTGGGCAGGTTTGGTAAAAAGTTGTACCAGCCCTTCTAGCTGAGGTACAGGCAGCTCCCCTGGCACTGGTCTTTGAGCATATCACATGGCCCAAGTTTAACATATTAATTCAGTGCTCATGCTCAGCAGGGATGGAGACAGGCACTAACTCTCATCCAAGACTTTGTTTGAAGTAAGGTGATGATAAACAGGACAAATTTTTTGTCTAACAGTTGCTTAATGGGGGTTGTTCCATGCATGTCCTTGGTTAATAGGAAGTGATACCTTGAGTTTTAGCTTTTTATTTTTTTTAAATTCTGTGCTGCTTTGGTGTGTGGGTTGTGGTTTCATATAAGGGGATAGTAAGCTCTCTTCACTGAGTAGGTAGACACAACAATTCCTTCTATAGCCAGGGACCCAAGGACAGCCAATCAAGATCTCAGGCCCTAGAGTATAAACAACAGTGGACTGAAAAGAGAAAAACAAGAAGGATGGGACTTCATGGGCTGGGGCTGTAATTGGACAGTTAGCTCCAATATGCTAATGAACCAAAACTTATAAAAATGTGAGATCTTGTGACCAACCCCTCTTTTTGCTTTCATCTTGGAGCCATCCAGGCAGAGCCACGACTGTGGCTCCGGTATTACCAGGGTGTGGCCTATGAAGGCTCTTCAATAAATATCCTCTTTATTCCCCTTAACTCCATCTAGCCTCCATTCTAGCTGCTTAAGACATCAGATGTAACCTGAAAAACTTCTCCCAGTTAAAGTTATAGATACTGAGACAAAGTAGACATTTTCCAGGTTCCGGGGTAGAAATCCATTTTGATTTAAGTTAAATGTGCATCTTTTAGTTAAGCCTTGAATTTGAACCCTTAGCTGTTTAATTCTGACTGCCTGTTCTTGCAAAAGCCTAACTCAGAGAGACTGTTTCAGTGAAAGACAGAGATAAAAGGGAGACAAGTCAATTTGGCCTAAGAATTCTTTCTGATAACAAAAGAACTAGCGCTAAATGTCACACAAAGTCTGTAAAATGAATATGTATGAACCTATTGTAAAATTGTATGCATATGTATTTGAAGAGAAAGATAAAAAGAGACCTGAAGATCCCAGAGGTACGCATGCCTTTTAAGGAGAGCAATCCCCACATGCGTCCAGTGCTGCAATAAACATACCAGCTTTACAACTTTTACAAAGTTGTGGAGTTTTTGATTTTCTCCACAAAACAATACTACATTACCTGCAATACAAAGTAGACATGGGTGTAATCTCTGTATAATGACTAATATTCAGTAAATTCACTCACTTATTGCACAGTGACTTAGGTGTGAAGCTATATCCCTAAGAACAGATTTTGGATAATGGTACAGTGCAAATCTGTTCCTCACATATTTCCTGTCCGCAGACTAGAGAAGAAATATCCCATTATCCCCCATTAGAAGGGTGATAAAATAGTATGAATAAATGAGAAAGGGCTTCACAGTCCTGCTTAAGCACTGACTCCACTGATAGTGGCGCCCTAGAAAATGCTAAGATAAACTCTGAAATGTTAAGCCTTGTGTTTTACCTGCATAAGTAGTATAATTGCTAGCTGAAATAATTGTTTAGTGATTAAAATAAATATTGTATAATCATAAGAAGAACACTGAGAAACTATGTTCTTAGTCTAAGGTGGCCATGCTTGGCTGAAATCTATGTATACTATAGAACAGTGTAAGTTTAATAATTAACATGAAAGTTATATAACAATAGAATATAAAAGCATATCCATCCCGAACCTATGTCGGAGTCAGATTTGGGTCTTTACCCCTGACACCCAGAGCTCTTCAATGAAAGCACCTGCATATAATCATTTCTCGTGATTATGTGCTCCTGAACGCTAACATTTTTGGCGACCCAAGTGGGACCCTGTGAGTGCTGCTGAGCGAGTTTGCGACTCGATCACGCTCCAGCCGGCACCGAGGGATTCTCGGGGAGCCTATTGGCCACGACCGCCTCTGCCGCCCACAATGTCCCCGGGAGAGAGGTAAGGTGCTTTTATTCTGGTTTGGGTGCCTGCCAGTAAGACGCAGCAAAAGCTATGCTTGGTTGGGCTAAGGAATTCCTGGTGGTATTGCCTAGGCGCCATCCGTAAGACAATCGCGAAATCGTTGCTGGTTCGGCATTTGGTATTCTGGATGGAGAAACTCAAAGGAATTTTGGGCAGCAATGCCTCTATTCCACAAACTTCTCCTTTGGGGTGCTTAATAGCACATTGGAAACAGGGTAATTTTGGGGAAGAATTATGTAAAGCTAAGTTGATTAATTACTGTAATACATGGTGGCCAGAATGTGTCTTGGAGAATGGCGAAAAATGGCCAAAATACAGGACGTTGCAATATAACAGTATTTCACAGTTAATGTCGTTTCGTAAGCAAGAAAGAAAAAAAAAAAAAAAGGAAAAAGAAAAAAAAAAAGAAAAAGAAAAGGAAAAAGGAAAAAAAAAAACCAACAATGGATGAGGTTTCGAATGTTGATTTGTTTTTCTATTTACAGGAAAGCCAGAATGGTGGGATGAATGTAGATTAATGGTGGTTAGAGCATCTGCAAGTGATAAGTGTGGAGTTTGCGAGAAACATTGTCTAAAACGTTTGGCGTTGAATAGGGAAAATTATACAGATATTGATTTACAGGTAGCTCCAATAAGACTAAGAGAACCTAACCCTATCCACCTGCTTCATCTTTCCTTGTCCCACTGCCTGCCCCTACCTCACCTGATCCTAACCCTGTCTGATCTAGTACACCTTTCTATCTTTATCCTCCTCTCCCATAGTCACCTGATTCCTCTTCCTCGAAAGTTGGGCAAAGCCTGGCTATGATAGAAAGGAGGGAGAGGGATGCAGGTGAAAAAGATGGTGGTGGTAATGAATCAGCGACCCCAGTGGCCCACGGAACCCGAAGCCGGTCGGTGCTTGCCCTGGTTGTGGAAGGAAAAGACACAGGCAGACAAAAACGGACTGTGATTGCTCCCTTGCGACAAGGTGTGGGAGTGGAGGGGTCAGTGTTTGTAGAAGTGCCTTTTTTCCTGCAGATTTGATTGTTTAGAGGCGCTCAGCTAGAACTTGTAGAGAAGGTCCTGGTAAGGTGGCACGAGTAGTGAAAATAGTTATGAAAACTCAGAATCCTGGGGGTGGCCTGGAGGGTGTATAATAATTGCGAAAGAGAAGCTGGTGGGGGGCAGCAGCAAAATCTTTGGCAGTGGTAGAAGTTAAAGAGAACCCAAGTTTTGGGGGACGTGGCGGAGGTAGTCGTGGTAGAGGACCAGTTATGCAAAGGTTAAGCCTAAATCAATGTGCATATTGCAAGCGAGAAGAGCATTGGAAACGAGAGTGCCCAGACAAGTTTCACCAGGGCAATCAGTTACAGCAGGAAAACGTTACCAAGGCGATGGTATTGAGAGAATATAGCAGCTGATTAGACATAGAATTTGTAAAATAGGTTAAGACATTATATTTCCAGAAAAGGAACCAAATAGTGAATATAGATTAGTGCAAGATTTGAGAGCAATAAATAAAATAACAAAGCACATTTAGCCAGAGGTAACAAATCCCTACACATTGCTAACATCCATAAAAAGATATATATAAATAGTTTACAGTAATTGATTTAAAAGATGCCTTTTTCTGCATCCCCCTTGACAAAGAAAGTAAAAAACAGTTTGCCTTTGAGTGGAAAACCCAGGGAACGGAAGAAAGACCCAACTCACCTGGACACGACAAGGGACAAGAACTCGCCAACCGTATTCAGAAACCAACCGGCAAAAGAGCTGGAGATTTAGAATGAAAATGGGCAAGTACCAAGAGACCAATACCTATTGTTGCAGTATGTTAATGATATACCAATAGCTACAGAAGAAAAACAACCTGTATAAAGGTAACCATTGAGATTTTAAATTCACTGGGAATGGGAGGTTACAAAGTATCCAGAGGAAAGGCACAAATTGCCCAACAGACTGTGATCTACCTGAGATGTGAAATTTCACAAGGGCAACGAAAACTAGGTACTAACCGTATCCAAGCTATCTGTGCTATTCCAGAGCCCCAGAACTTACATGAGCTGTGAGTCTTCCTCGGGATGGCAGGATGCTGTCGCTTGTGGATCATGGACTATGGACTGATTGCGAAACCCCTGTACGAAGCTCAGAAGATGCAGCCATTCACCTGGGGCAAGCCACAGAAGGAAGCCTTCCTAAAACTAAAAGAGGCACTGACGACTGCTCCAGCATTAGGGTTACCTGATCTGTCTAAAGATTTTCAGCTGTTTGTACATGAAAGGCTATGCCTAGCACTAGGAGTCCTGACCCAACGTCTGGGAAGTTGGAAAAGGCCGGTGGGCTACTTTTCCAAACAACTTGACAACATAAGTGCGGGGTGGCCTCCGTGTCTGCGGGCAGTCGCAGCCACCGTGATGCTGATACAAGAAGCCAGGAAGCTTACTATGGGAAGACACATAGATGTCTATGTACCACACATGGTAACCACTGTCTTAGAACAGAAGGGGGGCCATTGGCTATCTCCAAGCAGGATGATAAAATTCCAGGTAGTCCTGACTGAGCAAGATGATGTCACATTAAAAACAACTAACCTTTTGAATCCAGCTTTGTTCCTAGGTACCACAACTGAAGAAGGCCCATTGGAACATGACTGTGTAGAGGTAATAGAGTACACCTATTCAGCAAGAGAAGACTTGAAAGACATCCCGCTAGAGCAGCCAGAGTGGGAGCTATTTACAAATGGGAGCAGCTTCGTGGAAAACGGAACCAGATACGCTGGATATGCGGTAACAACAGTCAGCACAGTAGTGGAAGCAAAGGCATTACCACCAAATACATCTGCCCAGAAGGCAGAACTGGTTGCTCTAACCAGAGCACTAGAATTAAGTGAAGGAAAAAAGGTAAATATATGGACTGACTCAAAATATGCCTTTGGGGTGGTGCATGTACACGGAGCACTGTGGAAAGAAAGGAGATTATTGTCTTCTCGAGGTACACACATTAAACACCAAGATGCAGTCCTGCAATTGATAAAAGCAGTACAAAAACCTGAGCAAGTGGCAATTATACACTGTAAAGCACACCAATCAGGAAACTCCAAAATCTGTGAAGGAAATCGAAAGGCAGACTAGGCAGCCCGACAAGTTGCTCGAGAGGTACAAACAACAATGGCATTGATACCTTCAAAGCTCAATATATCCCAATTTAATCTGCCCCCAAAACCAAGATATTCAGTAGAAGATGAGAGACTGGCACGTTTACTAAATGCACAAAAGAACTCAGAAGGATAGTATTTAACTGCACAAAGACAAATAGTGGTACCTCCCTTGATAATGAGAGAAGTTCTACAAATTAAACATAACGAATGTCATTGAGGCGCAGAGGCATTGGTAAAATTGCTAAAGCAGAATTTAATTTCGGTACGGATGTTAACAATGGCAAAATCAGTCATGTCAAAATGTGATATCTGCTTGAAAAATAACCCAGTAGCTAGGCAACAGGCACAGCTAGGAAGAATTCGGATAGGAATAGAGCCAAGAGATTATTGGAAGGTAGATTTCATAGAATTGCCAAGAACTCGAAGATACAAATACCTGTTAGTAGGGGTTGACACATTTTCCAGATAGCCAGAAGCCCTTCCCTGACGCACAAACCAAGCAAAGGAAACAGTTAAGTAGTTACTACAGGAAATTATTCCCAGGTTTGGGGTACCCCTAGGGGTATCATCAGATAGGGGGCCCCATTTCATAGCTACAGTAGTAAAAGAAGTAAGTAGATTGCTGGAGATAACTTGGGACCTCCACACACCGTGGAGACCCCAGTCAAGTGAACAGGTAGAGAAGATGAATCAGACACTAAAAAGGCAAATCAGTAAAATATGCCAAGAAGCCAAGCTGCAGTGGCCCAAGGCTTTGCCAATAGCACTGTTGAAGATTAGGATAAAACCTAAGAGCGAGATGTCAGTCAGTCCGTATGAGATATTGTATGGGAAACCATATGAATCTCCTGAGCCTAACCCTAATGTACACGTTACAAGAAAACAAGAAGTGTATAATTATGTTCTGTCTCTTGGGAAAACTTTAGCTCGGCTCCGGAGCATCCTCGTGTGGAATAGACCAATAACTCTCGAGAACCCAGTTCATAACATACTTCCAGGAGACGAGGTGTACATTAAAAACTGGAACGAAGAACCGCTGAAAGAAAAGTAGAATAGACCCTATCAGGTACTGCTGACCACCTTTACAGCAGTGAAAGCAGCTGGTGTGGACCCCTAGGTTCACTATACCCGAGTAAAGAAAGTCCATCCTGGATCACAGACTGTGTAAACTGTAGAACTGAGACTGCAGATAAGATGTGTTTAATTACTTTGAGAATGTTATTAGTAATTGTGCTAATGTTATGGTCATTAACGTCTTTGGGATGTGAGATGCAAAAAGATCAACTAACCACTCTTCATTCTAGAATGAAGAGAGAGGCAGAAACACAAGTAATAAAAATTTCTAACGCAGTTCGAGCTAAGAATGTAATGATTGGATTAGTTAAAGATTTTTGCCAAAATACAAAACACCAGTAGAATAACTGCCTGTCTGCCAATACCTAAGGCAGCAGGAGATCCAGTAAATTGGGGAATCATAACATCAAAACTACCTGAAATACAAAAGAACAAAACAATTGCATGCAAACAGGTACTCGAACCGAGACAGGTGGTCAAGGAAACTTGGGAGAAAGTAAGAACATGGATGAGACCTATGAGCCAGAAAGACTGTATTCTAAGTGATAGCATACTAAGACCCCCTTTAGGACAGTCAAGAGGCAACACACAATGGCAATGCTATTTGCCACATTATAAAAAGATCATAGAAAATGTTACAGAAACTACTCTGGTATAGAAGTGTGAGGCCGAGGATCAGAAAGATCAGATAGAGCCTTGGGACAGTGCGTGGTCTGTGAGTATACTTCAAAAATTCCAATATATTTCAAACACCCCTTGGTGTATTAAGTGGGAAAGTTCTGAGAGTGAAACAGGTCCAGCAGTAACATACACTGCCACTAGTAGCAGAACATGGGCAGACAAAGTAAGTTGGTGGGCATGCAATAAAACTTATGACTGCACTTCTGATGATGCAGAGATAAAACAGATACCACCCCTGGCAATAGCCCTACAGATTGGTTGTGCTTGCAGAGAGATCAAACATAAACAAGGCAAAATGAATTATAAAGTGATTATAAGATGTACCAGGAGTACAATTAAAAGTCCAAGACAATTTGTATGGGCAACAAGGGATGGTACCTGGACAACACATCTGCCTGTAGATGGGAAAGTAAAGGAAATTACTTTGGGCCTCCCAACCTTATGTCCAATTTAGAAAAAGTTCCCATTTAATGGAAAACATGAACTTCTGCAGATAAGAGCAAGACGAGAAGTTTTAGACAACAAAAATCCAGATGACACTTAGCAAGAACCCTCTAGTGGAGTAAAACTTAGGTGGGCCCTAGAGTCTTTACTCAGTCCTATAGCAAACTATCAGAATAGAGAGATGCTGTACAAACTTACAGGCCAAGTAGATAGACTAGCAAGAATCACCCGGGAAAGATTTAAAGAATTAAACGTACAATTACAAGCCACCACAAAAATGACTTTGCAAAATCGATTAGCCTTAGATTTGTTACTCCTGAAGGAGCATAGAGTATGTGGATTTTTAAAGGGACGAGTTGATCATTGCTGCGTTCATATCCCAAATGTAACTGCAGATGTAGAATATTACATCAATCAGTTGAAACAAATAGAGCATGAGGCACAAGAAGAGCAAAAGGATTTGACTACAAGCTGGTTAAGAAAAATCTTTAAAGGGTTAAGGGTAGAATGTGAGTTCATAGATTAAATCTATCATTGAGAGTGGGATAATCTTACTAATTGTATTCTTAGCAATTTGGTTAGTTTACAGCATTTTAAGGAGAGAAATACAGAAGAAAACATCCTGAAACCAGAAAATAATAAAGGCACTGACACGAGATCCACACCCACTATCTTCTAGTTCTCCAGCCCATAATAGCATCCACGACAACTTTTACATCAACCCTGGATTTGAAGAACATCAAACATAAATTGAGAAGTAAAGGACTGTATCAAGTGAAAACATTTACACCTATAGTGAAGTGAAAATGCTTTCAAAGGGGGGATAATGATAGTGGCGCCCTAGAAAATGCTAAGATAAACTCTGAAATGTTAAGCCTTGTGTTCTACCTGCGTAAGTAGTATATTTGCTAGCTGAAATGATTGTTTTGTGATTAAAATAAATATTGTATAATCATAAGAAGAACAATGAGAAACTGTATGTTCCTAGTCTAAGGTGGCCATGCTTGGCTGAAATCTATGTATACTATAGAACAATGTAAGTTTAATAATTAACATGAAAGTTATATAACAATAGAATATAAAAGCATATCCATCCCGAACCTATGTCGGAGTCAGATTTGGGTCTTTACCCCTGACACCCAGAGCTCTTCAATGAAAGCACCTGCATATAATCATTTCTCGTGATTATGTGTTCCTGAACGCTAACACCACCATCTTCTGGAAACTGCAAGATAGTCAACAAAGAGCATCTTTTGAAGATAAATCTGTAATGTCAAATAAAAGACATTACAGATTTATATTTTCAATGAGATAGCAGCTTAAAATTCACCAGTTTCACTTTCTAGAACTTTATCTAATAATTTTCTTCCCCAATTTCTACAACAGTTTTGTTTCATTTTCTTATGAAGAGAGAATTGAAGAGGAAAAATGGAAATGCCTGAAAACTAGCAGGTGGTGATGCTGCTCCTTCAACTCTTTTCAGGATAAAAAGTCACTCCTGATTCCCTTCCTTGCTTTCTTCCCTATCACACCCTGAGTCTTTTACAACTTTGGAGAATACTCAGCATTTCTGAACAAAGAAATGAAATATGTGATGACTTTTTACTATTGGTATTTTTATTGGAATAATTCGTCTTACTGGGACTTTATGTAGGCTTCTTATTGTACCATAGTAGAATAGCTTGAAGTTCTGAGAAGTCAAAATTCATTTTGATTTACAGTAGTTTGGCTTATGGTATATATCTGAATATTCACAGTTAGTCTTGAATAAGCAATAAGGAATATAACCTAAATGAGTTTTATTTTATTCAAAGGATTACACCGAATCATGTAACCTCTCATTTTCTGCAATCCAGTAAGTTATTATTAACTCAGCTGATTCACTGAAACTCATTCTCATTTCTCAGCTCTTCATTTGAGTGCATACTTTACCTCCCTGTTGATTTTTAGCCATTTTAAGATTGAACTGATATATATAAGTTACTAAATGAACTGATATAAGTTACTAAAAGAAGCAGCCTAACAAAACTGAAGGTACAAGGTATCTTGGTTTGAAAAGACAGGCGTCTGGAAAGGAAGGCAGGAGCTTCTCTTGAAATTGAAAATTTCCAGAGAAAACCCCTCCCTCTGAATTATTATAATTTTGAAATTAAGAGGCTCTCAGGCAAAGATATGGGAGTAGGAATACCAATTCTTTATTAGGAAAATAAAAATAAAAGTGCAGTAATACAAAATAATACTGATAGGATCAGAATATAACCTGACACCCTGTTAGTTAGGGTGTTGGTAACAGTCCAATTAAATGGTGGCTGCAGTCCTCCTGGAGTGACAAATGTGGTTTTGTTGAAGCAGTGATCCTGCAGAAGGGTGTAGTTTTCTTCTGAAGATCCAGTGGTGGTGTAGATGGGTCTGGTTTTCCTCTGGGAATCCAGTGGAAAAGAAAGCTGCTCCTCTAGGAATCCAGTAGGAAAAGGCTGGCTGTAGTGTTCCAAATATCAGATTATATCCATGTAGGAATGCTTGGCTCCTTCCCCTGGGTGGAGCATCCCACAATGGGATGACATAATTTTATCAGTCATGCAGTGAGATTTAAAGGCCCATTAACAGAAGATATTTCCCCTAAGGGCGGATGGGTCATGGAAGAGATAAAGAAAACTGCCCCACCTGGTTTTAACAGGTGGCCCAATTAACAGAAGATAACTGCTCCACCTGTAACAGATGGCAACAGAGTGGCAACACACCTCTTGAATTTGCAACCCAAGACACACAGATGTGTTTGCTGTCTTTTTCCAGAAGGGAATATTTATTTCCCTAGCAATTTTCTTGGTTGTTTTCCAAAGATATGTACCACTAAGGAAACAAGCAGTGGGACAGATTAAAGGAAAAGGCAGCTCATAAGTGTGTCAACTGTCCACATCTATGAAGAACTGGCGTATTTCGGCAGAAGCGGCGCTCCGGAGCGCACTGCGACCGGCACAATGCTCTGTGCACAAAAAAGCTGCTTCTTCGCCTCCGGGAGACGGAGAGCTCAGCAGATGCTGAGACGCCAAGAACGAAGCCGCACAGCACCGAAATTGATTGCGCAGCTCTCAAACTGAGACAGGACAGGAACTAACCACCTTCCAGAAGTTTAAACTTACTTTAACGTATGAAGAAAAAAAAAGTTCTTGGACAACTTTGTTTTGCATCCTTCTAAGCCATTTGAAGCACGCCGTGACAAATCTTACTTTTTCTTTTTGTCTCGGAGCTGGTAAGAACTCGACTAGCTTCACGAAAAATGTCGAGGGACGCTTGCTGTGCTAGCACAGTTTCTTCTTGAGAGAAAGCGTGGGAAAGCTTTTCGCTAAGGGTAGGCAGCAAGAGACGCAGAAGACGGGCATACGCAGCTCTCCGAAGGTAGGTGCCGGTCCCCGGCGTCTTTCGGCAGAAGCAGCGCTCCGGAGTGCACCGCGACCGACACAATGCTCTGTGCACAAAAAAGCCGCTTCTTCACCTCCGGCAGCCGGAGAGCTCGGCAGATGCTGAGACGTGAAGAACGAAGCCGCACAGCACCGAATTTGAGTGTGCAGCTCTCAAACTGAGACAGGACAGGAACTAACCACTTTCCAAAAGATTATGCTTACTTTAACATACAAAGGGAAAAAGTTCTTGGACAATTTGTTTTGCATCGTTCTAAGCAATTTGAAGCACGCCGTGGACATTCTTACTTTTTCTTTTTCCCTCCAAACTATTAAGAGCTCGATTAACTTTCTGCAAAATGTCAAGGGACGCTTGCTGTGCTGGCACAGTTTGTTCTAGAGAGACGTACTGTAAAAGCTTTTCACTAAGATGCAGGTGACAAGACACGCAGAAAATGGGCATACGCTGCTCCTAGAACGTAGGTGCCTGTCCCGGGCATCTTTCGGAAGAAGCGGCGCTCCGGAGCGCTCTGTGACCTTCAGAATGGTCTTTGCATGAGGAAGCCACTTCGTCATTTCCGGGAATACCGAGAGAACAAGCAGAAGCTGAAGACGCTATTGCCTCCATTGTGTAGACTTTTGCGCCTTCCAGTAGCAAGACTGCGTCATTCCTTACGCTAGGTGTCGCTGCTTATCAAGGTTTGGCTGCTTTTAATCATTTGGGAGGTTGGATGTTCAAACAACTAAACGTAACATTTTCTATTTTAAATCAGGTGCTCACTGACGTCGATACTATTAGACATAGCACACTGCAAATAAGAGCTGTAATAGATTTATTGTTAGTAGCACATGGGCACGAGTGTAAGGAATTTGAAGGAATGTGTTGTATGAATCTTTTTGACCATTCTGCAGCCATTCATACGAAACTCACACAACTACAAGACAATATGAAGAAATTGACTGGGAATGAGTGGGGTTTTCATGAATGGTTTGAGGGATGGGAGAGAACTGGATGGTTGAAAGATCTCATAAATGGAGCTTTTTTTTTTTTACTAGTAGTTATTATTTCATTGCTTTGTGTTATTCCATGCGTTGTGAAACTGGTGTGCCTCTTGGTAGAAAATACGGTGGAAAGGGTCTGGCTGGTGCAAGAAGAAGGGGGAATTGTGGCAATGTATCTGAACCGCTTAGACTACAGGGTGAACCAGCCATCCAGCTTGGAACGGTTCTTCTCAGAATTTTCTCAGGGCCCTCTGGAATTCATCAAGACATAAGCCGTGCCAAAACAAGAGAGGAGAAGCTGAGAAACCAAATTCCAAGATCACAAGAACTCCAAAACGAGGGGGGGGAGCTGGGCAAAGTACCTGGACTCTAAGGAGACACATCTTCTGAGAGGTGCACGCAGAATGCGTTGACAAGACAAAGGCACCAATAGGAATTGCGTGACTAGCGTGTGCAGAGAGTCAGAATGTGTAAGTGCATCATGTAAACCATAAACGGCTTCTGCTTAATCCTCTCGATTCATTGTGCAGGAGTCCTGAATTTCCCATAAGTGATACTTACTAAAAGGGCTCCGATCTTAATGCTAGAGTTACTGTCTATACGATGATTCATGGGAATGGTTTTTTAAAATCCTTTCTTTGCTGACATCAGTCAATTTCGTCTTTTCTTGATTGTACTGGTGGCTATACATTAGTTATGAATAGACGGGAATGAGTTTTAGGGATATGTTGTAAGGAAATAGATTGGTAGCTCTGCTTCCATTTCCATTGTCTAAGAAGAATTCCAATTATTTTTGGCCCTTTCATAGACCTCTGACTAAATTAGCATTTGTCTTTGATTGACCCCCTAAATTTTAGGTTACTAGGCTTGACCAATGAATGGAAAGGGGAAAGTCACAGAGCTTCGGTGGTTCCCTTGTCAGCAATTTCTCAGGGGCAGGGAGATTTCTGTCCTCAGGTTTGTTACTTCAGCTAGCAGATTATGCTCATACCAAAAGGGGGTGAGAAGGTTGCTTCCTTAAATGGTCAAATAATTCTTCCTGCTATTTGTGACGCTTTTGTATTACTGGAGTTTGTTACAGAAAGTTGGATTAAATTGCATGCATCCGATATTGGGGAAACAGAGTATTTAGCCAATAGCATGTAAGCTTTTATCAACCTGAGATTGTCTTAACGGACCGGAGGCTTAAAACACAGTAATTCCTGCTAGTTCCAATTCCACTTTTAGGCACAACAAACTGAATAGTAAACCTGCATCAGCAGGGAGGGACATTTAATTGTTTTTTCTCCTTTTTAGAGAGAAGCTAACGAAAAAGTTTCACCAGAATCAGAGCAGGCTGTATAACAAGAAGAGCGTCATGAAAAGAGGCCAATCCTATCCTCTTCGTATTGCTAGCTGTGATTGGGCTTAAATGAAATATGTCAACTCTGTGTTCCTGGGTATCGCATCAGTAATAGGTACTGCAGCTGCTGTACGTCTCTCCTAAAGCTAAGAACAGAATCCCAAATAATCTTAATTCCAAGGTCCCAATTCACCCTGTGATGCTGACAGGTGAAAAAGGAGTGGAAGGTGCACCAGTAAATGAACTTGAATGGCCTGTCTAAATCAGCGGCCACTGATTTCCTGAAGGCCTAAACAGGTCAGTTGCCCCTATTTTTCTTGGGATTCTTTTAGTCTTTGGTCATGTTTTTCTTGGGATTCTTTAAATCCTTCCCCATGAGTTCAGCCTCTGCTCTCAAATCTTTTGCTGCCATTTAAAGTATCTCGATAGCCTGGAAACGTGTTGTCTTTATTTTTCACCTCATTATTCCCTTCAAAAGGTTGTTTGCCTCAAGTCTCATTTTTGCTGTTTTTCTGCTAGTTCATTGTCAGATGGCAGCAGGTGTTTTGTAAGAGCAAGTACACAATCCCATAGCTTGCTTTTCTTTGGATTTGGCCTGTCTAGAAAATGGAATGACTGAACATCTCTGACAGGATTTTCTCTCCCCATTATGTTTCACCAGAAGGGCAGATGCAAATCCTCTACCTAAACTCTTGCCGCAGAAGAAACTAGTAGTTTGCTGTTTCATATAGGTAGAACCTTCAAAAAGGAAGGCCTTGTAAAACCATGGCCGAGGCCCATTACTTTGGCTAAGTAGAAAAGGACTATGGGAAAGTGAGGCAGCTGAATTAGAGGTAGATCAACAAGTTCTAGAACCATTGCGTGTTCACAGCGTGGTGTATGTCGCTTGGTTGAATTATGTTTGTTATGGCTTAAAGCTATGCAACTGATAAAGGCCTGACTGCTTCAAAAGCCTAGCTTTTGCCATAAAGCAGCTCTCCTTTGCACCTGCCTGGGGACTCTGCATCACTACGGACCCTCATGCCCAGTTTGCCAAGGAGATGATGAGTAGGAATGTTGCAGAGCTGCTGTGTGCATATTAAAGGAACGGCAGAGAGTGAAGCGGTGGACATTTCTGGGCTTTAGTACAATGCTGCTGCATTGGTGCCAGTTTAGTCGGTTTTCCATCAGTAGCATTTCTGCCTAGAAGTACACTGCCCAGATTCTTTCTAGTATTTGATGCCATTTCCTTACTGCCGTTTTAATACCTTCCTTCAGTTTAAAGGATGATGCAATCTTTACATTTTGAAGATCCCTCTTAGGAAACACTATGCCAGAGGCGTCATCACTCCCTTTTCTTTTGCCTCCTTTGTAATTTTGATAGACTCATTTCACATTTCTGCTAATGTCAATAAGAATACTGAGACTACTTAGCAGGGTTGACACTCTCAGCTGCTTTCCTCTTTCGTACTGCTTCATACCGGATGTGACTTAATGGCCTTGTTTTGCAATCAGAATTTTGCTGTGGTTTGCTAAAACCTGGCATGCACTGCCAACTCACAGCTTGTGTGTTGGCATTTCAGGGGCTTTGATGGGTTCCTTTCTGAAATTGCCATGCACTGGACTTTCACAGTCACAAAGACTTCATCTACCATTGCTCGAATTTCAGTATTTAATACTCTTTCCTGGAATGTAGGCAACCTAGCAGCAAGTACTAAATTCGCTGCAAGCCCTGTCTTCCCAAAGGACCATTCAAAAAGATTGCTTTTCCCCTCTGACCAATCTGCCCGTATTTCGATGGAGAATTTGGTACCTTAAATGAACCTCTTAGAAGTGATCTCATCACAGACAATATTTCAGGCTTTCTTGAAATACTGGCTCCTTTGGATCTCAATTCCATTCAGAGTGCATTTAAGCATTTTTTTCACTTAAGCCATTCAACAATGCCTCTTCTCTTATAAAACGTGATGCACCTGACAAAGATGGATCCCTGTGAAAGGTTCTACAGGTATCAAAGTTCATCGTACGAATGGTGGCTCCCTCCTGCAGTTCCATTTGTAACCGAGTTGATATTCCAAAGTTAAATATGCCAGGCCTGTGAACACAAAAGGCAGTCTTTTTGTCTTTTGCAAGAATTACCCCTAGGAGGATTTGTGTTAATTTTGATTTCTACGGTGTTAGCCCTGTTGCAGAAAAAAGTAGATTGTACTCTCTTCTTGTATACTCTCTTCTCGTGCTCTCATTCCCCTCTCTCTGCTTTGCATGCCCTAGTTGATCTACCGGCCTGACTTATTTGGCATCATCTCATAGTGCAAATTCTGCATAGTTTCATGTACTTACAAATGCTAGTTGCCAGGGAGCTTATATAACCATTCAAGGGGTAAAGAATTGTAGGGCTGGGCAACTTCAGGTGCTGAACCTGGAAGTGGTTAAGTCATGCCATATTAAAACGACAGAGCAAATCAGTAGCTATAGGACTTTCAGCTGGACACCTCTGAGAATGGCAGCCTGTCAGCAATGACACTGCCAATGGTGATCTTCCAAGCTGTATTCCAGAAAGAGAAAACGGACACCTTCAATGGTTAAGATTTTTGGCATGAGAAAACAGCAAAGAACGTACCACAAAATACTTGAGCCAGAAAAAGCGCATTTTCCTAGTGAGAATTTTGCAGTTGTTTTTTCTTGTCTGTGCCTTTAAATTTCACAGAAAATTGGGGGGGGGGGTGTTAATTGGTATTGTTCTTTTGTTTAGTTTTGTTGGCATCCCTCTTTCAACCTGCAGTTAACAATTTTGCCTTTCTTTACTGGCTTCTCTCTCTTCTATATCCAATCGTGTCATAAACATTCCTATACACTGGAAAGAAGGAGAAGGTACATCTAAATGGTTAAAGCAAACCCACAAAAATAGAGGTTTATTTACAGACGTCTGTGAGAACATTAGGACAAAGATATCTTGAACTGAGATATGCAGAATTGCTTTAACTTTTAGTCCACACATTATTATTATTACAAGTGTTTGGACATTAGTACATAGCCTTTGAAATCATCCAGCCCAATATTTTGGTTACTTTTATTTCTAGTGAGACCCTGACAATTAACATAAGCCCTTTTCCCTGGGAAAACAAAACTCACCTGCCCAGGTTTCCAGATGGCAAATTGCAGGAGCCTCTTGGCACTCTCAAACCAGCCCGAGTTAGCACTGGTGCCAGCATGGGTCTGGGAGGCATCCTGCGCAATGTGGAATTTCAGAAGCCAGCCAGCCACTCCGGGCCACAGGCCCTCAAAAAAAACACCGGTCCTTTTCCCTGGGGAACCAATCTAACCCGCCCAGGTTTCCAATGGCAGATTGCAGGAGCCACCTGGCACTGTCAAACAAAACAATTTGCAAGTGGTGCCAGCTTGGGTCTGGGAGGCATCCTGTGCAATACGGAATTTCCGAAGCCAGCAGGCTACTCCTGGCTACAGCCCCCTGGACATGAATGCCAGTCCTTTTCCCTGGGAAACAAACCTCATCTGACCGCCATCCTGATGGTAGATTGCATGAGCCACTTGGCTCTGTCAAACAAGCCCTAGCTGCAAATGGTGCCAGTTTGGGTCTGGCAGGCATCCTGCACAATGCGGAATTTCAGGAGCTAGCCGGCCACGCTGGGCCTCAGGCGCCGGAACAAAAATACCGGCCCTTTCCATGGGAAAGAAAACTCAGCGCCCGGGTTTCTGATGTCAGATTGAAGGAGCCACTTGGCACTGTCAAACAAGTCCGAGTTGCAAGAGGTGCCAGCTTGGGTCTGGGAGGCATCCTGCACATGGTGTAATTTTAGGAGCCAGCCGGCCACTCTGGGCCTCAGGCCCCGGAACACAAACGCTTGTCCATTTCTCTGGGAAACCAAACTCACCCGCCCACATTCCTGATGGCAGATTGCATGAGCCACCTGGCAATGTCAAACCAGACCAAGTTTGTGCTGGTTCCAGCTTGAGTCTGGGAGACATACTGCCCAATGTGGAAATTTAGGAGCCAGCCAGCCACTCCGGGCCGCAGGTCTTCAAACTGCAACGCCACCTATTTTCCCTGGCAAACAAAACTCACCTGCCCAGGTTCCTGATGGCAGATTGCTGGAGCCACCCTGGACTGTCAAACCAGACCAAATTGCAAGTGGTGCCAGCTTGGGTCTGGGAGGCATCCTGCGCAATGCAGAATTTCAGGAGCCAGCCAGCTACTCAGGGCCACAGGCCCCGAACACCAACAGCAGCCCTTTTCCCTGGGAAACAAAACTCAACTGCCTTGTGTCCTGATGGCAGATATCAAGAGCCACCTGGCACTGTCAAACCAGACCGAGTTACAAGTGGTGTCAGCTTGGGTCTGAGACACAATGCGGAATTTCAGGAGCCAGCCGGCCACTCTGGGCAACAGGCTCCTGAAAACAAGCGCCTGCCCTTTTAACCGGGAAACAAAACTCACCCGCCTGCATTCCTGACGGCAGATTGCAAGAGCCACCTGGCATTGTCAAAGCTGTCCAAGTTGCAAGTGGTGTCAGCATGGGTCTGGGAGGAATCCTGTGCAATGTGGAATTTTAGGAGCCAGCCGGCCACTCTGGGCCACAGGCTTTCAATCACAGAAGCCAGCCTTTTTCCCTGAGAAACGAAGCACACCCACCCACCTTCCTGATGGCAGATTGCAGGAGCCACCTGGGATTTTTAAACTAGCCCGAGTTTCAAGTGGTGCCAGCTTGGGTCTGGGAGGAATACCGCGCAATGTAGAATTTCAGGAGCAAGCCGGCCACTCTGGGCCACAGGCCCCCAAACCCTAACGCCGGCCCTTTTCTCTGGGAAACAAATCTCAGGCGTCCGGGTTTCTGATGGCACATGGCAGGAGGCACTTGGCACTGTGAAACCAGCCAGAGGTGGTGCTGGTGCCAGCTCGGGTCTGGCAGGCATCCTGCGCAATGCAGAATTTCAGGAGCCAGCCAGCCACGCTGGGCCACAGGTCCTCGAACACAAACACGGCCCTTTTCCCTGGGAAACAAAACTCAACTGCCTGGCTACCTGATGGCAGATATCAAGAGCCACTCCGGGCCTAATGAATAGTCTAGAGCAAGACCGTTCACGGTAGAGTGATGAAAAGCGTCTTAACTTCTGGTATAGTTTGTGTTGGTAATATGTATAGAAATGAAAGGTTTCAGATTTTTTTTGCTTGCAAATGTAACCATTTTTTGAAATAGTTGAGTTAGGTGTTCCACCCCCTCCACCCCCCCCTTATACTTCTCTCTGAAATGTTACTCAGGGATTACAGACAAAAGCTCACCCTGTAAAATATGTTGCAGATAGTGCCCGCACTTCTGCAGGAAGTGCCGCTTAGCAGCTAGAGATGATAATGTGGGTTAAATGGCATTCCTTCTGCAGTGATGGAAACTCTGTCTACGCAGACATACTCAACAAAGCTTATGATGTCTTAGCTTCTGTCCTAAAGTTAATGTGCATTTTAAAACTTCCCCAGAAGTTGAATTCAAGCAATTTCAAGTTGAAATCGCTTACACAAGATATAATTTTCCTAGAATAATGAAGCAATTTCCACACGTCACACTTCGTAATTCAGCTCCCAAATCTATTTATGTTTCACATTCAAAGTTCAAGGAGGCTTCCTATGTGTCTGCTAAGAGTGTATATCTAAGTCCCTTGTTTCTGTAAATATGTCTTGTTTGTGCTTGACTTTGATAAATATACCACAGCTTAGCATCTTCTCCCAGCTGCTTATTAATTGTGTGGCTTACCTTGCATAATTTAACAGCCTTAGAGGGAGGAGTCAACAGCCTAGGGAGGGACAGACAGCATAGGACAAAGTAGGATACTTGTACTATACTAGTTAATGATACCTCTCATTAACTCTAGGAAAGACTGCACTTGTATTGAATTGCTCTGGAGTAGCAAGGGAGGGCTGCAGCAGACCGTGCTATGTGGCTCCTATTATAGCCCCTTGGAAATCATAGGTATATGCAGTCCCTTCTGTCTCCGGTCCAGGTCTTCAGCTGGAGATAGTTTGGGAAAGACTCTCAGTTACATGTGGGTTTCTCTCATAAGGATTCCCCAGCATTTACTTCGCCTTCCCAATTCACACCTGGACATCATTTTCTTCTTCCATTTCTCTGGGTTTTGCATCTATAAAGTTGTTTATCCTGGGGTAAAACTTGGAAACTGCCACAGGACATGTAAACTCAGCAATTTCATCCAAAATTCCCTCTTTCCCCTTTGTCATTTAGGATTGCTCTTCTCCCTTCCTCCTTTCCCCCATCTTGGATGTCCCCAGTTTCCTAACAAGCACTTCCTGACATTTCTGGCTTCTGTTTTCCCATGTGTAGACAAAGAAGTTGGCAAGTCTCCATGCAAAAATTTCATGTCATTTTTTGATCATTCTTCTGCAAACACATTACAGCTGCAGTAAATGACTGAGGTTGAGGGAATGGTTGTGGGTGCAGTCCCACACCATGCAGTGAGTGATAACACTTGCTGAGTTGGTTGTCCAGCTCATGCACCGGCAGCATGCAGGCCTCTGTGTGGGTAGATACTTCTTTTGGAGGAAATCTATGATTCCAATTAATATCAGACCCAGAAAGCGTGATACAGACCAATCTCTGTGTATATGTAGAGGGGGTCCCAGGTGACATTTGGTACCAGTGGATGTAGGTGAACTGTGACCACCAGTTACTTTGCAGATAAACTTGACAGTGTCCTCTGGGAGTGACTGGGCTGGCTCCTAGTAAAGGGCTGGTAAAGGGCCCAGAACACATCTGAAGGGAGAGCACAGAGAAAGCAGCAGTGATGAAGTTGCATTAAGAAATCCCCATCGCTGGCTTCAAGGAGGCATCCTCAAATAACAGGCAGCCCATCCATGAGGAAGAGAGTTTGACCTTTACTCTGTGCTTGTGCTGGTAAAGACAGAGAGTGCTGCACAATATAAGGAGGAAGAGAAAGCAAAAGCTTTTCTCCACCTTTTGGCTTATATTGCTCACATTTCTCAACCATCACATAGGGTAATCAAAGTATTTGTGCTCAAGTTATCTGTCAACTGTAATTTGAACTTGAGACTTGGGTAATAGGACATTGTGGATATTAAAATATGCAAGTAGGCTGGGTGACAATGGAAGTGTGATATAAACCCAAGAAGAAATATCTGACACCCTTAAGAATAGCTAATAAATACCATATACTTACAAGGCCAGAGACAAGATTGGAAGGTTTTAAAGAAGCCTGTAATTTTATCTACTTCTGCTGTGGCTCCTCAGAAAAGGAAGTTCAGAGATACTGAGATCAACATGTCTGGGTTGAACTGTGATGAGATAAAAACCCCCCCAGATATATACCCCCTCAAAAAAAAAAAAAATTAATTGTTGAAGAGACAAGTGATTTTTAAATCATGTTAGCGTAATTTCCTGTTAAAAAAGAGGCACAGAGGTGTGTGTTGATGTGAAAACTAGATGATGTCATTCACAAATGCTGCCTGTGCGTGGAAGACTCTAACCAAAGCAAGTCACCATGCTGTTGTTTTGCCTGTTTGGCTCCTGCATCTTTCTCTTCTTTGCCTCTCTCTCCCAGGTTATGGCAACTTCTGAGCTCCCTCATGGCTCTTCTGGATAATAACAGAGAATTGACTGAGGATTTTTGAGAGCTGAGAAGCACCCACAGAGGTCTTACTGGGCAGAGATGTGCTTTTTTCTCCTGACATCCAGCCAGCACACCTTCCCAAACCCAAACCGGCTACATGTACCTTTGTATGAGCATGTCCTCCTTCCTGTCCTCTGTCCTTAGCTTGTTGCACTGCCCAAGATTGTTAGTGCTCAGATATCTATGTATTTAGACGGCTAGCCTAGGCATTTTTTAACATACTTAACATAGTTAACATGCTTGCTGGTTAGTCTGATATTGTGTGACAACATAACAGTGGTAAGGCGTTCAGTGTACTAGGATATGAGTAGGAGATCGTAAATAAAAATAGGCACAACGTCCTTATATCATGGGAGAAATACTTTGTGCCCAGGGTCTTTTCTTTCTCCACTATACCGTTTCACTTCTTCCTGTGCATACTTCCTCTCATCATGGGCAGAGAGAGCACAGCTCCTGGTGGCCAATACTGATGTCTTAAGTTTTAGCTTTCATATTTTTCAGATTCTGAGCTGCCTAGGGGTGTAGCTCTTAGCATCTTAGTAGGCTCTCTTCACAGGGCAGGTAGACAAAACAATCCTTTTCCATCTTGAGACCGAGGACAACTGTTACAGACTTCAAGCCAAAAGGTATAAACAATGGGGAACTGAAGAAGAGGCAAGCAAGGAGGATGGGATTTCATAACCTGAAGCTATAATTGGACAACTAACTCCAATATGCAAATGCACCAAAACTTATTAAAGTTGTGACTGGTCATCCATTTTGTGACCATTTTGGATCCATCTTGGGTGTAGCCCTTGCCAGGCTCTTGTACTGCCCAAGGTATATCCTTTAAGGCCTTTCAATACATACCTACTCTACTCCTTTAGCTCTGTCTAGTCCCTGTTCCAGGTTCAGCCTCTCAAGGCATCAATACTCCTCCCATTTTATCTTATAAAGCATAACACAATAAGCAACATGCCTTCACCCTCACCCTATTAAATCTCCTGCACCACCCAGTGTCTGGGACATAATCAGTGAACACATCAGTTATGTTTTAGTGAGAAGTGATACAGTTTTGACAAATCAAGGGGTATTTAAAATTTTACAGTAAAACAATGGTGGAGGAGGGTCATGCACACTATGCAGCTGTGGTCTCATCAGACCATGTATTGAATAGGGATGTATCTCCAGACATCTCCCTCCTCCTGAGGAAGGGCTTAATGATCTGGCTCTTTCCTCCCTGCTGGCACAGGCATGCCCATGAACAAACTAGTGAAAGAGCTGGCTGCAGCTCTCTTCACAGAGAGCAGCAGGCACAAGTTTCCCAGGATTTTTCCTGGGGAAGGCTGTGAAAAAGCTTAGAGAGAGAAGAAAAACAGTTCTTATCTTAATTTCTGTGTCTGTTTTTGTGCACATGTGGAATGTGTTATGGGGATTGTTTACCAAAAGGTAGTTTTCTAATTGGACAGTGGTGATGGTGGTTTTGATTGATTGACCGATTAGGTCAAAGCTGTGTCATGACTGTAAGGGTCACGGGTTTTTCTTTAGTACAGTATTAATGTAGTATGTAGTATAGTATAGCATAGCATAGCATAGCATAGCATAGCATAGCATAGCATAGCATAGCATAGCATAGTATAGTATCGTATAGTATAGTATAGTATAGTATAGTATTGTGTAGTATAGCTTAATAATGCAATTTTTCAGCTTTCTGCAATCACGGAGTCAAGGCTCATTATTCCCCACATTAGGGACACGTTGCCGCAATAAAAGAGCCCTGCTGGAGCCTGACCTCAGCCCCCTCTCCCTCTCTGCTAACTCCCAGGTCAGTTGCAAAGTCTCGGACTTGTGGCAGTGGAGAAGGCTGCAGTGAGCTCAGCTGGGCTTGATGATACCCTGCCAGAAACTTCTCGGTGTTGAAGTGCCACACTTGAAAAAAAGAGTAATTCTGCATCCTTTCCCTAGTCTTCATCTGTTTTCTTATTGACTGGGAGCATAACTCCCCAGAGGTAGGGATGGTTTTACAGAGATTACTTCTGAAGCACCAAACACAGCAGTGGGCCCACTGCTCACAGTGGACCCACTGTCACTTACAGACGGACATAGCCATGACAGCAAAGACAATAACTGAACTAAGTTCCTGCTAAATATTCCTTTTATGACACAGGGGATTTTGTTTAAGATAGTTGGTTCTCTGTTTTGTTTGGAGAGCAGTGTGGTTCCTGCCTGGAGTACTACTAATGAGATTGTATCTAGCAGGCTAATGAGAAAGGGTCAGATTGAACATAAAGAAAACCCTATTTTCATTGAATGATAAAATCAATAGGAGAGCAAAGTTTGGACCTTTTCATGACTAAAGCAAAATATCTGAGCAGTGCAGGCACTACACGGCACTTACTCACTTGGATGTAGGAAAAATATTATTACACCTTAAAGCATATGGAAAGGTGTACCAAAAGCATATGCACATATCTCTAGCCACATTCATAGTTACAGGGAAAGACGTCCTGTGTTAACCTGGGCATATTAACGACCATGAGCAATCGTGACTATAGTATGACTGCCAGCTTTTCCATCAGCACTGAAAGCAAAGATATTTAATTCTATCCTCTTCAAAGTGAGTACAAACTGTATGAAAGAAAACACTCACTTTGGAAACCTGTCATGTTAATCAACTATTACAGCTTTTGCTAAGGTGTCACCCCCTGCACCCACCTTTAGAGTCATTGCATTTTGTGGCCATTTGGTAACAGACTCAGAGCAACTGACCACAAAAATAAATCTTTCAGTAGTTTTACAGGGTGTGAGGGTTTGCTCAAAAGGTAATTTCTAAAGAGTAAAATCTTTGAATAGATGAAGAAAAGTTATGTAAAGCAGATGTTGTTTTCATCTGATCATTCATGATGAGAACATAATTACATTAAACTTCAAACTCATTTCCCTGCCATTTTATTAGGGAGAGTTTTAAGTCTGTCAAAAAATGGTGGAAACTTGCAAATCACTAAACCTGCTAAGCTCTGCTCAAAGTGTTTAACACTGGAAGCCAAGTTACTTCATCAGTCCATTCTTTACTGTGCTGATAGAACTTGCTGCCCACTACCTACCAATATCTCCAGAGTTGATGCAAAGAGAACTGCTGTCAGGCCTGACAACCTTAAGGGAAGCCGTCTGGAAATACGTTTCTAGAATTTCATCTTCTTACCAGTCTCAGCAGCAGTGCTTTTCTTAGCTTGGAGAGGCCAGGATGGCTGGGATGCCTGTCACGACAGCAGCACTGAGGCTCCAGCATGGAGGTTGTGAGCCAGGAGGAAATGGGGGTAAATGGTTGTTGAGCTGCCACAATGAGGCTGCTGATGATAGGATGATGATAGCTTATGCTGAACAGAAGACTTGCACAGGCATCCAGAGAGGCATCCCTTTGGGAACCAGCCCCTAAGGATATTTTTGGGGGGATCTCTTCTGGCTTGTTTGGCCCCTCTTGATCTTTCCATCCTTTGTATAAAGTGCCCTTGGGCACAATTTTAAATATTCCTAGGACTTTCTGCAATGGCAGGGCATGTTACATAATACTGAAAGATAACTTTTCTTGGTTGTTTTAAAATACTTTCCTGCAACTAATAATTTAGCTATTTACTCAGCCACAGGTAGATTATAAAACTATTTAAAGCAGAAATAGCATGTAATTTTTTTTTTCCTCTTAAACCAACATTGTCACTTTGAATTGAACCAGCTGAACAAATAATTTGGTGCAGATTTACCATGTTTGGTATACAACATGTTTCAACATGTATGAAATTCAAGGATATGTTGCTCTAATTACTTGAGCTGCAGCTTGATAAAGTAGTTTTCTGTCTTTGTTTGCCTGCAGATTGAAGAAGCCAGTTAGCATGCATAAAACTGTTTGTTTTTTCTGGTATGGCACTGAATTTGCTGTATGTGGCTGCAGACATTAGCCATCTTCAGATAATGAGAGATATTAATGAAACAAACTCATAGTTGAAGATTGAGCCAAATGACAGTTTATTTGGCCAATGCAAATTCTAGCAATCTACTACCCTCTGCTGGGTATAAAGGAGTAAAACTCTCAGAAGCTCTTTGTGAGCAGCTGCACAATCCATAGGCATGGATGGGTGCCAAGAATTCCTACTCTAAGATTTTTAAGCAAAACTATTTAACATCTGTCTTTTAAATTTGCATGAGTTTATTTTTTAGGTGGACACTAGTGTGATATTCTTTCTTGGGCTAGGAGATACCTAAAGATCCTCAGTATTTGCACAGCCTCTCATGTGAAACATCTTACAGACTTAAAATACAGTGTTCTGAATCTCTGCCAAAGACTATTGACAACCTCCACTATTGTGTATATTTCTATGACACCATGGGAGTTACAGAACCCTGACAGGTCTGTCAGATTTTAGCCACTCAGAGAATTTTGCATGACCTTGTGTGGTGGAGGCTGGCTGGATGCCAGGTACCCACCAAATCTGGTCTCTCACTCCCCTCCACAAACTGGAAAAGGAAGAGAAAATTTAAACAAAAAAATTTAACAAAATTTATTAAATTTATCTTATGGCTTGAGATAACAACAGGGAGAGATCATTCACTGAATAGGGCAATGGACAAAACGGACTCAACATAGAGATTTGGATTAAATTTATTACTAAATAAAATCAGACCAGGATAATGAGAAGTAAAATAAAACCTTAAAAACACCTTTCCCCTACCCTCCCTCCCTCCCTCCCTGCTCTACCTCCTTCCCCAGTAGGGGAGGAAGACAGAGAATAGGGGTTATGGTCAGTTCACCCACTGCTCAGGTAGAGGAGTCCTTCCTGTGCTCTGCAGTAGGGTCCTCCCACAGGACACAGTTCTCTAAGAACTTCTCCAGCATGAGTCCAACTCATGAGCAGCAGCTCCCTGTGAACTGCTGCAACATGAGCCCATGCCACAGGCAACAGTCCTTGCCAAACTTCTACAGCGTGGGTCACTCTTCCACAGGGTGCAGTTTTTGAAGGACAAGCTACTCCAGAGTGGACTTCTCTCTCCATGGGTCTCCCACAGAGTCACAGTGTCCTCTCAGGCATCCACCTGCTCTGGCAAGGGTTCCTCCATGGGCTGCAGGTAGATCTCTCCATCCCCTTGGTCCTCCATGGGCTGCAGGGGCACAGCTGTTTCACCATGGTCTGCACCACAGTATGCAGTAGAATTCCAGTTTTGGTGCCTGGAGCACCTCCTTCCCCTCCTTCTCCACTGACCTTGGTGTCTGCAGAGTTTTTCCTCTCCCATATTGTAACCCCTCTCTTCTCTGGCCACAATTAACAGTTCTGCAATAACTTTTCTCCTTTCTTCTTAAATCTATAATTACAGAGACATCACCATCATTTCCAGCTGGCCCAGTCTTGACCAGCAGCATGTCCCTCTTTGGAGCCACCAGGGATTGGCACTACCAAACATGAAGGAAGCTTCCAGCAGCTTCTCACAGAAGCCTGTAGGCCCTGCTACCAAAAACCAGGCCATGCAACCCCCATACACATCATCATTTGGCAATTATGTGTTAACCTGCACAGTTAATTCTTCAAAATTACATGTTTTGTTTCTTTTTTCATTCTCTGGCACACAGCCAGATTCTTCCTTCCATTGCAGGTCATTTAATTTTAAAAGCTTTAATACAGAAATGCTGACTTTCTTTTGAATTAAGTTTGGAAATCTGGACTATCTTAACCTTCTCCTTTGCAGCATGTACCTTGGAAATGTAATAATTTAAGTATATAACTACTTACCTTTCCAGTGCTTTGATGTTCTTGGTCCAATTATACCTTGTACCTGAAGCAGTCTGTCTAGGCAAATAAGGGCACTACTAGTGACCGGGGCTTTATCTGCTTCACACCAAAGCCTACACTCTGATAGTACCAAAAGAAACCCCAGCCTCTTTTCTACTCTGAAACCAGGCTGAGGACATATAGGATTTTGCATTTGTGGACTGTCTTCAGCAGATATGAGTACTATTGGCTCTTGAAGACTCAAGTTTTGGTGGCTACACAGTACTTTGTTGTTATCTGCATTGCATTTAGTGCCTGTGGCTGGATAGAAAGCCTGCATATACACAGAGTGGTACTTCTACTACTGTCTGGGTATTTTCTTTCATGAAAGTTTCCTTTAACTGCATTTTTCCCTGTGTGATGCTTCTGTGCTGATTAAGCAGGCCAGAATGAAAAGAGGGAAAGATATAGTTGAGATGCTGGCAGAGACAAGATGCACAAAGCATCAGAGATGAAATCACATGGATGATGACTGTTGGGACAAAAAGGTTAGAAGTCAAAGAATGGTGAAGATGGTAGATTCGCTCAAGTGAACTTGCAGCTGGGAAAAGACAGATATTTCAAATCTACTTTAAAAACTGACAATAAAATATGTTTTTGTACTTCAAACAGCAAACTGTGGTGGGTTTGAGGCTACTGTGGTACTTATACCTGCTACTTGCTTATGCTCTGCCTGCACAGAGCAGAGGTGACAACCTTGTAAAGTGTTCTTCAGCCAATGGTTGCTCCTTCCCAACCCCATCCATCTAAACTACCCATCACAGTGGCTTTCTTTTGATGCCTTTTTCTCTGTGTCAGCAAGACATTACAAAATTTTTGTTAAGAATGAGCTTAATGAGACTTTGATTTATTTAACATCTCTCTGACATTGGGGCATCAGGAATCAGAGCATCCTGAAATTGAACACCATGCTATTTGAGTAGGACTGTACCCCTCCTCAGTCTCCCCTCCTTCTTCTGTGTCAGGGACAGATGCACCTAGAGGAAGAGATGAAGCAAGATAGGGAGAGAAGGAGGAGAGAAAGGACAGAAGTGTTGCTCAGCTTATGCAGTTTTCATTATTCGGGAAAGGTTGTAAACCAGATAGATGAGCTGCAAATACACAATTTATATGTTTACTCACACAACATGTTCCATGTTCCTCTATCTTCAGTTACTTTGTCTTTCTTTACAGACTATACCATGAATAATCAGTCTCTAGGATCAGGACACTGGATCCCTAAATCTTTCAAGGGTTTATTTTATGTAGAATTATAAATTTCATCTGCTTAAAAAGGTTAGTAGTGTATGCTCTCTTAGGCATAAAAAAGCCTTTAGAGAAACCAAGAAACAATGAGTTTTACAATCATTCTGAAAGTACTAAATTCAGTAATTTGCCAAATGCAACACTGTGTAAATAAAAAAAAAATCCAAATAAAGGGAGAAATAATTTTGGGGTAATATAATTTCAGATGGAGTGTAACTCCAGTTAATGCAGTGTAACACAAGTGTATCATGTATGTAACAGGAGGACATAGTGGAAAGTATTTCCCTTGCTTGTCCTAGAATAAAGTATTATAGATCACAGAGAAATACACTTACTGCACAGGACTCACCTCATGAGCTGCAGATATAAGAGTGTATCATCGTAGTATATGGAATTTTGCAAACAATAATTTTCCTCATCCTTTCTGCAAGACACTTGTGGCTCTGGGTTGTATATGTGAAATGTGAAGACATACTAAATGTCAGAATGGTATGCCATATACACAGTAACCTGCAGCATTTAAATGACACATCATGAGCAATACCACAGCTTTTGGAACATTATCAGTACATCTTGTTGCCAACAAATAATGACAGTACCATGAAAGCTCTTTGCTGTAGACCAGAGATCTTTCCTATCTATGTACAATCTTAAGTGTACTTGAAAACCCTCTGTGAATCTGTCCCATTGTGCTGTACCAAGGAGATTAGAAGAGTCAAGACCAAGGGTGTTTGACTTTGACATCAATACTTCTAAAACCAAGAGGGCCCCTAATAATAGTAACTGCATATGATGGACACCTGGTAAAAGAATACATTTGGCTGATCATAGTAATGCTTTGGTCTGATCATAATGCCCTTAGGATTGGGACTGTCACACATAACGATCTCACTTGACAGTAGGTCCCTTTCAAAGAGGTGGTGACATGGTGTCCACAGGGAAACTGATGCTCCATTGTACAGTGCTGGGCTTTTCCAGTGATATGTAGAGCAGCCATTACTGAAATGCAAGTGTTGAGAAGCAGTTAAGCAAGAAACTAGCCTGGAGGTTATCACTGTATCACTGTAAACCAAGTGTAATAGGTTATTATGACCATCTCAAAATAGCGTGCTGAAGCCTGGAATTTTTTGTAATGAGAAAACCAAAAGTTTTCTCCAAGTTTTGTCCTTGGAGAGATTCTTGGCCCGAGATCAAACCTGTGGAAGGAATGCACAGAAAACCAGAGTGCTTTCCTGTAACCTCCTTAGACTCACTGGATATTTCAAATCCAAATCCCAGCTATCACAAGTGAGCCATCCAGCTTCTTCACAAAACACAGCTATCATTAGACTTACCTTTGAAACCTACTAAGAGAGACCCCAAAAAACAGAAAAATCAACTCTCCTCTTCTTCAAGAGGTACAAATCCCCTGTTTCTTCAACAGAGATTTAGGAAATTAGGAATGGAGTAGAAACAGATACTGTTTGCATACGAGATGACAAATGTTTAATGAAAAATAACTGAATTCCTAGGAAAAGATAGATATCCCTAAATATTTGCAGCTTCCGTGCCTCGGCAAACACAATGGAGCAGATTTATAGAAAACTTACTTGCCACATGAAAAAAGTGGACAAGTGAAAAATCAGTAAGAGACAGAGACCTTCAGCTGAGTGATGGTAAAATACAGACAAGCTCCCTTTCTTACTGGACAGATATTAGCTGGTGGTCAGAGAGAGAATAGGAAGAGAAGCAGAGAGATGTGCTGAGCTGGGGTTCAGACCTTTTGGAACTCTAGCCACAACTTGGGTTGAGAACAAGAATTTAAAGCTTGCACCTGTTATGCTATATTCCTTTGGAAAAAGAGGTATTAAATTGAGTTTAGATTATATAATACAATGTATAAATTATATGGACTTCTTACAAAACTTCAAAAGTACCACAGAAGAAACAGCTTCTTTGGACCAAAGGTTTATTTTTAATGACACAGCACTGGAAAACATAAGTTACAGATGACTTTTTGATACAGGATATATATATATATCTTACTTTAAAAGGTTCTGTGAAGGTATGCTGCATAAATACATATAGTGAAAATATATTGTGTTTATTTATTCTCAGAGATTAGTTCTTTTTCTTTTTGAAAATGTATCCAGCCAATTAAATAAAAAAGTATAGATTAGCATCATAACAACTCCTCCCTCTAGGTTATCTCATTTTAACTACTGCAGCTGGAAGAGGAGACCGAGCCATGCCTTCTCAAAGGTTAGCGGCTTTGAACATGATGTTATTCATCATCTAAGAACGAAAATTTCACATTACAAACACAGATATTGTACCATGTTTTGGCAATGGAGTAGTTAGTTTTGCTTTGAGCAAAACTGTTTCCTGTAATGCCAGACAATGAAAAAGCAATGCATGTACTGGATGATACTACACAGCCAAAGAGCTACAATGAAGTTGTGAAAATGCATATAGCCATATGCACTTATATATACACATATAAACTCTTGTGTATATATATTATGCATGTCCAAAAATAACACTGAAAAACGTTGCAGTAGTTAACTATCTTTTTAACACATGGAACTTGTAATAGTTTGACCTTATAACTACAGGATAATTAATTAAATCTTCTGCAGTGCAATGGAATACAATACACTTAGTGCAGAGAAGTTAAGGTTTTGGTATTGAGGAAGCTAATTTCAGATTTCTTGGGAAAGGATCAAATACAGGATCACCATAGCTCTGACGAAGCACAAACAAACCTGTCGCCACATACTCATGAACAAATAAGGACATTTCATTTTTATCTGGTTTTTTTTTTTTTTTCATGTACTGTTCCAGAAATTACAGCTTAACTGTTTGCATTCATGCTCATTTGATATGTTTCAAGTAGCTTTGTCTGGCACCAGTCTGTAAACCATTAGCAGCTTAAACAACAAAAAGGTGGGCTCCTGTGTTTCAAAGAGGTTAAAAACCTACTGACTGAGCTTCATACTACATTTGTCTGCCTGGGAGAACTACTCCAGATGGCGTGTGAAATTCTCTGGGAAAAGTCCTTTATAACTATTTGCATCTCTGTACTGAAGCCACTCGGATTCCTTAATGCCAGTCAACCAGCCAGCCTCCTGCAAAGAAAAAGACAGAGTCTCTTAAATTTTACGTCTCCCATTCCTCACTATAATCTTCAGACCTGAAGATGTTTCAGAATAACATAGCTAAAGGATTTGGTGTTTTGGTTAAAAAGCTGCCTCTAATTTTGCACAGACCATTTTCTCTGTTCTACCAGACTACAATTTTGTGAGACCAAGTGACTGCAAGCACACAATACAGCCTTTAGCCCAACTAGGTGGGGGAAGAATAGTTCTGAATCCTAATTTTTTTCCTCTGAGGTATTTTTTCTTTCATTCATGTATCAACAGTCAGAAGAAAAAACAGTTCTTCCAGTCTCACGAGTTACTATCTCTAGAAAATATGTAATTCTTTTTCAAAAAACTCCTGGAAACCTAAATCAGGACTTGATAAGCAAAATATCAACAAATCACCAGCTGTCCAAGCAAACAAAAGAGAGATTTCTTATTGGAAAGTACTGGATTCTCTCAAGTGTGATAAATTCTACCTAGAATAAAATAATTTGGTATTTTAAAAAATGACCAATCTACTCTCATCTCACTAGGAAACTCTGTATCTCTTTCCTTTAAAGAAAAGGAACTGAAGCAAAGCCATGGCAAACAGAACTTCTAATGTTGTCATATTATTATTGTACAGACAGTACATATGCAGATAGAACAGTTTGAACAGATCATCACATACACCATAAAATCATGATAGTGGGGTGGCTGTGTGTGCTGGTGGGGGCTCTCTGCAGCATTAAAGCAGATCCAGCTTCTCTGTGACATTGACTGCGTACATTTAAGTGAGGCATGTGGAATATCTAAGAGATAGAGGAACTGTAGCTCTTTAGCATAGGCAGTATAGACTGTCAAAAGGAATACACAGTTTTACTGGATAATAACTTCAACACAAGTCTAATGGAAAAAGCCACTGGGTAGGACTGGTTTGCTTCAAATGGAGGTTGATGTTGCCAGGTATATTGGAATTATGGCTTTAGACAGGTCATTTCTGAAGGAGAATAAAAAATAACAAAGATAAGCCTTTATAAAAATCAACAAAGTACCTGGCAAAAGACAAAAGTATTGAGCTTTATGGTGATGTTAAACATGAAGGGGAAATATGTAATGTGCAATAAATACATGAAAATAATGGCTTCAGAAACATGAATACATAAAGGTTTATTTTCTCCATCACTGCACACAATTTACTTCAGTTAATGCTAATGGGAATTTCAGTGCACACCAGAAGAAGAATTACTCTTCATGGACTCACCAAGCATTATCATGTATTTAACACCTAAGATTCTAGCAAAAAACAGACTAAAGTTAGAGACCATATTTTACTATCCTTAGAGTAGTGTCCTATTCTGCAAACACTGACAGTGAAATCAGTTGAACTTCCCATGAGGTAAGACAGCAAAATTTGAGTAGGGATAATAGATTTAATTCCAATAAAAAGAGGTATGTATCTGCTGTAGTGTAAACATTTTGCTCTGAAATAAGTAAAAAAACCCACTCACAAAAGCCAAGAATTCGTATCTTCGATTAAAGAAAGCACAGCTGAGGGGACTGATAATTACCTAACTTTGAACAGCATCAACCAGCAAAACAATTTCAAACACAGTTCTCAGGGCTCATATATGCTTAGGGCATAGTATTTAGGCCTATTTTAAGACATATTCTTCTTTCAGAGCAGTGGTCTTGCCTACCTGGTCAGGCAGGATCCACTTCTCAAACCCCAAATCAACTGGAAGACTTCTCACCAACACTACAGGCACTAACAGATGGCCATGGAATGGCTGGTGCTAATAGTGTACAGTACATCCTTCTCTTTTAAAGCAGAAGCCAAAATCAACATACTTCACTATTTAACATATGAAGTACAATTGTTTGAAAATTCACCTGAAATGCAATGTTAGACCAAAATTAAACACCTTAAATTAAATTAAAGTATTGTTCGATTCAGGCTTCCGAGGGGCAAAGTTACCTTTATCAGAGCCATCTAACACAGAGCAGCATCTCTATACCTCTAGGCTATAGGACACCCCAATTTGTGTGCATTCTCAGTGCTCTCTGTGGGTGACTTAGCATCATTTCTACAAATCACACATAAAAACTGAACATTTAGGAAGCATGTAATCAATTCTACTGGAATGCTGACAAGATGATAGAGAACAATGTAACGGAGTTTGCAGGTCATCCTCTGCATGAAACCTTTGTGTACCTGTGTGTCAGTATAAAATACAATGTAGCACAAAAACCCCCTAAAAATAGGTAGATAACATGTATCTGTGATTTCAGATATAGTCAACTGTGCCATTTAGTCTCAAATGAAACTACATACAAAGGCATAAGGAAAATCTTTGTGGTTTCTTACAGTAACATATTTTTTAATACATATTTCCATTAACTATAACCTGTAAGAAAAAGAGTTGAGACAAAGAAAAATGTCAACAAAAGCAAGAACCATGTTTTTACCTGATCAGCTGTAGTCTCAGAAGGAATCACTAGCACAACATCTCCTCGTTTTAAATTAAGCTCATCACTGTTAGCTGCCTCGAAATCATGTAGAACTTCAACCTAAAGAAAAAAACCCACACATATATAGATGTGATCTAAATGAAGACATTTTCTCAACAAAATTACCTGTTAAATCTGGACTGAAAAAAAAATCATCTTTATGCAAATATATGGCTATAGACAAGTACATTCAAATTATCATAGATTCATGGAATGCTAACAAGTTGTAATGGACCTTAAAGGTCATCTAGTCCCAACCTCTCCTGCCATGGCCAGGGACACTTTCCCCTACACCAGGTTGTTCAAGGTCTTATCCAACCTGTCTTTGAAGGCTACCAGGGCTGGGGCATCCACAACTAGCTCCCTGGGCAACCTGTTCAACTGTCTCAACACCCTCCCAGTAAAAATTTCTTCCTAATATCTAATCCAAATTTTCCCTCTTTCAATTTGTACACATTACTCCTTGTCCTACAAGGAACTACAGTTCCGGATGAAGAGTCCCTCTCCAGGTTCCCTGTAGGTCCCCTTCAGATACTGGAAGGTTGCTATGAGTTCTGCATGGAACCTTCCCTTCTCCAGGCTGAACAGCCCCAATTTTCTCAGCCTGTGTTCAAGGTGGCACTGTTCCAGTCCTTTTATCAACCTTGGCCCTCCTCTGGATTTGTTCCAACAATTCCATGTCCTTCTTATGCTGAGGACATCAGAACTGTATGCAGCACTCCAGGTGGAATCTCACAATAACAGAACCACCTCCTTTGATCTGGCATAAATTAGTAAGGCACTGATTCATGTCAATTTTTTATGCATTTCCTTAGAAACAGGGACAACTTAAGGGTAGTTTCCTTCCTGAGACTATCAGAAGAAACTTAAGATCCTTTCCCAAGATTACAAGATCTCAAGGACAGATGATAATGCAACATTCCACAAGTCCTGCCTCTTGGACAAGGCCTGCCACTGTCATTTTTCCCATGTAAGGAACTTCCTTTCATTCTCCATTATCATTACAAGATCTGTGACAGGGGTGGCAGGATTTTACAAATAAAATTGAGAAATATTCTCAGGAACTTTATATTCTCTCATTCTCTTGTTGTGGCCATTTTTGCTTTATTCGTCTTGTGAACATCAATAAACATTTGAGTCAGATATACAGTACCTGTTGCAATAGATGATCAAAGAGGTGAGCAATGGGAACTCTACTTAATGATTGCCTTGGAACTCCCACTTACCAGCAGATGGGTATGCCCATAATATGCCCAAAAATATCTGCCTTTCAACGGGATGAGCATTCAAACATTGGCAAGATCAGCATATCATTGTAAACAGACCATTTTAAGTAAAAGGTTTATCTCCTTAAAAGATAGCTAGTCTAATTTTCTCAATGCAAAGACAGCTGCATGATAACTCTGCAATTATGAAAGAAAGTGGCATTGGGAACCAGATTGAAAGCACATATTCTGCTTCTCCCTCTCTATGTCTGACCCTAGAGACTGGGATGAAAAGCGAAAGATTAACTATGACAGCATGTTTGAGTTGCATGATAGTGTTTACCTTTACCCTATTGTTATCCACAAAGTTTGCAGAAAATATTGAGCAATGAGAATAGACCAAAAAGATGGGCATGCTTAGAGTGCTATGGGACTAATTAATCTGAACTATGCAAATTATAGTAGGAAGCTTGTAAAGTTCATCCATCCTCAAGGAGCTTTTCTGCTGCTCAGTGATTCTAAATGAAAAGTATTTTCAAAGAACCTTGTGAACCAGGAAACCCTGGGGGTTTCGCCAGCCAAGTACAGAACTTTCTTATGCCTCATTACATTTTTCTGTTTGATTACCCTAAAAGTTTATATTATTACTAAAGTTACTGAATGACATTTTGGCTTCATTACCATTAATAGTAGCCATGAGTTTCAATAGAATCAGTACTTCCATTAAACAGATTTTCAGGCCAGAAAAAAAGCCATTTTTAAAATGATCATAGAATCATAGAATGCTTCGGATTTGCAAGAGACCTTAGAGATCAAATATATTGTTAGCATATCAGATATATAATTAGCATATATCAACAATATTCCTGATTAACTATGTAGCAGTGAAGTTTTTTCCATATATTAATTTTCAGCAGTCATTTGATGAGATTCAAGTGTTTTTGCACCTCAAGGAATCTTACAGCTACATAAGGATATGCACAGCAACAAGCGTGCAGCAAATGTATCTTAGACTTTATTTATGAAGCAACAACACAATATTACACTTGTAGTTGCATGTATTTGTGTGTTCACGCGGCTGATAAACTAAGAATCCTTTGTCCCTGACATATCATGATACTACCTGTGCATACAAGACACATCCAGGGATATCTAAAAGAAGAATGGAAAAGCAGACCTTATAGAGAAAACCAGGGGGCATTGCTGAAGTTGCATCTTCTGCTGGAACAGGCTGATCCTGAGAAAGTACAGCCTGGACTTCTTCAGCAGGTTTCTGATCATTTCCAGATTGGGAAGTTTCACTGAGAGAAGTGTCAGTGACCTGAGTGCCCATCTCTGTTGTGGCATCTTTGAACTCATTCATGATGACTTCGTGTTCTCCCTCCCCCTCGTTGTTTGATGCTGGATCTATTACTACTGCAGGGATGCTGCTGACCTTTTCCTGGGGGAAAAAACCCAAAAAACAACCCCCCTGTAAGAAATACAAAACTATTTAGTACTTTATTTCAAGCAGAAAAACACTATTGCTTGTTTATTGCACAGGGCATATATGGGATGAGAATTTCTTTTTTTCTCTACTATGAATTCTTAAGACAGGAAACAATATTTGTGCAAGAATATCAAGGAATAATCCTCTCCCTTTTATCACTGCTCCCCTTAGTCCTCCTAAACCTACTTTACACATTATTGCACTAAACAATAAAAATTCTCTGTAGGTAGCTTGGGCTTCATTTTCAGCATTCCTGGAAATTACTAGACCTTTTTCCTTCACTCTGCTCTTTAGTTTCAGCAGTGAAGCCAATAGTTCCAGTAATCACTGTACTGTTTTTATTTGGAAATTGAAGTCAGCAGGTTAATAGTAATAGAAGGTGATGAAAGTAGGAAATATGACCTATTTCTTTGACTGAAGGGATCTCTCCTGATTTACAACAATGTAACTGGGAACAGAGAAAGCAAAAAATCTAAGCAGCATCTGACCAATCATGAATCCCAGTAAAAAAGCATTTAACAAAACTTTTTGTAGCACCCAACCTGAAAAAAGCATGTTCACAGACCGTCTTCCAAACCATCTTATCCTGGAGCACAGATGAAATAGAATATGCAGTGAAATCAGGTGGTAACTGGTTGCCCAGCTATAGGGTCTGCTCTAGCAGGTGTCTGCCAGCTCCTCAGAGGTTGCAGAGAAAAAGGCAGCAGGCCAGATATGGATGCATGGCTTGACCACCATGACTTACAGGAAACAAAGTAATACTATTGATAGGACATGATGCCAGGATATAAGAAAAATACAATTGTTTCTCTATTTCTCCAGAAAGCCCTGTTATGTTATGTGATAAATGTTATCTCCACAGAGGAGCACAGAGAGAAAACAGTGGGGGATAGCCCAAACAATACGATGTCCATGCTGCTCACAGGGCCAGGAGAGGACCATCAAGTCCCATCTCCACCAGCCTAGGGGAGTACAGAGACACAAAGGCAGGCACAACCCAAAGCAAGGACTTAGAAGAAAGGATACCCTGTGTGAGACCTTCCTAGGGCCATACCAAGAGAACATCAATCTTGCTGTACAGGTTGAACCTGGACTGGTTGAACCTGGGGGCACAGAGCCGCAGTAGCCCTGCCTCTCTTGGGCTGTTTAATCTGTCCTGATTCCCCTAACACACTCTCCCATTCATTGACAAGAGTTACCTGAGACATATCAGTCTCTTTTTCTTCTCCCTGAGGTTTGTCACCTTCAGCAACATCCTCCTGCTCAGTGGTGGCAGCTCCTGTTTCCACAGCTGCACTGTCTTCTGATGCTGCAGTCCTCTCACCAACAGGTACCACCTAAAAACAACAGAAGGGAGGGATCTTTCAGGATACAAGTTAGAGATACTTGCTGGAGAGAACATGGGCCAGCCTCTGCTCTGTGACCTCCCTGTGTGATGCTGACCTATGTCTTGAGTTCACTGGTGTTCCTCTTGATTTATGGAGAAGAGCAGGGCTGGGGACAAGCTTGTTCAGAAAAAACTGATTAAAAGGTGGGAGAGAGACATTTACGAAACCTCACCAGGCAATATCTAGCAGAGTCCTCAGGTGTTATGAGTGGAGTAACTGTTTGTCAAAGCTGTTTTCCTTCCTTTGTCTTCCAGCTGTATTGTGGAGGAAATTTACCACTGATTTCTGCAGAGGAGGAGGAGCATGCAAACTGTCTAGGGGTCCACTGTCCAGGACCCCGCTAATGGAGTCTGTTCTTAGGAAGCGCTTTCAAGCCTTTTCTAGCTAGTCACCTACCTCACCACAGACCTTGCCTGGCTTCAAAAAGCCTGTAATCTTAACTTACACATTCCTTTCTAACAGAGAGACTTACAAATAAGGTCATGTCAGGAGAAGTAAATATATTCTATGTCGGGGTAAGTATTAGAATAAAATTAACCACAAAGATCTATAGTTATGTCAGCACAAAAAGATACATAAAAGCCTATTCAGTCTGGCTGCGACTAAATAATTTCTCATCAGTTTGTGTTAAGAAGTTAATGAATGATTTATTCCAACTCATGAAAAGCACATAGAAAAGTACCTGCCTACTACTAGATCAATGTTTAATCCTTCATGAAGCAGAAACTGTTACTTGCTGTTGTGGGTAACTCAAAAGGTTATTGAATTCCCTATCTACTCCCCAAATTGTTACTGTCTCTTTAAGACCCTGAAGCTGGAAAAACTGGGGCAGCGGGATGTTATGGTGGGCATTGTTACAGTCTGCCCTATCAGGCAGGTTGTCTCCCTCTTGCTGTGTGGTTTTTGCTTTGTTAGCTGCTTGGTCTTTGCTTAAGCAGAGGCTTCTCCCTTTTTGGGTTCTCTTTTTGTATTTTTGTCTTCTTCCTTGTCTTGGAGAGACTGAAGTTGGAGGCTTTAAGCTGCCTTGGGATGAATTCCACAGGTGCTCATCTGCTGTCAAAGTATTGCTCCGACACCAGCGGAGCAGCCCTGGCTCTGGCCCAGGCTGCTGTCAGCCGTGAGACGCCCTGGCCCAGTTGCTTTGCCTGGCCCTGCCTGCCCTGCTGTCTCCTGCTGTGAGAAGGGCACTGACGCCAGAGCGGCTGTCAGGTCTTCATCTACCACTGGAATTGCTCCATGAGCTCCTGCCTTCCTGGGAGGGATCGGACCCCATCTTGTCCCTTTGTCTTTCCCATGTAGTCGCCCCTGTTGGGCGCTATCTCAGGAAAGGGTGTTTCCTGGCATTTTGGATCACTCTTTGTTCTCATGGGTTCATAAGATTTAGTTATTTTGTATCTAGCAGTTATTTATTGTTAGTTTTTGCCTATTGCTGTTTCATTTATTAATAAACTGTTATTTTTCACTCGTATCTACTCATATTCGTTCCTTAGTGGTGGAAAGGGATTGGTTGAACCTATAAAGGGAGGTAACTCATTCCAGAGTGTTCTCCTTTTTAACTGTCTTAAACCAAGACACTTGTAATTCATGCATTCCCCTAACACTTGCATTGCTATATACTGCTTACGGTAGCATATTGGGGATATACTTAAAATGGATTGATCTTAAGGTTTGGACTGCTGAAGGTAAATGACAAAAGTCATTGTTTTAATCTAATTAACTTCAAGACAGAAGTTTTACCTTACAGCAGATGGCTCAAGGATAAAGAAAAACACTGAAGGAAAACTCTTTTCGAAGTACCAATGTCAATGTTAGCAGTAATCTCTCTGATCTCCAGTGAACAGTCTGATGCTATTTATTTCCTCAGTTTGATCATTACCCTGTGGATGAAGCTAACTTCCCTACCTGAACTCAGCAACTGTTCAAGGGCACTGTTCAGGCATTGTTTTTTAGCAACATTAAATATTCACCACTACTCCTATTTGCTGCTATAAATTGATGTGAAAAAGAAATCCTCCTGGAATCCATGAAGACATAAGATATTGTATGGATTTATAGAAATCACTGGGAAACTTTAATTTTAATTGAAACTGCTGCTCCTGAAGCATGCTCTACTGTAAGAGGAAATAACATCAACAGAGAAGCTCAGATGTTGACATTTTCTCCTATAAGGCATGCAAGTCTGCCACTCATATAGTATTACCAATTTTAGCAGTCTTGATCCAAGAAGATACAAAAATAAATGATGAATGTTAAAGTCCTGGAAGAGGCTAGTAAGAAAGTGTAGGAATAAAGTGCACATCAGATTGATTTGACACCATGCATTTCCAAGAGCATGCTGCAGAAATTGGTCTTGCTGTCTATTCTGATTAAGATAAACAACTTCTTTTCTACTTATTGGATTTCTATGGACCATTTTGTTTTACTAAGGAGGAGAATACTAATTTACATGCATTGGCTCACAAATGCCCCACAGTGAAAGAGTGACACTGTGCAGTCATGAGTCACTAAATGTATACCACAGTTCACAATCACAATCATTTTTCTTGTGTCTTAGAGTACAAAACCATTAAAAGCTAGATGATTAGAAAAAGCTTTTATAAAAAGGCATATGAGGTAGCACAGAATGAACCTCACTATCAGCCTCAAATATTTGATTAGTACAGAAAAAAAAAGGGCAGGAGGTTGAATTCATAACCAGCTGTGTTGAACCACATCCTTGCAGATTCAGCTACTTGCATTACCTTACTTCATTCTGAAAACCAATCCTACAAATCTCTTTTATATAGGTAATTAATAACATTAGGCAGTCTAATAGTACTCCAAATTAGCTATCTCTAGCTGTCCAAATTTCAAATTATTGAAATTTGGACAGCTGTCCCATTACACCAAGCACACAGGGGCAAAAAAAAGGATCATCCAGTATAATGAGGGGTGCGATAGAACCACTCAACTGTTTTAATTGCACAGATGTGAAATTTTCTTTAGCCAGGATGCAGCTTATCCACACAGCTGTACTCTCATAACATTACTGTCAGGTCAACACAATGCCACAGATTCAGCAGCAGCAATAATGAGTCCAGGAAGAGAAGGGATACCAAGCCTGTTGCTAGGGCCTGTCAGAGGAGCTCCCTCAGATACACTCATCTTCCAGAGGTGAAGTTCTTGCCCCATGGCTGGATTTAGAACAGGAATGGGTAATTTTTATGACAGCTGGTTATAATCACAGCTAAGCTATCTAATGTCAAGAGAGACCAATCATCAAGCTTTAGGGAATGCATCAGTTGCAAAGTCTTGGAAAATTCTGAAGTAGTACTGAATAATTTGTTAAGCAAATTACAGAGTATCAAAGGGACCATGCTCCATTAACAGTCAAATACTGGCTTAGCAAATAACTTAATCTCTTATGGCAGCTCTTCTGCATACAGTAATACTGTTTTAAACAGCTGTTTTAAACAGAAGACCTGCAAAATCACTCTCAGAGAGTGAACAAATAGTATTAGAATAAACTATGAGGCATTTCTTGCATATTTCTTCTTGAACCAGACTTGTTGGGAGTGACAAGGCAATGCTTGAGGAACAACACAACACTCTCTTGCACTGAGTCCACACCAAGCTGGGCTTGATCTACTACTCCCACTCTGCACTTTCTTCCAATGCAATTCCACTGGCTTCCATGTGGATGTGGCAGTGCTGGTGAGGAATACAGCACCAGTGAGTCCCAAATTCACTTCCAAGTGACACTGGTATGCCCTACAGACACAGATATATCCTTGGCTCTAGCAGACCTAATGCAGTTTTGCAGCAGAACAATGAACCTAAGCCTGGACAGCTGAACTTTGCACGTTCTGAAACCAGTTCATTACCTTTTTGTATATACCATGGCACCAAAATGAGTAACAACAAAAAAACCAGATTGCTAGCACCTTGAGATACAAATCCTGAGTGATTAATAACTAGGAGTTATTTCCAGTCTCTATTTCTATTCCTGAGTTTAATATGCAGCCAATCCTCTTGTGCTGCTGTCTGTGCACGTTTGAACACAGTGCAGTTTCACTTCAGTATACAAGGATTCAGAGTAAGTACTTTTATCACTCCTAAAGTAATATAAGCAATATGCAATCATTCAAGTCCACATATGCACAGCCTAAAGTATGTCACTGAGCTTTTAATTTGCTTTGTAATTTGATTTTAACTGTATCTAATAATGCCAGATTATGCTTTAGCGAACTAACTCATGATTATTTCCAAGTATCTGTTTTAGCTCAGGGCATATTGTGCTAGGAAAAATAAATTATTAATCACAGGGATTTTTTAATAAAGAAATTTACAAAAAGGCTAGGTAAACAAATATACAGAAATTTGTAGAAGCTACTGGGAATCTATGCAGCGTATTTCCAAATGTCAATAGAAACAGCATTATACCTCCTTTAGCCATGAAGTTGCTTTGTTTGCTGCCCTGAAATATTTATCACTCTATACTGCTGCAACAGGCAGCTTCTAAGATAAATCCCGCATTGAATGAGAGGTGATATGTTAGAATATATGCCATGGGTGCAGATATACCTGTGCAGTGTTAGACTTAGATATCACAGCTAGGTCGCAGTTGCATGGTATTGGCCTGCTTATTGATGACGTGAAAATGACAAATTTTTTACCATGGTTGAAAATATTAAAGCACAACCATACTCGAGTCTATTCATATATACCTCACTTTCCTTCTCGGCAGCTCCAGTTGTCTCCTTATCTCCTGCCTCAACATTCTCCTGTATAAAAAGGAAATATAGTCATCACCTTACACATGCTGAAGCAATGGGTACAGAGAAATTGGTATTAATCAAGCTAATGGGAGCATGTCATGTATGGGATGCAATGATATGAATGGATAAATGAGCTAGCATATACTATTGACCAGAAAGATACTGCCGCATGCAATCGAAGTAGAAGCACTTATGTGCTAAAACAAACCCTCTGCGTATGTTATCATCATCCCACTGGAACTGTTAAGGACAATTTTTCTTTTACTACTAGTATTCACATAACAGGACCAGCTTTGAAGAACTGTTTAGTAAGGAACCTTGCAGTCTCCACCAAGCTCAAATTTCTGCCACTGGTGACTCAAACTGCTTCCATTATCACCTGCTGCTGCTTCTGTAATTCACCAGGGCCTTCGTGTAAACTTCATAAAATACTACTTCCACTCATGTTGGACTGCAGCTCACTTAAAGGGGCTGTTCAAAAGATGTGGGTCACAAAGTTTGGATTTTTTTTTTCTCTTTTTTTAGAATCACACACATTCAGTGGTACATGCAGCAGGTGCCTGACATTAAAAAAATTAGACATCAGTGGTTTTCAAAATCTGACACCCATTTAGGTGTTCAAATGATTGAATACACTGACCAGTAACAAGCTCGTCCCAAATAGTACTTGCTACCAACAATAGGTCCTTTTCTACAAAAGGTCAACAGTCAAAACCACTAAAATTCAGGTGGAATAGTTGGAAGTGCTTTTTTAGCTGTTCAGGTTTGACTCTCTGCAGACATGGCTATTTCTAAAGATATTCTGCTAAGTAAAACCAAGTCAGAGCCCTGTTATGGAAATCAATTTTGGTAATAAATTTTGACAGAGCTAGGTCAGATTTTTCTACAGGGCTGTAAAGGTGAAGAGAAGTTATGCAAGCATACTTGGGGGCATGGTATATTGGAGTGTCTGCTTTGGCAGTCAGAAGCCAGGAAACCTCACATACTCAGGCTTCAGCTACCTGCCTTCACACACAACTGTCATGCCAAAATTCCTTAAAGTTTCAGCTGAAATGGTTGCATATTTCTTTTTTAATAAAAGAATGGTGAGTTACAAGCAAACTTCATATCACTCTTTTTTTTCCTACTCTAACCTAGCATTGCTTGCAGTCAGTCATAAGCCCCAAACATACCCAGATGCCAGGAGAGGGCAGCTGCTGACAGTCGTGTTGCCAAAGAAACCTCTTACAGCCTTATCCCTGTTAAAATTGCAGTGTTATACAACCTTTTAAAAAAATTATAATTTCCTTTTTTTCTTAACTTGCCAAGCCTCTGCTATGAGGTCTTCAATTTTATAGTAAGTTTGAGGAGGCTGTAGAGGGTCTTAAATAGAAAAAAAACAAGTATCAGCAGCAAAATATAAATATTTCACACTCTAGTAATGTATGTATACACAGAGCCACCCAGAGAAATATTTTTTTCTAGAGCAGAGAAAACTGTTGCCCATAAAAGTATTATGTCCAACTGCAAGTCAGTATATAGATTACTTCCCTAATTGTACTACTAAAAAGTGCTGAATTTCTGCCAGCAGCTGTATTTACAATTTGCCTTCAGAAATTAGTATAATCTTGCACTTCAAAGTCAGGAATGTGTTGGCCTTTTAAATTTTCTTAGTAATTCCCTAGCAATATTCTCTGGTAAGAATCCCATCAGCCCAGCTTTGGGTATCTTTGCAGAAACATTTAATATACACACATGCATTTTTTAATATAAGAACTGTTTTCTTATTAACTAAAAGCACAATTTTGGTTGGAAAGGTGAAAGTAAGGCGACCTTCTTTTATTTCCCAAAGCAAGAGCTTTCCTGAAGCTAATTTGACTATTGTGTACTAGTCACTTTAGTAGCATTTTGCTTTTCTGATTAGCTGGAAGTTGGGATTTTGTGGATAATGGAGTTTGAGAAGAGAGGCGTGATAAACTGTATTGCTTTTAGAGCATGAAGCCCTAGAAAAAAGGATGACTGGAATAACATTAGGAAACTAACACCTGGTTCCAGAGAGAAAAATCTGCTTCTGGAGACTTCAACAGAAAGACACTATTCTACATCAGTTTTCTCCCGTGAAAGAGAGCCATATATTTTTAATGGCCTTATGCTCCTATTTTTCACCAGCGCTTAGCTTCATGCTCAGAATCTGGGCACAGCTGACTGCTCTTCTGTATCTAATCATTGTATTGATCTCCCAAACTACACATTCCACCATTTGGGCACTATGAATAGTACCTAAAGTGGGACTGAACCCTAATTAGATACGCTTGGTTGCAGGCTGTTCCCTGGCCTCTGCTGTACTCACTCTGTCTGCAAAGAGCTTATCAGAAGGTAGCTTCACGTATGCTTATATACTACTCTGAAAGCCACAGCATTTAGCTGAGCATCTGACTGCTTTAATGGGAGAACATCAGAGTCCAGCCAGGCATCAGACCCAAAGCACTGAGAAGCTTTTTCCAAACTAATAAGTGCCGTGGAAGTAGAAAAGCTATCTCAAGCATTATGTCTTACATGCAGGAAAAGAAGAAAGGGAAATAGCAACATTTCATAAGCATTCGCTTTATTATGATGTCCTCGTGACATCTTTGCTTGAATGTGAAAAATTGATGTGGTGAGAGGGGCAGTATTATTTGAAAAAGAAAGAAGCCAGTGGCTAAGGCATTATATGCTTCAGACTATCCTTTGGATTGATAGCTGCCTTTGGGGATGTTTTAGAAACAGAAAAACAACTCTTTCTGTGTGGAGAATTCCATGCATAAACCTGTTTACCTTGGTTAACTTTTCTTCTGTTGGTATACATGGTCATCCTGTCCCTTTAATTACCATTTTATACCCTACCCAAAAAGGATCAACTGTTGAGAGCTACTAATAAAAACTTTATTTGTTCTATGGCACTGGAGATCTGAAGGACCAAGATAAAGATATGTAGAGATCCTAGGCAACAATTCTGATGAGCTCTTCTAATGAGGGTTTGCCACTCTGGATCAGGCAGACTATGAAACAGTAAGTAACTGAATCCAAAATGCCCAGACGGGCAAGTAGTACCCTATCCCCTGGACCATTCTATCCATAATTTAAATGAACACCCTACCAGAAAATTTACTGTGAAGTTCCTATAATGCCATAAATCTATACCATAAATTTTCTGGGTTAACAGGATGTGACCAGAAACTTATCACAGAAAAACTCAACAGAGGACTGGCTGTCACTCAAAACTGGAAGCAATTAAACTCAATAAAAGATTAATATTTTACAATTAATATTTTACAATTCTACTTTTAAATTAAACTGTCACTCATAAAACAAATGAATATAGAAGTGCTGCTGGGAAATTACATGTTTTCATCTTTTGCAATTCCATGTATTTTTCCATAGCTTTGAACATATTTGTCATTAATCCTAATCTTCAAAACTCTTCTATGCAAGTCTTGGAAAATCCCCTCTGAAATAAAAACCTTTCAGAAACAAATGCAGTCACTCCATTTCAGGCATTTTTAAAACCAACACTTCGGGTTTTTTCCCAAATTAGTAAGGACAACATGATTTTGAATTAGCAACAAAACACCAAGAACAAACCTAATCAAAACTGTTTAACTTCTATTTAATGCCTATGCTCCTCCTCTTGGATTGCTCTTAAATCATCTGTCTCTTGCATTGTTTATCTCTGCCTCTCTTCCAATAGCTCTGCACTCCTGTGACTCAGCCAGAGCAGCTGACAACAGACCACGGACCCAGAACTCCTCAGGAGTAAAATGGATCAATTGAGAAGGTCATGCCAGCCAGCAAGCAAATGCATGGTACTGCAGACAGAGACTGTTTAATTAGTGCTTGAGATGTGCAATAGGCTTCAGAGTATAGCTTTGTCTTAGTGCAGGACAAAAATATTTCCTTTTGGAAAAATGGGGATTGTCACCGACATGTTTTAGGAAAAATCCTTTCCTTAGGATTTTTCCCTCCTGAGAAGCTGAGAGGCCTCAGGAACAAACTGTAAACAATTCTTATCTGCTGCTGTGGAATGCACCAGGGGGAATCTGTGATTGGTCTCATCTGGTTGTTTGGAATTAACGGCCAACCACAGTTCACCTGTCCAGACCGTCTCGGTCCGAGACAAGCCTTTGTTATTCATTCCTTTCCTATTCTTAGCTTAGCCTTCTGATGAAATCTTTTCTCTCTGTTCTTTTAGTATAGTTTTAATATATTTTCTATCATAAAATAATAAACCTAGCTTGCTGATACATGAAGTCAACTTTCTCGTCTCTTCCCTCATCCTGGGACCCTTGTGGACATTACTACAGGGGATGTCTTTTACTTTTTTTTTTTTCCAAAATAAAACCACTTTTCTGGCTTAATTAATATCTGTTCTTCCACATTATTCCCTGCCATGCACTCATGGGAAGAGAAGAGCTCCAGATCAATGACTAATTTTCCATTTCTTCTCTGGGTGGTGGGAGGGAAGGTGGAGACCTTCCCTCCCACTTTCTTTTTCCAAACCATCACATTTACATGAGGCATTTTTATCAACAGTCTGACAAAACAATGTGCCTCAGATAGGTAATTTCATTTTTTGCCTTCCTATAGAGTTGACAATATGAACTGAAAACACACAGAAGGGGAGAGCCTGGTCTAGACAGACCATGAAGCTTTCTTCATCTGGCTATGTTAGTAGAAGAGGATGATCCTGAAATAATTTCCTCCAGTGTGAACCATGGAACCAAGCAAACGTGAATTAAAATATGAAACAAATACTCAAAATTCACGCAAGTGTAATCAGAACTAAACCTGAATGTACTTCTGGGGAAGACACTGTGACCGCTTCCTTCCATAGGTCCAATGCTGCTACGTACCCCCAGAGAATGGGTAAGGCTGGACAGAGCCAGGAATTATCTGCCCTTTCCCCCAAAGTCCAGCAGAACAGCCCATCTAGTCCTGCCCAACTTTCCTCACAAAATAAATTCTTTTTCCTCTGTTAGGAAGAGCTTGGTAGCTTGATATCTGATAATTAGATATCTATCCATGCTCTTTGCTGCCACACTTATAGGTGCATCTACAGACACTTGCACTTTCTTCAGCTAATTTGCATCTACATTAGCTTAATATTGATATCCATAGGGGAGTTATCAAGGGCTTACTGAAAACCACCTAATTTTATGGTCATTTGGATATCATCAACCCTGCTTAGCAGCAGAAGACACACAGGGTCTTCCCCAAGTCCAAGCGCAGCTCAGCAAGCTCAAACCTTCTTTTCTAAGAACACTTTTAAAACCAAACTATGCTTGATAGACAAAGAGCATAGTTATATATCTTCCACCAGCTTCTGTGGCAGAGGAACTGACACACAAAACAACCACTTTTTTCCATCCAGTTTTTCAGTAGTAATCTTCATATTCTACCAGCAACTCATTAGAGCCTCTGAACATGTTGCTGTCTTCAGGAAAGCATGAAAGATGTCAGACTACAAAAACAGATGCAGTTTTCCTCCAGGGTTTCTTAGCATGTGAGTATCATTCACCACAAAGACCTTCTGACACTGGTGTGCTGGATAAAAAGAATATCCACTGAGATACCTCTTTAAAAAGGGATGCTAGTTGGCAGGAAAACTCCATGCCTACTGTCTCAGAACACCTCTTAATTTTCAGTGATATTGGATGCCTTGCTTTGTTCCTCATGCAGAGCTGTAACTTCTTCTTCATCTCCTGAATTCTGACATGTAAAAAGTCTCCCAACTGGTGTTCAGTGTCCTCTCTTTGGCTCACAACTGGCTTCTAAAACTGTGAGCCTTGTAGACCGACTACAATAGCTTTTTAATGGAATTTTCCTGTTCTTGTAAGGACCATACAAGATATACATTATCCTAGTGCTTGAAATGAAATGAGAAAATTGCTAATAATGCAATTTAAAAATGGCATCAATTCTTTCCCATTCTGAAGTTCATCTGACATCAAACAACTTGTGAAACCACAACCACTCAGCCAAATTTGAGTCTAAGATGCCCAGGGTAAGAGGAATGACATTTTAGGGCTGGAAGGGACACATGCTGGAGAGGCATGCTGTGCCACATGGAGGATGACAGTGGAAAGGATGGCTGAAATGCAGCAAGCACATCACCGTAACAAAAAGTGGCTCCAATGAGGCCTGAGAGATGGCATGGAGGACAGATCACTTACCACAGCCCGCTCTGCTGGCTCAGCAGGGATGGCCTCCTTTTCTACAACAGCAGCAGCAGCAGGGGTTTCCTCAGCCTTAGATTCCCCAGGTGGAGTTTCTTCAGCCTCAGTCTTCTGTTATTGATATTTAAGTAGATAGTGGAAAAATTGTTGAGGAGCATATGATGTTGGGGAGGAAGAGGGAGAAAGGGGACTATGCCTGGCACAGAGCTGCTTCAAGCTCGGCCATGCCAGGCTTTGTCCTCATAAAAGACAGCATGTAAAGGGCATTTTCATCATCAGTGTTCCCTATGTAAAATGAGCCAGTCCTACATGCTTCCCTCACGAGGAAAGCTTCCTGAGTTATAGTGAGAGGTAATGGAAGTGGGGGGAAAGCAGTTTGCTCAAAAATGCTCCAAAAACTGCTGGCAAGGCCAGAAATTGAAACTGGCACCCATGTGTACCAACCCTAGTCTTCAAACATGAGTTTTAAAAATTACCTCCTCCTCCCTGGTTCTGTCTGTTCTCAGACAATATACCCTCCTCCAGTGAGGGTAAGAAGCAATGAACAGAGAGTGAGATTCAAACAGTTTTTATATGCACAAACAATGACTGATTGAATACTAGCAATGAATTCTAGCAATCACCTCTGTTTTCTTATTAAAATGCATTCTCTCTTGAGCTCTTAATCACCTACGAGGCACTCATTTGTCAACCTACTATTGGGATTTCCACCCTTTTAAATTCTGGCCTCAGGTTGTTTTCCAACAAGAGAACCTATAAAATATCACCAGCCTTGCAACATGTTCAGTCTTGTGGCAAAACAGCTCACAGCAGAAGAGTGATCTCCAATAGAGACATTCCTCTGCAAATACATGCACCTAACAAGAGGAGAGCTCCAAGCTGTGCTCAGCAGATTTGATTTATAAAGATGGCTGACTCAACCAGATTATCATAAACCAAAATGATTAATTTGCCATGAACAAATTGCTCAGCATAATATGAAGATCAAAAGCAATTGCTTTGCAGTTGATAACAGGTTGCTGGCTAGAATGTGGTATCTCCTGTGATGAGGAGACAGCTTCTATGAAATTCTTTAACATCTTAAAGACCTTCTCCTCCTGATATTTTTCAGGGAAAAAAAAAAACCCATAGCCTCTCAATTCTTTGCATATACTCCTTAAGCAGGCTGATTTTTAATGAAGTACAGAGAAGTTTGCCTGAGAAGACCTTCAGGATTTGGCAAAGCATTAAGGAGGATTCACTCATATATTATACAATACTATGAAAAAATTTCTCTGTGTAGTGCATTAATGACAACTCTAGAGAATTTCATAAGAAATAGGACTGAAATGAGAAATATAAAGTAGATTTATCCCAGCTAATGTGTTTCCTGACATTTAATGCTGGAAAATTCTTTCAGACTTAAAATCACAAGTCTGAAAGAGCAGACTACATTGATGTGCTCCTAGTCACTCATTGAAAAGCGTATTTCAGATGACTTACCACATTGCAGCTATGAATAAAAATACTCTCAGGATATCCAGTAACCATCATGAGCACAAACACCACATTAAATAACATTAAATATCACCCTGCTACTATTAAGTAACTATAGCACTCACCCAGCAATGCTGTTATTCTCATCCTTGCTCCAGGCTAAGCGAAGACTGTAAGAGGAGCTAAGAAACTGCCCAGGTATGATCACTTCTGAGAAGATTGTGCCCTCCTTAGAAGCAGACTGTGTCCACTATTGATATGGTGGTGAGTTGATAAAATTACAGCAACTTTTGAGATATTTATCAGCTCCTTGCTGTACACTGGACCATAGTAGTCATTCTAGTAATTTCTTAAATGCAATAAATGAACAAACTGTTTGACTACACCTTTATAAAATAAACATACCTTACAATGTTCTCGTTTTCTTTTATTTTGCTCTGTGCTATCCTTGTGAAAGATTGTTTCAGTGAATATGGATTTACAACTACAATGATATCATCAACTCTCCCAAATGGAAGACTTGCATAAGGTGGTGTGATTTAAAGGACTGAAAACAAAAAAAATAAAACAAAAACCCAACACAACTTACCAAAGGCTCTTCCACATTCTCATTTGATTGCACTGTAAATGCAGAGATATCCTAGACATAGAAATGAAAAAAAAAAATGTAAAAATATTTGAGACAGTATATTTGCAGGTGTCCATTAAAGACCTGATTTTTTAATGGTTTACTCAGATAAAATCACTAAGTATATTTAAATAGAATAAAATGGCAAATTAATGGAACTAAAATTATATTTATATTTATTTAGATTATCTGAGTACCATTAATATTAAAACCATTATTTTATCAGTTTTATATTCAATGTTTCTAAACCAGCATTTTTCACCTCACTAAAAGTAGTAAATACATGTGATTCACACCCTTCATTAAATACATGTGATTCACAAGGACTTCATTTAAGGTGCAATGCACTTCTAAGTTGTAGAACTCTGAATTAGTAGATTACACATGGCTGCGCCTGCAGAGTATGCCAGCTGTCAGGTACTTCCCTCTTGATCATGGGCTTTTATTTGAATAATAACTATAGCAATTACAAATACAAAATTTTACCTGTACTAAGTAGAAAAATGGAGATGTTCCCCAACATCTTGCTCACTCAGAACCAATTAATTTGCATAATATTGCTGGGCCAAATTATTTTCCTAACACAGAGGAGAGAGAAAATACGTATTTTCTCCAGATAAAAATTTTGTCTTAATTATCAGATCCTTGTCCTTTGCCCCTTCCATCTGGATCCTTTACAACACTAAATGTCCTGGAACAGAACGGTTAATCATAGGAAGACTCATTTCCATTCTCGTATAAGCTGAGCCTTTTTGGGTACTTTTAAAATTTGGTGTACAGGGTGTGCTGTGGTTGAGTCAGTCTCTAAGAGAATGCTGGAAAAAAATGAGACCCTAGGTATTCCACCTAAAATTTGGGATTTTAATACAGCCCGGGAATCTGAAAGCATAAACACAGTGTGTTTATGTGCTGTATCTCTGCGATGCATACCACAGACTCACCATCTGCACCACAGGAGAAAAATAACTTAGATTAAACTTTGAGAGTAAAATGTATCTTAAGTGAAAATGAAGAAAAAAATAAAACTCATTACATATTTACACAGAGAGTTACTGAAAATAGGTGAAACTGAAAATGTGCTTAACAAGATTTTGGGATTGTGAGAAAAATACTCCACAAAAGAGCACAATAAAACAGCTAGACTAGCCATTTTAGGAGAAAATAGCTGTCCCACTAAGGCAGTCAGATGTTTCTCTTTAGACTCAGTCAGGCCAAGAGTCTTAAGGGTATTAGAATCTTTCTAGCAACATCTAAGAATTTCTGACAACAGACAAGGTCTGGATTTGAGACAATATGATGTTTCAATGCAGCTTGTCTGTAGAACAGATTTCCTGAATTTTTATAGCCAGTTCTAGTGCCTTCTTAATAGCACAGAAAAAAATTATCTCAAAACCTGTTTATTTCTTACCTGTGCAAATCCATTAAATGCTATGGTGGATGCCTAAGTAGAAGTGAAGATCAAAACAAATTATAATTTGTTTACTAAATCTGAACATGAGTTAAAACATTTTTATTTGCAAAATAAAAATGTAGGTCAGACATAAAAAGAAGGAACAAAAAAGAAAAAAGAGAAAAAAGATATAAAATGAAGGGTAAGGCAGCAAGAAATTTTTACAACAGCGGTATTTGGTGACAGACATCACAGACTTAAAGAAAATGAGAAAAAGAAAAAACAGAATACTTTAAATATTTTTAAAAAACAATAATTAAAAAAAATACCAGGTGCATTTAAAGATCTACGGATAAAACAAAAAAGCTGCCAGACACAATTTGTCTTCACAGTTCAATGCTTCATTCACCATTTTGAAATGCATTTTAGTCAGCCTGCTTGAAGGGCTGAAGGACACCACACCATGAAGAGTCGCATGGCAATTTTTCAAAAAAAGAAATAGCATGGACTTAGGAAGGGCGGTAGGAAACACACAAATGGAATGTTCATAAACAACAAGCTTATGCATGGCCTAAGGAACTCTTTGTCTAGACTACACTACACACTGGGGTAGGTACCTCTTCTTTATCAGCCTCAATTTCCTGGTACAACAATCCATATCTCCGGTTAGCAATTTCATCTTCAGATAAATCTGAGTTGTTGGTCTCATTGTCTTTAGGACTAGTTGAACTCTCGGTGCTAGCATTTCTGGAATTTCCCATTTGAAACAGAGACAAGGGTCTAGCTATCTCCTTGCTTGGTCCAGGATTGCTACTACCCGCCTGCTCCCTGGGCAAATCTTGTTTTACTAGTGTCTCCTGAATTATGTGGCCTGTGCTTGCACCTACTTCCCCCCAGCTGTTATCAGTACCTCCTAGGTCTTCTGTAGACCATTTATTACTAATGCCTAACCAAACATTTTCCATGTTACCTTCCTCTGAGTTTTGCTGCTTGGGGAAAAAGGGCCAATTATCCAGTCCATTGGCTTGGCTATCTGACAGACTAGAAAAACCCCAGGAATCATTAGTAACTGTTGGATCCCAGTTTGCCAGCCAGGGCTCTGTTTCCAAGGCTTCAGGGACACCACTGCTAATCACTTCAGTGACTGCTGTTGCTGTCCTACCTGTCATTTGGTCATCTGCATTATCTAGACAAGGATTATCACAGCTTGTGCCAGCAGCATCAGCTGCCTTGGGTAGCAATGCCCACTGTTCTTCAGCAGCAGCTTGACCTTTAGTACCAGTACTACCATTTGGGAGGTGGCTGATGCTATTATCTTCAGTTCCTTTACCAGACTCTTCTGTACTGAATAATTCAGCATCACATAGATCCCTTCCAGTATCTGGAGGGTACTTGCCCGTGTGGTCTAGGTCAATATGTGCCCTCGTGTTTATACACTCCATGGATGTACTCTGTCCAGTACCACTGTCAGTTTGATCTAAGGCCTCCTCAAATGTATTTTCGTGGTCCTCATCCCAGATACCAAGGACTCTCTCAGGTTCAGAGCCAGTGCTTTCTATAGTCTTACAGTTGTACCCCGCTATTTTGTCCCTACTTTCCAGTCCTGTGCTCAACAATGGTATTTCTCTATCCATCTTCTCAATGGCCTTGACCTGTTTGAATTCTTCTTCTGTAAAGTTTTCTAGGTTACCACCACTAGCTCGCCCAGTATCCCCATAATTATCTTCAAACTCATGTAAATTTTCTACCTTTGTGCTGACTAAAATTTCAGGATCTGATTTTGCTAAACCGTTATGAAATTCTGCCTCACTGTTTCCTTTGGTTTCACAGCTTTGCTCTTCCAGTTCCTCTGTACTTTCTACCTCCTTGTAGTTAGCTCCAGTCTCTACCTTTTCACTTGGCTTGACACCTGCCCACTCGTCTTCCTCATGCTCTTCCTCTGCATTTTGCACATCACATGCGAGTGGTTCATCCAACAAACTATCAGTTCCCAGGATGGGTGCCTCAAAACTGGTTACATTCTCTAAAGGCTGATTGGTCACCACATCTTTCCACACGACACTTTTGGCATCCAACTGGTCCTCCAGTGAAGTCCTCTGGTTTTCGCTTACAGAAGCTGGCCCTGGTGCAGCATCCTCCTGCTCACCTACTGCAGGCCAAACATTAGCAGGCAGAGTACCCGGGGATTCACTTGAGGTTTGCTCTGCCCTGGGGAAAAGCAAAGAACTGCCTGCAGTAATTTCCTGGCTGATACTGGGTGTGCTAACATCTAGGCCCCAGTTGAGTGAACCTAGATCAGTTTGAGATCTGTTAGTATCTTCTGATGACACACTGTTTGGGGTTTCCTCCATGATCAGGTTACACAAGGAAAGACTTTTTGAAGAATCAGGCTTTAAGCAGACAGAAAAGCAAAGAAAAAACACAAGATGAAAAAGATAAAGGCGGACTTGATGAGAAAACACAACATTTATATTTTACAAGAGCAATTTCAATCTAAAGAATGAAGTGACTACATTAAGCAATTTTAGGAAAAGCTATGTGATTTGCAATATCTGAAGGCAATAAATTGTAATGCAAAAGAGCAGCACTGATGCACAAAAAAAGAAAACTATGCATTACACCACAGTGATTAAATAAGTCTCTAGAGTGGTTGTCATTTTGGGGGGAGTTTTGCTTACCGGCTGTACCAATTCGCTGCTTGTCTGTATAGAACGAAGTCATACACATAAAACACAGAAAAGAAGAACATGATTTACTTTGATACAGCAGCAGTTCATTAATTAGCAGCTCTCTAACCAGCTGCAGTTACCAAATCAGAGTGGGGAAGGAGCAGCGGGTCCTTTCCCACCACTCCACCCAAGACTAATTCCAGGCCTCTGAATTTCAAATCTCTGAATTACATTATAAAAAAAGTTCTTCATGTACCTTGAATATTGGTCACCTCTTGCTTTCCCCTGTGAGTCACTAACATTTTTATTTCAAATGTTTAGCTATGAAGTACACTGTCATTTTTTTAAAAAAGAACAAAGATGAAAAAAATGATAATACAGAATAAATACATAACATTAAAAGGCTATAAATAAAACTGTGCAAAAAGAAGACATTAATAAAACTATCTAATCTAAGTTTAGAGCAATACATTCTCAATATTTCTAGGTTATTTCATGTAGTCCAAATATTTGCAGCCTTGAAATTTTGGCTAGCCTACATACATGACTGTTTTTATCAGCTCTTATTTAACTTCACTCAATGTAAGGACATACACGTTTAATGTACATCATACATGGAATGTGAAAAAGACTGTGCTGTGAATCTGAATACATGACAAGCATTCACAGATTTCTGTGCTGGCTGAAGCTACAAAAGGTCAAACATGGACATACCAGGCTCCATGTCAAGTCAACCTAGCTAACTCCATTACATACAGTCAAAAGAATGCTCACAAAAAGGGTTGTTTTCTTCCTGTAGATCATTTAATGTGATTTGGCACCAGGAAGAAGAAGGAAGGATTCATTCAGTTTCCTACAGCAGTGGTTTCTTTTGTGAGTAACTCCAGTTCACTGTATTGCCCACAAAGACAAGCTAAATTCTGTCTTTACTCCTAGTTTTGAGAAAATGGTTGTCCACTGGGTTAATGGACACTGTCAGGTATTTAAAACAAGTGACTTATATCCATTATTACCTTCTAATAGCTGTACTTCGGCCATATTAAAAGCAATACACTTAGCTGTAAAGACTGTGAATCTTTTAGCCTAGATTTCTGAGATAATTTAGGTTTTGTAGGCTAAGCAACAGAGATTATTTTCTGTTGTTAGTTTTAAAAGACACCCAGTGGCTTCATATACTTGAAAGAGTTTTTTCATGGTCTGTGAATTCTTTATCTCGGCTTTTGGTAAAAGAATTGTAAATCTGAGTTTAACTTACAAAATCAGAGGCACAGAAATACTATTACGTATGTCAGGCTTACCGTCCATAGGTCCCATGGCAATGTCTGGAAAAAGTAGCGAAAGAAAGAGCTTGTTAGAAAAATACCATTCCAGAACAGTATGTCCAACATGCTTCATAACAATGCCCATTAAATGAGGAGAGAACTTATTTATAAGCATGCTTATAGTACATACATATTTTCTATATTAGCACATGTCCATGTGTGCGTCTCTACGTATCTGCACAATACTTTTGGTTATAAAGGATGGGAAGTATGCAACGCATTGTGGTATTTCCCACTTCAAAGTAGTTGTTGCTTTCCAGCAAACTCACATGTGTGCATGAGTAATGGCCAGGTTTGGAGCTGGGGACTAAGGCACTTCCAATAGGTATACATGCCTCTGCAAGGTGTCAGCTTTAAAGAGATTACAGTTGGGGTTTTCTAGCCAGTTAAAAATGACACAGATAACCACTGAAAATTAGTGGCCTTCCTCACAACACTGACACTAGAAAGGAAAATGGCATACTATTTGGGAAAGGAAATAAGAAAGCTGACTAATATTTTCTTTTTCTTCTCCAGTCTGTTAATTAATGCTAGTGGCCTCTCAACAGAAGAGCTAAACAGACAAATGAAAGAAAAGCAGCAGACTTCATGCCAAATATTTATAGCCCACCACATGAGACGGAACTCTGCTGGTTCGTATCAAAAGAGAAGAGAACCAGACAGGTTTAGAAAGGTCCTTTCTAATGCAGCCATAGAAACAGAAAAGCAACTGAAGGAAGGACAGACCAGGGCTCACCTACTGTGGTTGGATCACCCTGGCAGAGCAGTGGAGGGAGGTAATTAATTAAATTAACAACAGACAAGTCATGCCAGGCCTTCCAAGGAATCATGCACAGATGACTACTCCTGTCTTCACATTCCTACCTCAGCTGTTTCCTGAATGGAAAATATCCATGACTGAAGCAAAAACTATACACATATGGAAATACCATATAAGGCTCTCCTCTTAATCTCCCTGCAAGCACAGGGCTCTCCAGCCACAAGTTTCAGTCTCTCTATAATGCCATAGTAATGACCCTGTCACCTCCACAGAAAACAAGACCCAGACTGCAGGGCTGTCCTCCCTTCTAAAATCATGGTGTTCTGACTCATCCACAGCTCTTGTAGATGTGGGCCATTTTTTCTCATATGCCTTTGTTCTGCAGAAAGGTGAAAGGAGTGAGTAAAACTGCTCAGCGAATTCTTCCTATGCCCCTATATGAAAAGTTACTATGTTACTTTTTTAAAACAAATTTTCTACAAAAAATTATATTCTGTATTTTATGGCATAGTTGAATATAAAATAACTGCTTTTCACTAAAGTAATAAACTTTTCTACAATCTATACAATATGATGTCAGAACAAATATGTTCTGTCATAAGAGTTAAGTATCTTTTGTTTAATGATCCCACTGCTCTAATCAGCATGATTATAAAACAAGCTGAAAGAGTAGTTAGCAAAGTCCCACTTAGTCTTTTCTGTCACTGCTGAATGCTAGGGAATGTCATTTGCCTTCCCCTTCCTTTTCTCTGTTAAAAAGCAGAAAAAACATAACAAGTAAAATGCACAAAGCTTTTGCTAGAATGGAACACTTCTCATAGCAAATCTCAATGAGAAAATTCAGCTAATGTTCAGAGTGTTGACAGTGCATTCTTTTTCTGACAGCACATACCTTGTCAAAGATCACTACAGATCTCATTATATAACTAGGGCTTCACACTGAATAAGAAATTAATTAACTGAGGTAGAGATCAGCAGAGAATCAGGACCATCTCAGCCTTAAAGCTTCTTGTCTTCTCAATCCCTTCCCAGTGCTGCATTTCTGAACAGCTGACAAGTCTTCTCACGTCTCAGAGAACAAGCCAGATAATTGATAGGTCTTGCTAACAGTGTATTAACATTGTTTCTTTGTGTACAAAACAGGGATACAGACACGTGGGCCATGAGATCTTCTCTACTTTGCTACAGGCTCTCTGGGTAGTGAGGTGAATTCTCGATTTTAAAATTGTAGGATAAGCCAATGAATATCAGCAACTTGATATATTAGCATTTTCTTTCTTTTTTTTTTTTTTAATTTTAGTTTTCATCTTTTTTTTTTTCCATATTGCTGCAAAAAGCTACCATTACAAATATTACTATTGAATGTAGACTTTCAATAACACAACATTCTATAAGAAAACACCCTATTCCATACTCTAATTTTCCTTAAGGTTAGGTCTAAAGTAGATCAATAGCAAAAACCACTCAGATCATACCACTGCTTGATACAGAAACTCCATCACAGTAAAGCAACTGCATGCTGACTCCATGAGACCTAGGTCCTCTAAGGCATCTTTCCAGACATGAAGAATCAAAGTCAGGTCAGAAAAGTTGTCAGAAAAACAGGCACTGGAGACTAATAATGTTTACACTAAGAGTTATTCTAACGATGGAAAATAATAGCTTGCTAAAGTCAAGGTCAAGGTACCAACAACCATTCTCATCAGCAGACATCTCATTTTACCACATAACAATTTCCTCTCCTTCTAGTACATCATCAAGTACATGGTTACTGATGGGGAAGGCTGGCTTGTGCTTCTCAGGAAGATAAAGTTTTTCAGATACTCCTTATTAATACATGAGGCAAACCTTTTCTACCAAACACAGTATATTGCATTCATACGCTTTGACTATGTCAAGGCAAAGAGATACCTGAGACATGGGTGAATGACTAACTCCTGTTGATACAGCTTCTGGCTTGAAAGGGTCGAAGTCCAAATCCAGTAATGATTCCTCTTTCTTAGCTTCAGGTACTTCATTCTTTTAGAAGAGAAATACAACTCTTGAAAAACTTAACTTTTAAAAGCTGCCCTGTGCAGTAAAATATTAAAATGATCAAGAAAAAAAACCAAACACCCCACAGATTTACTAGCTGTGGTGCACACCAGAAGGGGAGGAAGCTCTGAAGATTTTCCTGAGGTTGGTATAAGTTTTACTTTTATGAGATTCACTCTTATGATGTCTTTAGTTTCTCTGTAATAGAGGTTTGCCTTTTCAGGCTAAACAGTCACAGCCCTCTCAAAGAAGTGTTGAGTGTCCATCACTTGATGGTGAAGGCCCTTTTAAAGTGCTTTGAGACACACATCAAAGTTAAAAACTACATAAATGACACCCAATGTCCATACATTCTAATAAGTTAATCTCTTCCCAAACACAAACATTAGTAAAAAGCCAATACAGAAGGATCTGAATGCATTTGAATTAAATTTTAATTCTGAACATGGTATACCAATTTACAATTAATGTTGTCTATAGCTCTAAACTTTAGGAAACATCTAATAGTAAGGAAGGTTGCCCAGAGCAACTGGAAGGGTGCCCAGTAAGGTTGTCCACTGGAAGGCTGCAAGTAAGGTTGCCCAGAGTAGTAGTCATGGATGCTCCATCCTTAAAAGTGTTCAAAGCCAAGTTGGATGGGGCTTTGATCAACCTGGTCTTGTGAGGGCTATCCCTGTCCATGGCAGGGGGAAGAAACTAGATGATCTTTAAGGTCTCTTTCAAATAAAAACATTTTATGATTCTATGATATGGTCTTACTAAACTGGATTACCAGGGTTGAGTCTTTTTGGTTTGCAATTAATAAATTAGCCAAGGCCTCTGAGGTCACTATAAAAATATATACACATATATATGTTCAATGGGCTACAGATCTTTTCTGCTGTAAATCAACCTGAAAAAACTATCAGTGTGTTTCAACATTCTAATTAGTGTGAAACTATAGCTGAGATTTAATTATCATTAATTGTAAGTATTCTAGGCAAGCATCTTGATCTTGCTAACAAGGCTAGTACTGCCTACTGCTAGTTGTTCAGTTAAACAGTAAGAGAGCTTGTATGACTGGGCAAGTCTACTGCAATATGGCACGTATAAACCCAGCAAAACCAGGAGATAATAATAATAAAGATGATGACAATGATAGTAAAATTAATGAGCAAAGACCTTCTGTTATTCAAACATTTAAGAGTATAAATGTTCCAAATTACTGTAACTATTGGTAAACAGATGTTCAAAGTTAGGTAATGGCTAATGGCCATTAGTTAGGTTTGTGGCATAATGGCTTCCATTATGCCACAAAACACCTTAACTCTGTGTCACCTGCAAACATGGTCAAAAGAGCTACTCAGCTCCCATATTAGGAATGACAGAGTGACCTAAAACTCTTCAGTCTGTAAGAGGTGCTAAGCGTGATGTCTATACCAGTGTGAGAGGCACAGGGGTTTGGCTACCCCCTGATTCTTCAGGGAGGCAGGAAAGCAGTTGGCAGCAAAGGTCATGAGGGCAAATGTAAAATAAAGAAGTGGTGCTGCTCCATGCAGCACAGAGTCCAGCTGGGGACCTTCTCAGCTTCAGGTAGTGTGAATGTGAAAAATGTACACATGCTGAAAGAGTGAATAAATTTGTGGCAAAGTAGTCTGCTGAGGCTTACTAAATTGGTAGAAATCATGTTGAGCAAGCCCCAGAGCAGCAAAAGAATGGAGGCTAAGAGACTCTGGTAGAAGAGGGTGTCAGGAGTACCAACATTGCTTGCCTTGATTTACTCTGGTAGAAGAGGGTGTCAGGAGTACCAACATTGCTTGCCTTGATTTACTCTGGTAGAAGAGGGTGTCAGGAGTACCAACATTGCTTGCCTTGATTTATCTTCTTAGGCCATAGACCAGATAAGGTATCGAAAGTCACAGGGTACTGATCACTGATAGCCAAGTTACCCATGCCACTCAGACCAAAATGAAGAGAACACTCATCTTAACTTCAGTGACAAAGCCCCAAATAAACATACAGAGTACCTAAGATACCACATTACCGGGATATGCAGGAGAAACAGGGACCTCAGGAAATCCCTCAATAAGGGACAAAGCTATGACAAGAACGTCTGCCAAATATACTGTATTTATTTCACCAGAGCATAATGAAGCATGAATAAATTAAACATTCGAAAGAGGCAGCTGTGGCAGAGGCAAGGCCGTATCTCCTAGAGGTATGTACAAGGAATGAAGAAGGCACAAGAAACCTTCAAGGACTACCAGAACTGTTACCCTCTCTCTGTACACAGTCTGTACAAGCCTTAAAATAGCCTTAGCATTTATGGACCATTCACTTTAGAACTGTCAGGCACACTCAGACACATTATGTATCTGTAGGGGGCATATAAAGGCCTACAATGTCCAAGTTAGTAACTGGACAGCAGGGAGAAATGTGATGTGAAGAAAAGAAGAAATTAAGCAAGGAACACACATTTCTGAATGATCCTTTCATCTGGTCAACCAGATATTTCATCTTCTCACCTCCTTCTTTTACTAGACAGTAATTAAGTCCATTTTTAATGAATAACCTGGATGTGTAAGACACTGTTGAATCAGTGCACAAATATTCAACAGCATCAAGCAGAACTGTCTTTCACCATTGTGCACTAATGCAGCGAATGCATCAGTACTGCTTAGTAAAGAAGGAGGAACAACAACAATTACAGGATAATTGTGTTTCAAGAAACAAAAGTTTGGCCTGTTTGTAATCCCCTCCAAAACACTGTACTAAAGCAGCAAAGCTCTTCTCATCAGTCTGTTGGTTTTGTGCCTCTGCAGGAGCAGGGTCTGGGACACCAGTGGTGGTCCCTTGGGAAGTCCTGCAGGTTCTGCAGGCCTAATAGCTTTCTCCATACTGCTCAACAAGGGCTTTGGGAATTTAGGAGGAGCCCTAAACATCAAGAGAAGCAAGTTCCTATTTCCTGTAGATTTCATGCTATATTTTCCTTAACTGGTTCACATACACAAGGATACAAAATCTATACGTCACGTTATTTGGGTATATCCGAACATGCTCAGAGATCTCAAATACAGTAAAGATGCTTTAGTGATGCAGGTGGGTTTCGTGGATGCAGAAGGGCAAATGATTGATGGCCAGGGAATAGCTTAGGATACCCCCAGGTCATTGACTGTGGAGGAGGGAAGGACATAAATCACTCACTAAAGGGAGATCCATTTTCTTTGAGAGATGAGGAAAATATTTCAGTTCTCAGAAGCATGCCCACTTTTATTATGCCATTCCATTTCTATGCGAATCTCACAGAAAGGTTATAAGGATTCTGGAAATGTGACTTACACTAATTTAAAGCCTTGTTCTGATGTCATCTCTTAATGGAAAAGCAAACCAGTTTCATTTCTGCTTCCCTGGATGGCTTGATGTATGCATGTTAGTTAGATACAGTATTTAATACAAGGGACCATATCTAGCACAGGTTACACCAACTCTTACCAGTGATAACAAGGCTTATGCTCCTAAAGTAATTAATTGCTATTAAGGCAGGGTAGAGTGATACAAAAGACCTGACATCTGCCTTCAGAAAGAGTGCCTACCAGCAGCTGCATTCTGGGAGTAGCCTTTAAGTCTTTACTTGTATGGAGACTTAACTATAAATAAATCCTTTCCAAATAGATCTCTATACACAGCAATGCCTCTTTCTCCCTACCACAAGAAAACAAAGCATCACATGCTCAAATTGTATAAAATACATTTTTCATTGCTCTGCCTTTGTTCTCCTGTGTTGTCAAATGAGTTAGAAGAAACAAACGATTCAAATGAAAACAGACATTCCTAAACATTCTGTAAAAGCTTCAGATCTACATACTTCTCTCCAATCTACCAGATGCAGGCTTGGATTTCTGAGTTGCAGTTACCGTGAAAGAAAGGGTCTATTATTGAAAAAAAATGGTAATCACTCTAACAATATAAAAACTGAATAGCTGAATACAAATTTTATGGACTTATTTTGCACAATTCTGGCTTTTCTGTTTATTATATGCAACTTAAAAATACCATAATAATAAGATAAAATGAATTTTGAACCCTTCTCTGCTGTGCAGCTACTGTTTCTATGAGCAAAGCCAAGTGAATGAAACATCCAGCTGGTTTTTATAACCATAAAAACCAGCCAAGTTTCATTTTTTAAAAATTACTCAACAGAAAGACAGAATATTTTTAAATGAAGGAAAATGAAGAGATTTTGATGAAGGAAACAGAAGTAATGAAGGAGCTTTATAAAGTTCCACTTGAGACACTTAGCATTAACAAAAACCATCTTAGATTAACTCTCAGCTAGTAATGCAACCTGAATGCATTTAAATCTCAAACATAACTGTATCACAGTATTTTCAGTCAGACCTCTCAGGAAATTGCTCTTTTTTTCAATATGTATCAGTGTTAGCCCTTTTGAGTGATTATGTGTGACCTATTCAAAGGCAAAACACCATATGTGCAACTCTTTCATGATAAAAGAAAGTGGTAATTGTGCCTCTGCCTTGTACCTTCACCCTCATCCTCCCTCCCCATGAAGGTCAGTCCCCGGGGCACTATCTTGGAGAACTTAGGGTGATTACATGGCTGGACCTCTACACAATTCACTGAAGCTTACCTGTGATGGGGTTGTCACATTGATTTCTGGGACAAAGTTGTCGTCAAATAAGTTTATGATGTTCTCCGGTTGCAACTCCTTCGTGGGTGTGAGTTTAGGCAGTGGTGGGACTGGCGGACCTTTCCTCAGCTAGGCAGACAGCAAAAATGTCACAGACTAGTTCAGGGATAAAAGAAAATCTTTAAACTAGACCTAAACAAATTGTCTTAGGTTTTTACTTTTTACTACTGGCTGTTTCACCCTAAATAAGCCATGGGAATAAACCATGTATTGAATGGAACTGTTCAGCTGTTCACCACCAAGTACTTGGAAATAAACATTATGGGAAGAGCAAAACAACCCTATTTGAACTCAAGGTTTCAGATTTGATACAAAAGCAACTCTCGGTTATTTTTTTTCTGCTGTGACAGGCACACAGCACAAGACACTAGCTCTTCCAGGTGGCCCATAGCTGGAAGGGTGATACTGCACAGAAACAATGCCTCTGCAGCTTTTTGGCTTCTTGAGTTCATTTGTGTTTAGCTTTGGGATTTTGTCACTGCCCACCTGTTGCTAGCCTTAGAGTGTACTTAATGCTAAGACCATATAACCTCTGGGACCTATAGTACTTCAAAGGTGTCTAGTTCACTATATTCCTCCTGCTCTCCAGAGATTCACATAACTATGACAAATTAGTTGCTTGGAATAATACCAAATAGTATTGGATAATTTTTAAATCTACCAAAAACCCAAGAAAATAAATCCTCAGGTGGTATAGTGATATAACACCATCAGCACCAATGAGGCTGAGTCCTACCAGGTGAATACTCAGGCAGTGAGCTGTCACATTTTGGGAGACCAGAGAAAATAAGCATGCTCACTAGATACAAAATTAATTTTTATCTGATGTGCAGACAGCATAGAAACAATCAGCACAGAAGGTATCCCAATTCAAAAACATCTAGAACATCAACACAAGTCCTTGATATGCACATGAAGCATCATATACAACTCATGCTACAAATGGAACTGATGAATTAAACCAATTCTTATTTTACCAATACTAGTGAGAATAGAAGTTGCTCCATTGATTACAACAGTGTCAAACTTCCCAAACAGTGTTTAAAACAACCAATAAGACTTTAACTATCAGTAATTAGCAGAGCAGTATTTCAACTAGCTTTATTTTCATTGTTTTAGAGATTGGCCAGATCAGTGATATTCACTGGCTAATTTTTCCCAAGGTAAGCATAAATTTGAAGATGAATGAAGAGCAGAAATATATAATGTACAAAAATTCACAAGGAAGTTTTAGAAATAGGCTTTTGAAACTGTCATTGCTGGTATATGGGTCCTTAGAGACAATGCAACTTTTTAAGAAGTATTTTGGTTTGTTACTGCAAGTCTCATCAATTCACCAATCACCTAACATTTTCTTAATTTCCCTAATATAAAAAACCATTTTCTATTAATGTTGTGACACAGGGATGAACAACTGATGAACAGAACAGATGGCAACAGAACCAGTAGCCTCCCAGCCACTACTCAGTCACAGCCTAGATGAAAAACCCACCATGTACATCATCTCAGCTATCTTTCACTGCACAACAGGTAAGGTCCCTGTGCTAGGTATCTCCTTACCTGTGTAGGTGACTTAGGTCGGGCTGGTGCCAGAGACGCTGGTGCCAGCATATGATTGGGACTAGCAGTAGGGCTAGGTAGTGGAGAGACCTCCTCTGGTGGAGACGGTGTTTTTGCAAAGCGGAGTGGACCTGAATCACTAGACAGAAGCAAAGGAATGGCAAGGACATATATATCTTGCTGACTTATCACCTTGCAACAGCTGAACTGCATCCGTGATGTAATGTCAGTGACCACAAAAGAGAGTACACATTGGAGATGAATGAAGCCATTATATAGTGACTAAAACTGAAATTCCAATTAAAGACAATTAAAATTCAGTGTTAAAGGAAGTTTTAATTTTGAATTATCTTGATTTTTGGAACATTTGTTTACCTGAGCATTGTAACTTGAAGAAAACAAGAGTACCTGCATTTTTTCAGATTCTGCACTTGAAATACCTCTTCATTTATAAATTTATAACTATTATAAAATGTGAAATGGATTTACTGTCTTTATTTCACAAGCTTCTTGGAACAGAACACTCTGAAAAAACCATGGGAAGGCATAACAATGAATACTGCAAATAATTTTAAAAGCTCGGCAACTTCAGAAAGGTTTCAATAAAACAGAACACAGTCAAGATTATTATAAAGATATCACTATTTAGAAGGACAAATTGCAACAATTTTAAGCAAGCAGCAGTCTAGTGACTTCAACAGAGCTCTGCTGATACTAAGAAAAGATCTGATGAAGTCAGAGAAAGCACCTGCACTTCCCATGAAAGGACCTGGTGCAAACACTGAGAAAATATCCAGCTACCTAGATATGCTTAAAGCTTACAGTGAGGGAGGCTATGAACTACAGTACTCAACAACCACAGTACTCAGTAGAAGCAACTCGTACACATCCTCAGGGGGAGCAGAAGCACTACCTGATTGAGACCACAGCATAAACATGATCCTAATGCTAACACAAGAAAAACTGGTCTTTGGAAGGACAAACTCAGCTCACACTCACCACCTCTTTCTGTGGAAATATTAAAAGAGAAAAAAATAAGCAGTCATTAAGAAATTTATGTTCCAGGGTATAATCTTTGCCTTCAGGACAGAGTATTGAGTAGCACACAAGTTCTTAAGATGTTTCTTTTTATGCAGTTCTTTAAAAGAAAGATTAGATATTGTACTTGTCTTGTATCAACTTCTCATGCATCTAAAATGGAAAGCTATTATCTCATGAAGACCCACTTAGTAGTCTTTATCATCACTAATAAGGGAAGTCAAAATCTATCCAGATTTTCACACAAGGCTCTGCAAATAGGACAGCAAAAGACAGTAACAAAGTAACTGAAAAAATGGATTTTCAGAAAGCTTTTTTAAAGTAAGTTCACACTACATCAAATGACATGTAGTAATTTGCAGCAAAAATAATTTTGTTACATAATTCTTTTTCTTCCAGTGATGGAATGAATAATTCAGTGGGAACGAGCATGTGCATGTTGGACATGGGTGTAAAAGACACAGGTGGATAAAATACCTGCTGTTTACAAAATGCGCTGGAAATCTTCCAACACTACATTATTTTACATCACATTAAAGTGTTTTACAAATCCTTTATGGGAACATAGTCCAAATTATGAGTCCATCCTAAATGGGCCAAAGTTAACAGCTCCGAAGGCAATATGTAATATACGAGCACATGGATTATCACTGAAATAATCTAAAATACAAATTCTAGTGAGGTGCTTATAAAGCAGTTCTGAACTTTGCATTACGTCAGAAGTTTCAGATTTCATTCTTTGTTCTTCCAAAGTGAGATTAAAGCAAATTAATATCTTCCATATTTTTGAGGCAGACGTTATGTTGTTTGGTTAGTCTTAATTGTTGCTAATCTACCTCCATCTTGAGGGCAAATTAGCAGTAGCTACGTGAGGAACCAATTTAATTCTTATTTATGCCTCAACATTATCTGGCTTTTGTGTTATAAACCGATTTTCTAACATTGGGTGGAAAATTTCTACATGGGCTGAGCAGTAAGACGTGCAGAAGGTGGCTAGCACACATAAGGAGGTAGAGACCGCTGACATTAAAGTACCTAAGCAGGCAACCCCTTTAAAGAATGGAAACTTCGCCTGACAGAGAGTCAGGACAGACACATCTTCCACCACGGCACTGCAAGAGCCTCCCTCTGCAAGCAGGGAAACCCGCGCCGTCCAGCGCAAATTCCCCTGACTAGCCAATAGTCGTCCCACAAGGAGCGGACTGTAGGAGGAGTCTGAGCACATAAAAGCATTTAACCGCGCTCCAACCAAACCCCGCTGTCTCAGTTTCTGAGCTGAGAGGCTCCTCTAGAGGTTTGCCTCGGTCGGCCCGTGCTCCCTTCTTCTTCCCTGACTCTCCGCCCTGTCCTCATGTGTTCCGTCTACTCTTCTAAGCGTCACCGCTTCCCGCAGCAGCCTGCCCGCCGCTCCGCCCCAGCGCCTGCTCCCCGCATTGCGCCGCCCTCAACGCAGCACCGTCCTGGCTGCCGCCATGGAAGCCGCGCTCTCGCGAGAGCTGCACGGTCTCCCCCCAGCAGGGAGTGCGGGCTCCACCTGCTGGTGGATGCTGGCGGTGCAGGCTGGGGCTCTGGCGGTCGCCTTCTGACGCTGGCCTGCTTTCTGTCTCTCCGTCTTTGTTTTCCCTTCTCTGCTTAACTTTCTGTCCCTCTCCAGTAGGGACACGTATCCTTCTTTATCATTAAATAGTTCTCAGATATAATAATTGCCTCGTTTGTGCTTGATTTTGTCCAAGAAATCCATTAAAAAAAATCCCCTACGGTTTCCCTTAGAGTGGGATGTGAAAAGCCATAAAACATTGTTCAGATTGCTTCTGACTAGCTGGGATTAAATGGAAATTCAGGCTTTGTATATTAACTCTAAATATCATTGTGTCTTTATAAGTCTCACTGTTTTACATTTCAACCTTTTCTGCACATCAGTATTAGAAATAAAATTATGGCAGAAAGACTACATTTGTTGAAAGTACAGAAAGTACATCTCTGGTGCCAGTACAGAAATACTGTACTGGCATCTACTGACCTTTAGAAAGCACCATCTGATTTTAAACTCCTTTTGGTTTTGTGCTTTAAAACAAGATTTTGCCTGGAAGTCCTTAAAAAATGGTATTTTGCGACATTCTCTTTATTTCAGCTTTTTTTGCTTTTATGATGTACCCTCAGATCTTTACTTATCCCCGTAAGTAGAAAAGATAAAAGCTGACATTCAAAGTTTGGGATTCTCACCTAATAATAGGAGCTAAAAATATATCTCATTATTTCAAGGCTTTAAACAAGTTATGAGAGTTAGCAACATAGCAGTAAACTAAGCATCTAAGAATAAATGAGCTATACACTTGGTGCAAATTGATGTAACAGTCTACTATGAGCTTAGCTAAATTGAAACAGCCTTCATTCTTTTTTGTTTTTGAAAGGACTTTCTAGAAAAATAGTCAGTGAAGAAGGAAACTTGGCATTTACTCCTGTTGAGAAGAATTTCATCCCAGATACCTTCATCTACCATCCTGAACAAATAATGCCTGTTACCACGTGTAGGTGTTACACATGGTATAGGTGATTACTACCTGTGCTGAAACCCACAAAGCCTAGAGCAATGCAATTCATTAAGAAGGCAATAAATTCACCTTGGTGCCCCTTGAATGGTGAAGGCCTTGTCTGCATGCTGATCCCCCAGCTTTGTCATCACTTCATATAGCTTGTGACATAACTGTGAAAACAAAACAGTTGCCTGAGTTTATGTGAACAACTATAGTAATGATTAAAAGAACATTATTAAAATGATAAATCTGCTTTGATAAATGATAACTTGATAACTTTATGTTACAATATAAACGCCTTCCAAAAATTCTCAGTGCCACAAAAGCCTAAACAGAAACCCATTAAAATCCACAGAATCAACGATAATAGCAATTCTTAAAAAACATGAGCTGTTTTTAAGAGAACAAGTTCATAAGTATAGCTGACTGCTATGTGAGCTCTGATGAAGGAGGTCATCTGAAGTTAAAAAGAAACATGGGCAACCAAGAAGATCCATGTTTTCCCCTGAAAAATCTAATCCAAATTTTCAGAGATTCAGTAAAGTGAGTTTTCAAAAAAATTTTGCTTCCAATTTGAAGATTGTTATAGATAATACACTCCTATTTAGCCAGGTGCATTCACAAGATCCTCAGTGAAACTGCTTGATTTGCCTAACAGTCACTGATAAAATGTTGCATTGCTGACAATGCATATAGCAGACTTGAAGGGAATGTTTGACATGTTTTTTTTCTACTGATTAAAGCAAAGAGGTGCTTAACAATTGGACACAGCAAAAATACTGAAGGCAACAGTAAACTATAAAAATAGAAAGTGAATTTAGTGCTACAACTGATAATGAACTGCAGTCCAAAATTGTAGGGGTTGCTCCTTCCTTAAGGAGAGAAAAAATATGGCAAGTAGAAATTAATATTATGATTATAGCACAAATCTGGATCTATGGCAAATTCTCATGTGTGCCTCTGCTAAATTTTTACTATAAGGTATTTTTTATCTGTCATGCATATCATAATCCATTATACATTAGATAGTCAGTTTTACTCACTAAAGCTATTTCCTTGTGAAACTTGGCTTCAAGGCTGGATACATTTTTGAAGGTGTTCACATAGAAGCCAATTCGTCTACGAAGGATTGCACAAAGAAAGGAAAGAGAGAATAAAAGGTATGTGTGGGAGGGACACAAAGGCAGAATAATTATCTGTTTTCTGGACTACAAAAAACATTCATGAATATTATTCTCAGCAAAGCAAATGATGAAATGTCAAAATTTCAGACTAATTTGTTCATGATTATTTCCATTAGTGTTAAGATATGTGTTTCACACCATCCAGTCAACCAAGCTGAGACTACTTCACATCAGATGTCCTCAGCTTTTTTTAAAGAAGAGTGGAAAAGGATGGTCTCAACTACAGCACAAGCACAGGGAAGGCAAGATGCTCTGGGCTTCCATCTCCCGCCAGACTGCACACAACCATTTCCTGAAAGGAGAAAGGTACATTCCAGCACTGTGCCCAAATTTTATCACAGCATCAAGGGGAACCAGTTGCATCTTGGGTCAGCTTTAATGTATACAGCTCAATACAGCCCAGGCGTGGGCATCCCAAGCTCAGCTCTGAAACACATGCACATGTATATAAAAGAAAAGAATTTAATATAGACTAGACATTTCTGTGCATGCCATCAAGAATCTGCTTACTTGGGGTGAATTATTACATACCTCTCCATTTCAAAAGCAGAAGCTATTGTTTTACGTTTTGTTTTATTCTTTTTCCTATTTAAAACTTCCATAATTTCTCCCAACTTTGATTAACAAAAATTGTCTTTGGAATAAGAATAAGCCTGCAAATGTCAACTCAATAGATGATTTTCTTTCTGAAGAATTTTAATAACTAAAGGACTCTGAAAGCAATTACTGACTAAATTATGCGTATTGCTCAAATTAAATTCTACCTTTCCCTGAGACTAGCTACTGCTTCTTTATACAAAATTTACTGAAGTAAAAGAGCCCTCACACTAAATCATTCATATGCAGTTTTACTTTTAGTAGGCCCATAAAACAAATATCCATAAGTGCTAAGAAGGTTTACACTGAAATAGGCAGAAACACAGCAAGGAAATCCTCTGCTGGTCTGAAATTAACAGGATTTAATTTAGAAAGCAGAGAAGACAAAGGATACTTCACATTTTCACTCCAGATTGTCAAATGTTAAAGAACATAACACACTAATGAGATGCTTATTTTTCTACTTCTTTTGTTCTCCCATTCATATTGCCTGCATTTTCTGTATAAACACAATTCATGATTAAACATCTTGACTGAATGACCTATGCCATCAAATCATTTAACATTACAACCATTTAACATCAGTGCAGAACTATAAAATCTGTCTTCTGGTGTAGTTATAATAAAAAATGACCTATAAGTAGATCCAAATCACCACAGACTACTCTGTGCTCTAGCATAATTATTTACTCACTAAATGGAAATATTTTTGCATCTCAGAATGGAGATATGCTAATGAATCTTAAGTGCCAACATACATTGAAAAAAATAAGCATAAATACACTTACATTACATATATTTTTGGAGCACTTGCATACATTTTTCCTTTTAATATTTCAGAATGAAATGGAGTGGAATGGATTCAGGATGGAATCTTCAAGAATCCAGCAATCCATTTTCTGTCAGCTCATTAAAATCCCCTGATTCCCTTTCCTTACTCCCCATTTAAAGCCTTGCAAACAGTATCTCTCTAGGCTTACCGTGACCACAGAGATGGCAACTCTTCTTGTAAGTCAGTGTTAAACTCTTCAAACACTTTCTGTGCTTTTTGAAATTCTTCTTCTGCCTAAACCAAAATGAAACAGATGACTTCTAAAATCACTACAACATAAAAAAACCAAAATTATTTTTGTGTTGTTTTCTTGGTGGGTCTTTTATAATTTTTATTAACAAAGGATATTACTCAGTCTTACACCGTCGAGACCAATACAGGATTTGCTGTCCCCTCAGTCTCATCAAGAGAGCAAGTTAGGTCCCAAACAGGACTCCTTAGTGAAAGAGGCTGAGCCTGCCTATCACATGAACCAAAGTACTCAAAACACATTTTTGCTTAGAGTTATCATGATTTCTAAGGGAGTAAAAGAAAGAGAAATTTTGTGCTCTGTCTCTGTACAGAAAAAAATACCACCCAATCTCCCCAGGTCTTCTGCCAGCATGTTTCTGATTGTGCTACCTTGGTGATTCTGCCCTCATCTTTTCTTTTTGAGCTCTGCAGGGCTTCTAGATGATGCCTTGCACTGTCGTAGTCCACTAGCTTTCTGCTTCGTTTTGCAATGCGAGTCTGCACAGAGATAGAAATGAAAGTAAATATGAGGAGCAGTTTTAAAAAAGCCATTTAACTTATGTATTAATTTAGTTTTTGATATATTTTTATTCTTCGTTCTCTGTTGTTCATATATGAATTATTATATCATGTAGGAGAAACATGGAAATGGTAAAAATTACAAACAAATCACATTATTTAAATAAGAAATCAATTTACTAATACTTTGGAAAGGGTTTTCATGGGTATAGGGTTTACGGGCCTTAGAATTGAGGTATCAGTGTTACATAAGACTTTTCACATTCTCTAGAACCTGTTAAACTCATGGTAACACTATATTTTCCCCTTATGTATAGTGTGAAAACTCAGCAATTAATGCATTTTTCCTAGAGTTGGAAAAATGCTAATATATACTTCTCTTTATAGTTTTTCTGACATGTACCTAAAATACTGGAGTTCAAGACAGAGATACAGATATAGATATAGATATAGATATACTTTGATATAGACTTTACAAAGCTATGTAATCCACATGCTGAGAGGGGATAATTACAGCTTGATTTAAAAGTGAGTTTAGGACTGTGCCTCACTAATGTTGGTATTCTTAGATTATTTTTTCTTTAGTCCTTGATGTAAATTACAAAGGGGATGACTGTGTGTTACCTGCTCAGTTATTAAACCCTCACAGAAAAAATCCAGTTATGCCCATACAGTCATATTCAAATATAAAAGTATCTCCTCTCAACTATAGTGCTTCTTTATCCTCACACATTTAATTTATCTGTCATTTCTCTGGACTGTACACTAGATGGGCATGTGGCAGAAGCTAGAATCTGTATAACATTCTCTCGTGATGTATATTACAAAATCTTTTTATAACTAATTAAAAGACAGGAACCATGGCTTAGATAAGATACTCATGAGTGCATCCATCTAGCCAATAACAGAAAGCCTGCTTTGCATGTAATTTGTCTGGCATTTTAACAGCTGAAGAGCTTAATGTGTCCTTATTGAAATCGGTTAAAATTAACTCATACCAAAGAAACAGGAGCAGAAAAAAGCATAAAAGTTGCCCCTACAAAGGCTAATTTACTTCCATGTACTACTGCATGAAAAATATTTTTGTTCACTTGGAAAATCAGTCCTGCCTAATGTCAGGAATTTATTTACAGAACAATATCTTGTGCATTACAGGAGAGCATGACTTTTACCTCCCACCCTCTTAAAATTTTTTTTGCTTGTAATCTAATTTTCAATTTATTTGGCAACTCAAGAGAACTTTAAAACTTGTCCTTTATAGAAAATCATTACTCTACTTTGATATCAGGAAATTGTCCTAGATATGTATCCAGCGTTAACAGTGACCCATCCACCAGTTTTTGATGGAAGTCTTCCCAAAGTTCATCACATTTCTGAAAAGGCAGAAAGAAGAAAAATGTACTTAGTAGTTTAATGCCACTCTATACATAGGAGAAATACAAATGTAATTGGCAAAGAATCATCTTTCTGAAGTTTTAAAATGTTCTTTATGGAATTAAATCAGAGCATAAACATAAGGTGAATGAAAAGGAATACCTTGATATTGCAAGTTTAATTCACAACAAATTAATCTTAAACTTAATTATTAGTTTGTGTTTTCATTATTTCAAATACTAAGTGCTATGTGAAAATAAGGATGTCATGGATTCAAGGTGCTTCTTGGAGTTTTATGTCCCTGAGTGTCAGTAACACAGGATCTGTACCTGGCTTAGCTCTTGTGTCTAAGTATGTTCCCTGATGATGAACCTTGCTTATAGAGAAAGGAAGTACAACAAAAAATTAGAAGAGAAAATAAAGGGAAAGGTCTTTCTATCTCATTCTTTTTGTGCCATTAAGGTACATTTGATGGAATGGCTGATGCAGACAAGAGCTCTGCCTCGTGCTGCTGGAGAACTGGAATGACATATAGGAAACATCTCAACATCAGCTGGCAAAATAAACAAAATCTGCACCCCTGCCACCCTTCTCTGCCCTGAAGGTACAGTGCTTTTCCCCAGTCCTCTTTGGAGCTCTGGTCTAGTCACCAGAAGAAACCCCTGTAGTTTTCTGATTTTCATGAACATATTAATGCAGCTCATGTGACAAGGACTCAATGGGTAAGATTCCTTATTGTTATTCCTAACAAGCAAATCCTGTTACATAGACAAAGCGCTTGAGGTCCTGGATTCTCCACTGAACTAATTATTAGCACATGTTAAACATCCTGACTCCCCCTTTCTTTGTACATTTCAAAAGTCACTTAACATCCTTCCCTTTGATGGGAGGGAGGTTAATGGGTGTGAGCACTGCTCTGCAGGGCTGTTATCCTCACTGACAAATCTGGAAAACTTCACATTTTGTCACACTACAAGCTGGCTTGTACTGGGCAATTAATTTAGCTATAAATAAGAAATCCAGCCGACTCAGCCAACCTGCCCTTGGGTTGACAGACAGGAACTTCAACCTCAGTCACGTTCCATCCTAACCTGTAGTCATATCCCTGGTCCAGGAGCTGGGCGGTATCAAAGATCAGACCAATGATCTTTGATACCGCCCCAATGACCCTATCCAGACAGGGTTTTTCAAACCCCCTTTATAAAGAGTGGTTCATATAATAAACTCTCTCTATTGCCACATGGACATCAGAGTGTGTGTTGTCCCTGTCTCCGACCATTGACCCATGAAACACGTGGCTGTCCCGTGTCATAGCAGACTATTCCCAAGTGTTTGTTTTATCATAACCTACTGTATGGCTTATTATAAGTGCTGTGTGATGCCAGCTTTCGGTTCATTCATTTCCTACTCTGAGTCCCTAGTGAATGATTAGAATCTATTAAACATGTTTAAAGGGAATACCTAGTTTATTAACACAGCATTTAATCACAGTGGTCTACAAAGCATCACAACGTTAGATCATAGCAAGCAACAGCCAGTCTTTCTATCTCGCTGATACGTATTTTGAACAAATTAAAATAATGGAGATTCTGAAAGCTAATGGACTCAAACAATATTGCTGAAGGATTCTTTAGGCCATCATCTTTCCTACCATACAGAAGAAGGTCTTTTAAGGTGATCACTTTTGAAATGATCATTTATAACCTAAACTGAACAGATACGTAATTATTTTTTACTTTAGGCTGAGATCACAGAATTACAGAATCACAGAATTAACTAGGTTGGGAAAGATCTTTGAGATCATCAAGTCTAACCTATGACCTAACACCACCTTATCAATTACAACATGGCACTAAGTGCCACATGCAGTCTTTTCTTAAACACCTCCAGAGATGGTAACACTACCATTCCCTGGGCAGGTGATTCCAATGCCAAATCACTCCTGTGCAAAAATCCTTCTTAATGTCCAGCCTAAACTTCCTCTGACATAGTTTAAGGCTGTGTCCTCTTGTCCTGTTGCTGGTTTCCTGGGAGAAAAGACTGACCCCCACTTGGCTACAACCTCCTTTCAAGCAGTTGTAGAGAGTGAAAAGATCTCCCGAGACTCCTTTTCTCCAGGCTAAACAACCCAAGCTCCCTCACCTGCTTGTAGTATATGATGTAGATAATTCATGCTTTAGAAATTGTATAAAAATTATAAAGATCCAACCATGCATCTGACCCCCATGGCCAGAAGCAGGGCTTTTCATTTCCAAAATATTTCCCGGACTCACCCAGATAAAATCATGACCATTAACGAATGAATAAGCCTTTCCTGGGTGATCAGCGACCATTTCCCAAGAACGTCCAGAACATTCATTGAACAACACCTGGGAGAGATTACATCGAAAAGCGGGGACGTCCTGGCTACAGCTGAAAGGAAAACCATTTCGAGGAGCCCAGACAGCCATCCAAACCTATGGACTGACTTTTGTATAAGACTGCATCTGTATAGTTCCCGTTATACATATGTAGGAATTTACAGAAATCGTCAGTCATTTCTGCTCCAGGCAGAATAAACTGTATATCAGCTGGCTACCTGGAGCAGTCGGGTGACACTCTGGGGAGACGCTGACACTACGTCGGTCTGTCCCAAGTTCACCCAGCGCCAAAGTCCGGGGTTGACGCTGTCTTGGCTGTGGCGGTTTTATAACATTTTATTTTTTGGTTGTCAATCTAATAAATTTATAAATTTTTTTTTAAAATTTGGCTGCAGAATTGATCATTTATAATATGCTCCTCATAGGACTTTAGTTCCAGACCCTTCACCAGCCTTGTCGCCCTTCTCTGGGCATGTTGACATGCTCCAGCATCTCAACATCCTTTCTAAATTGAAGGGCCCAGACCTGAACACAGTGCTCAAGCTGTGGCCTCACCAGTGCCGAGTCTAGGAGAAGAATCACTTCCCAGGTCTGGCTGGCCACACTATTGCTGATACAGACCAAGATCCCATTGGCTTTCTTGGCCATTTGGGCACACTGCTGGATCACGTTCAGTCTGCCATCAGTCAGTACCCCCACGTCCCTTTCTGCCTGGCCTCTGTCCAGCCTCTCTGTCCTCAGCCTGTAGTGCTGGAGGGGGTCGTTGTGGCCACAGTGCAAGACCTGACACTTGGTCTGGTTAAACCTTATATTGTTGGATTCAGCCCGTTGTTCCAGACCATCCAGGTTGTTCCTGCAGAGCTCTCCTACCCTCCAGCAGATTGAGATTCACACCCAACTTGGTGTCATCTGCAAATTTGCTAGTGATACGCTCCATCCCCTCATCCAGATCATCAGTAAAGATCTTAAACAGGGCTGGTCCCATACAAAGATCTCTGGGGGATACCACTAGTGATGGGCCACCAACTGGAGACAGCACCATTCACCACCACTTCTCTGGGCCCAGCCATCCAGCCAGTTCTTAAGCCACTGAAGAGTTCACTTCAGTGAACTTCAGTCCAAGCCATGGGCTGCCAGCTTTTCCAGGATTATTCCATCGGAGACAGTGTCAAAGGCTTTGCTCAGTCCAAGTAGACAATATCTACAGCCTTCCCCACATCCACCAGGTGGGTCACCTGGTCATAAAAGGAGATCAGGTTGGTTAGGCTGGGCCTGCCTCTTCTAAATTCTTCTGTGTGGATGCCATGGAACAGAGAGAGAGAAAACAGCAAGCATTTCTCACAGCAGCTTGTGAGAACTTCCAAGAAGTTGTAAGGATGTGATAACTTGTTAGTATAAACAATCTGCAAGTGATGTTTTTCTACTTTGTCTTTCTGTTCTTCTCAAGGACAGTGTAAAAGAAAAGTGTTTTTATTAACTAGCCAATCAAATAGAATGTATTTTATCATTCGATATAAACCACACAGTTCTCTTGAATAAAACCTTCTTTTACTCTTTCTACAATACTGCCTCTTGCCTGTTCCTTTGTCATTCTCGGTGCAAGAGTGACACATCTGGCTGGGTCTGATCCCCAGGCCATCCCTGTAGGTCCTGTGTAATCACACTCAAGATGATCTGTTCCATAACGGTGCCAGGCATCGATGTCAGGTTGCGAGATCTGTAGTTTCCTGGATCCTCCTTTCAGTCCTTACAGATGGGTATTACATTGGCCAGCTTCCAGTCATCTGGGACCTCCCAAATAACCAAGACTGATGATAAATGATGAAAAACAGCTTAGTGAGCTCTTCTGCCAGCTCCCTCATCACTCAGGATGGATCCTATCTGATCCCACAGGCTCGTAAACATCGAAGTGGCTCATCACTGCTTCTGGCAGTTAGGATCTTACAGGAGATCTATTCTCCTCCCAGTCCCAACCTACTAGCTTTAGAGGCCATCTGTCCTGAGGATGACCTGTCTTATTCTTGACAATTGAGGCAAAGAAGGTGTTAAGTACCTCAGCCATTTTCTCATCTTTGGTAACTATATTCCCCACCACGTCCAAGAAAGAATGCAAGTTTTTCTTGGTCCTTCTTTTGATAGTAATATATTTATAAAACCACTTTTTATTATCCTTTACAGAAGTGGCCAGGTTTAAGTTCTAACCGAGCTTTTGCTACTCTAATTGATGCATAAATCTACCTTTGTGGTTATATACCAAAAAAATTCAGGAGATTTTGTAATATTGCCCATAAGTCTATTGCCCATAAAAGAATTTTAAAAACCTAAATCGATCAAACAAAAAAGTATGTATCTTAAATTAGGCAGTTTGGAAGTTGGGTGCTTTTAAAATCAAAACCCTTTGCAACAGGGAAGTGTAGAAGAAGGCATCGATAGAGAAGAAAAGCAATCTGTACACTGCTCTGTATTCAGGTTTACTGTTAACTGTATTATCAAGGAGGCCTTGCAAACTGAATCCCAGGTGATTAAAAACTTCATTGACAACCATTTGCACTTCCTTGTCACCACCATCATATTTGCTGACAGACTTCCGCCAGAACTGAGGCTCTTTAAGCAGGCAATTCAGAGCACCTCAAGGTAAATTCCTGCTGTGTTGTCTAAAAAAGCCTATTCTTCTCTAATCACTGGAGGAAGGTAAAAAGCAAAAATAAACAGTGTCCTGAACTCTAATTTACCTTTAAATTCCATATTCTTCTCAGAGAGAGGTGAGTGTCTCATAAGATATCCTGTTTAGTATGACTGGCTTAACAGTTGTTACACAGCACAAAAGGATAAGCAGCTTTGATAACTTTTTAGCATTCTTTTGAGCTGACAATCCTGACTATAAAACTGCATGTAAGATACCTTTGTACAAACTTGTCAGTCAGATGCTGTCAGGACCAATTCTGCTCACACTAAGTTATCTCAGTGGGAGCTTTTATCAGCTAGTTCATTCAACAGACACTGCAAGTGCTGCATCTGGCCAGCAGGAGCTGTATTTCACAAGATCCATAATTTATAATGCTGAGAAAACAGGATTTAACATGACATGAAGGATTAAGGTCAATTTTGAATGCACACTTCTCCTCAACAGCTCAGATTAATCCATTTGGATCCAAAATACTTTTTCCCTCTTTCCATACATCTTACCTCTCCAATCATTTTCACATCTTCACGTCCATACCAGTCTGGCTCATACACTTCATGGAGAGACTCTGTAAGCTTCTTTGAGGCATCTTGCATTCCTGCAGTTAGATAAAAAGAGGAATATGTAAGTGCAAACTACAAGAAGTAGTTGCTAAATGTCTTCATTTTCAGCCACATGTAGCCACTATGCTCTTCCCTCTGGCAAATTTAGAAAAGAGATACCTGAACTTGGGGACAGCACTGTAATGGACGTGGTTTTATGAAGTCTTGTATGGTCACCCAGTAGGTTTAAAAGTTTGTGGAGCCCAGTGCCTATTTATGTTTGCAACAGAGTGGTGCATGCAGAGTGTGAAGCCAAACTGATCAGTCACTATTTAAGTGACTTGCTTTGGCTCTTTCTTTGATAGATGGAACAAGAACAGGGACTATTGATGCTTATCACTCTGTTTTAAATGTAAAATAGCTTCAGTGACATTATGAGAAAGGGCCTAAATCTATCTTCATTGAGATCAGTTTGACCCCAATGAATAAATAAACACCCTCAGTGAAGGCATTGGGGTTTGCATTTTGATACAGCATGAATCCATTAGATTCTGAATATGGTTCTGAATCCAGTGAAACTCATCTCACCTAACATTCTAAGAGTTCAGAATAAGCAATTTTAAAATTACAACTTTTATTTCAACTTCTTTGGAAAATCACAATACTTGAATCTCTTACTCAGCATTAACTTTTTTCCTTAAAAAAGCACTTTTTTTTTTCTAGTCAAAATGTGTTTGCTATCTTGAAAATATCTCTAAGTATGATCTTCAGATTTAACTGCTCAGAAAATTAATTTAGGAATAACATCAATATTTTTGTTTTCTGCACAAGGAAACATTCACAAGTAGAAAAGGAAAACTAGTTTGAAACTTGAATGTGTAGAAGACCAGACTTGATCTAGTCAGTTGCTATTCCATCATGCACTCCCAAAACACATGCTGTTAATATGAGAATAAAAGAAATACAGGGATGCACACTTAAAAGAAAATAGTAGTCTATGGAATGGACAGGATAGAAAACAGATACTAAAAAAGCTGAAAGTACATGCTTGTTCTCAGTCCTTGAGTCCAAAAGAGAGAATGGCATGGGGGAGAACAAGTACAAAGGAAATACTGGTGTTTAGAGGGTACAAGCTTTCACCCTTAAATCAAAAGGTACGAAGCCAAAACAGAATATCTGATCTCTTCAGAAATTGTCTTGGGGGTGGTTTTTAATGACAGAACTCATCTTAGACTATTAGGATAGCACAAGAATTAAAATGTATTTCTTCCTATTCTTCTTCATAGTTAATTCTTAGGATGATGTATCTCCAGCTAAGTAAGTGTTCTCCTGAATAAAAAGGACTTTTTTTTTTTTTTTTTTTGCCTTAGAAGTTACCAAATTACAATAAAATACAGATGATCTTCACATATATTTTCAGGCAGGACTCATTTAAAATCTTTACTGTCGCTGCAAATTAATCAACTCAAGTGGTAAGGCAAAACCAATAGAGTATCTCTTTGCTGAAGAAGGTTGCTTCTCTCCACTCAGGGTGAACAAACAAACCAGGAGGGTTTGTTCATCCCTGCTCTCACTTAATCCTTTCTGATACCTGAACTTTTGCCCTAAAGCACTCTGAGTGTAAACCTGTGGCAGAGGTTCCTGCGGCAGGCAGGCTAGCATAGCTGCTAGATAATCCCTCCTGCAGCTTGCACTCAGCTTGGTCACAGACCATGTTGTAGTATATGATGTAAATAATTCATGCTTTAGAAATTGTGTAAAAATTATAAAGACCCAACCATGCATCTGACCCCCATGGCCAGAAGCAGGGCTTTTCATTTCCAAAATATTTCCCAGACTTGGCCACTAACGAGTGAATGAGTCTTTCCTGGGTGATCAGCGACCATTTCCCAAGAACGTCCAGAACATTCATCGAACAACACCTGGGAGAGATTACATTGAAAAGCGGGGACGTTCTGGCTACAGCTGAAAGGAAGACCATTTCGAGGAGCCCAGACAGCCATCCAAACCTATGGACTGACTTTTGTATAAGACTGCATCTGTATAGTTCCCGTTATACATATGTAGGAATTTACAGAAATCGTCAGTCATTTCTGCTCCAGGCAGAATAAACTGTATATCAGCTGGCTACCTGGAGCAGTCGGGTGACACTCTGGGGAGACGCTGACACTACGTCGGTCTGTCCCTAGTTCACCCAGCGCCAAAGTCCGGGGTTGACGCTGTCTTGGCTGTGGCGGTTTTATAACATTTTATTTTTTGGTTGTCGATCTAATAAATTTATAAAATATTTTTTATAAATTTGGCTGCAGTATTGATCATTTATAACAATGTTGACACCTTTTCCTACACTTTCTTTCTTAAGTACTACAGTACTCAGGCATATATCTGCTTAAGAGAATAAATAAAACGCACCTAATGTGCCATGTTTGAGTTATATCAAAACTGCACCAACTTTTACACTATTTTTCTGTTCTGAGAATTGGATAATCCTTCATTTCACAACATTCCTGTAAAAAACATCAGTCAAGTCCAGCTGCAGTGTCAGGCAAGTGGGCAGTAAAGTATTTGGCTTTTTCAGTCAGGGGCTTCAATCTGAAACTTCCAAGCTAATATCATCCATCCTACTCCCTCTGACAGCATCTATACCAGGTTTACTGCAATACATCAAATGACGAAAAAGGTAAATACCAATCCAGTGAATTCCCATTCTTTTTCATACCTCTGGACATAAACTTACAGTGTCCAATGATTTTTTGTTTGGCAGGTTTTCACATAGAGTTATTCCTTACACATTGATACCTTTTATGCGTTATTCAGCACTAAATTTAAGAGGATTAGTGTCTTAGTCATAGACTCCAGGCTGTCTCTCTTGACTGTTTTTAACTGCTATCACTGAGAAAGATAAATTGTTAAAAGTAAGTCAATAAAGTACTAAGAAATATGAAAAGTACTAAGAAATGTGAAAAGATTTTTTATTGCTGATGAACTGTTTGAAATTTATATTTAGTATAAATTGTTTCATTCAATAGTACTTTTTGGTAATTGGGTCCTTTATTTAATAGCTAAAAGTGCCAAAATATTTGAATCACTTAGGAAAAATTTTGCTAAATCATCCAGTTACTGAAGATTGAGCTTCTCAGATTAAATGATTCCTATTTCTATGGGAAAGAGTCCCTGTCCCTGGAACCTCCAAAAAATTCTAGAGGCCTCCTTGTGATAGGGATCCTGGGGGTGGCAATGCAGAGACATTCCCATTAAGCACACCAGAGAAGGGGGAGTGTAGGAGACTCTTTACCGTCATAGTTCCAATGTACTCAAGCTCTCATGGAGAGACCTGAAAAAGCATGTTGGCTGTAAAACTCATATACTGTGGGGTCTCCTCACTCCCCTGCAGGGTAATCTAGCCTGAATGATGGAAAAATTTCCATTTTCGTGATCGGGTGAAACATCTTGGTCTGACTCTTAATATTACTTACGTGGTTCTTCGGGGAAATGACCTGCCCTGCCATAAGGGTTGTATTTGTTATTGCTAGTAATCCATTAGATTTTCCACTGGAACAAGTCAAATTTCATTATTCATGAATAAATTTTGCAGAAAGATGATGAATAGTTTTATGGCTTTTAAGAAATTACATGACTGATTTTAAGATTTCTGTGTCTGAAGGATATGTGCAGTTCTGTCAGCCACAGACTGACAACTAGGCAACAGAACTGCTTACAGACCTGAAAACTCTCCCCTTCCCTTACTGTACACCAGTTATTCTTTATCACTACATTAAGCCACCTAAAGTGTATGATGCTTTCTTTTCCTCATGCAGGACTACTTGTTACCTCTGTCACCTTGCCATCTGCATGGAGATCCAGGTTTATTCTTCCCCATCTGCACTGGTACTTGCAAAGAGCTTGGGATAGAGAATGGGTGACTGATTTAGGGTTTCTATAACAATTGGCCCATAAAACCATTCAAGTGCCTCACAGCTCTCACAAGCTTAAAAAATAAACCATGAAGTATAAAACCCAGATACATAGTGCCAAGGAATCTGGAAGACACACAAGACTGAGGCATGAGTTGACTAAAGCTATGGGGGATATCACACAGTCTCATCAGTACAAACACCACTGATACACTGCAGACATTAAACTATCTTGCAGGTGAAATAAAATGGCACATAAAAGCCATTCACAGGTTCAACAGCTTTATGGCATGGTTCCTCTGAGTCCCTGAATAGCCAAAAAGAAAGATTATGGTCCAGCTAAGACTAAGAAACTAAGAAGTGTCAGTGATCAAGAGAAGGAGTCTGAATACAGCAAAAATTCTTTTAAGAATGTGTGATACTAAACCTCAAATAGTGAAGTATAATAAAATGAAGGGATAGAGGGTCATAATAAGGCTTAATTTACTCTTCCTTGCTTAAATCTCCACCTGTGATTGTGTCTACATCTGGAGTCCACAGCACAAGAAAGATGTGGACCTGTTAGAGTTGGTCCAGAGAAGGCCACAAAGATGTTCAGAGAAATGGAGAACCTCTCCTCCAAAGACAGACTGAAATAGCTGGGATTGTTCAGCCTGGAGATAAGGCTCTGAGGAGACTTCCTTTTGGCTTGACAGTACTTAATGGGAGCTTATTGAAAAAGAGGGAGAACAACTTTTTACACAGGTGGACAGTGGTAGGACAAAGGGGAATGAATGGTTTGAAACTAGAAGAGGAGAGGTTTAGATTAGATGTTAGGAGGAAATCCTTTACTCAGAGGGTAGTGAAACACTGGAACAGGTAGCCCAAAAAAGTGGATGCCCCATCCTTGGAAGTGTTCAAGGTCAGGTTGGATGGAGTTCTGAGTAACCTGATCTAGAGAGTGGCATCCCTGACTATGGCAGAGGGATTTCAACTAGATAATCTTCCAACCCAAACCATTCTACGATTCTATGAAATCATACCTGGATTTGTACTTTGTACTTCCAATATCAAGTCACTCAGAAGTCATGCAGCAAAATGAAACTTATTATTGAAGTTAAAATCCCAAAATCCTTTAAAATGAACTGCTTCTCTGATACATCCAAGAGTATTAGGATGTCAAGTGCGTTATTTTCCAATAATTCCAATATATGCGGTTATATGATTGACCTTTTTATCTACAAAATGAGCGCCCGATGACAGCATGACTCCAAGTCTCTGACATCTTTGGTGCAAAAATCCCACTCAAGTTCCTAAATATGAGGGTTACCATGTTTTTGTGCACAGATACCTCAAAAATCTTTTAATGATAGCAGTCATTCAAAGAATTGCAACAAAGACACTGTAGCAGGTGCTTCAATCATCCAAAATCTGGTCTTTGGCACTACTGACCTAGTCATTTTTGAGGAAGCCTCAGCCAGAGCTGAGTACTGTGCTCTACTATCTCACTCCACAGTAGCAATATGTGCCAATATGTGTGCCAAGGACACCCACTGCTGGCTTGCTGTCTTTGCCATTTTTAAGGCTCTCATGAATGCTTTTGACTGGCTCTTTTTTAAGACATGTAGATAATAAAGTGCTATCAAACACTTCTCATTCTGAGTAAGAAAGTCAGTCCAAGTTACTTAAAGGCAGCAACAAGAAAACAATGCTTAACAGAAAAGCTTTGCTAAAAAGGCAAAACTAAAACAATGGAAAATTTTACACCAAGATAAACACAAAACTTGGTGAAAAAAGTAGTCCATTAGAAAGTAGAGAGCAAAAGGACCATGAGTGTAGAGTACTAGGAAAAGAAGAGAAGGATGGAGAAAGAAGATGAAACAGAGAGGAGTGTTATCACCAATACAGAAATCAAGTCAGCATGTAAACAGTCAGTTTATGTGACAGATAAGACATCTAGCAAACAAACAGCATCATCCTACTGCTTCTGAATAACCACCATACAATGTGTGTGGGGAAGAGTAAAAACTGTGAAAGCAAAATTAGCATTCAGTGTGTTCCCTGCAGAACACCGATGCTATAATTTCCTCTAAGAACAAAAGACAAATTTGTCTGGTATGGAATTTTCCTTGGGCAGCCCATCCAGAAAACAATAAATGGTCAAAGACAGTAAGCTACTGCTTTGCTTCCCATTTTATAATTTGCGTCAAAAAGAGCTTTCTTACTTGCCTGTGAACAGCTGATGAAGTTACTATGACAGTGAGTTTCAGGGATATTAATACTCATTTGCAAAATTTTCCCTACTGGACTGGAGCTGGCTAAAAAATATACACACACACATATTTATATTTATCTCAAGAAGCTACTGTCTCTCAATCTGTCACCAACTCTTATTCCTTTTCCTTTAGCCTCCAGTTCCTCCAAAGAGCGGTGGCATGAGAAAGAGAACACTTTGCATACAGTGCTCTGTTGAGTGTGCTGGATTTACAAATGTCTAGTAGGATTTAAATGATTGTTCATGTGTCTCTGATGTTTAAGCACTAGTTAGTGACTTCTGTTACTTAGGTATTCAGTGCAGTATCAAGAGACATCACATTTAACTTTTGAACTTAAAAAAAATTAATTAAGCAGCCAGAAATAGATGAGAAATCACATTATCACAGGGAGTGTGGTTTTGGAGGAAGCTCGTCATCCAACTAGTAATAACCTAGAAATGTTACATTTGTGGAGATCAAGCAATCCCTTGCCTTGCAAGAGATCCTTCATATTCTAGCATTTGCTAGGTGTGTAGACTTTGTGGGTGCTAAAAATGCATGCAACATGAGAATCTGGGGAGCGGCGGATGCACACAAATGTAATATGTAATATAAAGTAATTCATGCTTAAGGGGAAAAATGTCTAAAATAAAAATAGTAAAATGGATTTAACATCTAATGAGCCTCGAACCATGGACAACCTGGAGACAGATTGCCACACTGGAATTAAGAAACTCCTGGTGACAGCATGAGAAGACTGCCTCATTAACTAATAAATGAATGTGGCTGGCGCGGAGATGGGCTTCCCCCAGAACCATCAGGGAACACCCAAGGACAATCAGCACTTGGTAGATACCATCAATCAAGATAACCGAAGTTGCCAAGAACATGCATCTGAATACACAACTTCCTCTGACATGATCAGTGCCTGCCACTACTCAGGAAACAGCAATTGTCCAGCCCTGCACAGTGAAAGAAACCTTCATACATATGTGGGGTTACAAAAGAAATTGAGGCACCTCTGCCTCAGGCATAAAAAACTGTATAAAACAGCCCCACTGGAAATAGCATTGGTGAACAGAGGGAGATCTGATGCAATAGAGGTCAGATCTAGGTTCACCCAGTGTCGATCCTGGGCTCGACGCTGTCTGTTTGACTGTAGATTTGAGGACTGTATTTTGGTTGCAAAAATAAAATCTTTCACATTTATTAATTTGGCTTTCTAGCTGATCATTTATTACACAAAGGACAGTCGAGGATGCAATACATGAGTCTACATTGAAGGTGCAGAATCCCTAGCATTAGGTTAAAGAGAATCTTACTGTATTTGTCTTTGTATACTTTAAACAAGCTTACTTGTCTCAATTTTAAAAAAAAGTTTGCTTTATGAAGGCAAGATATAAAACTTAAAAATCACCTTTAATGGCTGCTAAATATCCTCTCAGTTCTCTCTGGAGTCTGGAACCCTCAGCCTGAAAAAGAAGAAAAAAAAAAGCATGGAACTGAAAACACATGTCAGTTGTGTTTAATGCCTTGAAATATGCATGCAGTATGTCTAACAACAAACAAAGGCAATTTCAGGATGGATATAATTAATAGTGTCACATGTTGCAAGCATGCGTATAAAAATAAGGCCTTGCAAAGGAGGTTTGCGTAGTGTACTCTCTAGGCTAGAATTTCTGAGTTTATTTTATCAATCATCTGTACAGGGAAGAACTCTACCCAAAGAAAGACAGGTATATTTTACAGCTAAGGTGCAGTTCAAGTTAGCTGGGCCTATGGCCTAATCTGAAACACAAAGAAGTATAATCAAAACAGGTGAACTTCCACTGGAAACCACTCAAATGAGGCCAGTCTAGACCTGAAGAAAGTTCTACCCTTACACAAGTTGTTTACCATATTTGCAAACAATTTCCAAGTATTCTAAAATTTTAACATTTTGTAAGCAAATAACTATTAAAATATAATAATGTTAGTTACTTTGTTTTGCTTGATTAGTGCATATTGCAGTCTACTGTGAAATCTAGACTCTTTCTTTGGCAAATACATCAAAATTATTGTTCTTTCTCTTATACCAACAACCTTCTCAGAACAGAATAAACAATGGATTTTGGTACTTTATCTCTGACTGTACCACAAGTTGGACTTCACAGTTCCTAGGATTTGCAAAGAAACCTGTGCTACACACATATTTATTGCTAAAAAGATGCTGTCCAGGACACCTTCAATAGCCTGAAGATTTTTGAAAGAGTCCGCATCTGCCAGTTTCCAATATTTTTCAAATAATTTATTTAAGCAGTTGGAAACGACAGGAGTATCAGCTTGCAGTCACATTTTCTCACATACAGCTACACCATATGGAAAAATCAGAAGCAAAATATGACTGAGGGCTTCAGAATATGACTGACTGCTTTGGAGTTTCATATTTTCCGTGTGAAAAACAGAATCTAAAGGGTGCATGTGAATAATGTGAATATTTTAGAAGGCAGAAGGTATAAGCTGTTATAACTTCTCTAAACTCAAAGGTTGTCTGATATCAGTAAAGGATTTGCCATCAGCAACTTCAATGCTCAGAGAATTCAGACACAGAGGATCATAAGAAATTCAGTTTGATAGGGGCTATCTGATGTTTAAAATCCATCATAGCTGCAGCCATGTTAAGTCAAAATTGTGGTTCTGAAAAAATACTTGTCTCACCAGTACATAGAATACAATGCAGGTCACACCCACCAAACTCACTTCTCTCAGCTTCTTGAAGGGAACTGTAGGCCTTTAGAAAGGGATCATCAACAGCCTCCACCCCCATCTCTCAAATTGTAGTGCACTTTAAGAAGAGAGCAACTGTTTAACCTCCTGGAAATATTAAAGAATTTTTAGGTAAAAATGCCTGTGTGGGCCTAGAAAGCTGACTGAATTCACTTTATGAATTCAACAAACAGAAGCTTGGTTTTACACCAATTTGATCTGAAACAAGTCATGTACAGCTCTCAAATCCATTAATTGACTAAAGTCTGAGCACAGGAATAGACCCACCAAGGTGGTATCTGAAAAGCTGCTGGGTAACAGCAGGTATGAAGGAGCAGCTAGCCCACGAACCATTCTCTGGTTTGGGACCATATTTGATGCTCCAAGGAAAGGCAACATCTTCCCCTGCTTTGGAAGCAAAGCTGCCTATCAAAACATGGGCCAGACAAGTGCAGGGTGAGTATCAGTGGATTTAACCTCAGATTTAATTACTTATAGAACAACAGAAAGTTCTCGAGTAGTAGCTTGATGTTGTGTCCTTTAAGAAAATATTATGCATATGTTTTAATAATTTTGTATTTAAATACTTTTAATACTTCTGTATTTTATTTATTACACTTTAAGCAAAAGACACTACCCTAAAGTGTCATTAAAACACATTTTTTCATGATACATAACACAACAGAAGCTAACTTCATTCTGTGCTCAAGTGGTAGGCACTGGGATATGAGAAGTTGTCTGTTTTCCATGGACCAAGGCATTAAGTGATCAGTGCTTCCACAGAGGAAAGGACATTGTACCCAGGAGCAAATTTCTTGATCTCATGTCTGAAGAGGAGGATCAGCAAATACTCGGCAAAAACTAGATGGAAGTTGCCCTTTCATGCATGCCACTCTCCTCCTCTGAGGATCCCTTGTACTGTGAGAAGTCACATGAAGGCACAGTAGTTATCTTTTAATTTCATACCTTCTTTGTCTGAGCTATTGTGGTAAAAATGGAAGGTACAGAAATGTGGTTCTTCAACATGGTCCAGCTGAATAGGTGACCATATAGTAACAATTTTTAGTTGTTAAAAAATCTCTGGTGTTCCAGGAGCAGCAAACCGCAGTTGGAAGGGTGAGAGCCTCCGTAGCTGATTTCATGTCCAGTTTTATTCATACACATGATGTTTTGTCACTAGGACTAAGCAGCACACCACAAATGTCAGGGAAACACATTGCTCAAACACTATGTTTATAAGTATACTGCTGTGCAGCTTTACAACTCCTACCCTAAACCACTATTAGATCGTTGTGCTTGGTTAGCACTGTCCATCATCAGGAACTGCTGTTCAGGGAAATGTGTAAGAAAAAGTCAAAGCAGTAAAACATGATATAAATACTTTGCCAAACAGGCTGTTATGAGTTCTGACACTTTATTCAAAATAATAATTTTAATATGGATCTCCCTCAGTCTAGGTTATTAACAGGCCACAAACACCTGAAATATCTAAACGTGACAGAGTCATATGACTTTTCCCTCATTATCAATTGTGTGATGTGACTGAAAAATCCATGGCCAAGGGCCAGTTCCTACTGAATCTGAGAAATATTCTCTCAGTTTCAATGGCAATAAAATTAGACCTTTCTAAAAATGCCAGAAAAAAAATTAGCATTAAAAGCCCTCAGCCCTGTGAATTCTGAAAAATGTGCATTTGGTCTACACATTTTCTATAGTAAACTCATTATTAGTGAAGACAGATATACTTTTGTCACCTAACAGATTAATGAAAATTCATAAGGTGAAAATACTGTATTGTTGACTATGCACATCTTGCAAACTGTTACATACAGGTTTTAAAAAGTACTTTTTAAAAGACTGTCATATATTTAATGTTGTCCCTTTACAGTGTTTACTGGTACACTCCATCTACTTTCTGGTCTATCAAATGAAAACATCCAGTGGCTCTGAAACCACTGTTCCAAGTATCTTCATTAAAGCCATGAATTTTATTACATGAGATGCAGCTTCTTGGAGGAGAATGAAAGGTAGCTGTCCTTTCACCAATGCTGTATCCCTCTGAAATGAAGTTTCCAAAGGCAGTGCTGATGCTTCCTTTATAATTTCAAAATTTCTTTCATTTATTCTACATAAGTCAGCAAAATGAGTGAGAGTTTTATAGGATATAAGAAACTCCAAAGAAAAGTGTTAATAGCAAACTTTTTACAACCAGATTGTTTGATAACACTATGCATGTTCTACCAGACTCCAGCACCAAAAATCAGTGCTCTTAGCTCACCTGATCAAACTCAGTACACAAATCACCAAAAATCTAGTACATAATCCTGTTTAACTTTACACAAGAGCAAGGGAGGCATGCCAACAACCCAAACCAACATCCATTTCTGGGAAAGTCAAAACAGCTCTTCACAACAGTGTCCTAAATAATAGTTTGTTGTTTTGAACAATGTAGCCTATCACCTTTCTACTCTCTGGTCTCATTGTATAGTCAGTATTATATAGCTGGTAAAGACACATGCACTCAGTGAGATAAGAAGGTTCAGTTTTTAAGGATCTAGCAAGCTACAACCACAGGCCTCACAAAGCCTGACAGCAGCATTAGGCCTTTTCAGTACTACTGATTCTTGGGTATGTTTAGTTTCGGTTTTGTTTTGAATTTGTAGCATTTAAGCATATCTTAGCACTGGAAGTAAGAAAAAGAACAACACTGTTTGCTGTGAGACTAATGAGACCTAAAGAAAGTTAATGATGGAAACTAAAACCCCATAGTTTCCGTCTGACCAACACTTGCTTCCTGATGGATTAGGAAATCTGTTGCATCCACTCAGAAATTAAAGACCACCTTGCCTCCACAAAAGTTGTAGTTGGATGTCTTGTTTGTGAGGAATCATGAATTTACAGCTTTCCAGTCAGACCAGAAGAGTTTGATTTTTCTATGATGTCACATATAGGATGTAAACACAATACATCTTTCCAGGGAAGGTCAGCACATGAATGACATACAAAACCCAAATATATCACTCCAATTTAGTGAGAGGAAAGAGGATTAAAAATATTAAAACTGGAGCACAGGGTAATTAATAATAATAATAATAATAATAATAATAATAATAATAATAATTACAATAATTAATGCAAGTCTAATTAATACCCAAATTTCGTCATTCTATTGTTAAGACATCAGAGAAATAGCTGAAAAGAAAACATTTTTTGTATCACCTGGAAGATATTCCTTATTGTAATGTGTTGCTATTTGTCACAGTGTTGAGCAGTGCTGTCTCTTGTTCATGAACACTTTAGGTTCTGTTTACTGCCAGGTCTTTCACAGAACTGTGTAGTATGAATGAAAATAACTATTAAATTAAGAGAAGCTTAACATAATAAAAGGCTACTTGGACAAATCTGTAATTCAATATAAAATATATCTTCTTTCCAGAGTACTCTATTTTACCACTTATCAATGTCTTGGTTTAAAAGACAGGTGTCTGCTAAGGAAGGTGGGAACCTCCCTTGCAATGGAGAATATGACCCCCTTCCCTCCGAATTCTTAGAATTTTGGAATTAAGAGGCTTTCAGGCAAAGACATGAGAAAAGAAATAACAGTTCTTTACTATGTAGTACTATGTACTATGTATGTATATGGAAAACAATGCAACAGTGGGAGTGACGACAAACAGAACCAGAACCCATTAAGAGCCTTCTCTCAGTTGAGGCATTTTCCCCTTCGGTGCAGTTACAGTCACGGCCGGCAGGGGCGCTGGTGCCTCCCGTACGGGCGGGGCAGGCGCGATGAGCCCCCGGGCTGCAGGGGGCGCTGTGGCGCGAGTTTCGGCCGCCTCTCTCCACATGGTAATGGCGGACACAGCCAGCAGAAAGGGATGGAGAGGGGGCTTCCCTTACAAACTCACTGAGCCGATCTCTCTACCTCTTCTGGATAGCAAAAGGAGCTGTAGCAGGGGCTTCAAAAGCAGCAAGGTGGAACAGCAGGGACAAGCAAGATCCCAGAGTAGGAAGTGAGACGTATCAGAAGCTCTGCAGCTGTAGCTGGAAGTGCAGGGCGTTCCACCAGGCAAGGGGATGTGGGGCCACGGCAGAAGAAGCAGGACAGGGCTGGGCTCCAGTGGTGGCAGCAAACTCTGACCCCCACCAGTAAACAGCAACTCAACGGTTCTCCTCCAATGCCGAGGCTAAGACAGCTAGGAGCTGTGCCCAGCCCCATTTTCCCCAGCCCAATTCTTGTGGTATCTCTGACCCTCTAAGAGAAACCTCCCAGCTGAGAGGGTTGCCAGCCGCACCCTTCTTGTGGCAACTCCTTTTGTCTCTCTTAAGCATCAGTCATGATGGCTTTTTAGTGAGAGATGGGACACAATTTCATCGGAGAAAGAAACAAAAGAAAAAATCCAAAACCCCAACAATCAGGTTCCTTATAGTCCCTAGAATTGTCTCCTAAATTCTGGCATCTTTTTCTTAAAAAATTCTGGCATCTTTTTTCTTTTTAAGCTTTAATATTTGAAATATTTATCTAGTGCATCACTTGAAAAAACTGGGTTTGCAACCTTCTCTGGAAGCACCAAGGCTTTAGGCATAACAGTATCTTCCAGGAGAGCACCAAATTTGTGGCCCAGATACTAAGAAGGCTCAAAAATAAGATTTTTGTTCTTCTAGTTATTAAGTCGCATGTTGAATTGAAGTAAACTGCATCAAATGAAACAGGCTTCTCAGATGATTTACACTAATCCAAAAAACCCAGTCAACTCTAAAGGCAAGAACCAGGGAGCTCTGCCTTGTGTTAGTAGCAATGCCCAGTAGGCAGGTGAGAAAGCTCTGTGCCTTCAGAGACACTAAACCAACCCTTTTACTGAGCCATTTTGGTTTCAGATGAGGACTGAACAGAAAAATATGTGGCACTCACCTTAAGTGAAATTCCAACCTTCCCTCAAAACTAAACCTCCCTCTCCCTAATCATTCTACCTTCACAGTTACTACCTTCACATCCTCCTTTAAGTATACTCATGGCCTCAAAATAGGGCCCAAAATAACAGTTTTAATTAAAAATTGGGGTCTGTAGAGGAAGCAAGAATCTACAAGTCCATGGCTAAAAGTAACGTATACACATTTCATGTCAAGCTAGATTTCCTGAACATCTACTTGTGCCTCTCTTTATGCCTATAGCTGCATACCCATAACAACATTTGTAAATAATGTACATAAGCTATGTATTAATAGATCACATAGAAAACTGTCTGGAACTGTTTGCTGTGAACTGCATCATGTTCAGTCCATGTCTTAGATCTCTGAGCTGGGCTGTTAACTATCCCCACGGTCAGTAATCCCAAAGGGGTCCTGAAGAAATATATAAACGTCTCCTTGAAAAATAGCCAGAAATACCTTTGAACATTCAACTGCACTGGGGAGAAAACAGTGCAGTTATTAAAGCTGCAGAGGCATAATAGTTTATATCCAAGGGGCAATCAAAACTCAGTGTGACAATGGTTTGGACTCTGAATTTGGAGCAATCAATGGTCAGAATCAAGAAAAAAAACATTGCATCAGCTGCTCGCTCTTTTTATACTGAGGAATCAGTTGAAATGCATCTGAGCTGTCCACGCAGAGATAATTTTATAGCATAAAACAGAGGGCCTCACCTTCCTGAATATCTTGCCTGATTGGAAATTAATGAGGTTCAGATGAGATTTAATGGTACACTATATTTCTTCTTATCTTGGGAAAAACGGCCCTTAAGACATAAGATAATTACTAAATACACATTTCAGGATGGAATGGAATCAGCAGAGAAATCCCTCCCATGGTCTTAAAATACAATGTACCTTTCTATGGATTGTATATATACATTGTATAGAGTGTATTTGACTTAGAGATCATCCAGTATCTGAAGTACACTTCTGGTTTACTCCAAATGCTTGCCAGACTCAGTCTCCCTGAATGTAAAGACTTATTGGCTCACAGAAAAAAGCCCTCTCCCTCTAGTCTAAATTGTGTTTTTCTACATGTGGTTTATTTGGAATACCAGAGACACTTGATATCACTTTTATTTAGCAAAGGAGTCTCGTATGGACAGAACTGTACTGAACACATAATAGTTGCAGCTTAATAAGTACCAAGAATCCCCTGCACTTAAGGATTAGATTCTACAACCAAGAAAATTTGAGTGTCAGCTAAGGAGAAAAAGTGTTACCCATTCAGAGTAACTTTTAAGTTTGCACTTTTTGTTTACTACCTGGATTCTTTAATCCATCTCAACACCATGTACAAGACCTTTAAAATGATGGGGTGTCTAAATGGGGGACATAAGATAGGTTTAAAGATGGTCAGACAGATATATGAGATAATTACTAATTCCTAGAGAAAATAAGATTTTGCAAAACACAGATTGAATTGTGTTATTTGTAATACATATTGAAGCTCCTCGTATTAATCATGTCCTTCATCCAACTCTAGATTAAGACACTTATCACTGTCTCCACGAGTTGGGTTTTTGTCCTTGTCATAGAACCAATGTAGACATCTTAAGAGCAACCTGTGGAGTCACGAAAACAATTAAGAAAATCGAATAGTCAAAACCATTCACTCCAATATAGTTATCTAGTGGTGTTTGTGATACATCCACAAGTAGCAAACACAGCTGGTCCTTAGAGACCTACCAGCTTTGCTGAACAGCAACTGGAAATCAGGGAGGACACACTAGGGCCTTGCAAGTGGCAAAAGATGCCAACATTTAGACAACTTACCCAGAACCCTCACAACAGTTGGGTGGGGGTTGTACCAGGAGCCACAAAACCACAAGTGACCCCAGTGGAGGCTATGCCCTCACTGATGAGTGCCATCCTGCAGGGTCTGGGACAGGTGGGCAGAGACAGGGACTGGTAAGAGGTTTCACTGACAACCCACAACCTGGTGAGGGTTTGAACCAGGATTTGTCTGGGAGATCCAGATGGGAGCAGCAGGTCATGCAGCTGAAACATGGGTTCCCTAGGCATGGGAATGAGTCTATGGTGTAACTTATGCCAAGGGCTGAGCTAAAATGGGACTTCTAGGTCCACATGCAGGATTAGTGGACCCAGACAGGGCTGATCAGAGACAATAAGGCCCACAGATGTCCCTGGGAAACTGATGGGGTTTTGCCTTGCTCTCCCAGACCCTGCTGCCCAGTTGAGCACAAGCATCAAGGGCATACCCAACTCCTGGAAACACAGACACCCACATTCAGGTGTTGCAATCTGGAACTGGATCACTCTCCAGGCACCAGGTTCAGCTGCCAAAACACGTGTCTGTTGCAGCTGGAGATGCCACATGGTAGTCAAGATAATAATATGGTACTGTGGTCAAAGACATATGTCTTTTTCTGAAGCAATGTCTGGGGGCCAGGTGGGACACTGTGAGGCACATCTGGCACCTGTATGTAGGTGATGAATCTCATCTTTGGTATCTTAATTCATGAGTAAGTTTTAAAAAATCAGTGGCACAGCTAATGCAAAAAAAGCACTTTAGAAAGTGTTAATTGCCTCACAAACCAAGTTTCAGACAATGTTTTGACACAGCTGTAAGGCAGCCAAGCATGCTTGTGTGAAAGAAGATTTTGACAGGATAAGCCTTTTCAGGAACCATAACAATTACACCCAATGAGCAGCTCTTACTACTAGGTGCACATTTAGTAAAACAGTCCACAGAAGCAGGTTCTGATCACTCAACAACAAAAAAAAAAAGGTTCTTCTTTTTCACCTAATCCTATAAACTGTCAACAACAGCCATTGACATTTTGCTTTTTTTCTGACAACATGCAATGGGAAGCTGCTTTTGTAGTAGCAACTGTTATATCTCCTGTGTGTACATACACAGTACATAATATTTATGGGTTTAAGCAGTTAAATATTTTTAAACTGTAGTATGTAAAGTAAAAGAAGTCTCATAACTACATGTAGAGAAATAAAGAGAGGCAAATATGCATATACATGAAATAGAATATTGCTCTCTTAGAACAATAAAGTGTGACTTCTAATGACTGTGAGTCAATAAAATATACAATATGGGGATAAAGGTAATTGCTACTGTAGTCCCTGTAAAAAAAAGAACATGTAAGATGCAATTGCTTGAAAAACAGAATACAGATGGAATTTCTGGTAAATCCTTTGGCCTTTGATGATAATTTCATGATAGAAATGAGAGAATTATGCAGAAATTGTCTTCTTTTCCCCCTCATTCTGAACTCTAGAGTCGATTAGGAGGCTGAGCATATTTACAATTAGCTGTGCAGAGATAAATGTTTAAATCTCAAGAAATTTCTTACAATAAAATGAAAATCTGTGTCATACTGTCATATATGAGTTTATATGTTCCACAAGCTTTGATTTAGAGTGGGAATTTTCAGTTTACAGCTTAAGTAGAAGATGAAAACCAGCTGTATTCATTGTTTAAAATCTAAATGTTTTTCTGTTGTCATCAGCTGCAGGAGCTTAATGGTTTTGATAGAGAAAGTCCTGGGACTCTGCAAAGCAACTGTGCTCTGTTCTCTCTGGACATGGGATGACTCAGTTTCTCCACAGTGATTCATCTGGGTAATTCAACTCTGGGCTGTCAAGTCCAGAAGAGGCTCTTATCCAACTGTATTCAGAAAGAGATGGGAATGGATGACTGGGGAATCTAAATGACCATTTCCTCCAGATAGATCTGCTGCACTGCATTGGTTTTGCATGGCCTGGTTTTTGGCAGCCAGAGGTGGCTTCTGTGAGAAGCCGCTAGAAGCTTTCACTATGTCCTGCAGAGCCAATCCCTGATGGCTCTGAAGATGGACATGCTGCTGGCCAAGGCTGGGCCAATTAGAGATGTTGGTAATGCCTCTGTGATAACATATTTAAGGAAAAAATGTTTAGAAAGTGTGCATGCACAGTTTTTTCCTAGCCATCGAAGAGGAGGAGGAGGTGAGAACATGTGAAGGAAACAACATGGAGACACCAAGGTCAGTGGAGAAGGAGGGGCAGGAGGTGCTCCAAGCGCCAGAGCCGAGATTCTTCTGTGGTTAAGACCATGGTGAAGCAGCCATGCCCCTGCAGCCCATGGGGGTCCATGGGGGGTGCAGAGATCCACCCACACCCCATGGGGGAGGCGCTCACACTGGAGCAGGTGGATGCCCTGGAGGAGGCTGTGATCCAGTGGGAGACACGGTGGAGAGAGGGGGCCCCTGCTTCCAGGCTGGAGCAGGCTGTCCTTGAAGGACTGCACCCCGTGGAAGAGTGGCCTACACTGCAGCAGTTTTGGGAGGACTGTTTGCCCATGGGAAGGAGTCAAGTTGCAGTAGTTTTGGAAGGACTGCTGCTCATGAGATTTGGAGCCATGTTGGAGAAGTTCACAGAGAACTGTCTCCATGAGAAGGGACCCCGTGGTGTAGCAGGGGAAGGATTACTCTCCCTGAGTAGTGGAGGAAAACCTCAGGTGACAAACTGACCAAAACCCTCAGCCCCCTGTCTCCCTGCACTGGTGGGAAGGAGGGGAGGGGTTGGGGGAAAAAGGTGTTTTAAAGGGCTTATTTTACTTCTCATTTTCCTCATCTGACTCTGATAGTAATAAATTCACTTTGTACCTTTAAGCTCAGCCTGTTCTGTCCTTGGAGTGTTTTCTTCCGGTCCTTATCTCAACACATGAAGCCTTCATTAAATTTTTCTCTCCTCTGCCCAACTGTTGCAAGGGAGGGTGAGTGAGTGGCTTTTGTGGGTGCCTGGTCTTTAGCCAGTATCAAACCACGACATGCTATCCTTACAAATAACCTTCTTCTGAGTTTGGTACAAGCCCACCATCTAATCTACTATTCAGGCAAAGATTTCAGGTTTTCAATTTTCTGTTTCCTGGATAATGAGCACTATGCTCTGTCCTTTATCCTTTCAGTGGGCTGAACTGGGAGTCCTCATTTATTATCTTTGGAGAGTAGTAATAAAAAGATCATTCTATACCTAAGGTTAGTTTACCTCTCAAGGTTGCATGCTCAGTAATGCAGGCAAACAAGACAGACCATTTTCACAGCTTTCAGCTTACCAGGATCCCCAGGGCACACACAGCACCAACTGCAATTAGGAACTTGCAAAGAGACATGGAACTGAAGTGATAATGCTCCTCAGAATGAACTGACGGTAGGTGAGGCGGCTAGGGAACAGACAAGTCATTGGTAAGTGAGATTGCAAGAAACAAAATAAAGCTTGGACCTCCTCTCAAACTTCCTCTGCCACAGCCTTGTTAGGTCAGTGACCATCACAGAGACAAATAATCCTGGAGGAAACTGAAAAAGATGGCACAGCATCTAATAGGGTTGGTTGCTCTTGCAAGCTTCCTGAATGGCCCACAGCAACAGTTTGGTGAGCTTCAGCACAGAGATACATCCACCAGATTGCCTTTTTATACTTTAATATCTAGAAATTGACTTTTCTTTATCTAAAGCCTCTAGAGTTGCAGAATGAACTTGAAAGCAGGACTGAATGTAAACCAAGAAGAGATGGCTGCCTGAGTTCACAGAAGAAAGCAGTTCTGCATGGCAATAATCAGTGTGAGTGATAATTCAGATGCACATTGTAATGCTTCATATCTTTGCATTGCTATTAAATTGTAGATCAAAGCATGAACAAACTTAGAAAATTTAAACTATTTATATGCTTCTTATTGGTGAACATGGCAGAAACAGTGCTTTTGCAACATTTTCCCTGCTGTATTTGAAGAATTGAGCACAACAGAACTTCTTGAAAGCACAGTAAGCATGTGTGGCTAGTTCAGTAAACAGAGACTCTCTCATTTGGTGTGTCATGCACCTAGCCTAATCTGCTTGTGACTGTCGTGACAATTGTAGTAGTTCCCTTTGCAGTCACCCCTCCCTACCCAATTCTCTCTCTGGCCCTAACTCACATTTGTATTTAGGATTTAGCATCATGAAGTTCCTGCAGAGTCCTTTACTGTTTGTTACTGCCTCTATGTACATCAAACAATGAGGAAATAAAAAGAAAGTAATGCTAATATCCTCCTTAGATCTAAGCAAGATTTTCAGCTTAAAACCATCATTACAGAAAATTCTTGGTAATGGACAGAAAAAACCCAATACTTGAAATATCATTTTGCTTAAAAGGATTTTTTTCCTCTTTCCTCTCTTTTTTGTCTCAGAATTTCGAACTAAAAGAGAAAAGTACCACAAATTCAGTTTCTTCATGAAGATGCTCCATTTGCTCCTACACTGAAGAAACCCCTCAGAGATGTACCGTATTTCTACAAACACAGTTACTAGCTGTGAAACAGCTGGGATATGGACAACAAGGATAAGCAACAACATTGAATAATCAAAAGGTCAATTCAAGAAGACTTGGAAAATTGGTAAGGGAAGAAAAGGGAAAATATAGCATCTCTGTAGGGTTTCAACACTTCTATTAAAATCCCACCATCTTCCTGACCTCAAGAAATTTGAGGAAAGAATTACCCATCTCAGAGATACAGATTCTTTTACTTCCCAGTATTTTTCTCTTTGGTGAAAAGGAAAGCTCAATAGCTTTTGAAATCTCCCTCTCTTCTACACTGAGAGGAAAATAAAGGCAAAGTGACAATAAGATGCAGAAGAATTAATAAGCATTCTAGCAGTCAGGATGCAGGCTTTGTGTTTACATGGAAAGGAGGAAAGTGCATTTGGTAGAATAGGACTGATTCAGAGCAGAAACTGCAAACACTGACATGAGCCAAATTTTAGATTGTGTAAAATGTGTGGGAGTAGTTCTCACTCTCCAGTTCCTTTCTATAGGAGCTCTAAATAACAGCTCACAATGACTACAGATATGTCAGTTCATACTTATGTAACAAGACTATTTTCTTGGTGGTATTACCAGAGTTCATGGGAGGTATTAATTTGTGCTAGAAAGGTACTATATAATAAACTGCAATTCATCACCTCAGAGCGAAAATGTCTGTCCAATGAAGGAACAAGTAATTGGGGTTAGAATTTAGGATTGCACTGGGAGTAAATTATAAACTCCTTGGAGCACCTTTGGTTTCCTGTGTTGTGTTTATAACACTAAGAGTAATTGAGCATTTCTGCCTAGTTATGCTTCATCAGCACTGCCACCACAGACATCAGCACCCATGGGAAACTTCACAACACATATGCAGTCTGAAATGAATAATCTCCTCACTCTTATAAAACCAGCATTATTATATAGCACTGATGAAAGTAATCCACAAAATGAAACCATGTAAATACTTCCTTTATAACAAAGCTGCATTTAATTGAGGTTGGGTTCTGTTCTTAATTACTGGTGAAATTGTACTGTCACTCTGATCTCAAGCAGTTTAAGCATGATGATGTTACATATGACAACAATTGTCCTTCTATTTTCAGCCCATATTTTAGCACTTGGCATGGACAAATGCGACTGTTATCTCTGTTTGAAAACTGCAGAACAAAATTTTGTACCCACAGAAAAATAGAATCTTACCTGTTCCCTGCAACACCTTCAAAAACAGCAAGTTAAATATATTGCATTCTTAAAACACAATTAAAGAAAGTGAAAAACTGACCTCTTGCCGTTTGAAATTTTGAACATATTCTTCAAACTGTTCATCTTTAGTTTCATCTGCTTTTCCTAGTTTTTGAAGAACCTATAATGAAAGGAATAAGGAATAATTTAATATTTATGACACAAATCAAAACATCTGCTACTTTTAACATTCTGTTCTTGCAGTTAGACATAAATAGCATTTTTCTCTTGGGAGTGTTTTGTGCTCTACAATTTCCAAAATTTTCACACAAGAAACTATTCTGTCAAAAAAAAGAAAAAAATAATTAAAAAAAGAAAGCAGGAGTTATGTGGGGTGTGTGTGTGTAAATATACTTCCAGGTATGGAGTCCTTGGGGGAATGGTTCTTGTTTTTTCAAAGCAAGAAAGAATGAGAGAATTCTGCTAGCACTACAAATTGTCCTCCAGTTCAGACAAATAAAGAAAAAAACCTCATCAGGTTTTTCTTCTCATTACATTGAACAGTATTAACATTATTCTTATCTGCATGATTTTCAACATAAAGTCATAAAAATTAAAGAACTGCAAGGCTGATGCCTATTTAAAACATAGCGTTCATTTTGCTCCCCTCATTGATTCATAAGTAGATTGTCATCCACTAGATAATAAGCATTCTACAATAGTTCAGCAATAAAGGCTATTCAATCAGGAATCTCAAAAGTAATTTGACGCAGCTACACTTTGCACTGCATTTAACCGCAATAAATGCATCCTATTATTAAATCCCATTGCTATCCATTCATTATAATACTGAAGACTTAAACATAGCTGCAAATAGACTTCACCCTACTTTTAAAGCAATCTCCAAATCTTTACAGAGTACTTGCTTATAGGAGTGAACCATCCCACAGTTTGATTGCTCTCCCATTACAAATTGATCAAACGATCTATTTGCACAGTTTATAACAAAACCAAACTAATTAAAACAAAACCAAAACAAAACCCAGAAGCCCCACAAAATTGAAACAGTAGCAATTAGCAGATGCTATGAATACACATATAAACATTATAACCTATTCTTCTCAAAACAAAGAATGTACAGCTCCAGTACTACTATATTCTTTCTCAGACCACCTTCTTCTCCCAAGTCCAGCCAGCCTCACAGCACAAAATCAGGCTGCACAAAGGGGTGATGAGCATTGCTACTGTGGAAACCAGAGGTCAAGATAATAATGAAGGTGACGCAATGCCATCTGTGGACATGGATTTGACATAATTACAGCAGAAAGAATGAAAGAAAGATATCAGAGAAGAAAAAAAATATATAGACTACCCTTTTGCTGCCAATAGCTATGTTCATTTTCTGGCACGTGGGCATTTTTAGTTGCCTTTAAGACAGTTAACGAGTCCCAAAAGCCTCATACACTCTTATCACCAACCTCTTCATAAAATATTAATAAGTGACACAGAGAATTATAAAGAAAAGTCATTTAACATTTTGAATCACCACAGGCCTTCACATTGCTCCTTGTTACCAATGAGCCAAACAGGCTGCCCACAACTGTGGCACAGCTCTGATCTTCACCAGGGGGCTTTCTGAAAATCCAACATGTTTTTTTCAAAGAGGTGGTGGCCAGGTTAGCCTCCTGGTCATGGCAATGCATTCAAACCACATTTGAAGCAAGAAGCATGTTATCTGTAGTATGAGCATTCATAACACAGATAACAAACTACAGCATCAAAAGTTGTCATGATAGACTCTTTTTTTTTTTTTTTCATATCAATGGCACACATCCACATTTTCAAATGTGCACTCAGGCCCAATAGTGCAAGGCTCAGAAGGGAACAACCTCCCACAGCACCTACCTCCTACGGTTTGGGGTTTTTTTATCCTGTCTCCAACTTTCCATTTACATACAGTTATTTAGCTGAACCAAGATGCAGTGTTACAATTTAGCCTCTACAAACACCAACCCTAATCTAAATACAGATCATTTATAACATAGTTTCTCAATTTTCCCAATGCAAATCAGAACTATAGATACGTCATATAGTTGGATCTAAAAGTTCCAAGCCCGAGACTAAAGAAACTTTCCCTCATGGAAGTCCTGCAGCTTATGCCATGTACATAGATAACTAGAGTTCACTTACTCTTTTGCTAAAAGCAATCCTAATCCCATCCCCATATAGAGATGGTGGAGCAGACTGGGGCTAAAGTAAACTATTCCTCATAGGTTCTTATAGATCCCACCCATATAACTCCATGGACTAATGAATGTGTAGCTCAGCCTTTTACAACCAACATATTCACAAGTTTACCATTGGTAGTCTAAACAGAAAAGTGACAGGTTGACAGTTGTAGAACTGATCTACCTTTCAGCTCTTGTTTGTGCACTTCTGTCTCAAAGTGGAAGTCGCTTGCCAAAAGAAGTCTTTAGTTTATAGTTTATTTTTGCTCAGTTATGTCAGCACCTATAGGGTGTTTTTGGGGTAGGGCTAAAGGTGGATGAAGGCTTGTCTGCCTTACCTGTGGGTTACTCTAACTCCACCACCCCCACCTCATGGACAGGCTGAAATAAATGTTAAGCATCTTGTTCATCTTGTTCTGTGGAATATCTGGGTTAAAGTCAGGGCTTGGTCTATGGCTAAGGTTAGGAAACGGCAAGTAGCACTAGGTTTAGAACAACAGAAAATAGACTTGAAACACACAGGTCATTGGAAAGCATCTAATGGTTCTTAATGGTAAAGGCTGTGCTCAGGAGCAGCAAGTGCTTAACCTCCTCCTTAAGCTTTAGTTTGACCACCCTTCTAGATAAGAATTAACTTTAGTAACAGGAATAGCTCAGTTTATTTATTGGTGGTCCGTGTGGACAGGTGAAGGATAGATGGATTGTGTTTCACAGAGGACTTGGAGGGCTCTGCGACATGCTAAAGAATGGAAATCTAGACTGATAAGTGGCTAATATTTTACTTTAGGCCCAAGTGGTAAGTAATCCATATTATGGATTTGAATTCAGGTTATTAGGAATTAAAAAAAAAAAAAAAAGCAGAGGAATAAAAGATCTTGAACATGTGGTGGCCTGAAGGGCTTGAGTGAATCTAGAACTTAGTGAAGGCAAGTGGCTAGCATTTTTTTTTCCTAGTATACCCATACAGAGAAATAAAATTTGAGGTTGAGAACATCTTTCAATGTATATGTAAAGTCTGTATCATTTACAATAAAATAAATTTTAAAAATTAAAGAAATGGACACAAACTGAATCTCAATAAATGTTCTATACTCAAGTTTTTTGTAATCTTCTGAAGACTGTATAAAATAGTTGATGAATATGTTCACCCTAATAAAATAAAACAGGATAAAAGCTACCTAATTTAATATAATTAAAATAACTCAGCTATCACTAAACTTTCTCTTAAAATGACTAAGAATGATTTTTTAAAAAGTATCTAAAATGAGTGTCGGTGTTAATCCAACATGTTGCTAAGAATACATGAACTAAATAGTTAAGTCCAATTAGCATTGAGAATGAAGTAAAAGCTAAATTTAGTAAAAATTAAATTTAGATATGGTCAAGTAAAAACATGTAGAGAGGAATTGCCAGGGAATGTGGTACTGACATAAGATATGGCAGATTCTACACTAAGACACAAAATTTGTGTAAGAACATCAATCATGTCTGATGTAATTTATAAATGTCATCAAGAGTTCTTTCATTTGGGGCTGCTGAATCTTCAAAAAACTTTCAGGTGATGTAAGATTAAGCAATATGCCTTTAGTTATTTAAGTGCCTTTATTTACCGTATATTACATTCAGTTTTATGAGGATCTTGAATTCAACTGACGAATTTTAGAATTATTATAATGTGAATGCTGTTAAGTGTATGCAACATACTGAAGAAACTAATATAGTAAAATAAACTACAGATTAGCTTGAGAAAGCTTGATTACACTGAAAACTCTTGTCTTGAGGCAAGAATTTGAGGCAAGTAAGTTTTACTGCTTACTGAGACTACCACCCTGAGAGGCCTAGCCATCATCTCCTAAAAAAGTTTTTAAGACTATGGCAATTCAAGGAAAGAAAAAAAAAGGAAGAAAAAACCCCAATGCTGAAACTGATTCTTTGATGTAAACTGTGGCCACCCAGGAGCTGCCTCAAGGGCAGCTCAGCTTCTTGCAGAGCAGCAGCAGGGTGGACGGGAACTGACCTCATCAGACATCCCAAGATACATCACCTCCAGGCACACATCAGTATTCTTAAAGAACAACCAACATCTTTAAAACCACTCAGGGCAGGAAGACTTGACTGCTTAGACAGACCTACACAGGAGAAGACTTCATCAGAAATTCACAGGATCATTAAAATACTGAAAAAAATTAAGCTAAGCTAATTTGCCAAAAGTAGTACAATTTAGGGTATAACAGAATAACCCCAGAAAATCAAGACAAACACTTATGGGAGTTCAAAACCATTGTCATAGACTCTCTGTCCAAATTTTTTTTGAGAACAGGAAAGTGCTCTGGATCTCAAGAAATGCAGACTCATGCATCCGTAACACTGTTCCACAACAGTTTACGACACCATTCCACAACACTTTTTTTTAACCTAATACCATACTCTTCTACAACCTGCAAAGGAAATACTAGGGCTGCATGACTAATATGTGTAATTTTCCAGAGGAGTTTCAAGATGGTACTTCTGGGCAGAAATTGGTTAAAATGAAAACCATCCATGCAGGAGAAATAATTTTAGAGTTATCGTAGTGCAAAACATCATATGGATATCAGCAAATGCTCAAAAAATTTAAAGAAGTATTTGGCCAATATAAAATAGAAGCTTTGAAAGGAGCTTCTTATGATACACACCAATGCTTATCTGGCATTTAAAAAAACCAGAAACACAAAGGGTTAAGTTTAAAGTAAGCATGACTGCATTTTAATTTAACCAACTATGAAGTAGTATATGTCAACTCATAAAGCAAAAATACAAGGCCCTGTTATAAATAACTATGTAGTTATTATCTTTTGCTATAATTAGCTTTTGTAAATTATTTTGATATAGTACAGTTTGTAATCTCTTTTCAACTGCTTCTGATATAGTATAATTTGTCAGCCTTTTTTGGTTAATACCCTAATCCCTGTGTAGATTGTATATCTTAGTATGATAAATATATATTATAGTTTAAGCTTTTGCAAAATATTAAAATAGAGGATATGTACTGTGTATTATAACATTAACTTTTTCAGAAGCAATTGTATTTGTAAAGTAATAATGAATGCCTTTATTTTTGTAACTAACTGGCAATAGTGAAATAGCTAATGTTGATTGAAAGTACTTGTAAAGATAGGTAGAATGTCTGTATGGTAAGATAACATTGAACAAACTAGGCAAACAACACCCAAAGAGCAAAAAGGAATCTACCACTGACCCTTCGGCTATCAATAACTGTCAAACAACAGACCAGGGGGCCTTGTGAGGAAATAAAATACAAGACTCTCAAAATCACACCTGCATTGCAGCATGTACTCTAAGAAGATAAGGTCAGGGGTCAAACTAAGATAAAGAATTCTCAGAACATGTAAACTCAAAGGAATGTTTGAATATGTATAATCGCCATTAATATGCATTTGACCAATGCAATAAGAAAGTACATAAGAAGAGTTGTTATAGTTAGTGGTGTGCTTCTGACAGCTTCCTGAGCACCCCAGTGCTGGATACTGTCCCTCTTATACCTTATTAAACTTTCAAAAACTTCATAGAGTGAGCCTTGTTTCTCACAGACCCAAGCTTACCAGAGCCTGACAGCAATTCCAGACAGACAAAAAACTCCATCCACCAATCATCTTGCCACAAGCCAGCCATCTCCTCTCACCAAAAAACCCTACACAAGCACCTCCATGTTTAAAAAGACAATTATTTTCATTCAGTGGGATGCTATACAAAGTGACCAATATCAAAACTATAAAACAGTGTCAAAGTAGGAATCTTAAGCATGGTCCATGATTCCCAGCTGGTATTTAAGAAGGGTAGGAACAAAGTTTAAGAAACCCTCTTTGTTCCAGAAATAAAAGCTATCTAGGAAGATAACATAGAAGTCTTAACCCCAGTACAGAAATAATTTCAAAACTTATATACTGACTCCCACTCAAGCATGACAGCAAGGTGTTAAACACAAGAAACAGAATACTCAAGAGTCATTGAAGCCACACAAGATTCTGATCTCCTCGAAGTCACCAGAAGGCGGTGCTGAAGTGAAAACAGGGAGAATCATTATAAAGATGCTGCTTAGTTGTTCTGCTGCAAAGAGGGGCAGGAAGAGACAGTGCAGTAGATTACAAATATGTAAGTATTAAGCTTATGGACCTGTTTGTTTAGTCCAGCTAATAACAAGCCTCCTCTCCAAAGAGGTAAAATTCATATCTATCTACTCAAGATCTAGTTGGGTGGCATTTAATAATAAATAATAAAACCAGTCTTTCTGTCATGATGTCAAAGTCTATGGCCTCCATTTCACTTCAGCACTGAAATCTCAAAATATGGTCAGTAAAAAAAGATTGGCATTAATATGGGCATTAAGATGGGCATTTTCAATACTGTTTCCTTGTAGGATTAAAAATTGGATGGATTTTCATTATTAGAAAAATGGTAAGATTTTTTTAAAAACCTGTTAATTTTTTCTCTAGTGCTGAACACACCTAGTAAGTATAAATTACCATTTTATGCACAGTTAAGATTCCTGTGTCTGAAATAGCATAGTGTATTGTGCAGTTTCAGATCTGCTATGAATATTTTGATTTCTGCATAGGTTTAATGCAACAAGCTCAATGGCTTTTCTTCTCTAAGTGGTTGACTGTAGCAGGCACAGGGCTTGCTAGGGCCCCGTGGAGGGCCAAGGCCTAAAGAAAGGAAATGCCAAGTCACTGTGAAAAGGCCAGAAGCCCCTCTCTTCCACCTTTCTTACCTCTCTGTGACCCCATGGGTTACTTCTCCTTAACCCCTGCTACTGGACAATTTCTGATCCCTTCTAACCCTATATAAGGGGCTGTTTTAGCCCATCATGGAGAGAAGAGCCATCACTGGAACCCTTCACAGACCCCCCAATAAAACCATTGCTGTGGAACTCCAAGGCTGCCTTCTCCTCTCTCTGCGTTTGCTTACTGACTAGCTAGCGAGGCTCCTTACCAAGCAAAGAGCTGGAATCCTAAGAGAGCTGAATCACTAAGAGCTGACATCACTTGAGCTTGCTAAGGTTGCCTGAAGCTAAGAGCAGCTTGGGTATTCGGACAGTCAGTCTCCAAAGCACTGAGATATCTGGCCTGTGCTAGCCTGCCTACTTGGGGGCAAACGAATCTGGCAGGAAGCTGGCTACCAGCATAGTTGACTGAATTTCATACTCTCCATACTATACAGTCACATGCTTTCCAAAAACACAGCCTTGCCCTTTTACTCCTGCTCCTATTTCACCATTGCATCCCTGCAAAAACAACAGCTGACAGTGAAATGTTTGCTGAACCCTCTGTTCTCAATAATATCTGCTGCAAAGTTGTGGAAAAAAATCCCTTTGCCATTGACAGACTCTCAAAAGCCTGAAAACCTGATTAATACAGAACAATGGACATTTTCAGATGAAATTTTTACCAAAGAAAATGCAGAAAGACACTACAATAAAGCTCTTCACTTATAATCAATTACTTTGTGAGGTGCTGGTTTCTGTTACTAATCTTAATTAATGAACATAGCTCAGGTTTCCAGATCAGTTTTAGGCCATCTGTGGTTACCAGTTTTGTTTTCTGTACACAGTGGCACTACTAATGACATGCAGAACAACTGAATATTCATCAAATTACAGAAAATCTTCACTGTCCTATATTATTACTGTACTGGCAATGGTTCCCCAGACACCTCCTAGACCTTCTCTTACACTGGGTACAATAATGCTAATTTGTCCACCATTTACAGTTGAGTTTTATTGCTCAGGTTTGACACAGTGCATCATATTCTAGAAGAAAGGACATCACAGTAAACTGCATTTGGGAATGTATCATTTAGTGGCATAATGCAGCCCCACAATTGCTATCCTAATGTATAACATAGGCAATTTCTGCTGTACAAAGTTAAAAAGAAGTCGTATCCTGAACTGCATGAATGCATGAAATATGACCCAAGTAATGGAAGAGGGAAGCTGCTAGATACCAGGCACTCTCCAGTATGGAAGAGCATAAAGACAACTCTACTGGTCAGACTAATTGTCCATGTAATATGGATCTAACCTCTAACAAATCTCTTTCCAAACCCCCTCAAAAGAAGATGACAAGGGAAGATACATGACAACTGTACAGTGATGCTACTTCAGAACCTTCTCCTAACCTCCTCTCTCTCACTAAAGCTGAATTTCAATGAATTGATGTTGTGTCTTCACATTTTATAGACCCATTTATTAGATTTTTCTTATTGAAGGACTGTTCTGCTGTTTGTGAAATTCTGATAAGGTATTCACTGCTTAAAGAAGCAGAAAGGGGTACTTCTCTTACAAATGCTTTTCTTTTGTTAATTTATTGTAAGCTTTTGCTTGCTGGTGCTTTGAGTATTGTAAAATACCATGATGCACTGGAACAGTTTGCTTAAAAAATGAGAAGAGTACTGAATAATATCCAGACAAGCATCATCCACTATGATAAGCTACATTCTCATAATCAAAATTCAAGAGGGAAATGCAGCCTAAAGGACAAATGTGAACCTTATGCAATGAGAAATGATCATAGTAATCTTTCTGAAAATCACAGAATCTAATTGTTCATCATTGCCCAGATAATATAAAAATTCTCTAAAGAGATCCACAAAATAAACAAGATTATGATTATTTCTGGAATGAAGCCACAGACTTCTACCTTAGTCCTTGGTCATTTGGTTAAAACCAGAAAGAACTTTACAGAGGACACTGACCTGCATATTGCAGTGTACTACAATATTTTCTTTGCAACATCCAGCAAATTTTTTTTACTGGAAGTATGCACCTTTGCAAAATTTAACACAATTGCAGATGGTTACTGTTCAGCATTAAGTGTGACCCTAAGAGATCCAGCAGTAAAACTTAGCTGGGCAGTAGAAGTACAAGGAGACTGAAGGATGAGCTTTTAAGTTTACAAAGGCCTCATTTTGCTTATAAGAAGGGAAGGAATACTAACAGCTATGTCAGTATACTGTTAGGGACTTCTGCTTTTCTTTTAAGAACTTAACAAGACGTAATGCTGTGGGGTCCCATGTGATAAGATGGCTCATCAGATACTCTGTATTCTGAACAGTGCTTATCTCCAATGGATGTGAAAACCCATACAGGTTCAAACAATAAAGAAGCAGTTCCCTAGACTGTGTGCGAGGCTAGCCTGTATAACAGAGGACAGCATCATGGTAGAGATGCTGGAATGGTGCATGGCAGGTGATTTTCATAAATTGTAGCTTAAACAGGAAAACAAAATGGAAGGAAACAATAAACAACATAGATCAAGATATAGAGAGAAAAAAAGAGTGAGAAATCAAAGAAGGAATTAAGTGGGAGTGAAACAATTATGAGAGAATAGAGACCAAGCTGAAAACAAAGAATCAGCTTTGAGAAATCACTGGTTTGATTCATTTGCCTTCCCACGGTCATCTCAGATCACACAGGATATCTCAAACAGCTCTGTGCAGGTGGCAAACATGACATGGGATAGGAGCTTGAGGCAAGGCAGGATATAACTCAAGCAGCCTATGTGTGGGCTGCTGAAGTGAACTATTAATAGCATAGCAACACCTATGCTCCTCAAACTTTTGGGTTTTCCGTTTCCTCACAAAATTGCTTAATGCAATAATAGTGCATTTTTTGGTCACTTTATCATTGGGCAAAAAATGTACAGAAAAGGCAAGGAACTTCTACACCAAGTTCAGAGAATTATACTCATGGCAAAATCTGATTATTCTAGATTAGCATCTTGACCTCTGGGCCATTCTCCTGTGAATAGCAGTACAGAAATCTGCTGTGTTCAGAATATCTGCACTAAAGCAATACAGAACAGAAAGAATGAGACAAAAAGGAATCTCAAAGAACTGCAAAGACAATCTCTTTGCCCTACTCTGCTTATATGAGTTGCTTTCACACTTCTTGAAAAGATTGATTACTTCTTATAATTGAACAAGGTCAAAATTTAACTGTCAGAATAATTAGCAGTGATATCCTTGGCTGAATTTCTGTGTCCTTTACTACATCCCAAATAAAGCAAAACTCTGCTGACTTTAAAAAAAAAAAAAAAAGAAAAGAAAAAAAAAGAAAAATAAAAAATACTGTCATCTGTTTTTTCTGCCTGTACTTACTAATGTAGCTGAAAAGTAACTGGATAGCTTTCTAAAAGTGATCAGTGTGTCTCAGCCTTTGGTGTACTAGCTGTGCACTCAGATTCACACTCTCCTCATTACTTCTTATTTTGCTCCCTCTTACCAGTTCCTCCACTTTCTTACTACCCTTTGGTTTATCCTCTACCCTTACTGTTGAGCAGACACTTTCCTTAAAACTGCTTCCTCCAAAAAACATCAACAATAGAAGAAATGCTTTATTTACTGCCTTTGATAGCATTTCAGTTTGTTCATGTGACAATTTCATTTACCTGATCTACTAACTTTTGAGCTGCAAGCTTTTCAAAGTAAGAGACTATCTGAACTTCTGCCCCTTATAGTACTGAAGACAAGGGGACCATCCTCTCAACTTTTTTGAAGATCCTACCAAAAAACATCAATTATAATTTAACTTCTGATGGCTATATTTACTTGGTGACCAGATAGTTCTTTTGCTGTCTATTTACTTGATACTTCTAGTCCTTAGGAATGAGGGAAAAAAAAGGCTTAAGCAGCCACTTGATAAACTTTCTTCCACTATATTTCCAAGGAATAAAAAGCACAGAATTAAAAACAAAACAACTGCCATTGACAAAACTTCAATTTGAAACTTTTCAAATTAGATTTGGATTGTTATTTAAAAATTAAGTAATTGCCTATATAGAACTTTTTAAAAATATGCTTCTGAGATCTTGTCAGAGGAACATAAAAATCAACTACAAAAACACTTAGCACAAAAATCTTTTTAAGCTGGATGCAGCCACAATGCAATAAACAATTAGTTCTCCTGTACAGAAGGACTGCTAAGGCTCATCCTTGAGCAAGTCAACTAAGACAATTTATTGTACCAAAGACCTCTGCAGTGATATCTAACAAACAGTGTGGTAATTCTAAATTAAAATTTCTTTTTCTGAGCAAAGAAGAGATATATATAAGTTACATTTCTAATTTATCTGTAGCTAACACATTTCTTAATCAAACATTCAAATTCTACCTAGAAAAAGACAACTTTGTCCTTTACAGACTGTCTCTTTAGATTTATCACAGCACTATGTGTTGTTCTTGGCTGTTGGCAGTTTAAAAAAAAAAAATCAAACAAAAAGCTTTTCAGTGACATGGCCAAATAAAAAGATCTCATTCAATAATTCAGTATAACAGGCCTTTAAGTGCACATGGATCCTCCCACTGTTTAGTTCCACAGGATATATATAGCAGAGTCTCATTTATTCAGCTCTGATGATACCATGTCAGAGGATAACAGAATTTAAGGAAACTAGGCTTTCATTTTCAATAGTGATGCTTTTTCAGGCTATTTCCCCTTTTCTCAGTTCCAAGATTAGTGAAAATATTTCCTATTGCTCTTGGTTAAAATAAAACAGAATCGATTTTTAATAAAATAGATGGATTTTGGTATAAGTAGGTAAGAAACATTCCTGGCAAAATATGTTCTTTCAGTAGAATGATATGAAGTTGGTAAGTCTTATTGATAGCATTATATGTATCTCTTGATTACTTCTCATCACAGAAGGCAGATAGAGGTAATTTATGAATGACAACAATTTCTTCAATGTAGAGGAAGAACCAGATACTATTTTTAAAGAAATTTTCAGAATGGCTGGAAAAAAATTATAAAATATATATTTTGATTTGATATAATACATTTTTCTAATGATTGCCTGTAAGACTATAATTAAACACAAAATTACATTACATCAGTAACTATGCAGAAGTGATGCCAACTAGAGACAAGATTACAGCCATTCATGGCATGGGTAAATTAACAGAGCTCACTTATTTCTCATCTCACAGTGTCAGTCAAAAGCTAACAGGTTAATTTATTTTCCTTCCACTTACATCACTATTTCTACAAGAAAGGCTACCAGTGTTTTTTTGTCCTATCAGTTTGGCTTCTGAATTAGTCCATATGCTCAAAGTAGCAACTCAGATGCCTGATCTTGACTGCCTCCTCCAGTCTGATCTGTGACATTTCCACAGATACTTCTTGGAAATGAATTAGCTGAGGCTAGAGACACCCACATTTGATCCAGCATGCACTGAAGTGAAGATGCTGCTCACCCAGAGGCTACTTCATGTCCAGCAAGGATGGAATTTCTCACTGAAGACTCAGGTCAACCTTCATAACAGAACTGATATAGTGGAGCTCTGGGGAAACAAAACCAAATGTTTCCAGCATGGTTTGGTAGCTTGCCAACAACATATTTCACCACCTGTTAAGACACTCTCATGTTATGCCACATATAGCAATGCAGTAAATGAAGATATCTTTGTCTAGTGCTTTGTGAAACATTTTCCAGATTGACGCTCATCTATGGAGGAATTTACTGTTTCATGACAGATCATGAAAATATTGCACATTAAATATCAGTGATGTGCCTGACATGGCAAATGTTGCTGATGAGGTACTTTTTACCACTGGGATGCTCGAAAACCCCCTCCTCTTTCCTCATCTGAAGGAAGGCAGTGACACTGATGGAACACTCCCAGATAACTTTCATTCTTCTCTAGATGGAATGATAAATAAGTATTTTTCAAAAAATTGAACTCCCAAAAGTATGAAAATTTAGATAGAACATATATACTTGGTTCAGAAAATCTAACAACTTGGGAAACCTTTGAAGCCAGCCAGGTGTCTCTTCCTTTTTTAAAAACAGCTTTGTCAGAAATGCATTGATCCAAAAGAGATTTATTTCAGACTGATTAGAAGAATTTGTGAAGGCATAGTCTCCTAACAATCACAAATTTCCCAAGATCATCTCCATAAACTGGCATTATCTGCTAGCTAGCCAGGTATTTCTGAAGAAAGTTACCATATTTCCTTCTCATTGCTTTTCAGAATTATTCAGCATTTTTGCATTACTGAAGGTCAAACATTGTAATGTTAAAGTATTCTAAGGCTGTTCAGCAAACATACTATATTTCTACTTTTCTTGTTAAGTTCTATTAAGGATAAGCTTGCCTGTTCTTAGGAGTTTATGTGTATCATTTCTTCATGCTGACCCCAGGTCATGGACTTTTAGTTATCAGAAAGGAAAAAAGCACTGAAGTGATGCTGAGATCATCAAGGACTACCAGCAGTGGAGGTGCCAGTGCTCCAGCTTTGACCTTTGAGACACTGTAGACAAGTAGGATTTCATCCTCTCCCATGGAGCTTGGGGAATGAAACTCCAGAATTAGCCTTCAGAGCTGCTGAACATGGAAGTAGATGCTCAGATCAGCGGCATGCACAGTACATATAGGGTCCCCTTTTTAGAGAAGTCTTTTCTTTGCAACATCAGTCCCCTTCTACTTAGCGTGCTGCTGTGAAAACAACCCATTTAGGAGCTCTCTAACAGTCAAGCTTTCCAGGCAAAAAGAGCTCCAGAAAAGGAGCCTATCTGTCAATGATGGAAAATAAATGGTAGGAGGAACACTGTTTTACTGCAAGAGAAGCAATGTTCTTCTGATGATACTGTTCATCTGGAGCAATATTCTGATGCCTTTTAATGGTCCTTATTAAGACAAACAGCAAGTCAGAGGAACATACCACAGTGAGAGCAAGATGAACAAGGAGAAAAATTCAGGTTCTGGACAAAAAACATTTTAAATACAGAAAGAGGACTAGAACAGGTAAGAAAAAAAATATCACAAATTCAGTTAGGTGTAGGAGATTTGGAAAACATCACTTCCATAATTGAGAGAAAATAAAATAACAGTGGGAAGCTGTGGCCTTATAACCTGTTAGTGCAGTCACCAAGGCATGCTGGAGAGAGAGCAGCAGCAAAGACAAGCCTTAGCAACCCTTATCAGCAAGTCTGGTGCTGCAAGTCCAGTTATGCTCTTCAAAAGCAAACTCTGTCCACTGACACTGAAGCTATGTGTCAATGAACAGCACAACAGAAATGTCTCACCACACGTAAGATGGAAGGAAATTGGCACATGCTACAGACTATGAAAGTCACTGGTACATAGTGAATTCAGCTGCAGGGAAGAGAATGCTAAGCAGATAATCATTGGCACATTAAGTGTCATGGACCAGCATGGGAGCGTGGCAAAAAATTCTAGTCTTTCTCTTGTTCTCCTGTCCTACATCCAGTGGCAAATAATTGGAAAAAGTGATGACCATTCTTTTTTAAAGAGTGTTTTCATTTCTGCCTTTGGTCAATGCTTTTCTATACTAGCCAAATGCTCTGACTTCAACCTTCCATTGTGGCCAAGTTTACTTATGTTCAACTCTTTTCTTGGCTTTTGTCTAGACTCTTTCCAACTTCTCTTATAATAATATGCCTAAAAATGCTTGATATATTTTAAAATCAGAGGTAGAAAAAATTTGTTAAGCACTGAAAATCAGCTTACATGTGAAAATGGATCAGAAAATGCTCCCTGACCTGAAAAAAATATTAAACTACAGCAGTTTGATATTCAGGACTAAATCCTATGAAAAAAAACACTGCACATGTCTAATGAAAAAGTTACACATTCCACAGTGTCTTGTTCATTTGGAGCTCAAATATACAGTCAGTCTTAATACTCCTATCCACCATGATCACTAGAATAAATAACATTTGTCCAAGCACCTTTAAAAATCACTTCAGGATTGGATTGTAACACCCTAATTTCTGGAGGAGAAAACTGAGGTACAGGAATTGATTAAGCAGCTGCGCCAGCCTTTAATTAATCGTGCCATATACCAAAGGGACAGCTTTAATGTAGATGTTGTGCATCAACACTGTCCCTAAACAACTACTGAACAACACAACTACAAAAGCAAATATAATAAATATATAAATGTCCACATCTCATTTATTTCACTCAAATAATTAAATTTGTGGATCTGAATGTGTGAGAAAGAGAAGCAGGATTAGTTTCTTTACCACTTCCCAAAATAAACCAATACATATGGCAACTATTGCCTAATATTATCTATCATACCTACTTAAGCTGTCATATTTCATGTAGCAAAAAGTTAAAATTTAAAGATGCTGGTTCAAAACCAACTTAATCAAAGCTTACTGGAAATTCTCTAAGTGTAAAATCTGATTTTTTTTTTCCTTCGTCTCTGAAACTTTCAGCTGTGTAAAATAGCTCCTGCAGCAAGTAATTTCTGAACAAAGACATGTTTTAAGTGATTTTTATTAAATGCTTTCATAAAAGATGCTTTTCACATAATGAACTATAATGACTTTAAAAGGCAAGTAGAATTGTAGGCATTTATAAATATAAATTAAATTCTGCCACCTAATAAAACATTAGAAAAGCATCACAGTCATAACAATTTGTCCATTTATATAAATATAAATGAGTTTCTCTAGGAATACAGAAGTACCCCACAGGTGCTGAAGAGGAGCACTAGGAAACTCATGATGATTTTAGGTGACTTTAAAAACCTACTCGTTTTGTTATTTTAACACATGCATTGTTTCTGACTAACAAAGATGACTGACTTCATGCATGGTAAGAGCACAGAATCTGGTTGAATAACATGACTGAAGTTGCAGGGATAAATTGCGTCTGGAGGTATTTATCTCAGGTAGCTTCTGGATTCTCTTGACCAAGGAGATGAACCGTGTAGAGAGAAATGGTGTTTAGGCCTCAACCCATGTGCAGAAGAATCACAGTCTGACAGTCTTGTAGGAGGGGCATCTAGAAAATCAAGTCTTATACCAAAGACTTCATAGTATTCACATTCAGGGTGAATATTCTGATTTTCAGATAACTTATGCTGGTGCAAGTTAAGAGGAAAATAAACTACTTTATACAAAAGGAAAGAAACTTCCTTCTAAAACCCGCAAAACACAAACTGAAACAAGATCAGAGCCATTAATCATGGGACCATGGGATACTCTTTGCAAATCCTGTTTATGTGAGGAAAAAAGGTCATCTAGGTATTTGCAGTGATACAGTTGCTTACTCTGGAGGCAGTTTACATTCTTAAGATCATGGATCAGAGATCTCAAAAAGTTGTCAGGCCAGCTCTTTCCTCATGGGGTAAAGGTGCAAAGTGTTGGATTTAATTTTCTCCAATTAACTAATCCCTGCCTTGCTCATGAAATGAAACTGTTGCAGCAGTACTCTGACACCCAGTCTCCTTCAAAATGAGCAGATGTGGTGTTGCGTGTTTTAAAAGATTGTTAATGCTTGTTCTGTTAATTGTTTTCTGTTTGCAAATGGTTTGGTCCTTGGTTCCCCCTATGTGATCCCCTCACGATGGTTCCTTCCCAGTTGTTTACCACCTACCTTTCCTGCCAGTGGCCTGTCCCTCAGTGATTGCTCCTCTGCTCCTCCCCCTTCTGCCCTTATAAGGCTCTTCCCCTCCCTATGGTGCTGCCCACTCCCCCTGCCAGTTATTGTAACCACCCCCCATTTATTTCAAGCATTTTCTGTATCAATCCCTACCCTGTTATATGATTTGCCTCTGGGGCTTCTCCCCTCCTCTGTGCAATCCTCATAGATTCAGCTCCCCCACCCTTAGCTTATTGGTTGTTCTGTATCTCCTCCCTTAACACCCACTCCCTTTATCAGTGCCTCCTCAAGCCCTCCTCCTCTGACACTTGTCCCTGGACCTATCCGGGAATAAAGCTTCCTTGACACCCACACAAGTGTCCACTCTTTCCTTCCTTTACCTTGGGACTTTGTAGCCTCGCTCTCGCCTGCGCCACCCAAGCTGCAGATGGCACCACTACCAGGGGTCCACGAGGAGGACCCAGAATGGCCAATCTTGTAGCACCTCCAGCCAAGCTCTGAGAACAGCTAGCCAGCTTTGCCCAGCTCCTGTGGCTGCAGAGAAGGCTACAAGCAGCATTTGCTGCCATCTGAGAAGATGCAAAGACTGCATCTTCTCAACAAAACAACAGGTACTTTAGATAGCTAAAAGTTTGCAAACTTTAGAATGGGGTCATTACTCAGATTTCTTGTCACAGGAGCAGTTTGAATATCAAACAGTGAACTTTTATACTTTACAGCAAGTCCTGTTCTATATCAAGCTTCTGGGATCACCCCTGCTCTGATCTTGCATGTGGGATGCCCTCTGTAATCACAAGGCTATAAATCTGCAAGGACTGGACTGCTGCAAAGGATGTTTATAAGCTCTTCAGAAGGAACAGGTGAGGAAGGAGATGGCTCTGTAGATTAGGAAGAGCTTTGACTGGATAGAGCTCAAGGATAGTGAGGATAATATTGAGTGTCCCTGGGTAAGAATCAGGGAGAAGTCCAGCAAGGCAGACTTCCTAATGAGAGTCTGTTATAGACCACCCAACCAGGATGAAGAGGCAGATGAAGCATTTTATAAACAGCTGGCTGAAATTGCACTATCACTAGCCCTAGTTCTTTTGGGAGGTTGCAGAAGGTTCCTGGATTGTGTGGAAGATAACTTTCTGGCACAGCCTGGTAAGTGAACCTAACAAGGGGTGGTGCTCTGCTAAACCAGAGAAGATGGCTGGTGACAAATGTGGTGGTTGGAGGTGTCTTGGGCACAGTGGCTATGAAATGATGCTTTTTCATTCTCTGTGAAGTAAGGAAGGGGTCAACAAAACCTCTACCTTGGTCTTCCAGAGGGCAGACTTCAGCCTGTTCAGGACACTGGTTCTGAGATTCCCTAGTGAAACACCTTTAAAAACAAAGGGATCCAGGAAAGTTGGACATAAGAAAAGCATTGCAGAGGTGCAGGAGCAAGCTGTCTCTATGTGCCAGAAGGCAAGCTCTCAGGGAAGACTGGCCTGCCTGAATAGGGAGCTTTTGCTAGAACTCAGGAAAAAAAAACCCAAAAGGGCAGGCAAGTTAGGAAGACTACAAGGATGTCATTAGGTCATGCAGAGAGGAAATTAAAAAGGTGAAGGCTCAGCTAGAACTCGTTCTAGCCACTGCTGTGAAAGATAAAAAAAAAGTGGTTTTTCAAAATTAACAACAAAGTGATGGCCAAGAAAATTCTCCATCCTTTATTGTATGCAAAGTGGAATATTGTAATCAAGGATAAGGCTGAGACACTTAATGCCTTTGTTTGCCTCAGTCTTCAACGGAAAGATGGATTATCAGCCAGCTCCCTGAGCTGGTAGACAGGGACAGGAGCAGAACAGGCTGCCTGTAATCCAGGAGGAATTAGTAAAGTGACTTGCTGTGCCACTTAGGCACTCAGAAATATAAAGGGCTGGATGAAATCCACGTGAAGATACTGAAGGAGCTGACAGAAGAGCTTGCCAAGACACTCTCCATCCTTTGTCATCAGTCCTGTTTAACCAGGGGGTTTCCAGATGTTTGGAGGTTAAGCAGTGTGATGCCCACCTACAAGAAGGGTCTGAAGGAGGATCCAGGGAACTACAGGCCTGTCAGCCTGACTGTGGTGTCTGGGAAGGTTATGGAACAGATCTTGAATGCGATCACACCACACATGCAGGACAACCAGGGAGCAGGGCTGGTTTAGCACAGGCGTAGGAAAGGCAGGTCCTGCCTTACCAGCCTGATCTCCTTTTATCACCTGGTGACCTGCCTGGTGGATGAAGAGAAGGCTGTGGGTGGACCTGGACTACAGCAAGTACTGTAGTAGTCTGTCTTCCACAGCATTCTCCTGGAGACAACCCATGGCTTGGACAGGAGCACTCTTTGCTGGGTTAAGAACTAGCTGGATGGCTGGGCCCAGAGAGATGTGGTGAATGGTGCTGGCTCCAGTTGGTGGCCAGTCACTAGCAGGGTTTTTGAAGACTCATTATTTAGGCGAATCCTGTTTAATATCTTTATCAATGATTTGGATGAGGGGATTGACTGCACTTAACTGTAAGTTAGCAGATGACTCTAAACTGGGCAGCAGTGTAGATCTGCAGAGGGACACGGACAGGCTGGATAGAGAAAGCTAATTCAACAATATGAGCTTCAACAAGGCCAAGTACTGGGTCCTGCACTTGGGCCACAACAACTCCCTGCAGGCTGAGGACAGAGTGGCTGAAAAGCTCCCTGATGGGAAAGGACTTGGGAGATGCTGATTGACAGCAACTGAACATGACCCAGCAGAGTGCCCAGGTGGCCAAGAACACCAACGGCATCCTGACCTGTTTCAGCAATAGTGTGGCTAGCAGGACCAGGGTAGTGATTGTCCCCCTGTACTTGGCATTGGTGAGGCTGAGTCTTGAGTACTGTGTCCAGTTCTGGGCCTCTTGCTTCAAAAAAGACATTGAGATGCTGGAGAGAGTCCAGAGAAAGGCAATGGAGCTGATGAAGGGTCTAGAGAGTAAGTCATATGAGGAGTGGCTGAGAGATCTGGGGTTGTTTAGCCTGGAGAAAAAAGACGGACACTTCCTTTTACAATGCTAAGAACTCCATTCGTACTGAAATCGGAACTCTGACATTAAGGAAATGTAACTTCATGAAGGACCACACGAAAGCCTCATCTGACTCCATTAATAAATTAAAATGGGGGAAAAGCTTTATTTAATACACATTATAAACTGAAGGAATCAGCTGTTGGTAAATGTAATTTTAGAGATGTAATTTCCTAATTCTTAATAATAATCACAGAGCTAGGAGACAGAGAACTTGACTCATGATCAGATTTGTTGTGATATGAAATAGAAACACACCTTAAAATCTGATCCTTCTTTTAGACTTAATGCTGCTGAGTGATAAACCTTTAGGACAAGACTTTTATATCAGTAGTCCAGGTCTATTTATGCCCCCTCCACTGTAATTTCAATGTGACTCACACTAATGTAATCCATGCAATGCTCTTTACTGTTATGATTCCTATAGGCCGGCAGGCAGATCAATGAAAATAAGGGCAGGTGATTCTGTGAGATATTCCCAAACTGTGACAGTATTAAGGAAATTAAAGCTGAAAACATGCACCCTAAAGGAAAGGTTGCCTGAATGACACTATTTCTCTAAGCATCATCCTTGCCAAGTTACTCCCGTGCTCCTCTTTATAAAATCCCAGAGTTATACGTCAAAAGCTCATAGAATGCAAAGTAATAAAATTTATTACTTGTAGCTTTGTGTCTTTTTATAACTTTTATCTTTCTGTTTTCCTTGTGAGAGGAATTTTATGAACAAGATACCTACTAAGGTTGATAACTACAATGGAAATTCTGGATACTGCAAGAAATCATGTTAGCTGTTGGTTAGATGTTTGGCTATTGCTTCCTCAAATTTTAATTAATCTCAGCAGATTGTTAGGAGGCAATCAGAGATGTCTCTCTATAAAAGTAGCGAAACTAAATCTTGATAATCTCAGGTTCACAGCATATTTTTTTCAGCAGTGAGAATAAAATGGTTCTGTGAGAATAAAATGGAAGTTCTATTCTACCTTTCTTAACTTCGTCCTCTTCCTGCCCTCAGCCACTGTCAGCAGCACTATGGGCTGTGATACATTTGCCACATCCTTCAAAAGGAAGTTGCATTTCAGTCGTGCCTGAAGTGGTGTCTGCATAAAGCACTGCAGTCCTTACAGACAGTAAAACAATATAAATGCAATGCTAGTGATAATTGTAAAACTAAATTGTGTAATTAAGTGCTAGTACCTGTGATTAACAGGGCTACAAATATGAGTCCCAATGCTTTATCTTCCCATAGCTAACTAATTTGTTTCTAAATCTGCTCTGAATTTAGGATGAAATTACCTTATTTAAGTAAGTTTTTCAGATTCAAAGTAGCATGCTGATAGAGAACTTCTTATTCTAACCTTCAGCCACTTATACTTTTGTTTCAGAACAAATATGCATCTGTGATTGCCTGAAGATCTCTCTCAGTGTCACAGTGGCAGACTGCTGGGAAAAATCACTGTACATGGATTACAAAGCTGGTCTAAATATAAATATTCTGGTCTAAATAGAAACATTTCAGGGTCATGTTTGGGTAAGAAAAAAATAGACAGTTTTTCCACAGTGATACTGTGGTAGTACTCCTTATGAATATGGACAAGGAATATTTTTCCTTACCAGCTATGAAAGCAGCATTTGAAAGTATATGAAATCTATTAAAAATTACAGACCAGAGCAAGAATTTCTCAACCCCTTGAAAAAGACAGGGAAGAATCCAGCTTGAGTGTTCAGAAATCATATAAATAGACAGACTTATACTGCTCAAAGCAGTCTACCTTCCTACATGCACCAGGCTTTCCACAGAGAGAAAAAACACTGACAGTTTCACTAAAAGGTTATGTGCTGCTGCAGGCAACACTGGGCACCACTCTGGGCTCTGCATTTACATGACGTAAGTCAGAGGCAGCTTTGCAGAGCACAAATCGCTGTGGATTCAGCACCTTATGTAACAGCATCAAGTGACCTTCCCATCGCTACCTGCTCCCCTCACCCTGCTGAGCAGGAGTGCTCATCACAGCAGCCACAGTCAAGTATTAATCGCCCATAGAAAATCCATAGAAAGGATCAGTGGAATGCAGAGAGATCCCAGGAGCTGCTGCCTTCCCCCATGCCCCTCCCCCCTGTTTCCCCCCTTTTTTGTGCTTTTTCCTTTCTCTTTTCTCTCTTTTTTTCTTTATTTTTTTTTCTTTGCTTCTTTTGGGAAAAGAAATGTGTAAATAAGAACAATTTACTGTAGAATTTGGGTTCCAAAATCAAGCACTCTACATCCAAAACATCTAGAGTAAATTACCTGTCTCAGATTCAGCCTAAGCATGGTACCCACATGGGCACTTTCTTATGAGAAGTGGCTCTTGTGCTACCCTGCATCCTGTAGGATGGCTCTTGTGCTGTTCAGGAGCAGTTGGAAAGTGCTGGGCAAATTCTAGGATATGATAATACCTAGGAAATCTACTAGTCTCTGGTCAGAAAAGATTTTTCCAACAATTCCACACCTCCCCTTCCTAGTATGCAGTTCACGCTCAACACTATTATGCTTTGGAGTTCTTGTCTATGTATACCCTTTCAGAAGGAAAAAAGTAGTTAAAAATACTTTTTTTCATAACAGTGAGTCTGTTTATTCCAACAAAGAACAAAACCAAACAAACAAAACACAAAACTCCCAAGCCAAACCAAACCAACAAACAAACAAAAAGAAAAAAACAACAAGAAAAAAAACCACCCAAAAACCCCAAAAGGAAAAAAAAACCCTCTGGGGAATACTGTTTAAATTTAAAAGAAAATACAAAATGCCTGCAAATGTATTTTTAGCACAGAGTGGACCCTGCAAGACTTCACCTCCACATCAGGACAACTTTGAAAGCCATCATTATTGCATTTAAGGGATATCATAAGAGAATCAATCAATCAAGCAATCAAAGAGATTAGGAATATGAATGCAATTCTGCCTACATGGTAATTTAGAGAAGAATTTGAAGCAGCAGCAGGGGAATTTACCCTGTTACAGGATAGAAAGTCCAGGAAGGAGTAGAGAGATTAGGTGAAAGAATTAAATATGTTTTCCTCAACATGTCAAAATGTTGAGCTTTAACTTTCCATCACTTTACCTCATCTAATTTCTGCCCAAACAACCATGCAATCACTGCCAGAAAATTTCAATGCAATTATTTCTCCTGTGAGCAGATTTTACATTATAAAAAGATGCCAGTAAAGACACCAACAGAAAGAGATGAGGACTGAAACATAATTAGACACTTACACAGCCACACTTCTGTGACTTGAAGTTGAGTCGCATTAATAAATATTTAGACACTAAACTGGAAGGTAGCTTAATGTCTAGTAATTGACAGAAAAACTTGACCTTCAGATAAACTGGAACTCTTTACCTGTCCAAAAGGTGTAACATGTTCTGCCAGTTTTCTCTGTTGTGAGGTGAATTAATACTCAAAAGGATTTTTCTATCAGTTTCAATCCAGAACATACTTCAGTAAGACTTACTGTAGATAACTAGCTATGAAGAAAGTGAATAGTCTGTGAACAGAGATTTTTCAAAAGGTTTAATCTGAAATAACAGAGCCATTCTAAACATTCACCTTCAAGAAACGTATTATCTGAGGAATTTTCTTTCCTTTTCACCATATCATTCCAAATCACAAAACCGGAAACTCATACACAGCTTTTAAATAGTTGAAGAACCTTAGCAATAGCTGTGATATAAAAGGTAATGAACATTCAACTCTCAGAGTTCACTTTTTAACTTGTCTAATTTAAAGGAAATAGATATTCCTCAAAAGAGTCACAAGATGTCCACGTCAGGAGAATACATTGTACCCTATACACAGCAAGGAATGGGGCAGGAGAAACTCTATCTTGCCCCTTGTTTACCAACAGCACTGTCATTTCTTCCAAGCTTGCAGGATCTTGATCTCCTTTTGCAGTCAGAGTTCCTCCTTTCTCTTTTTGCAAAGTACTGTAGTGTACATAGATCAGATATAAATATGTTGCTACATATCAAGCAAATTACAGTCTTAAAAAGACCCCTTAAGCCCAAGGATAGAACAACTTTTATTAAGTGAGAGAGACATGATGGATATGGTACTGTCCTGAAGTACGAACTCACACTGCTTTATTGCTGTGTGTTATAATCTTTTTCCATTGGATTCAGAGAGGTTGATCTTTGTATAGTGCACAGAGGTCATTACAGTGACATATACAAATCTTAACTGTAATTTGAGATTAGAGCTGAGTAATTCAGGAATGACATTCTTTTGAGAACAACAAATCTATTCAGTCAACCAATATAATATAGTTTAGTAATCTACAAAAAACTGAGCAAGAGTCCATAATGAAGAATAATCAGGATTCCCCTATTCAATGCCGGATATTATTTTCTTTCCTATCTACAACGTTTGCACTTTTTAAGTCCACTTTTATTCAAATTGACCTTTTAGTCAGTAAGTGCAGCTTCCATGTGATTAAAACCCATTATCATAAAGGACTTCCTTACTTAGAACAATTTCCAATGCATTTCAAGAAGCATGTCTAATGTTGGCCTTTAAAATATAATTATTATACCTCATTTTATTAGAACTGCTGTGCCAATAGGGAACTGCATTATATTTTACATTTAAATTCCCCATAGGCTTCAAAAGATAAACTCTGGTTGAAAAGACTATTTTATCATCAATGAGTATGACAACAAGAACTTAATTTCTATAGTTTGGGTTGTGTGTATCAATATATTAGTCCTGGAAAGTTTTGGTGCTTTTGTTTTCTTGTTTGGTTTTGCCTTTTTTTAAATTTTAAATTGAGACAGGTTACATTGAGAAATATGATGAAAGACTTTGAAAGACTTTCTAGAATTTCTTCAGATTAGTTCAAATTGATGAGCTTTTCACATGTAGAGGGAGAAAACAGGTACAGGAGAATGTTACTGGAAAACTGAAAACACATCTGGACATACAGTGAGACCTCTGTTATGTATTCTCAACATTTACTGGGTAATTTATAGGACTGTTCTTGTAGACCCCAGGTTAGAAGGGTCTTCTGATACATCTGTAGTGGTTGAGCCGGTATCAGAACAATATATCTTAATTGTCTTTATCTTTTCTTTAGATAATCACTTCCCAGATGATAATACAGTCTCTGACAGGAAGATGTAAGTCAAATGTACTCCTGAAAAAGAAATTTTGTTGGACTGAAGCATCTCTTCAGTTCTTTCTTGAAAAATAAGAGGGCTTTTTGTAAATAAACATATTTTCCACAACCATGCTTACACAGTGTTTGCTGCTCTGGTTCATCTCCTCTGCGCCAAGCTGTTCTGCTGACTCACCGTGTCCCTGGGCAAGGTGAGTCCCCTCAGTGCCAGCTCAGGAAAAGGCTGAGTATGGAAATGGAAATTTACTAACTGTCACTGATTATGGAATCTGTGGGAAGGAGGATGCTTTCAGAAAGAAAATTTATGAGCAGCTGAGCTTAGCTCGAAGCCCTCTCTGAAGGTTACCTGCATCTTAGTTACATTTAATAAAGCATAGGGGAGCACAAATACATACATATATTGAGAGCCTTTGTGCACAATGGTATACCAGTGACTCACAGGCTGAAATATTCACACTGATTTTTGTCAAGAACATAAGAGCATTTTCTTCCTGAAAAAAGGTACTGACTATACTACTAGCAATATGCAGCATTCAATTGATACTCATCTGTAAAGGGAGCCCTTGTTTTTCTTATAAAATAAATCCCCTGATTTCTGTCACTGGAAAGACCAGATTGCTTCAGAAAATTACAATAAAAATATATAATTTTTCTTTAATTGCTTATAAATTGATGTTTCAATTGTCCTGTTGTCACTGTTGTTTGACTTAGAGGATTGGAAGCTGCTGCAGCTGAGGCAGATATAACAGCTAAATGAATACTAGATGGCTGATCAAAAAGCGTACATGCAAGGGTGCACAGAGACACCAGACTTGGGCGGGTTTTTGTAACTCTGCAAGAGCTGAAGCTCCATCCTGACTAATGAAATCCCTCTTCAGCTCTGGTGGGCTTGCTTCATGGCTATACAGCTCTCTGAAACATAGTTTTGGTATCACTGCATTGAGTTTATTTTACTACACAGGCACTCTTGGTTACAAATTTGGTTAAATGCTAGCAATAGAAGCACTTATAGAAAGGAGTAGCGAGTGTAAAAATAAAGGCAACTGTAACCAGATACAAAAAGTCCTTCAGAAATTTTCTGTTACAACAGGCTTTAAGGAAACTATGATGACTGGGGTGTTAGCAAAGTAACCTTTGCTAACTCAGAAAATTATATTTCAAGGAGCCCTTAACAATACAGCATACCAATTGTTCCTGTGAGTTTTTTAGAAGGCTTATTGATGGCAAACAGGTAGTATACAAGGTTACATCAGGATTTTCTGGAGTATTTCTTATAAATACTTATATTATATTTCTTATAAATACTCCTACGCAAGAGGGAAATACTGAATCAAGCTCCTAATAAAGTATAACGTGAAAAAAACTTGAAGCTAGTGAGCATTTCTGAGAGAAAGCAACTGTCACCCTGCCAAATTAAACATGCATACAGATATTAATCAGTGATGGACAAGGGATGTATAGTTCTGCTCTCTGCCCCTTTCTCTCCATCTACAGCTCCACTAACAGTTTCCCTTGAAACATTCCCTTTAGGTTTTGTTATAGATGAATAATGAGATGGTTGGCTCTCACAATTAAGAGATAGATATTATGCATATGTTAAGAGAAGTTTTGTAGATGTATAGTGATGCTATTGTAGTATGTCCTCCCATAGTCCTCTTTCCCCTCCCCCTTGTAATAGCCTTGGTAGTCAGGGCATTTGGGGAGGGCTGGCTTGTTACCAGGAGGCGCAGTATAACAACACCTGACCTCCAATCAAGATGTAAGAAAGTAATCTTCACCAACCGACAGCAGAGAAAGAGTTGACTGACAAAACTTTGGGAGGGGCTAAGGGTATAAAAGGTAGAGTGTCCATTTTATAAATGAGCTTGTGGCTGCTGGTCATGGAGATTTCCAGTGCTGTAATTTTTCCTTATTCAGTTCTTTTTTGTATTTTTGTTAAGGTTTAATAAACCTTTTAAAAAAACCTTTTAAATTTTAAAAGTGAGTGTTGTTTCTTACAGGTTTTCATTTTATTCCTTGTTTTACCCTTTTATTTTGTATCAGCATTCCCAAGATTTCTGTTTTTGTGCTCTGTCCTTAGTCCACCCCTTCTTCCTTTCTCTCCAAAGAAGTTGTTTTCTCAGCTTCTTTTCCTTTTTCCTACATTGAATTACCTCTTCTTTTAGGATAAGTGCTCTTGACCTCCAACTAAAAATCTACTGCACAATCTACCTTGGTACTACTTCTTAGATCCATTGCTTCAATTAAACAAAAAGCTCCTCTCATGATCAGAGACATAACTTTTTAGCTCTTAATTACACATCCAGCTCAATAAACATCTCCTTCCAGTTTAATTACAGTATATTTTTTCCCACTGGTAATTTATTCTTAATAAATATTTTAAAGTTGCATGACTAGCTAAACTATTTATTTTTTAAATTGATTTTTTTAAAAACTATTGTCTGTTTATAGCGAGCAAGGGACCCTGGAATAGAAGAACAGAGAGATTCAATTTGGAGGTTAGCAACCCTGAATGAAAAATAACTGAAGATCTTTTTTAAAAGTGCACTAGAGCAATAACTACTTTACAATCAGTTCTAAAACACAAAAGATCAAGAAAATCAGATTAAATTCAGAAATATACATTATTTCCACATGAATAATTCCTTCAACTGTAACTAGACATGTGCTCATGCTCTGATATCATCTCCTGCTACATGGAGACCTCCCTGTGCAATCACAGCAGCCCTAGCCAGCCTCTCATGACTGAGAATCACTTCCATACTGATGCAAGAGTTAAACAGTTTCATATTACTAAGGCCTCTCTTGGGAATAAGTCACAAGAGGCTTGCATCTTTCAATAGCCTGCTACTGTTTGATCCAGTTAACTTTAAGGAGCAAATCTGGCTTTAGTGCTTTTCTTGCTGTGCATCTCTCACCACACAGTGGAACAACAAAGAAGTTTTTGGGAAGGACAGTGAAGACAACTCTAAAAGGAAAAGCTTCAGCATCAATCCGCCCCCAGTAATGATCAATACGTTTGATTCTTAATAGAATCAAATAACAACTGCCTGATCTGGGAATTGCATTACAAACTGTGGTGAAAACTTTATCCAAGAATGGCTTTGCATTATTTTTCATTTCCTGCACCACTCCTTTTTTTTTTTTCCTCCTCCTTTGAAGTAGAGGCTATGAGTACAAGAATCAAAGCTTCAGGCTCTTTATCTGACCTAAGCAGACCTCAGAATGATCAAGGCACAATGCTTTCAAATCCTTGGTAGCAATATACAGCTTCTATTCTTCATTAACAAGTTATGAAACACTAATTGCTAATTAATCACATAAAGTGTTTATTAGCAGTGCATAAATCAGTGAGGAGGAATTTAGAAAAAGTAAATAATAATAAATTTTTAAAAATGTTTCATTTAACTTATCTGTTTTCCTGGCTTATCTCAACATTTTACTGTCTCACTGCTAAATAGTCTAAGTTGCTTCTCAAAAAAAATTTATTCCTTTAAATATAACCTCAAACCCAAGTAACACAGAGGAATACTTAAATCTATTTAAAACAGAATTTAAAAATACTGCTATTTGTTAGTAAGGTGAATAGTTTGTCTATACATTAGCCTTTCATATACTACATTTTTATGAATATTTTTCATGTAATTACATCCAGGGGGCAAGTGATCAGTCTTTTCTGTGAAATGCAGGTATGATTTCCTGGCAAGTTTTCTACCCTCATGTAAGCTAAAATTTACCAACAAACCCAACAGGAACACAGCATGGTGAGAGGAGTGTCTCACAGGGCAATGCACATCTGTCGTAGATAATCCAAAATATTATATTCCATATCTATCCGTGCCGAAAAATCGTTACTGTCTCTTTAAGACCCTGTTGCTGAAAATCGAAAACGGGGCAGGGGGAGGGGTGGTATTCCACGCTCTCTGAAAGTGGAGGCACCCGGGCAGAATCTCTTGGGTTGCCTCTGGTTTCTTCTTGCCTGTGCTCGCAACAGCAGCACGGCGAGCAGAAGCTGCGTGGCCATCAAACCTGTGTCAGAGCGCACTTGGCTAACAGCGTCTGCAGCGGCCCCGCGGAGCGCACGGCCCCATCCCGCGCCGAGCCTGGGGCACCCGGCCGGCTGCTTCTCTTTGGCTGCCGACAGGAAGGCCAAGTCCTAACCAGTCCTAGCCCCCATCTGAGCTCCAGCCACTAGAGAGTGCCAGTCGCATTTGCTGATGGAATTGCCGCTGCTGGTGGTCACCTGCGAAGGTCGCAGTCTTGGAAGGGAGGGATACTGCAGCATTTTAAGTTTCTTTTCGTTCCCGCAGTGTTTGGGAGATTTAAATTTAGCAGTTTTGAATACAACAATTATTTACTGTTATTTTTTTGCCTGCTGCTGTTTCTGCTGCTTAAAGTGTTTTCACTTATATCTACTGGGATTTTGTTTCCCCTTATTGGTGGAAAGGGATTGGTTTGAAAAATAGGGGCATAACTCATTGTAGAGTGTTTATTCCCCTTGGACTCTCTTAAACCAAGACAACATCAGAATCCAAAGTTTTGAGGCAGCATGGAAGAGAGGGTATGGAAGACAGACTTGTGACTCAAATTTATATACTTTCAGAGATTATAGTTTTGCTTTCTAGGAATTTATGGAGGATGTGAGCCAACACTCTAAAAATATAAGCCTTTTCTCATCAGTGATGGATTATACTAAGCAGAATATATGGGCAGCTGTGTAACTCCACTCTGATGTACTTTAGAGTAGAGACTCTCTCTACTCTAGAGAGTCAGTAGCTGGGGTCTCATCGTCATAGCACAGTGGGTTCCCAGACACTGGTAAAAGAGAGCTGGATAGCACCATGCAATGCTGCACAGCACACAGCAGATATCCCCAAACGGCCTAGTTAACATGCTCTTCCAGTGCAGATGCTACCTCAATGAAACCTAGAGATAAAATCACTGCTTTATCTTAAAACTCACTGAACAATATGATAAGAGCCTTAGGAAAAATAATCAAACTGAAATGCAATCCCAAACAGGTACTAGGAACACATTCCTGAAATAGCAGGCTTGGACTCCGGTGTTTGGTAGACACATACCAGCAAGGACCACTTTGGATATGTGAGGATATTGAAGAAAGACTGCCATGAAATAATTTGAATACAATTTTACAAATTTTATTTCCAGCCTACTAGAAATGCTTTGACACATACAGCACCCTGGATGGTTTTGAGCTTCTGGAAAAATAGTGATGACAAGTTGCCAGATAATGCAACTTCAGGATGCCAATTGGAAAGAACACGCAAAATGAGGAGATAGATTGTAGGAGGTGATACTTTTCTCTTCTGTTTAATTCCACCAGCTTTAGTCTTTGTGTTTTACACCTCTGATTTCAGGTGCAGGAGAACCACAGTGCTCCAGACAGAGCCATACTGCTCAGCCAGAATTCACTAGAGGCTCAGTGCTGATTCAAGAGTGTGTATCTGTACATTAAATGCATCCCACCAATGAATTGTTATTCCTCCTTATTTTCTATTGGAGTCTGAATAATTTTGTTTAAAAACAGAGAAAAGAAAATCCACATGAATCAAATCAATAAAGACCTGGGCATTTGAAGAGAGGCATACAAAATTCTTCAAACTAGTGGAAAATGAAGTAACAAATATCGTTACAGGTAGTTGTTTCAAGATTACAAGATTTTCTTCATATGAACTCTTTCAATTTGACTCACTTCCCTTTGACATTTACAAGAAGGGGGAGAATGTGGTAAGTACTGTAAACTACAGTGAAAATTAACACTTTCAATTATATTTCACTTCAGAAAATATATATACAGTAACATAAGACTCACAGTGTTTTTATACAAACTACTGCTCAAGGCATAGTTGTTCCAGTTATGTTTACTATTTCCACCTGTCTTCTATCATGGCACTTTTATTCAACTCCTTTTCCCATTCAAGTGGAGGACAACAGGGTTACAGGAATGCTGGAAAAATATAAATAACAAGGAGCTGTGAAATAATCCTCATTTGTAAGGGGCCTGACTTAGCAAGACATAGTGGGGTCAGCAAGCAAGCATACCTAGTCCTTAAGTAAGTTAGTACTGGGAAAACATGTTAGTTTAATGTCTAGAGCATGTTTTCTATTTAAGATCACAGCCATTTAACAGCTTTCAGCATGGGGTTATCAGCTGGATAGGGTGGTTCCCCCATAACCACATCACACCAGTGTGCTATAGTGAAGCAGCATAGATATGTCAGAGCAACGTGAGACTCATTACGGGCATGTATTTAGAATCCCATCACACGCTTTTCCTCAGCTTATTCCATGGTCTTTACAACAAAGATAGTATTTATTCAATAAATACCTCACTCCTCTGGCTGTGTCTATAGGTTAGGCATTTAGGTTCATCCTGTTACTGATGCCCACACACTTCTCTCTGGGAATTACACATTCACTGAAATTAAAATATGCTCCCTGGATTCAGACATCATAATCAAAGCTTGAGAGCAAAGCTGTGAGCAATCAACACATGAAATCATTCCAGCCTTGGCAGAAGACAATAGTGCTCAATTCAATAAATAATTCATGCTCAAAATAAATAATTAAGGGCTATATTGTGCTTTGAGACAGAGTCCTATCCTTGGAGTAGCTCACAGATAAACCACCAAGCCTGGCACCTTCTGCAGCCTCCAAGGACTATCAGAGCAGGGCAAGTGATACCAGGCTCGAAGAAGTCCTTTTCTCCTCATTATTGGTGTGAAAGCTAGAATCTCACCCACAGTCCAGACATTGCAAACAAACAGCCATTTGAAGTGTCACACTGTTCTGTGAAAAAGAAACCAAGTGTATGCCACCTGCAAACTACTGAGGCTGGTTGTAACTGAAGACAGCACTTGTAGAAAATCTTAAGGTTGGAAATTTCCATTTGGATCCTACCACTTCCACCCCTGAATAAACCTTGACAACATTATTATGCCATGTCACAATAGATCAAGGTGTGTTACATGTTCTCTAGCTTTGTATGTGACAAGAAGTGAGAGATACTATTATAGCCCAACTGAGCAAAATTTAGGGAGAAATAAATTTAATACGTGTTACAGTCTGTCTCTAAATGACAAAAAATATCATAAATGACAGGGTTTGTTTTATCCCTCTCCCTTCTACGGGAGCAAGGAAAGATACAGCCTCCTTGTGGATGCTCAAAAATCCAATCTAGCAAGAATGAGCATTGCATCCAAGGAAGAAAAGAGTTCAGCAAAAGTCAAAGAACTTGAACAATATTTTAAAATGTTTCCCTTCAGGCATTAGCAATTCCAATGGCTCACATTTTGCCTAAAACTAACAAAAATTTAATTTTGTTCGTAAACGAATTCATGCCAGCATTCAGATTCAAGATTGTGCAAGATAAATATTTATAAACTAGCTTTTGCAACCTGCAATATTGTAAAACAGACCTTCATTAGCAAACCATGACAGTGGTTTAGAGAATGAAAAATCTGAAGTTTAGGAAGACAGAGAAATTATGGGATTTTCTCTATTTTCTATATTAAATCCATCAAATGCACAAAATGGTTCATGATATGAATGAACTTTAATTTTATTTCAGTCTCAAACTGATGAGATTTAATTCCTTCCTTCCCATTTAAAATCACCTCAGTGAATACCATCCTTGAGCCACAACTTATGGACCAAAATTTCAACTTTTTGTGAAGATATTAAATTTTACATATAGAGTTCCCATGGTTTGAATGGATACTGAGCTGTATTCTGAAAGACCCATTAGCTTGTAAAAAGAGTACAATCAAGATGCCAAACTTTGGGGAGGATAGGTCTGTCATTTTTATTCTGGTTTAAAAATTGCTTCTGTAAGAAAACCAGAAGACTTCTGAGAAAATACCATAATCAGAAAAACTATTAAGTTAAAATAGTCTGAAACTCATTGTGACAGGAGACACAAATTTTACTGTGCTCCTAAGGGAGTAAAGATCATGTGCAACTGTGCCTCTTAGAAACAGCAAAGAATCAACACTCAACATAGAGAAACTCCCTTACCAATATCCCTATTGCTTCAATTAATAGATATCACATTAGGTTGGAGACAGACAGGACTCACCTGAAGTCACTGACAACTAGCCTGGTCTATTGTTTCTAACCTCTTTTTATAGGGGGTTCTAAATTCCTGTGCCTGTACAACTGATTGGTTGGGGTCTCTGAACTGCCCAGCTCTCTGGCCAGTGATACACCTGCATTCATTGGCTGAGGTTCCCTGTTTGAGCTCAAATCTATCCGATCATTGCTCACCCAGGGACTTGTTTACTACTGAACTAGGCGAGCCAAATTGGATTTCTGTTTAGCGCCAGATTTATCTGTCCAGATACAAGCCAGCCAGAACTGCTCTATTTGCTATGACAAATAGAGCAATTCCTTTTCAGTCAAGGTCTTTTGTACAAGTGGACTCACTGGACTCCTGGGTGGCGCAAATGAAGATTTTCTTGCAGGCTGAACTTTGGCATAATCCATCACAACACAGACCAATCCATTGGAACAAGAGACACAAGCCCACTGGAAAAGAAGCTTCAGTATTTCTGGTGACTGTGAGACCCCAGAGGTCCAAAAACTTCCACAGAAAATGTTTTCATGTGCATTAAAAGCTACAATGCAGCTTTGATCCTACCTACATGAGGATGCATTTCTTCAGGCTTTGCTATTACCAAATCACACACTACTAAGCAATAATACATAATTTGATTTTTCTCCCCTGGCTATATGTAAGTATAAATATACATATGTGTGTATATATATATGTGTATGTGTATGTGTGTTTATATATATGTGTGTATATAAACATCTGAGGTATGTGCAGAACTGTGGAGCCACTGGTGCAAGGCTACCATCTGTGGCATTATGACAGAACGCACTTCTGTGCCTGAACTAAATGGTTTGTTTTGTCCTATGTCCTACTGATCCCATTTTGCTTTTTTCCCTGCTTGGTCAAAAGCTGTATTTTCAGGCAATTTTCCCTTCCCAGGGAAAACTACTTATATTTTAATGAAATTTTGAGACATTTTATCTGGTCACGCTAGCTCACTTTTGCTTCGTGTCATCAAGGTGGCTTAGAGTTTGCAGGTATGATGCTTTGAAGAAAATAAAATAGCAGGCTGCCAGAGCACATTTATCTTACCTACAACTTTGCCTCACAACACCTTTTCCAACAGAAAACAATACTGATATTTCAAGAAAAATAATGAAATAAGTAAAAAAATTATTCTCTTAAATAAAACATACAATCACAGAGAATTCAAAGATTTTGACCCACTTCCCAAATCTTGTCCTGAACTGAGGCAGAGTCCAGTGGTATCTGCCATCCCTCATGTATGTCCACTAGCCTGATTTTCTTGCCACTGGTAAATATGAAGAATCTGATTTTTGCCGCTAATACGCTTTTTATACTTTATATTATGTAGTAGGTTACAGCATTTAGAGAGACTCACTTTGGAAGAGGTTCTGTTCTACCTTCCTATATGGGACCTTGATCCATCTTGACAGACTGTAAGAAAGGTTTGGTCTTCTAAATTAAATAGTATAAAGCTGTGAAAAGACTTATGTTTCAATTACCTTTATTGCTCTCTGAGTTTTCCCTTCAGTTAAAGATTATTTTTTACCTCAAAATCATATAGAATTATAGACCTAAAGATATCAATTTTTTCCATATTTCTGCACTGAAACAGGAAACACATATCCATACCAACTCTGACACCTTGGCCAGGCTTATTCTACAAAACACAAGTAAATAAAACACAATCTAAATATTTCATGACTCAATAGCCCATTTCAGTGCTTTGTTATCATTAAAGGCAATATTTTTTCTAATAATCAGTCCAAGTCTTTCTTCACAGTAAGCTGTTTACACCTTGTCCTACAGCCACATGAAGACAATTGATCACCACCATCTTTAAAAGCAAGCAAAAGCAAGTAGTTTCACACTTGAGACTTACCATATCTGCACTTGGTATTTTCCATTCTAAGACAACTCAATATCCTGAACCTTTACTATGTATCATTTTTCTCTCTGAACATTTCTGCACATCTTCTGTGTATTTTCAAAGAATTGTTGCCAAAAGCTAAACAAAGGACAATAACTGAGATGTCAATATCTCTGGCTTGAATAATTTATCTCCTATATTTCCACAAACATTTCTCCACTAGCTCTTGGATGTGACAAAGTGAAATTCTTCCTTGGCATCGCCTTGTACTGCTGTTGGCTTTGGCTCATTTTTACTGAATTTGACGTTGTTGGTTCTGTTTGTGAGATTACCTTGGATTCTCATCCCATCCTCCATTCTGCCTTGGGAAACCTGCAGCAGTGTGAAGTCAGTCAAACAGGTTGCTTATTCCATCAAGGACTGATATTTGCAAAGCCAAGCTGGCATGATGTTGGAGATATCAGCCACATGTTAGCCAGAGACAGATCTATCTGCATCTTATCAGAAGTGGCAATGTTTGCACAAAGCTTTTCTTTACACAGATGTCCTCTTTGATTCTGCTGTCTCCCCTCCTTAAAACAATGTTTTTCTGATATCCCTGAGTTTACTCTCCTCCCTGTAATGCAGCTGATGCTTTCTTTACGGTTTAGTAACCAACACTCTTTCTTATTCTTTTGGGCTTCCATTTCACAGGTACAGGATGTAAATATTGTTTATTTCATTGAGCTTTTGCATTCACAACAAACACAAATTCTTGGTCAGTTGTTTTGAGATATGTTCAATACTTCTATACATAGGTGGCTTTCAAAGATACTGAAGTGATATTCAGACTCTGTTCTCCTATACCACCCCACCTATCCCTTGTAACTCATAACTTGAGGCAATTTAAAGTCATCTTCTGAGTATTCATGTCAAAAGTGCTCTAGCAGAAGCATGTGTTTTGCCCAAGTTACTATATACCATACCTAAGCTATATGCCATCTAACCCAGCATACATTAAAACCTTTGTTCGATTCATAATGTTGCAACTCAGCATTTGGTTAATTTTTTTTTTTTTCCTGCTTGAAACTCCCTATTCATATCTACACTTTTTTATTAACTTCCCTCAAAGTTGTACCTGGATTCCTCTATAGGGCAGCTGTGATGGGCAAGCCTCCTGCCTGAACACTACTCAGAACCCTTTCCTAAATCAAGCACTCTGAAGTTTCATTGGATGTGTCAGACAACAGTAATGACTGAGGAGCTAACGAAATTACAAAGAAAACATAGAATTAATTTTTTTAATGTAAGACAAATAATCAATAGGGGTAGAATCGCAGACCCTGTTTTACAAAATTACATAAGACAGCAAAGAAAGGAGAGCTACCTATATTTTGAAGTAGGCCTTTGTTGAGCTTTTACTACTTACCTAACAATATCTCTTACTTGAAAAGATCAGCAGCCTTCACCTGAAACTTTCTTACTTAAAAGGGGAAAATAATATTTTTGTTAGTTTTGAAAATAGATGTTATTCTGGACTTACATAAATTATGCTGCTGAAGTATTTTGTTTAATGCATAGAAGTTAAATGGAAGATTAACTTCCAGTAGAAATGTTTAATTAAAGTTAGAAAAATTAAATACCTGACTTTATGCTGGAGACTCAGACTTTTTAAATAAGGGTAAGGGTTAGGCTCACAGAACAGTGGGAAGTAAAATTAGTTTGTTGATTTTGCTGTGAATTAATAGTATAATGAATATAATTTTAGGACAGGATGAAATTAATTAAAACAAATATTCTCAATGCTTTATGCATTAAGGGCATTTTTCAGTTGAAAACACAGTCTGTTCTCAACTTAGAAAAGAGTTTCAGTGGGAAAAGGTGTGCCACCCATAATAATTTTGTACTCCTCACAATATATACCACAGGAACTACTTGTAGAATATTCAGTTTACTTTGTCACTCTGCTGTGATTTGAAATTGCAATTAAAAATAAAAAAATTTTGCACATCTCAAAAGATGACCTGCAGAATGCTAGAAAAATAGGGATTGGAACTGGGGGGAAAAGAAGTGGTAATGAAGATGGAAGTCTTTTTAAAGCTGGTGACAGCTAAAGACTTCCTGACATGTCTGCCCTGTAAGGGCGAAATTGCTGACACTAGCTTTTTATCATGTGAGCTGCGTACGGTTAACAATTTTCTGTTACCTCTTTTGTTCTGTCCACAGAGAAAAACATTGACTCCCTAATGAAAAATGCATGCAAGCACACAATATCAAAGGCATTTTTTGATTGTCACTGGAATCAACCTTAGCTTTTCATATGAAACTTCACCAAAGGATTGATGGCGCTACTCAAGAAAGGAATAAAAATCATTGTTTTTTGAGGTGCTCTAGCCTTAAGGGTCTCACGCTCACTCTTTCCCATCCATGTATTTTGAGAGTGGAAAAAATAACTTAAGATAAATATGACATGCCCAAGAAAAAACAGTTGTATGCTATGTACTCTTTTATGCTTTGATCAAAGGGACAAAAACATATATTGCATGCTCTTAATATTTCAAAATATTCCAGTAGTTTTAAAAAATCTTTGAAACTGTTTCAAAGATAATGTATAGCCATTTCATTTGCTAACATTCTGAAGGTGAAAGGATGCCACCAACTACTTAAATGCAGATCTCCAGACTTCTATGCTGCAGCAGAAGAGAACTTTACCAGTAGATTTACAGTTGGTCTCCATTTTGGCATTCAATATGTTAACTGCATATTAAACACTAAAAAGAACAGAAATTGCAAAGTACATGCTGCTTGCAAAGTCAGTAAAAAAATATTAGGTAAAGAACATATGGGGGTCTGTCTTGGGCTTTAGAGTATCTGTTTGGTCAGGAAAATAAACAAAACCAAAAGAAAATAAAAGTAAAATAAAACTGAGAGCAAAATACATTGCAAAAGCATGAATATATTAAAAATCTAGATATGTAAATAGTTTAAAATCTATCAAGGTTTATTGAACATGAAGTCATACTATCTGTCAAAAGGGAAAAGTGAAAGGGGAAGTACAAGCCTTCTAATGCCCTTGGCATGTGTTTGCTCTGACATCAAGATCCTCTTAAAGACACAGGTATTGTGAGCCATAGGGTCTTGGTTCAGCCAAACTCTTCGGTTTGCACTTAGCTTTAAACTCATTGGACATGAGCATAAATAGTTTTGGGTTTTTTCAGTATTTTGATTTATTATTTCTAATTTGAAGCAAAGTACATCTTATTAAGGCTATGCTTGGGATCCCTATAAGAAACCAGACCAATACGAATTTTTGCTGCCTCAAATTCATTCTTGATCATGGACTGCAGCCCTTCCTGAGAATGGCCCTTTCCAGAGAAGACTACAGGTATATCAATAGCAGCTAGAGTCCTCTGTATGACAATTTTAAGTAACATTCCCTCCTTAGACAGCTGAAGTTACAAGCAATCCACTGCTATATTGTAAAATATAATCAGTCATGTATCAAGTACCATGGCAACTGCATGAAATATTGTAAATGCCTTGTCAACAAAGAAGCCAGTGAAGAGATGGCCCAGAGCCCATATGGGTAAGGTGAAAATAATCCAAGTAGTGGTAGCCACAGATGAAAGATTGATAAAAATGTTTCCAAAATCTTTACTCAGATCTGACTTTGTGAATTACTCTGAAACAATTAAATTTTTTGTTTGGATGCCTACTTTTTGCATTTCCCTTTTTTTCACCTGATGCTTTTGGAATCAGTGCCTGCCCCAAGCAACTGAACATCTTAGTTCACCTCTGAAGGCAGCATGATTCTTAGAAATCAGGTAAGCAGGTCATACATATAATGATACATGCTGTATTTACCTCTGTGATGCTTAAATAAATTTTCAACAAGACTCCACATGTCTGTTGGACTCTCCCAGGGCACAGAAGTTGCTGCAGCAAGAACATTACACTTAATGTAGGTAAAGTCACCAGCAGTCAGCCAGGTTTTCACCTGTGTAAGATAACCAGCATAAAGCAAATGAAGCCACCAGGCTGACATGAGCTTTCAGCATTTGAGAATATATCCCTTTATTTCCACTTCAGGTTGCAACATGTTACCTTCAAATTATTAATTTTGATATATAACATACACAGGAAATGTTTCCATAGCAGAAATCTAGCATCACAGCAGGTAAGGGCAAGGTCTAAAGAAACAATCTTTCTGGATCCAGAGTTCCCAGGAAGGAAAGTATGTGCTCCTGAACTGAATACATCAATACAGCTTACACTTATCAATCAGCCATACAGTACACATAGAAAAAAAATCTAGCCTAAAATTACTCCCACACAGTAACTGGTTTCAGGAAACTTCAAATAAAATGTAAAATATCTCTAGCTCTCCATATAAAGTATGTCGTTGTGAAAAAGAAGTCTGTGTAGGGAGAGCCTTTTCTCCCTGCCGTGGGAAACAATAACATTTCCACCTGGTATATCATATGTGCAAGGATGTTACTTCTTTTTATTGAACTCTCCAGAAAACTTATGAGACCATAGATACTGCAAAGTTGATAAGTGCTGCAAATACCTTGAAGTAATTCCTAAGTTTTCTTAATGTCCTGGAGTGACTTTGTGATGCTCATATCGTCGTTTTCTCATGAATTTGCCCTACACTTAGTGTGCAAAGTGGGGTCCCAGTATTTACTGACCCACTCCATATGGTCCCTCTACTAATTTGCCCTGCAGGCTGACTAATAAGGGGATCTGGGTCTGAATCCTGACCTTCTCCACAGAGGCACTGCTATTTCCTTGCCTCTCAACAGAACTGTTCATGAAGCCATTAATAAAGAAGGACCAACTCAGGCCCTGATTAAGCAAAAGCTGTTGTTGAGATGAATTGACATGTTAAAAAATAAGCAAACAAACAGCCCAACAAGAAACCCAACAGAAAATAAAAGAACAACAACAAAAAAATAGACAAACTCAAGAAGTGTGACAGCTGAATTAATTTCTGTTGTCTCAAAATTATTCCAGAGAACTGGCATACCTGAGCCAAAAGCTGAGAAAGGGGCAGCACAGACCCTGAGTTTCATGTAGGCATTTCCGGGATCTTTCTCAGTAAGCCAGCCCGAAAAAAATGAATGACAAAGAGATACTGAGGCACCCAGTAGCTTTTTCCCTCCTCAGTATTTGTCTCTCCTTACTCTAAGATCTTCCAATCAACAATCCCACTGCTGAGGATCGTGCCCTGAGAATCATGTGCTGCCTTGCAAGGATGAAACTCAGAACTACAGTGTAGACAAGGGTCAATGGCAACAGTTCCCCTTCACTGTCTGGAGTTCATGAGCTTGAACTGAGAGTACTGTTGCTTTCATTTCTGGGTTACCCAGTGAAAGAAAGGCATGGGAAAACTAGAAGGAAGCCAGCAGAAGACCACTGAAATGCTCAGTAGGCTGGAGCAGAGCATTGGGCATGGGAAGGGAGCTGGGCTTCTTCAGCCAGGAAAAGACAAAAATAAGGGAAGGAAACCTGGTTTCTATTTTCAAGTACCTACTAGCCACTACAGAGCCAAGCCCTACTCAGAGGCTCACAAGAGAAGGGGATAGAGGAACAGTCATAAGCTGCAACAAAGGAAATTTTGAGCCGATATGAGGGGATAAAACAAATCACCATGAGATAGGCAAATATTGCAACAGACTCTTCAGAGAGGCTGGGCAACCTCCAACCTCAGAGATAGTGAAGACAAAACTAGACACAGCTGTTAGCAACCTACCCAAGCCTTGAGACTGTCCCTCCTCTGAGTTGGAGGTGGATGAGTCACCATCCACTGATCTCATCCAACATACTTTATTCTACATACTACTCTGTTTTGAAATAAAGGATCACTTGCTTGTCTTAATTCAAATAAGAGGAAGAGGCAGGAATTGGAATGGGGACTGTACAGTGATTGAGGAATGCACTGAGAAATGCTCATCAAGGGGAAAGGAGAAGAAACTAATTGCTCTCATTTTTAAAAAGCCCATGTAAGGTCATTTTATTTTGTAATATTAAAAATTCCAACATTACTTTTTTTCCCCCCTCAAATATGAAAAAAACAGCTTGGTACATTGTCCTTTATTGAATCTTGTGACAATGCTGGGAGGTTTTGTGGGTTTTCTATTGTGTTTAATTGAACAAATCAACATAAGCACTTTACATTTATCCTGAAAAAAAAGCAAAGGAGGGGAAAAAAGATTTTTACCAGTCTTTTAGGCTGGTAACTGTTTGGGTCTAGCCTACATATTGCAGACATTCAGCCATGACTCAAGGGAAGTCGAACAGATAAAATAAGGTGTTGATGTGCACTAGAAAGAAAGGGAGCAATCAAACTGCATGGTACAAACAGGCAAGGAAAAATTAGCGAAATTAAAACCAGTGACAGACAGCCCCAGACTGATCTATTAAGCCTTCTGTATTTGTGCAAAGGTGGTTGTTGTAACGGGAGCAAGAAAAAAGCTTGAACAAGTGAACCCCTGCAAAACATTGGCACAAGTTAGTGTCAGGCATCTCCCCTCAAGTGGATGCAGCAGTTTGCAGCTTTACTCAAATTTGCTGAAGGAGTTATAATTAGCTACAAAATTCAAAGTGTCAGCAAATTAAAAGTATTGATTTATGCAGGCCATGGGTAGGTGAAACAGAGAAGGTCAACCAAGAAATTTATGATCCCTGAATAGATTCGCTGCTGGCATAGCCAGGCAAACTCTCTCAAAGCAATGAGAAACCCCAGCTTATAACTGCTTAAGATGCCACAACATCTTCTTACATCCTCAAAGTAAAAATTCCTCTTGCCTCAGAATATACACACTACTGCACCTATAAGTGGGAATTTCACAAGTGTGATTTTCAGAAAGCTATATAATGAGCTACAACTTAAATCCAGGCCCATGCAGAGCCAGTACAGAGCGTATATGTAGTATTAAATCTTGTGTTAGCACAGTGAACTGGATTATATTTAACCTGCAGAGCCTCACCCTGCTACAAATGAAACTGGCATGAGTGGAATCAGATCTTTAAAAGCAATGCTACTACTACTACTGCAATTTGATATCAAGTTCATCACAATTTGCAATAGGCATAAATCCTAAAATATTATGATGGATGTAATTGACATTTCTTAATACATGGCTCTGATCTGAATTCTTTAAAAATAAAAATGTTTTGTATTGAAACAACTTAAAAACATTAAAAAATGTAAATGGAATAAACGGAGCCTTAGTGGAAAGCTGGTTGACACTGTTTTTTGCACATTTCTTCCTGCTACGTGTAGATGGGAATAATCCACATAGTTCCATATATCTCCATAAGATCACTGATAGAGTAAAATACCTCTTAGTATAAGTATGAATCACAAGCACACAAATAAATGAAGGATCATCCCCCAGATTTATCAAATACAAATCAACCACTGCCTTTTCTTTTGAGGGGTGAGGAAGGAAGAGCTTTATCACTCCTATGTTTGTCAGAGACCAAAAGACCAGTCAGATTCCCAGATGAGAGTACAGGCATTTTCTCATGTCTCTGGTAAAATTAGCTACTGCAGAGATTATGGACCAAGCAACAATACAAACTCACATATCTAGGTTTAGACAAAAAAAAAAGGTTTTGAAATTATTATCCCCTTTAGTATAGCTCAGGTTTACATAACATGGAGTAACTGGGCTTGATATTCTAGAATAGACAAACTCTTCTGAAAAATATGACACACTAATTGTAAATCTTAACAATTTTTTCTTTTTTCTGATACAGCTATAAAATATTTTATGTCAAACACATCAGTGTTGATTTTTATACATATTTGAACCACCAGTCCTTTCGTATTTTTTAGAGCGTGGAAAGACACTAAGACACTTTCCCTTTAATTTTAAACAGGTAGTCCCACTAGAAATAAAATTCTCATATGGAAGCACTGGCCCTTGTTAACCATTCTGTCACTTTAGTCCTGTATCAGCAGTATCATGTGGGTATCACACACAGGTTCTTCATTGTGTAATAAATTATAAGTGCTTTAAGGCTGAGTTCTTTAATTCTCATAGCATCCAACATCTATCCAGTCATCTGTTTGGATTCAATTCATATTAAATATGAGTGTGCTTACTCTCCATATTGGCATAAAATTATGTGAAAGACTTTTTTTTTTATCATAGAACCTAAGTAATATGGAAAAGGTCATTGTAGAGGATGTGAAATGTTTTACTAAAACTTTGGATAGGAGCTGTATTTTGTTGTGGGACAACCTACAAAGAAAAGTCTATGTGTGTCCCATGACAGAAAGAAGCTCAAGCAAATGTGGTAAAAGCAGGGAACTTACCTAATGGCTTTTTATCCTAACCATATATTGCTTGTCTGACAGCTTCCCATTGTAACCAACATCCCTTGGCAGAGCAGTATTCAGTTAGTTTCCCAATGATTCCAATGACTACTCTCACTTCAATGGATGCACAGTCTGACCATGTGTCAGTATCAAGTGTTCAACTTTTAGGTGTCCCAGATTTGTAACTGTTAACAATGTTGTTGTTGTGCATCAAACTAGACTGGCCCTAAAGTCTTTGTGCACAAAAGCATTAGGTAAGGGATAAGAAAATTATGTGCTCTCAACAACTTACTTTGCTAATACCATAAGGACCAGACTAACTTTATTCAGGGTGCAGATCAGGGTGAATACAAGTGTAACCCACTGTCCTGCAGAGCACAGAGATATACACCTGCTCAGGCATGGCACTTTCCATCCTTCATGGGACCCTCCACCAAATGAAGGCTTGGAGAACACCTGTTTCACTAGGGGAGACACTGGATGGAGATAACATGCTGACAACAGAACATGCTTTCCCTGAGGAACCTAAACCTGTACTCTTTGTACCTGTCTCCCCAGAGTCATGATTTCTAGATAACTGAAGGGTATAATGTGGAAACTCCAAATCACATTTGAGTAGGTGCTAGCAGCACAGAAAGGCATGCTCATGAATAAGGAACTGACTTACCAACAACTTGAAATTAAATGAGAAAGGCACTGAGAACTGAGCTCTGTTGAAAATCCTAGAGCTAAAAACCTTGGTTGAAACTTGCTGTATTTTTAACACTTCTATTAGTACAGCAAGTAATTTTGGTGTGATTGGAAACATCCTGTTCACTACTGGCGAAGCTGGTTTAGATGTAGACATAACCTGTTGGTATGTGATGGTATACATATCTTAGGGTAGAAATGAGTTTGTGACACTTTCAGAAAGCCTTTCTACAACCCTTTTCTATTTTCACTTTTTTTCAGAAGACTTAACAAAAAAAGACAGAGATCCATCACAATCCATCAGAGGTGATCTTGATTATTTTTTTGTTCAACACGTAATGATAACACCCCCTCTGAAGAACTGAAAATATTCTGTGCTTCAGAGTGAGAGAGGAGGAATAGCAAGCGCACTGCCTTCTTTTTTAGATCCACTCAATGTGCAAAAAATTCCAAAATGCATTAATATTTAATAAAATTTGCTTGATTGGTGACTGCTTATATGCAAGTAAGGAATCTTTCTGTATAAAAGAGTGCAAAAAATATCCTTTGAGTCAGAGAAGGGAAAAGTCTGAGTCAGGTTGATATGACTACTTTGAATCCCACTAACAGTCCTGATAACAGATGCTACTGAGCAATCCAACACCAGTATTAATCACATACTTCATGGTAAGCCTTTGGCAGGAAGGGCTACTGATGGGCATTAGCAAAACAATATTGGTGTAAGTACTTTGAGACAAACTGGAAATGGGATACTAGAGGGAAAAAAGTTATTTATTGCTCACAAAAACAGGGCCTTCAGAGAAGTGACTTAGCAATCTCAGTACTGCACAGTGCCTCTTTTAAAATATCATTTTTCACGGGGTATACTTTTTTATTTCTTTTCCAGATAAACACTCCATGCAGAAAACAGCCCTCACTATAGAAACCAGCATGATCTGAGTTGAAATGCTGAGAAAAACACACCGTACTCAAGTTTGCATTTGTCCTTCAGTGTGTAAACATGTGTTCTTGATCCAAAATATTTTTCAGTCCATATTTGAACCACATTTGATGGAACTTGTTCCTTTCCATCTTCCTTCAGAAAGTGCTAAGTCATGGCTTTTGGAAGAGTGACCTGTTTAGGAGTTAAGATGCCATTCAAATGGCATGTGTGTGTTTGCCATCTAAGGGTTGCCTGAATTTCTTCCTGATTTGCTTATCAGCTTGGCTGTCAAATCAATGTACATTCTCTCAGCCAGCTTCTGAATTACTGTTTATTTTTACCCTAATATGAAACTTTGCATAAGAGATGGTGGCACTATGCTTACAACAACTATCTTCTTGGATTGATACTACAGGAAAACATAATGCCAGGGTGGTGTTAAGAATAAAACCCTGTTCAGCTCTGCAAAATATCAATGAAGTTCATCTTCTCTGAAACAGGCTTTTCAGACCCTGGAAGCACAAATCTCATATGAGGGATTTTTTTTTTTTTAGTGCAAGAATAGGGAGCAGGAGTAAGTTGAAAAGCCCTGGGATACAAACACCACCTTGACTTCACTGAATCTGGAGTGACAGCACTGCTGGACTTAACCTTAGGGCTACAAGTTGGGTGAAGTTCCTGTGAAGTCAGTTGGAGGTCCTGATAACAACAAAGCCTTCGAATGTAGCCCATTGCAGGCTCCTTCAGCTTGTACATTTGTAGTTCACAGAGTGCCTAATTACTGTCTTAATTACTCAGCAACTTAGCTCTCCATTTCACCTTTCCCGTCTTTTACTTTTTCTCCAGATACTCAGCACTGCCTGTGTGAGGCGCTGTCACTTTATTCCCAGCTTTCCCCCCTTACAGGGAGGACCTTGTTTAGCCCTGCAGACCCTGAGGGAATAGAGCCCTGTTCCAGCAGCACCATCTGTCCCTCCTCTCATGCACAACAGGAGACAAATAAAACAAAATGAACATTCAGTATTCTTTCATAGCCTACAACTTTCGGAGGCTCAGTACTGATTTTTAAACAATCTGAAGTGTGCAACTGGGCTTACCTATCAAGTAACAGAAGTCAAATCATTTTCTAAATGGCTTTGGTGGTTATGTCTGCAACAACTTGTTTGGTGACATGTACAAGAGAAAGGGAAAGAGCAAGCAGTAAGGAAAGGATGACAGAAGAAAAGAAAGAGAGATAAGGAAGGAAAAGGGAAATTTAACAAACATGAAGATATAACTTTCCTGATACTAACTCTGCCTGCACATTTTGGCTGAAAATTAAACAGAACAATGTTTAGAGATGTACTATCAATAAAATCACATTTTAGCAGTTTGCAAGACTGTCACATCATAAGGAGTATTTCTTTACTAATTAATCCAGAAGCCATTAAAGAATAGAGAAGGAGGTCTGTGCTATTTTTTAAAATCAAAGAAATTTCCTTGCAGTGTTAGATTTCCACATTTCTTTAAATCCAAATTCCATGTTTCCAATTCATATCACATCTCCAAAAGCACTGCTTATTTTTGGCCTTCAGCTAACCATGGACACTAACCTTATTCTGTTGTGTTTGCTTTCCATTCACTGCTTCACATAGTATGAATCCACTCCTTTACCATTTCCTGAATGTGTCCTGCAGTGACCATGCTGTGGCAGCAGCAGCTAACCATCCTTTGCTTGTCTTCTGTTGCTACTGTGTACTTTTCCCCTGACTAGTTTCTCTCCTGAGCAAGATAAACCATGGGAATACCTGCCCTAAGCCTGCCCCAGACCAATCTGCCTCTAGACTGAGCCATACCCTTGTGCCTCTCTTCAGGCCTCAGTATTCCTATGAACTTTTGCTTCTGTTTTGTCTGTGTTCTGCCTTTCATCTACAGCCTCTGTCTCCCCTGTGATAAGAGTTTTGTTAGTACAGATTTGAAAAACACGAGGCAATCAATTAAATTATTTCCCTTCTGATGACCCTTATTAACCACTCCTTATGATTTTTACAGGATTAAAATTTGTCCTATAGTTAAAATTACTGGCAACATTATTTTGAAAAAAAAAAAAATATCATACTCTTCAGATCCATTACAGCAGTTTCTCTTCTGTACTTAAAAAGTTCATTTAAACTGCAGAGGGTGGCTTTATCAGTGTGAAAAGATAACACCTACAAAAACTAACAAGGATTTAGGTTACAATAGCAAGTTGAACAACAGGAAGCCCAGTTTAAATATAAGCAACAGCATCCACACACAGATCTGTGCAGGTTTAAAAGGAATATAATATTTTAATTTATTCCTCTGCATGTCCTACATGCAAATAAGTCTTTAAACCTTTTCCGGGATCTAAAAACTAATACATGCATTTTATGAGAAAAATCAGGGTCATTTTTCAGATCTCAAAGACTGATTATTCTCCTCAGGAAATAGACCGCCTACATTTAATCAAGCTTCTTCTCTGTATGCAGTGTTTCATCTCTTTCTACTTCATGCTAAATATGTATTAACCCCTGTACATTTGGGTCCTTTAACTGGGCTTTGGTGAGCCATAAAGCATGAATCATCAGTATAAATAACTTTCTCATGGCATTACAGACCACCACCTACCTCTGCTACATACTGCTAGCCCCCAATACTTTTGTAAAGACACAACTAAATGCTTACCAATGATCACAATCTAGAAAGAAAATTCAGATAATCTGTGTTCTTTAGCAACTTTTATTTTCTCAAACCTCTACTTCATTAAAAATAAAACATCAACCTAACTCCTAGCATGTTTTTCAATTTATCCTGGGGAAAGCAGGATAGTCAGTGTCTTTCCAGCATATGCAGGTTCATATGTACATATTCTCCTCCCTCATATCATAGATAAAGAGGATAGACTGCAGTTCATAGACTGTAGCATTGGCCTCTGTATCACAAATCACAGATTTAGCAAGATTATGGGTACAAAGAAGTTGGGTTAGAAAGTGAGAAAGCTGAGACTTCAAGGGAGCATCAAAGGAATTAATATGCTACAGAAACAGGGAAAACAAAGCAGAGGATCTTATCGGGGGGTAAGCAGGAGCTTTTTGTCAGAAAAGAAGTGGTAAGAAAAAGAAAGCACAACAATAAGTACTAGTAGCAGGGCACTGGGAGTTTGAGCCCAGAGCCTTGAAGTGTGGTACAGTCTGACTTTTTTTGTCACCCTGCCCACTGAAAGGCCTCTGAGCATTCCCACTACCCTATCAACATTCTGAGAAATTGTCTATACAGAATTTCACCAAGTACTTGTCCACACCATTATTTACTTGTAATTGCTTTTGTCCCTAATTCTGCAGAATCACACACGTGCTAATGTCCTACAAATAATTTTTGAGACAACAGAAAGAAAGGCAGAACCACCAGGAAGAGGAACAGGGTATTTCCTACTTAGCTTTCTCACAGCACAAGCAGAAAAGTGTTCCATGTGTCCTTATGGCAGCCTAAGTTTTACCATGCTCTCTTAAACAGATTAATAAACTCCAATTAGCAGAGACTCAACATGACCAAACATGACACAATTGCTTTCCTGAGTTGGTCATTGGTTTATCATTCTGACAACTGCTGACTAACTAGCTACTCATTCAGTCTGGAATAAATGATTTTGTGTTCGAATACAGCAAAGATTCAGTGTCCCACAGCACTGATGCCACAGAACATTTAGGGAAGAGTCACCCAGCACTTGAAACACTCTGGATTGGAGGTTCCTAGCAGCTGAGTTTGCAGCAGAGCCCAGTGAACTAAACCAAACAACTGCTCCTTAGAGAAAATGACCTCTGTATTGAAGCAGCACAGCCACCTTCTTCTACTCCTTCTCCCGGCACACTGCAATCCTTGAGGCAAGTGAGAGTACTGGCACAGCAGGCAGTAACTGCTGCTGATCAGGGTCTGGGTGGGGGTGGATCTCCCTGCGTATATTTTAGGCAAGTGAAAAATCCCCCTGCCATCTTCAGGCGAGTTCAGGGAGCTACAATCCTATTCATATAGGCAACCGCAAAAAATGTGTTAAAGGGCATTTTTCACCCTGTATTTTTGCTTTCTCCCAAGGTCCATCATCCCACACAGGCTTGACAAGCCACAGCTTGGACAGGTGTGTTGCAGGAAAGATGAGCACAGGCATGCTGCTCTCCGCTCCATGCTCACTCCTACCTTATACCTAGCCTGCTTTTCTCTGCCATTTATCTCCACTGAAATATCCTGCTATGACAGATTTTCATCCTGCTGGCCAGTTTTCTTCACTGTTCCTCCTAGCCAGTGCATAAAACTTGCGCCACTGAGGCAAAAAGCAACTTGTATTCTCCTTTCCTGCCCTCATCTACTGCTCTCTCACCCTTTGCCATCTACAACATCTGGTTGCACCAGAGTTCAGAGCACATCCTAAAGGCAGACTGGTGATCAATCCAGACCAGAAATTACAGCAATTTCTAGATACACAGGTTATCACCACCTCAGCATTTCTCCTCTATGTGCCCATAAAGTCTCACTCTTAATAGTGTCACAACAGGAAGGTGGCATGCACAGTGAGGTGTCTGCAGACCACTGACAGCTACCATGGGGCAGTCCTTGTCAGAAACATTAAGTCTTAGATAATGCAACAAAGCCAAATAGATGATCTGCTAGATGGGAAAAATGTAGTGTGGAAGGCAGCCCAGAACCAAATCCAACGATTTAGTAGATTTAAAAATTTTTGACTTTATTTTTAAGAGAGGATTTAAGTGAAGTGTAGAGAGAACAGTAGAGGAAGGGACCCATGCTAAAGAACTAAAAAGGAAATGGGAAAGAATAAGAGAGAAAAGAAAAAGATGAAATTGTCAAGCAAGAGCAGATGAGGTCACCTTGATACTAATAATGCTTCAGCCAATGAACACAGAGCTGTGGACCCCCTTAACACTTAAGAATCAGCACTTGTCTTGTGGAAACTGAGTGACAATGAGAAAGAATGTATTATGTAACAACTTACAGGATCATGGTTAATACTACATATATGGGGAAAAACTGGGAAAGGAGAAACAGATTAACCTTTACAAAGGTTACAAAGTAGGGAAAATATCATATGAGAGCCTCACAGGAAGGAGCCTTGGGGGTTTTTGTCCCTTTTCTTCCATGCCTCTCACCCAGAAAACCAAAATCTGCCTCTACCTTTTAACCTGTATATTAGAAATTAAAATAAGTGAAAGCAATCAATATTTTATTAAGAGCTACTGTTTCACCTGATTGAAAGAGTCATGTGATAAGTCCAGTTAGATCAGAGGGAATGCTGACAAAAGATGAAAAACACTTCTAAATTTTGAGGCAATAAGAAAGAACACATTCCTCTACAACAAGGAAACTGAACAGCAAAAAAAGACATTTACATTCTATGAGAAGAGAACTTTCTGACTGCAGGTGCCTAAGCAAAGCTACATATCAATTTAGGGAACCTGAGAAATCTCCACCATTACAAACTTAAAAAGGCTGGCAAGCAAATCATTCTTGAGGAATACTTTTAAGTGCAGTTGATTCCACTTTTGTTTAGTAGGATGGGCCAGATGACCACTTGCACTCCATTTTTTCTATAAGTTCTATTTAAAAAGAGAATGTTAAAAAAAGAAAATTCAAGTTTTCATTATACTTGAACCTGAGGATATAAAAATATTGTCTGCATGGTTTAGAACACACTATCCAGATGAGAAATTATTGACTTATTATTGGTTTTGTTTATAAACTCAGAGATTAAGAATTAGCTCTTCAGAGGTGGAGTTGCCTCATCATTGTGTGTGCTTGTGCCAGCAGGGCCCTAAATGTCAAGGACTGTCATAATACTGTAAAGACTTCAGTACAATACATTTTACAATATCTGTGCGGCCAACATTTTAAATCATTAGACAGTAGTTTGCTGTTATGAACCTGAGGCTGCTAGAACCATGTCATCACATTGCAAGCAGGTCAGCACAGCTCTAATAGATGTAGTATGCCTTTCACAATAATATTCTTCCACATACTTGTCTCCTGCCTCAGAGCAGATATTATTAGTTACAGAACAGATCTTGTACAGAACCACAAAATTCCCTTCCAGATGGAAGTTTACTGTTTCCTTCATAGAATCTCCTCCTTTACAACCCTTGTAATGCTGCCAAAGTCCCCAGAAACTGGAGTATGTACTGGTTTAAATTTCAGATGAAACCACATATATTACTGACTTAGAAGTTAAACATCAAAAACACATTCACTTGATTTTCAGAAGCTACACAAGAAATGCCCAGGAACAAACGTTACTGAAACTGAATTTCGGAAATGTTGTGACAGCACCAGGTGGGTTTATTATGAGACGGTGTCAAACACTGGAAGAGACCTCTTGGAGAGGTGGTCAATGAACCCACGTCTATGAGTGTTGAAAAGGCATTTGGACAGTGATCTTAAGGCCATGCTTTCACTTTTGGTCAGCCCTGAAGTGGTCAGGTAGTGGGACTGGATGATTATTGTAGGTCTGTTTAAATTGAATTATTTTATTCTACTCAAATCTATCTTCTCCTACCTGCTCCTTTCCCTCCCAGTACACACTGGGGAAATCTCTGAAGACAATTCTTCCCAGCCCTGCACTAGCAGAAGGCACTGAATACCCATCACCATCTCCCAGCCTAGGCACTGGCTCTGTCACCTTGTGGGAAGGAGGTGTATATCTTCTGAGAGGGGTCAGGGCTGTGGATCATCTCAAGACAAAGGGACCATCTACACAAATTTGCAAAAAAGCAAGTGGCATGTGTTTTTTTGAAATTCATGAGTGCTCAACTGAGATAGGTTTTCACAGGATGGCAAACCACCACATCTCTGACACCAGCAAGGCTAAAAGATCAAGCCTTCAGTCTGGTGCAGGATGTGCTTCTCACCTAAATGGTTGCAAATGTCTCAAGAGCTGAGCAATACCTGTTGATGGTGGATTGTTTTTCCTCACTTTGTATTCATTTTTAGAGTTGTCTGAGCTGTTTCCCTTGCAAAAACATGCTAAAACACAAGAGCCTGAGGACAGCAGCACTCCCTCAGAGGGAAGGTCCATCTTGCCCAATACTGTATCTCCAAAGCGTCCCACCACCAGTGTCTGAAGAAGAGCACAGGAGCACTGAAGTTTAGTCCTGACAGGGTCCTGGTGGTGCTCACAGGGCTCAGTGGCTGGAACTGGCCTGCCCTGGGACCCCCAGCCCCACCACCTCCTGGCAAGGGCCCAGGGACATGTCCCACCTCTGCCTGGGACCTTCAGTCCCTGCCTGAGCTCCCTGCCTGAGCCCTGCTGTGGGTGTGCCCATCTCTGCCCCTGTCTCCTGGGTGGGCCTGGGACCTGCACTGCAGAGCTGCTCTCTGGGGTGGAGCCCTCAGACGTGGTCAGACCTTGTCATGCAGAGCTCTGGGTTTAACATGGCTCAACTGCTCTGTCCTGCACTCACCTTGAGTCAAATGATGGTGAGACTGTTATTTGCGTGATGTTCCAGGGAGTTTCTGATCCAAAAATACATTCAAGGACACATAACACACAGGTTATAACTGGAAGCAGAATATAATTTCAATTTTTATTTTCTCCATCTGTTTCAGAGCTGATGCTCACAAGCACTAACACAACATGCACGTGTAGCCAGAAGCAGGCTAATGCATTTCTTACTTGAAAATACATCCTTTGTAGTCTGGAAAAGGATGAGCTACAGAAAGCAGCAGCAGGCATATAGATCAGAAGAAAAGATGTGTGGTACCATGAGGCATTTTCCAAAGTATGACACATATCAATGATGGGCACATTGCAATCTTGCCTTCCAAAACTTGCTTCATTGCTGTCCTTCCCAGCAAGGGCAGGGATGCATGAAAAGCACTCTTGTGCCTGTCCTGTGCTAATGTTGCAGGCGAAAAACTGAAAAGTGTCAGGTCTGGATGGGGAAGCAAGCCTGGAACCCTTCCAAGCACATGCTGTTTTGAACATGCAAGAACCCCTGGGAAAATAGAGCCAAGGGAAGAGCAGAGCTCAGCCCCACTCCAAGCTTGCAATGGGCAATAGAGCCAGAGAGAGCCAGGGCACAAGTGGTGCCTTGGAGGTGTGAGGGCAGCAGGCAAGAATGGAGTTGCAGAGGAGGAGCCCTGACACGGGGCTGTGCCCAGTGCTACAGGAGGACAAGAAGCAACCCCCAGGCCACCCTTGGGGCCCACCCTGGGAGTCTGGAAAGCTTCTTGCCCACAGCTGCAGGGCATGACAGGCCATCTTCATGGGGCATGAGCAGCAGGCAGCAACTGAGCAACCGAGCTGAAGGAGCCCTGAACAGTGGTCATGCTCAGTGCTGCAGAGGAAGACAACCCCATCTCTCCCCCTTCCCCCCATGAACTAGTGCCAATCTGACCCAAGGGAAAATTCTTTCCTGATGCCATTGCTGGTAATCAGCTATTCCCTAAGCATGTGAGCAAGGCCTCGCTCCTCATCCCACTATCTGGTCATGCCTTCCAGGATATGCCTAAACCCTATTCTCCCTCAACCTGGAGCCATCTTGGGGCTTCCAAGAGTGGCCAAATGTCCTCAGCCTGATCAGCCTGAGGGTCAAGAATCCTGGCAGGGCACCAGTGGATGCTAAAAAGCCCTAGGACCCCTGACAACCTCTCTGCATCCCATTTCTTTCAGCAGCTGCCCCTGGCTCCACCAGGGGCTGAGGACAGAGCTGTGCAGTGCTCCTCAGGAAGGTGTTCACTTGAACTTAGTAGTGCTATCCAGCTGAATAGGCCAGACAGCTTCAGGCAACTACAGGTCTTGGTGGTTCTTCTCCTCTGAAGGGCTTGCATCTGTTCCCCAAAGGCTGAGTGCTACTGGCAGCTGGCCTTGCCTCAAGTTTTCCACCCCTAGCCTCCTCAGGGACTTCCTTTTGGATGTCTGTGGGCTGGCTCCAGGCCAGCTTTGACAGTGGAACATGGGAGGATGCTCCCTCTTCTCCTGCCCCTCCAAGGCACTGCTGCACTGCAGGGTGATGACACTGTGACATGAGGGTGTCCCCTGTGAACAGCCTTGCCTGTCACAGATCAGCCATCACCCTCCCCCCCCCCCCCCAGCATTCTTTGGACAAAGGCCACCCATAAGAGCTGTCTCTGTGATGGAACTAATGTCCATGTTGCTACCTTGGGTTGTCCAATTCTCAGAGGACAATGACTGCAGGAACACCAGCTTTCCATTTATGGACATTGGAATTGAAAGGGACCAATTGTTATCAGCTGAATATTAATAAGTCCATTGGGCCTGATGGGATTCACCCCAGAGTACTGTGAGTAACTGTAGCAGACATTACAACACGACCACACTCAATCATCTACAAAAGGTCTTAGGAGGCCTCAGCAACTAAAAATTAGCCCAGGTTACACCAGTTTCCAAGAAAGGCAAGACAGAAGACCAAGGAAACTACAGACATGTTACTCTAACCTCAGTACCTAGAAAAAATTATGGAGAAAATCACACTGGGTTTTATTAAAAGACATTTGAAAAACAATGCAATCATCAGACACAGACAACATGGGTTCACAAAGGGAAAGTCCTGTTTCATTTAATAACCTTCTACAATAAGGTTCTCTACCTGGATGAAGTGAAGACACTGAATTTAAACCCCCAGTTTTAATGGGGTTTAGAAAGGCTTTTTATACCCTCCCTCAAAGCCTCCTTCCAGACAAGTTTTCCAACAGTGGGATAAGCAGGTATGCAGTGCCCTGGATGAAGAACTGGTTGAAGAGCAGGGCTCAAATTATTGCAGCAAACAGGACATCTGGCTGGTGACCAGTTACCAGTGGTGTTCCTCAGGGCTCAGGTCTAGAGGCAGCTCTGTTCAGACTCTTCATCAGTGATCTGGAGGCTGCAGTTGAATGTGCAGATAGTTAGGTGATGATACCAAACCGGGAAGTGCTGCCGACTCTCCCATGGGACAAGAGGCTTTGCCTTGCAGAGGGATCTGGATTGATTGGAATATTGAGTAGTCACCAATGATAGGAAGCTGAGCAAGACCAACCAAATGCTGGATTCTGCACCTGGATGGAGTAATTCCAGGCACAAGTCTGAACTAGGAGAGGAGTGGCTGGAGAGCAGCCCTGCAGAAGGGGGTTTGGGGGTGCTGGTTGCCAGGAAGCTCAATGGGATCAGCAGTGTGTGTGCCAAGGGGGCAAACCTCATCCTAGAGTGCATCAAACACAGCATCACCAGCCAGCCAAGAGGGGTGGTTATGCTGCTGAATTCAGCACTGGTGCAGCCTCACCTCGAGTACTGCGTGCAGTTCTGGGCCCCACTATTAAAAAGGGATGTGAAGGTCCTTGAGCATGTCCTTGAGAAGGGCACCAAAGCAGGGGAAGGGGCTGGCAGGAATGTGCTCTGGGGAGCGCTGAGGGCACTGGGCTTGTCTGGTTTGGAGAGGAGGAGTCTGAGGGATGACCACCTCACTGCCCCCTACAGCTTCCTGAGGAGGGAAGCAGAAAAGGAGGTGTTGAGCTCTTCTTTCTTTCCCAGTGCCAGGACACGTGGGGAACGGCTCCAAGTTGTGCCCATTGGGGGAAGTTCAGACTTGACATGAGGAAACATTTCATGACTCCAAGGGTGGCCAAAACATGGAGCAGGCTTCCTAGAGAGGTAGTTGATGCCTCCCCCAGCCATGCCTGTCAGTGTTGAAGAGGCATTTGGACAGTGCCCTTAAAGCCATACTTTAATTTTGGTCAGCCTGGAAATGGTCAAGCACTGGGACTAGATGGTCATTTTAGGTCTCTTCCAGCTGTTCTGTGCTATTCAGTTAGAGTGGCTGGGTTTGTCTTAGGTTGCAATGCAAGATGTAACCAAAAGTATGTATTCTATTACCATCTGTTAAAATCAGGTAGGTTTTTTATCTCTTCCATGACACATCCTCCCTCCAGGGGGATATCTTCTCTTAATGGGCCATTGAACCTCACTGCCGGACTGATAAAATAACATCATTCCATTGTGAGATGCTCCACCCAGGGGGAGGAGCAATCCTACCAGGATAAAATCTGAGATTTGGAACACCAGTCAGCCTTCTCCCACTGGATTCCCAGAGGAAGACCAAATCCATCTACACCACCACTGAACCTTCAGAAGAAAACTACATCCTTTGACAGGATCACTGCTTCAACAGAACCACATCTGTCACTCCAGGAGGACTGCAGCCACCATTTAATGAGACTACTACCAGTACCCTGACCAAACCAGTCAGGTTGTATATTGACTCTAATAGTGTTTTTGTACTACTGCATTTTTTTTTAATTTTCCTATTAAATTGCAGTTCTTTGCTTTCAAACCAGCACAGGGTTATAGAAGAGAGGACAAGGAGATAACTAGTGTTATACACTGGGTTATAGGCTTAAATGGAATTTTCCTAGAGAAACCTGGGGACACAAATTCAGCCTTTTCATTCAAGTAACCTTGTCCTTAGAATTGACTCAGTCAACCTTGGTTACCAAAACATCTACTCTGGTTTCATTTTAAACACACTGGCATTTCTTTAATTTTTATGGCTGGGATGTAGTCTCCTAAATCAATCTGGTCCTTTTAAAACTTTAATCCAGTTTTTTCAGCTGACTTTTGGCAGATTTTAACAGATGCTGCAAGCTCAGCATGTCCACACTTCCTGCATTTTGGGGCAAAAGTAATTGAAGAAATGTGATGGCCAGAGGATTTTAACAGATGGCACACTCATTGATTCAAAATCAGGGTGCCAGGGCATATATGCTACCACATAAAGCACCATCACCCGGATGATGTGAAAAATAGAGTGGCCAATTATTATTTCCATATAACTCCCAGATTACCACTTCTAATGCAAGACCGAGATCTGCCCAATATGAGATTTTGCAGTTATCTTTTGTCGTATAAATAGTGACTAGACACAGACACTACCTACACTGTACACATAAAATTTCTCCTAGACAGCAAGAAACTGAAGATAATGGTGGCATTATTAGAAAAATAGTTTACATAAATGAATCAGAGAATCTCAGAATAAACTGAATTCAAAGAGATCCACAAGGATCGAGTCCAACTCTCAGGTCTGCAAAGAACCATCCCCAAGAGTCACACCATGTGTCCAAGAGCATTGTCCAAACACTTCTTGAACTCTGTCAGGCTTGGTGTGGTGACACTTCCCTGGGGAGCCTGCTCCAGTGCCCAACCACCACCCTCTGGGGAAGAACCTTTTTCTAGTATCCAACCTGACACAACTTCAGGCCATTCTGTCAGGTCCTGTCACTGGTCACCACAAGAGAAAAGATCAGTGTCTGCCCCTTCTCCCCATTATGAGTAAGTTGTAGACTAGTATAAGATCTCCCCTCAGTCTCCTCTTCTGGAGAGACCGAGTGACCTCATCCACTCCTCATACTTGAAGTTTCCCCTCAAGGTCCTTCATGATCTTTGTTAACTCTCTTTTAGGGTGTTCTCTAATAGCTTAATATTTTTCTTATATTGTGGCACCCAAAACTGCACACAGGACTCGAGGTGAGGCTGCAGCAGTGCAGAGCAGAGCAGGACAATGCCCTCCCTTGTCCAGCTGGTGATGCTGTGCCTGATGTACCCAGGACACGCTTGGCTCTCCTGGCTGCCAGGGCACTGCTGACTCACACTGAACTTCCTGTCGACCAGGACTCACAGGTCCCTTTCCTCTGGGCTGCTATCCAGCTTCATGTTCCCCAGTCTGTCCATACATCCAGGGTTGTCCTATCCCAGTTGCAGAATCTGGCACTTTCTGAACTTCATATGGTTGGTGATTGCCCAGCCTTCCCATTTGTGAAGCTCTCTCTTCAGGGCCTCTCTGCCTTCATGGGAGCCAACATCTCCTGCCAGTTTTCTAGCATCTGCAAACTTGCTTAGTATCCCTTATAGTCCTACGTCCAAGTAATTTGTGAAGACGTTGAAGAGCACTGGGCTGAGGATGAAGCCCCACTAGTGACAGCTCACCAGTCTGATGTCACCCCTTTGACTGTAACTGTTACATAGCAGCCTGTGAGACAGTTGCTCACCCACTGCACAATGTGTTTATCCAGCTGTGGGCTGGACATTTTATCCAGCAAGATCATGTGAGAAACAGTATCAAAAGCTTTACTGAAATCCAAAATGAAGGTCTATGTTTTAAAGCCACTCCATATTTTTAATATATATGTTGCATGAATAAATAATAGAAAGCAATGCAAAAATGCTTTATAAAAGCGATATATAAGAACAGATTCAGTAAACTGAAGGTGCACAAATCCAATATAAGCATCAAGATAAAAACAACTCAATGTATTTAAAATCTCTTTAGGCCAGTGTGATATTACACACCTGTCACAATGCCACCCTACTCACACCATCAAGAATCAGACACATCATACATTTTCAACTCCTAGACAAAATTTACTTGTTGTCATCAAGTACCCAAAACAAATAAACAAAACTCATTTGGGGCCTGTTTTCTTTTTTCTTTTTTTTTGGGGGGGTAAAGTTTTGGCAAAAATAATGAAGGAATTTATGCTGCATAGACATACATAAACTCAAAGCTAACTAGAAACATGGACATGAAACAGCACACATGCACAGCTTATGCAGTAACAACACACAGGCCAGGAAGGAGGAGGCAAGTATCCAGAGCTACATGGTACTGACCTGCTCTGTAAACTATGGTACTGGTACTACTGGTACTATGACTGTGTAAGGCCACTAATATCTTGTAAATAACCCTGTAAATTAGCAACTTGCAGGCCACTGACATAAGAAATTACCACCACAGATACTATAAGGAAGCCAAAATTGCCAGATGCCTGACTGATACATGAAAATCAAACCTGACAAATTTCCCCCTTGTTAGCATGTTCACCAAAGTGGAGGTGGAGCAGACCATCTGTCAGAGCCCAACAGCATCTTTGATTTGCACCCAAGGCACCCATCAGACTCAAGGCACCTGTCCTGGGGCTGGCGCATGAACAGTCTTTGGGAAGTATGGGGTATCTCAGGTATTCACATTAAGGTGTTCTCTCTAGTATGCCCAGAGATTTCTGTGAGCAGGACCCCCACTTTGGAACAGACACAGCTTGAAGCAGTACACGTGATTACAACTTGCACCACTGCTTTTCCAGATGGTTAATCATAGCCATACTGACAAAAACACAAGAAAACAAACAGTATTTTTAGACTTCAACTCCAGTTATGAACTCAAGGCAATTCAACTCACACCATAAAGTGATCAGATCTCTCCAAACTATTAAAGAGGATTTACGTGTTTTACCTGAAAACAGTTACAGTCCAAACCTGCAAGAATGGAAACGCATCATGACTTTGGTGTTGAAAAGTCTAGTACTTTATAACCTGGTGAGCTAGACAGGAGTATTTGAAAGGGAAAATTAATCACTAGTCTGTGACAGCCTCTATTAGATTCTTAAATAATAATGCAATTATGTATAAGACCTATTAATTGTTGCATTTTTTTCTGCTGCTGGAGCTCCAAAGAATTCAATGTGAGGCCAAAAAGAAAGTGCAGATTTATAGGCAGTAAAGTATAAGAAATATGCTCATAAAATAATCTTTCTTAACTCACAAGAGCCCTATTCCCTAAGCTGCATAACAATACAAGATATATGCTAAAGGGCTATAAAGGTTTTATTAACCCTCAAAAGAGATGACTTGCAACACATAGTGATAACTATGTCTGCAAAATTCATGCTGGCAACATCTTTATTGCGAACTGTACTAACAGCAGACACAGCTGCTACACATAGTCATACACAAATGCTTTTCTGTTGGGCCTAATATCTGTATCTATGATCCTGTTTTGAGACACCCAACAGCTACACAGGAGCTATTTGTGCGAACCATGTATACCTATCAGCTTTCATTAATGAAGATGAACAAAACAAACAGTGGCCCATAAGGCCTTCGTCTTTGGTCAGGAACTCCTGCAAATTGCCCCCAACTTCGTCCGTTGTTCATTTCCAGGGTACAATAACGCTAGAATCGGTACCGACTTTCCTAAGCAGCACAACCTGTCAGCTGCAGAACATTTCGACCAGCCTCATGACATCCCGAGAAGCGCCCCAAAACAGCAGCAGCCACTGAAGAAGGCGCGGGCTGCGTCAGCACCCCGGCCCCCGCGGGCTCCTGTCATCACACGCAGCGGTGTCTGTCACGCCGCGGCTGCAGCAAGGCGGATCGCCGCAGCCGGGGATGAGCCGGCGCGGATATTAAAGGAAAGGCAATCCTCTTAGGAGGGCTGGCGGCAGGCGGTGAGGCGAGGCGAGCCGAACCCGCGTTCCCCGCGCGGGCCGGGGCAGCACCGCGGCCACGCCGGGTGCGGAGCGGTGCCTCCCCCGCGGGCAGCCCCAGGGTCGGGGAGCGGCGGCCGCCCGGGGCCTGCGGCAGGTGCCACCGGCAGCGCCCGTAGCGCCGCAGCCCCGCGCTCGGGGAGCGAGCGGCCGGCGGGGCCGGGGCAGCGCGGTGAAATGGGTCATTTACGTAACAGGGCCGGCGGCCCCGGCCCCCGCTCGGCGCCCCGCGGAACGGAGAGGGGAAGCTGCAGCAGCGGGCGCTGGGGGCGAGCGGCGCCGCATCCTCTCGTGAACCCTGGGCACCGCTGCCGCACTCTTCATCCCCATCCGCCCCTTCCCAGCGGTTCCCCCGCCCCGGAGCGCACCTTCTCCTGGGCGCGATTGAGGCGTTTCTGGACGTTTTTGGCGAAGATGCCGGTCTTCATGTCGGCCATGGCTGGTGGCGGGGATTGGGAGGGTGGGGAGAGAAGGCGGGCGAGGCAGACCCCGGCAGCTACGAGCGGCAGCGGCGAGGCAGGAATGGAGGGATGGAGAAGAGGAGGAGGAAGAGGAGGAGGAGGGCTTTAAAGACACAGCAGGGAGAGGCGTGGCCACCGCCGCCGCCTCAGGTGAGCCGCGGGTCCCCTGCCTTCGTCCGTCCCCGGCCCCCGGGGAGGCGGCTGTCGGGACCCCTCAGGATGGGTAGCGTTGTCTTCTGGAGATGAGGCAATTCCTCTAGATAATAAAACATATCCCGAGGGGTAATGAGGACGATGATTTCTAGAAGCACAGCTGATGGTTGCGTCCACTACTGGCACAAGCCTCCTTGTACAGCCGGAGAACCTTAGGCACCTACTTACTCCCCTAGAAGTTTCCACCAACTCAGAGTCACTCCCAGGTCCAAGCTCCTTTAACACTTTTCACTGGTTTGGGGGCTGCAGCATCACGTGCAGTAAATGGGTGCTGCGGTTGAGGGACATGCACCCCCCAGCTCAGCCTGGACTGGGCTTCCTGGCACAGTCATCAGCTAATCTGGGGTTACCATGCCCGTGCTGCTGAATGTGCTACACTTGACTTGCCATTCACCTGCTCTCGACATCCTCCTCCCATCCATTCCTCACTCCTGTCTCAGTGTAGCAACCAACAGCAGTGAACTGGTTCCAGACTGGTTTCATGGTTTTGATCTTATTTCTGAAATTACAACTTCAAGTCAAAACTGAAGGGCAGTCTTAACAAAAATCTCTGTCCTCCCCTGACACTCAAGCATCCCAAAATCTTCTAGGGATCATGCAGCACCAGTCACTCAAGGTTGACAAAGTCATCCTTCCTGGATACCAAGCCCCAAATTCACTCCTGGAATTTATTTCTGTTGTTTGCCCAAGTGTGGAGTTCCCTGATAGGAAGAGTAGAAATCCAGCAGCAAACATAGCAAAGCAAGAAAAGCAAAACACTGGAACTCAACTCTCTTACCCTAAGCCTGTATCCTTCTATAGGGAGCTGTCCTATTTTCATAATGCTTTTCATTGATTTTTCAAAACACAGATCAGAAGATCTACTGCCAAAAGAAAATGTCTCATACATTTAGTAAGTCCAGCTGTGTTTCCTGAGACTATGTATTTCTGACATGTGCTCAGTCCCACATGTGCCTGACACATTTTCCTGTACTATTAAGAAGCTGATTTAACATGCCAACTGCAGCAGTAGTAATGTTTAGTAAGAGTAGGTACTTACTTAATTCTCATGTAAATATTATTTAGAAAGAAAAAAGTAATCAAAGAAAACATAACACAGCAACCAAGGAAATTATTTTGTCTAAAAGATTACGATAGTGTCTTACAATGCTGTTAAACTGGTGAAAGATCAAAACAAAATCTCAGTGTGCATAGGGCTCCCAAATTCTTTTAAGTATTTTTTCACATCTTCAGAGTATCTCTTTGTGGCCAGTTTGGCTTCTGATTCCACCACTTTAAGAGTGATTTAAAAAAAATAAAAATGAAAAGAGGTGTTCTTAACTGATTACTCATGCATTTTCTTCACCAAAGAGTAACAAAGGTAGGAAGTTTTGGCAGAACAGAGTGCATTTGGTTTCCTTTGGGTTAGGAGAGGGAGGGAGGAAACTCTCTCGTGCCTTTTAGATCCCTGTTGTCTGATAGAGTAGTACAAGCCTCATCACCAAGCGCAAAAATTCTTTTTCACGCCAGTGGGTGAGGAAAATGAAGAAGTGTACTTAGACAGCCAGTCTCTTCCTCCTCAGTCAGTTGACCTGCACTGGCTTTGCCCCATTTAATGGCCTTTGACAACAGCCAGTGCTTTTTCATTGGCTGGTTTATCAATGTGTGTGTTGCTCTCCATCAAATAGATTTTGGAAAGTAATTATCAGCAAATGATCAGGCTGTTCTCTCCATACTCTCTGTCTGTTGCATATAACATTTATTGTAATTGATACTTCAGAGAAAATTTCTCCATTAAGATGTGTTTCAAAGCAAATTTTTCTCTACTTATTGTTCATACTTTAATCTGAAATAGATGATATCTAAAAATGAATAATCCTTTGTTGGGGAAGATGAAACAAGAAAGCCTTACAAATATGATTGCCTGGCAAAAGATTTTGAGAATATAGAAACTATAAGCGAGATTGAAATGAAAGCAAACTTTGACATCCCTTAGTTACTGAACAACAGGAAAACAATGGTGTGGCCGGCTGAAGGTAATCCCCTTTTGATGAAACAATACCCTCTGCAAGCAGGCAGGTCCAAGGGTCAGAGCAGACCCTGCCAGCTTGGCAGAAGGGGTCCGAAGAGTAGTTTTTAGAGTTTAAAATGTAGCACAATATGGTAATGTAGTGATTCTTATAGGCTGTATGTAAATGCTATAGGATTTGTATGCTGTACTAGATTGGTTAGTGAGAATCAGAATATTCAACACAGAAGATAATATATCGTATTGTAACGGGAACTTCGCTCTCTTATGCTCTTGCTTTTGCTCTTGTGCTCTTGCTTTTGCTCTTATGCTCTTGCTTTTGCTCTTGTTCTCTTACTTTTACTCTTGCGCTCTTACTTTTCTATGCTCTTAGCTCTTGCCTTTTTACGTTATTACCCTCTCATCCTTTCTCTTCTCTCGGGCCTGCTCCGAGCTGCAGCTGGCAGCTCCCAGCAGGGCCCTGTACCCACGCCCTTTGCAATAAACCGCAAGTTCCACGACTTGGCTTCAGAGATCTCTCGTCTCCATCCGTCCCGACCATGCTACCCCCAGTCTCGCCTACAATCCTTTACTACAATTTACCCCATTTTCTCCCTATTTTCTTGTTATTGTTTATTTGGTGCTATTGTAAAATGAGATTTCACTTTAGCTTCCCTCCTGAATAGCAGTCATTCATAGAAAAATGCTCCTAAGGGAGTGGTGATTTTTCAACATAAAATCTTTAAAAGGGAAAGGAGAAAGTAAATATAAGTACAACTGCTATGTCACCACTTTTTCCAGCTGTTTATTCCCATTCAACCAAAAATGCTAGTCAGAAAAAGAAGAAATCTGCATAATATCTGGCTCATCAACAACATGGTTTCTCATCACACATTTTGTCACTTAGACCTCACATTGGAGGTAGAAATGAGATGGGACCCTTGTTTCTTCAAGCGTCCTGTCCCTTCTACAACCACCTGACCCTTCCTCACAGCACAGCCAGCAGACTCTCACCAGCAGACACTGACTGTCCTCACAACAAACCCTTCTCTCAAGTGGCAAACCCACTCTTTTATAAAACCCATCCATACTGGACATAGCTGTGACCCATTAAGGGCAAGGCTGTTCCTCCTCTTTGGTAATTAGTACAGCTGCAGTTCCTCTGGGGCAAAGTTGCTTGCAATCCATTCTGCAACATTTCTGCTACTCTGATCACTCTTCATTTGTGTAAAGCAGTAAAATTAAAAGATACTGCTCCATAGGAGTTAATGTTACAATATTAATGGTAGAAAAAATGGGCAGGTATCTTGCAGCCGTCTCCATTGCAATAATAATTAAAATATACATATCAACTGCTACAGAGTAACAAGAGACTTGCACCTTTAGAAATAACAGCATATGGACACTCACAATTCACACTACAGACATGGCATATAAAAGACATCCCCATTACAAGCACACCACTTTAATATTCAGTGAAGTGGAAAACTGGAGTGGGAAATGAAACTGCAGGGCAGCCTGGGAGTTGAAGTCACACTGTAGTATGGATTTGGGGAGGCAGAATGTTTGGACAAAAATACAAGGCGAGATGGGACTAATAGATTAGCAAACATGGGAAAACAATATGAGAAAATGAAAGGTTTTGGTGTACAGGACTTGAATTTTAAATCTTCTTTTACATGTGACAACTTGGTACTATACTTGCGGTTTAGGTCAGCATGTAATGGGCAGCAAAAGACTAAGTTATCTGGGCAGTTTTTGTAGGACTTGCTGACTATTGAATGTGAGTCAGAGAGGGCAGATCTGTCTGTCTCACTGAAAAAGAAAGTAAGGAACACATGCATCAAAAGAAATAGATTTCATAAAACAAATGTAGTTCTAAACCCTGTAAAAATCTAGGAAAATTTTAATAAACATCCTAAATTAAAACCCATACACATTCTATATTTTAATATTTAGACCCTTATTTTTAATTAAAATTCTTCTTATTGAAGAATTTTTTTTTATTTATTGAAGACAGATTTTTTTTTTTTTTCCACATTTTCCTTCATTACCATACCTTCAGATCAACACCTCTCATCCGTTAAAGTGCTAACATATGTTGAACTGGTACTTACCTTCTGGCACAAAACACCAGTTCCATCATGGGGAAGCATTTTATCTGAAAGGTGCCCTTTGCTTTCAGCTTCATTATTTGAATCTGTATCTGGCTTCACAGAGCTACATACAGGTAGGTTGTGTTCAGCAATGGCCTCACTTTGTTACCCTGGAAAGTCTGTCCTGCTGACTTCAATCAGCAGATTTCTGGGTTGACACCCCAGGCTCTGAAACTACATAAAATGAGCTTTACATGGGAAAGTATGACTAACGAAGGGCTGCAGAGCTCGCTGACAGAACAAGCACCAGTGATGTTTCCACAAGAAATTAATTCCATGACATGGATGTCCATGCTGGACTTCTGGGGTTATGTTCCTTGCCTCCTCCAAGTCCTATTCCCTGAAATCACAGGAAGTAGATAAATTAACTTCAAATAGAAAAAAAAAAAAAACTTCTGGAGAGATAATTCCTGGAATTACTGCTGCCTTCAGGTGAAACTTTTCAGGTATGAGGCAGTGCAAGTAGATAAGACATGACAAGAAATCCAAAATCCTTTAGGACTGGCAGGTGGGGTTAGGAGGAGTGAATAATTAAACATCACTTAGTTAATACCAGCCTATTTTACTTTTTACACAGTTGGTGTGATGTCAATAAAATACAAACTTAAGGAAAAGACTTGGGTGATAAGAAGGATAAGATTTCTTGAGATCCAAGAATTAGTTTCATCATGGACAGGGCTGCAAGGGTCCACAGTTCCCTCCCTCCCTCAGCGAGGTTAACTGGCAGTTTGGACCTGTTGCAAAGGGGTTTGTGCCAAGAAATTGGCTTTCTAGTCATCATTTAGATGGCAACAGTGCCTTGATAGGCTGTGTATACAGTACTGATTCCAGCATTAGCAATGAAGATACTTGTGCTCTGGTTGGCCTTCTCCTGATGCTCTTTGTGATTAAAAGTACAGTGAGCTGCACAGAAGATGAATTTCGGAGAATTATACTGATAACATGAGCTGTTCCACCTAAATAGGAAAGACACCCACCACATAATAAGTACCAATCACTTTTAGTCAAAATTCAAGCTTCCTTAATCTTTCTGAGGTCAGCATCAAAAGATCATTGAAAATTGCTTTTGAAAAATTAGAACTTAAATGTGCTTGGCACATTTTATCTTCTCAGTCTGAAGAACACAGGCCAGAACCCAAAATATCTTCCTTTTTAACTGTCAGGTAAAAGGGACAGACTTTTTGTAGAATATCCTTTGGACCTTTCCTGAAAGAAAAGTCAGTCTCAGTTAAAAAGTATATTTGTCCATGTGCAATTTTCCATACCCTTCTTTTTCTCTTTCCCATCAAGTATATTAACAAAATTCCTAATATTTACAGTATTATCTAGAAATGCACCCCTTTTGGTTTGGATAACAATAAAAATTAATATCGTAACAGTCTCTCTCTTTCTTCATTTTTCGTTAAAGCCATTCCAGCACAATCTTGCCTTTTTTTTGGGGAATGCCTCACCAGTGGTGAGTTTCTCTCTCAGGTTAGGCACTTGTGAGGGAGTCTTGGCATGCATGGCACCAATATGATTCCCTAAGCTACTCTTTGTTCATGAATTGGCTGCTTATGGCATCAGCACACATCACATAGCATAATCTAGCCTCTATGCTTTTATTCCTAGTGTTAATATACATTTACACAGTGCTATTCCTTCCACCACTTATATGGGCTAAAAGGAGGGATGTAGCAAAAATTTGTGCAGACCTAATACTGAAATTTTTAAAATTTGGAGAAAAGTGACTAGCTGTATCTATTCTGTGTGTGCCCCTAATTTAGAGAGGCCATGAAAAGGTAATATATACATGAAAAATAATGAATACATTTATGTCATCATGAAGGTCATACATATTTTTTTGTTCTTCAAGAAGATAGATGCATGCAAACCACTGTGAGTTGATTGTGCTGGCTTAGCATCTGACATGTCATTTTCTAAGTATCAGGAAATTTTTCTTCCTAGTCAGTTGAAGCTAGACTGTGGAGGTTGGAGGCCTCCCCTCCTGCAGCAGTTCTTCTTGCCTTGACACTCACTGCTTTCAAGAAAGCAATAACTTTTTAGAGCAACCAGGGACCTGCCTGCATGGATACAGAAGATGGCTTGCAAAAGCAGCACTGCCCAACTCTTGCTACTAGTCCTAGATGCACCAGGCCTGTCCCAAAAAGCCACAATCTGCAGGGAATAATGTGACTTCTGGCTACAGGAGAGGTACTTTCATCATGAATATCATATAACATAGCAAGGAGTTATTCCAAACTTCAGAAAGGCACCCCTCGAGTGCCTGTCTGGACACTCTGTCAAGTTGTAGGTTCTGCTGCTTTAAATCATGGAGTCAAAAGTCAGGTTTTAAACCTATGCATTCTCCAAAGATGATCCCAGGTATTGATTATCAAGGATCCTTATTCAGCTATCCCCACTCTTCTTTTTCAGTGCATTGTTTGCTCCTGATTGAGTTAGATTTGTCCTGACTTCTCTTACAACAATCCACACATTTTTCTAAGGAATCTGTCATGGTTTGAGAGGAAATGAGTTTTTTTGGGATGGTGTGGTCAGACCAATTGGTGTTCAGATTTTAATATTGGCACCTGGTTTGTCCACTGAGGACATGGATATGCCTCTGAGAACACAGGGGGTTAAAAGCTGTGAACTCCCAGGGGAAATTCTCTTTGGGTTCCAGTCCTGGAAGAGAATAGGTCTCACCCCTGCCCAGCTCCAAGCTGGGGGGGGGGGGGGGGGGGGAGCCTATGTGGCCGGAGGTAAGCCAGGCCTGGGACAGAAGCGAGATTCGAAAGGTGGAGGAGCACTGTGAGGGCTTCGGGCAGCCATCCCCCATCCTCCACCATTCGCCCCCTACCCCGGAGGGAAAGGGAGAGAACCTGTGCCTGTGATAGCGCGGCCGCGGCCGGCGTGAAGGAGAAGGGGGGGTGCCCGGCAGGGCAGCCAGCCGTGGGAGTTCTGGACAGGCAGAGCCTGGGACTTTTAACCCTTCTTGCGGATGATGGAAACCTGCCAAATGCTGATATTCCTGGAGTTAGTGAAAGGTGTTGAGAGAGGCTCAGAAGAATCCTAGGTGGGAGATGATGGAGTGGCCTTTGGCTGGACTTTTCTTGTATAGCCATGGCAGAAACACTTGAGTTCCTGTGACACAGAGACTGCATTCTAGGGGGAGGCAAGGGCTCAGAGCCAGGAGAGTGCGGTGATCTGAAGGAGCGCAGAGACGACGGGTGAGGAGGGTGGGGTGGTGCCCTCCGTCTTCAGAGAAGAAGAAGAGGAAGATGATCTCTGTTCAAGAGACCCCTCAGCCCCAGAGGGTGAAACATGGTGGGGGGGGACAGGTGTCCCAAAAGGAGAGGGACTGTGCTCTTTTTTTGGAACTGGACAAAACATCCTTAAAGGGAAAAACCCCAGAAGCAGCTCTGGTCCATGTGTAGTAGTGAGAGCACTGGACATGGAAGGAAGAGGTCACGATGGCAAATGTTCTCCGGGCGGTGCCACACGTGACACGGAAACACGAGAAGTTTCAACTGTTTCCTGGGGAAGTCTGTGGTGCAAGAGGGACTCCTCTCTTCTCGAGGAATTGAGAATTGATTATCTAAAGGGTGGTGATGGACTGAGAGTGGGTGATCTAAGGGGTGGTAACTGAATTGGAATTTGGTGGGGGGAGGAAAAGGAAATTTGGAAGGTTTTCATCCTGTGTTCTCTGTGTTTCTCTTGTAGTTTTATGTTAATGAAGTTTTTCTCCTTTCAGTCATAAGTTGGAGCCTGCTCTGCTCTGTCTCTGATCACCTCTCACAGTAGATACCAGGGAAGAGATACTCTCATGGGGGCACTGGCATTGCGCCAGGCTCAAACCATGACAAATCCCAAACTGAATTTGGTGCCTCTCCTCCATCAGGACTTTGGGAATGCCAGCACTTCCCTTATCAAAATTAGGGAGAGCAGCACACTGAAAAGTTGCAACATACATTTCTCTCTACATAAAGAAAATCTATCATTTACAATGGCTCCAGCTATATTATTATTATTCATTCCAGTGGTGTCCTAAACAGATGCTGGAATCCTAGACAGTCCCTGGAATCAGGTAAAATAGTCTTACCTGTAAGTGGCCTGACTTGCTTAAGAGATTCTTATATAGCTGTAGTTAGTATATTCCTCAGCATGTATGAAAAGTTGTGTTCCACACCTGTTCTTTTTCTAGTGGGGTTTTTTGTGTGTGGGTTTTTTGTTGGTTTTATTTTTTAAATTCTTTGCTTTGTTTTGTTCTTTTTCACCAGAAAGGTTTCTGCAGCATTTAAAAGAGCTACAAACAAACAGCAGGGATTGGAGGAAAAATAGTCTTCGCATCAAGATTACAGCAGAACTTTCTTTGGTCCTCCCCCAGTCTCCATTTCTGATCTGTTTCACCTCTGTAATGTATGCATGACAATAAACACTCCACTCATCAGTGACTGTCTCTAGAAAGAAATTTGAACTATTTCTATCATTAGATGAAGAGACACTTTGGATGTTAACAGTCACCATAGAAACCAAACTCTTCCTAGTCCTTGGCATGCAAGACTGATTTTTCTCACACTGCTGGGGAAAAGAAGTCTTTAGCTAATAATTTTACGCTAGTCTTATTTTAGAGGCACCTTTTTGCAGCTTCTTGCAGCTTTTATCAGAGACAGCCTTGGTAAAAATGAAAATTGAATTTCACCACCTTCTCTCTTCCTTTTCCCCTCTTCAAAACAGTGTTGAGAAATGTTCACGCATTGCTACTCTTCTCTCTGTTGTATCTCAGAAATGACATACAGAAGATGAGAGAGCTAACTACACAATAATATCTCCTGACTGTAGGTTTCAAAAATGTGCTTTCAGAAGAAAAGCCTTTGGTAAATCTTAACTACCAATGAATTAATAACTTTAACATACCAATTAATTTTTTTAAACTGCAAATGCCTTTAGCTGAATGCATCTTATGTAATCAATAATGAATGCATTACTGTGTAAAGAGAGGTCATGGACTTCATATACTACTCTGTAGTCCCTGAACACGTGTAAAACAGGGAAACTAAAATAAAATCTGTTATGCCAAGGAAAATGAGGATCGAGGTTAGAAAGCAGACTGAAGGTTCAGGCAGCTCTTCTTGGTGCTGTTCTAGAATAAGGGTTTTCTGTAGATGGGATAAGGATTTGCAGAAAATACATGAGCAGAACCTGCTGGAATAGTTTTCACTGTGCCCAGCTTTCTCTTCCCCTCAGTGTAGCTTTGTTCAAACCCAGTATTTTAAGTACCATCCTACATTTCTTTTGAAGCAAAAGATATAATAATGTCCCCTTCAATGTCAAGGGAAGAATTTTTGATTAAGGTTAGTGGAATAGTAAGAGCAATAATTAAATTTAAGCGTGTTAGTAGACTGCCAGTAGTCACTACATCACAGCTGACATGCACCAGTTGACATGCACCTTAACAAGGAGAACAAAAGGACTGCTGAGAAATGGTGCAGAGGCATGGGTCAAAGCAGTGAAACCCACAAAGATAACTGTTGCAATATAGTTTGTAGTCTACCTAAGAACGAGTCTTTGAAGCCTTCATCTATTCTGTATATCAAGGGAGAAACAAGTTTCTTCTGATTTTTCTCTACATGTCTGTGAAAAAAAACCCCTTCCTTCTCTTAGCTGGTATCTGCTAAAATAAAATCCAAAAGGAAGCGTAAAAGTGAAGGGTATTTTTGACAAGGAAGAAGTCTTCTTGGGAAATCTGTTTTCTCATTACATCACCTCAGACTGGTGTAAAGTTGACTTTGTGTTACTCCACCTTGCTGGCAGCAGAAAGAACTGAACCGAACTGTCTGGAGTTCCATTTTGCAGGTAGAAGTCAAGTGCCTGAACCTGCCATGAGACCCATGTTGAGGTGCTCATGGGAAGAAATCCATGGCATGACCAGGCACTTCTGTCCCTTCAGTTTAAACCCTGGGGCAAAAATAGGACTAAAAACTTGGAGGAAGTATTTTAAGAATGTCTTAAGAATTCATGGGAAGGTTAAGGATACCAATTTTCTTCATGAGGACTAAAGCTGTTAACCGTTCATATTGAGTTTCCCCCAAAATGATCCCTCCAACCTTCGTCAAATAGACTTGGAAGGCCGACATACTCAGATTTCTCAATATGTAAAACTTAAACTGTAAAACTCAAGAAATTCCAGCCTGATTGCGTATTTTTGGTCTATTTGTAGGATTTCCCTGGGACTGTGGGGAAGTAAGATCTACCTAATGACAAGAGATTCCGCCATAGTCTTCACCATAGTCCTGTAGAGAGCAATACTGGGGCATGGGTTGTTTCAAAGCTGTTTATTAGCTCTGTCAGGCAGCCCTATGTGTGCAGGCTCCTGCTGAAAATCTGAAAATCCAGGAATGACTGTTGCCACAGACTGCAGAATAACTGCCCTCCAGACTGGCGCTTACAGCACTCACATGGGATTTGAGACACAAGGCTTTAAGCAAGTCCCAGACCTCATACTACCCTTCGCAGGGTAGATGCTCCAAATGCTAGACTATTACTAGACAAGTGGGTGGTAGCAATCTCACCTCCTGCTCTTCCCACCCAGAGAAGAAAAGTCATGATTTAAGGCATCAGGTGCTGAGTCCTGGTTTCACAAAGACGTCTATCTACACCCATGCTCACATGAGAAAAACATCCTGGTCTTCAGAATTTCTTAGCAACTGGCAGAAGTGCATCCACAGTCAGAGCTTCTCTGAGGAGCCTACTTTCAATCCTCATTCCCAGGCTGGGGCTGTGCATGACCTGAAGGCTGAATATGATGAAGTCCAGCTGCACAATCTGGGCTCAGGCTCTTGAGATGTGAAGAGATATTGTGAGAAAGCACATTGGCTAGAGATATGCAAAAGAAGACATCAGGCAAAGACAACTTTGAGCCTAGGGGTAAGCAGCAAATAAGGAAATTTCACTGGAAAAACTGTGGCCTGGAAAGATATTAAATAGAAGGGAAAAACAAGGACTCAGAAAAGCAAAGTGAAGGTACAGCCCCTCACAAGGTGGAATGGAGGCCGGTCCTTGCCCTGCTGAGATTCATCCAGTGCTTTATTGGGGTGGTGGCTCAGCAACTCCCCAGACAATTAGACAACAGTGAATTGTTTTGCTATTTGTCCTCTGTGTGTGGGATATTCTGTGTAAACCTTGCTATTAATTTCCATCTGCTTATGGTAAAATCTGCCTGAACAAAGTGAGGAGTCTGGGCTGCATAGTTGTTGGGTGTTTTCTCCCTTTTCCACACATCAGGGCTCAGGAAATTTCAGAAACTGTCTCACTCCCTCTAGACCCAACTTTGCAATGCAGTGTAGGATTTGCAGGACTGAGTGCTGAGGTTTTATTTGCATTTGGGCCTAATGAAAGGTGAGGGCAACATACGGAGATGCAGGATTTTTCAGGGAGAAATGGAACATGATAAAGATTAGCAGACGTAGACTGAAGCAGATTGGTGTAATGTAGATTTGAAAAGATATTTTAAGTCATGTTTTATATTATATGACTCATCAATATATTGCTCAACATGTAGAATTTACATGACACATTCCCACATGCTTTGAGATATAACTCAAACCTTGATCCAAAAATGCTACCAATTCCAGGGCTCTAAATTTAGCCTGTGGATGTCAGAAGGGCAGTAAGATGGTATCATTTATCATTTAGCACAAACCAACAAAACTTCTCTGCTTGACATAATCTTTTGCAACATCATTACTTTGGAAAATCTCCCCTACGTAAAGAGTTTGGGGAAGGTTAACAGCACTCCACCAGAAAGAGGGAAAAGTTGTCTATGCTATCATTGAAGCATATCACAATGCAATTGAACATGATCTGCTTTCTATATCGATGATAATTTTTCTAAATAAGATACACAGCTTTGGCACAGTGTGAATATTGTTTTAGAAAAAAATTAAAATGAGAGGAAAAAAACTTTCCCAGGGAGTGAAAATTACAGGATCACATGAATGAGCATTAAGAGTGTCAAACCTACTGAGTGATTCCCAAAGCCAAATCAATACCCTGTTAATGTTGGTCTCTTTTGTAATCTGAAATGATCAAGGGCAGCTCTTGGTAGAGGACCAGGTGGAATTGCTGACACATTTCATGATTTTTTAATTTCAGTCATAGGGAACTACAAAACTTCTTCGAAGTTCTGGGGCTTCGAGGCCTGTCCCAGTTGCTATCAAAGTACATAAAAACTTCTGTTTACCTTGAATATGCTTTGGTTTAGGATCTCATTCTCTGAGGCAGAGGATGCATCTATCCATGTGTCGCCGCAGGCCCCCAGCCGGGCAATGATTAGCATGGACTCCATGATTGTAGAAGGCTGATCCATTGCTTTATTATGCTATAGCATACTACACTTATTAATAAACTCATCACCCTTACAGACAGTCGGATACAGCTGGATCCAATTGGTCAATCAATCAAAACATCAGCGCCAGTGTCCAATTAAGAAACCACCCTTTGGTAAACAAATCTCCGTAACACATTTCACATGTGCACAATAACAGGTACAGCAAGTGGAGATAAGAACTGCTTTTCATTCTTTTCTCTGATCTTCTTACAGCCTTCCCCAGGAAAATGCCAGGGAAAATTGTCTGTTGCTGTCTGTGGCCAGAGAGCAGCTGCCACAGCCACATGTTTTGGCTCTGTGCAACACAACTCCACTTTATTTTAACATAGGCTTTGGTACTATCCAACATTAGTGCAGTTGCCTTTGCAAATACAATGAACAGTTTTGCTTTGAAGTTTCTTTGCAATTGGTACTTTTAATTTGTCTTTAATGTGAATTTAAAGACACATCTTAGTGAAACAGTGTCACTAAATAAAAGTGAAACATGATCCTTTTGAAATGGAAGAAGTACAAACCTAATCCCTCTAATGTTATCATATCCTAGAGGGAACAAAATTAAAGTGCAAGGCCAGGGTTTAAGATTGTTGAAAAAATCAAATTCCTTTTGTAAGCCTTTACACAAATTGTTAAGGGTGGGTCTCATTTCCCCTCCCTGCAGCCCTCTGAATAGAAATTAAACTCTATTTAGACAAATGGATGGGTGGACAGTCCTAAAGCAAATGACAGCAATTGCCTATGGCATATGTGCTGTGAACTTTAAAGCCAACATTTTTAAATGGCGAGTGAAAGCCATTACCAAGAAAAGTCACCAATTCAGAGTAAAAGGCAGGTAGATGCTTAGTGCCCGAGAGACCAGAGGATGAAAGGGAAGAAAGAGGAGAGGTTGGGATGCATATCAGATGAGGCTATGGTATCTAGTTCAGTCAGCACAGTTCAGGCAGATGGTCGCAATGAATATTTAAAGAGGTGTAGCAGGTGAACTGTAATGGAAGCAGAAGTAAAGCTGATGTCAACATGAAACCATAGAAATTTTGTAGAAGACCAGCAGTTCAGAAGTTTTAAATTTTTAAAATATTTTTCATTGTCCCAGGATCTCCAACATAGTTTTGATGCCATGGTTTTTACATTGGTGATCCATCACATATGTTACACCACTGCCTTTACAAATTCCAGATACTTTATGCATCCCTTGTAAAGTAGTCATAGAAGCAGTCTCAATATATTACTGTAATATCTTAATAAATCAGGTCATAACTATATATAAATCAGATTATGACTATACTGGAACATCAGAAATGAGAGGAACATACTAGGAACAGCTGTGATTAATCCTGAGAGATGCTGTGCATGACTTACCACAGAAAAAGGAAAGGCAGCTGACTGAGAACTGGTACTATGTCGGAATAGACAAGACAAAAAAAGGCAGCAAGCTGATCAGTGTTATTTTTCCTATCCCTACAGAGATCCTTCTAAAGTGTGTAATTAACTTCATGAGGAAAATCTTCTTACCAGTCTTTGGTAATTCATCCATCTATGGAGAAATTGAAAATTTGAATGACAGAAAGATTTTATTAGTTATCTAAAATTGTGTGAATTTGATCTGAGGTTTACTGGCAGTGAGACTCTTGGAACTACCTTGTCAATGATCCCGTGATTTTTTGGAGTATTGTGCAGATGAGAACACAAGGCATGTGCTGATAAGAACTACTGATGTCAATATATTTAGTGCACTGTAGCACTGGTCAGCAGATAACAGAGGAGAGGATTTGACTGACGGGATAAACTAGAGAAAACAAGTACACTTTGGAACACACCCTTTGCTCTGAAAAGAGCACATTATGCATTCATTAATGCTAGCAGTTGAAACTGCAGAAGTCAGAAGTATCACTTGAGGGAGGATCTCCAGATCCGAACATTTGGTTACAACCTGAATTGTACTGAGCATTGAGAAATATAAGATAAAACTAAAACCCTGGAAACAATGACAATGCCTGTACAATGCTATTTCCCTGCCCATTTCTGTTTTAATTGAGAAGCTAAAAGGTAACTAAAAGAAAAATGGATTTATGTGGGAATAAAAACATATCATATAAAAGATGCATCCCGAGAATATTTTTACACATTTTTATTTTTATTTTCTCAAACGTGCTGTCTAAGATATTCAAGTGAAACTGATTTAATTTGCAAATCAGGGCTAATTCTGCGCTCCAGCTGAATACTCACCGGCAGCTTGGGGTGGAAGTGTATTGCAGACACAAGGAGGTAATCTTATAAACAGATTAACATTAAGAGGAGGTGCTATAGCTGGTTTTGTGCCACCCTTTTGCTTCTTAAAATACATAACGCAGAAAAGTAATCAAATATATTTTGAGTAAGACAGTATACTTTTTTCTGTTGCTTTTCGCAGTTAAACTAGGCTTAAATATTGTATTGAAAATAAGGATTAAAGCTTGAATATGAAAATTACTACAGTGAATTTAACTATTGCCTTATTGCAGTTCTGCTTTCATAATTCTTGCTTTACACAGTCAATCCAAATGGAGTCCAGAAAAACAACAAACTGCAGATGTAAATCTGAATACATCTGAGGCATCGCATCTATAAAAACAAAATTAACTATGTTACCGTATAAGGTATGAATCTACACTTACCATTTTTTCCTAAAAAAATATTACAAATCAACCAAATCAAGTTTCCACACAGTTCTGGCTGAGTTTTGTTGTCTTGTCCTCATAGGTGGAGAATTCAACCACAGATTGTCATTCATCTGTGTTAGTTTTGTAGCTTAGGCTATTCTTCAATCATGCCCATTCACAATGCTTCAGTTCATGCCTCTAGCAGTCACAACATGCAAACTGGATTCCTTTTGTATGTAACTAAACCAGAAAATGTGCTTCCAGAGTTGACTTTTTCTTGCTCCAGTTGACTGCTGGAGCACAGCCCAAATGACCAAACTAGACTGATTCTAAAGCAAGACAGGTAAGACAGCGTCTGTAAGGTAGACACTGAATCGTCAGTTCTGGTTGCTTTGCTCCACTCACACTATGCTGCTGTCTGATGCCAGCCTAGCTGTTCTCTGTTTTTCAGTAATAAGAAATCACTCCAAAATATGGATTTCTGCCACCTCACTCTGGTATGGCTGCTCCAAGGTCAGAGTGCAAGACAGATTTTGCTTTCACCCCAGTAATGTTCTGTGTTACACATTTTAACCTGCATTTTAACAAATTTTTTTAAAATTACTTTTAGTTGATTCCTGATTTTAGATTTATAGTTCAATCGCATGATAGAAAGAAACTGAACACATAAACAAGGTTGCAATGAGTTATATTAACTTTGAAAAAAGTACATGAAGAGGACCTAAGGCCTACATACTGGCTGGACCCTCTACACTTTTCATGCATTTATTTTAATCCGAACAGCAAGCCATCATTTATGAGGTCATCTTGGCCTTACATGTGTATCAAGCTGATGCCAAATTGATTTTTGCCTTTTTTGCATTTATATATTCTCTATATTCTTTACACATAAATTTGTAGCTCTGTAGCCTATTATTGTAGTTATAGCTAGCCCCAGAACTTTTCCCTACCCTGATAGGCAGAAAGACAAAATACATTTTAGAGGCTCCAAGCTGGGGTTTCCAAGGCCCCTATCCTATCTTGGTTCTTACTGGGAGCCAAGGTTGAAACCAGCTCTTTGAGACACATTTTCATAAACTAAGTTTAGTTCCTGTCTGATGGGGGAGGATTTTGAAAAGGGTTGAACCGTGTGGGAATTGCCTCACCACTTATGTCTCCAATTGGGGATTTTTGTTAATTATGCAAATTTGTTAAGCTTTTAAAGCTATGTTTTCTGTATTTGCCCCTGGAGGCCTCCAATAAAAACCAGCCTTTATATTACCTCCTACATTAATATTATCTCAAAAATGTGTTGTTTCATTTCTAGGTCTCTAGGGCATCAAAACTGTTTTGGTGTCCAGGGTTCTTAGAATTAGCATCAGCTAATTTTCCTTTCACCATCCTTCTGAAACCTATCCATCTATCATTTAGTGAGTTTTATTGGCCATTTGAAGAGAAGCAGGAATTGAACAGTTGACTTCTCAGGATTGCAGCTATATTAGGTACGGGCTTCTGTTGTACCGCCCAGTAGTCTGAGGAGGTGAAAGTGTTGCAGTGACATTCTCAATGAGAGATTTTGGCTGAATGAAATTATTAATTCTATTTGCTCCCAATTCAATGACATTTCTCATGCCAATGAAAAATTAAAAACAGTGGCACAATGATGGTTGTCTCAGAAGGACTGCAATGCTCCCTTCTAGTGCATCACCTCCACCCTCCATGCCCAAAACCAAGTAGCAGTCAGCCAGATGCCTGCTACAGTGAGATGCAGTGGGGGGGTAGAAAAGAAACAAACCCAGGGACAAATCTTGGCATGAGAGAAATAAGGATCCAAATTTTCTACACTGAGTAAATGAAACAAGGATTGTGCTTCACTTCTCCTTCATGCTTAGAGTAGGAACGCTAAATTGCTTTTACTGGCTCCTTCATTGGTGAGAGTTTAGCATCCTGGCACAGCTGGTACCAAATGAAGCAGATCAAACAGCTTAAGGTAGGGGACCTTGTGCACAGGCAAGGCTGGCATGTGTCCCTTAAGCGAGCTGTCATTGCAGTACATGGGGCAGAATCTGACATCATGGGGAGGGAAGGGGAGCCTGCTGCCATGAGCTCATGCAGAGCATGTCAGAGACACACACAAATGCTGGTTTTCTGCTGACACACCAGCCTGACACCAGTCACTACCACAGAATCCCTGCGGACTTCATGCCTAAACACAGGACACTCACCCCCATGTAGAAATCACTGAGGTTCCACTGAGGAGTTATTTCAGATCACCTTTCTGCTTCTTCAAAGCATTTTAATTGGCTTCAAATCAACATCAAAATAGATCTGCTACCTTAGAACAAATTTGATTGGAAAAATGTTTCCTCTGATTCATTAACCCCAAACACTCTTTCATTTCAGGGACCATGGGAAAAGTGACTGTACCTGATGAACACGTATCAGAAGAGGAGTCATGAATGCAACCTTGGTGTGAAATTTACCAAAATTTGTCTTTTTGCTTTATGGAGGTTTTGGAGTTTCACCCTTTGAGTCTTCTGGGTAAAGATTAACAAAGTTCCTTGCTAGTTTTGGGTTTAAAACACCTTTAATTTATTTCAGTGCCAGAAACTTAATTCCATACCAGCTTAGGCAGAACCCACCGCCTCATAATCACAGAATCCCTTTTTGCCACACAGTTTTCTCAAGAATCTTTTGGGGCTTTGCCTTTCTAATTTTCATACTGCATCTACTGGGAATATTCAGAAGTGTTAGACCTAAGTGTTAGACCTGTTCAATATTTCAAACTCCATATAGGTTATTTATCATATGATCATGTCCTGGCAAGTTACTGTGACTACTCTTGAGACAACAATGCCATCATCACAATAGATAAAAAGGGAAATAGAAATTTTTTTTTGTCTTAGTTTTCCTTTTCTTCCCCCACCCACCAAAGATATCCAGAATTTTGCTATACACCAGAATCAAATTATAAGAATGAATCACACCATAAATGACTGACCAGTTTTGGATTTCATTTGCTGGGATTCATCCCTGTTGGGGGTTGACACTGGCCAAACGTCAGTGCTATAATTGAGCAGAGGAGGGGGAAAGAACAATTAAAAAGTTCATGGGATGAGATAAGGATTAGGAGAAAAACATTTTAGGGGCAAAACAAGCTCAAAACATTAAAAGGCATACAGAAAAATTTATAAATAGAATTAAAAGAGGATGAGAACTAAAACCTTTCATTTTCATTTCCTTCCCTCGCCCCTAGCCCTTCTTTCTTTCCCACTGACAGCACAGGGAGACAAAAACTTGGGGTTTTTAGTCAGCTGATAATTTCTAAAAATTCTTCTTTAGTTCACTTAGGGAGAAGAGTCTCTTTTGCTACGCCATGGGGTCCTTCCCATGGGAGACAGTTCTCTGTGAACTTTTCCAACGTGGTTCTAATTTTCATAAGTAGCAGTCCTGCCCAAATCTGCTGCAACGTGAAGTCCCTCCCACGGGCAAAGCAGTCTTCCCACAACTGCTTTTTTTCATGGGCCATTTAGTTCATGGTGTTATAAATAACAAATATAGTTATTGGCTTTTGCATTTATGTATTAACTTTTGTTTTGCAAGTGATTATTGATCACAAAAATTCTGATATAGTACAATTTGTAATTACTGCTTTTGATGTAGTATAATCGGTCAGTTTATGTATGCACCATATAGTTTTTATAAATAGCAGTTCAAGATATAGTATTTTAGACCATAGCATAATGGTCACTGTGAAATGCTGAAATGCTTTTTTTGTGTAACTAACTCAGAAAATGGTATAAAATAATTAGGTGATTTCCCACATTCGGGGACTATCTTATCTGGAAGACAAGATAACAGAAACAGAAACCAGAGGAGAAAAAACAAAATTATTAACCCTCGTTATCAGGGAGTGAAAATACAACAGGATGGAACCACAAGAAAAAATAAAATATATTAGTTTAATATACAAGACGGCATGAAGACAAGTCAAAGGTTAAAACCAAGCAAAAGAACATCTAAACTCAAAAGAATGTTTGAATATGTATAAACTCTTATGAATATGCATGTACCCCCTGTAATGTAACAGTATATAGGAACACGGTTTAAGTTAATGGGGTGCTATTGGCAAATAGCCAAGCACCCCAGCACTGGATTTTATCCCTTTTATCCCTTAATAAACTTTCATAAAAATTTTAAAAAGGAAGCCATATTTCTCACAATGGGTTTTATTTTAATAAGGATGAGCTGTTGCAGTGTAAAAGCAAGGGTCTTCTTCTATCTCTAGAAGCAAGGGTTCTCTCTCTGTTCAAGCCTCCCACCTGATCACAGCTTTTCCTTTTTCTCATGGGCTGTGGGTGAATGCTGCACTCCCTCATGCACTTCATAAATTACAGGGAAACAGTTTGTTGTATTATATCCTCACTATGGCTTGCAGAATGTGAGAAATGGCTACTCACTTTTTATAATTTTAGAACAGTTTATTAAACCTTATCAAGAATACAACAGAAGACAGAATAGAGAAAATGTTATGGCACCGGGAGCAAAGGATTTTTCCCACCATGTGCTCGGCCACACAATGGAGGTTTCACTTTTCAACCCTTTAACCCCTCCCAAAGTTCTGTCCATCGACCCCTTCTTCGCTGCCCAGTGGTGGAGATCTCTTCCTCAAATCCTGATTGGAGGTCAGATGTCCCCATAGTGACAAGTCGACTCTCCCAGATGTCCCAACTCCAGCTCTCTCTTGGTAACAACATGAGGGGGTAAAACATAACTATAAATCTATAAAACTTGTCTTAACCTATATACATATTTGTCCATTAATTGTGAGAGCCAACCATCGCTTTACTCATCTATCACAATCCCCCCTTTTCCTTTTCCACAGATTATTTGGCTCAAACAATTTAACTCAATGAGTCATACTAGCATCTGTTGATGTGGGCAAGGACAGAAGGAACCAAAGGGAAAAGAAACAGAAACTTCCTTAGACAGCCTTATCCAGAATGAACAAAAGGACATTACAGAGGTCCAGTATGGCTTTTACCCCCATCTACCTTGCCTATGGGGCTGCTACTCATAGGAGGTGCCTTAGTAGTGAGTACAGAGGCCAACTCGGTCTTGCCATCTAGTCCCTTTGTATTCAAAGAGAGTTGGGGAATTACAGAGGTCTGGCATGGCCTTTTGTCCCCACCTTACCATGCCTACGGCGTTGCTACCTGCAGCCAGGCTATGGAGTCTTCTCAGTAGCAAACAAAGGGGCCCAGTCTTGCCCTCCTCCCTTTGTCTTATTTTCTTAAGGAAGCTGCCCCATTACTTTTTATGGTCCCTTGTTTACTTTCCCTCAAGAGACGCTCGCAATTCTTCCTCATTAAAACATGAAAACAAACAAACAAACAAAACCAACAGTTTTTGGGCGGGCTGGTGAAATCTTGATTCTACTTTTTGGGCACCTTGTTATTTTTCTTGTTGTCTCTCGGTCTCTGCTTGAGAGTCAATCTCGTTTCACCCAGCCTGGATGTTATAGTCCATTCTCTGGGTTCTTCTCCTGGGCCACTACTCTATTGGCATGAGTCCATCCCTGCTCTGCAGTCCAACAGCCAATTTGGTGGTGAGCAGTACCTGAAAGGGACCTTTCCACTGAGGAGTTAGAGGCTGATCTCTCCATGACTTAATAATCACTCAATTCCCGGGATTAATGTTATGGATTCTGAAATCCAGGGTGGTCTTTTGAGGAATTGCCCCTTTATATTTTAGCCCTTCTAAGGTTCATGCTATAGACATATTTCTTGGCGTTGGCTTCCCCTTCCTTATAGGTGACAACCTTCTGGGCTGAGGTTAGGAAGGGTAACCCAAACAACATCTCATAGGGTGACACCCCCAAATATGACCAGGGTTGGGTTCTAATTCCTAATAAGGCCAAAGGGAGACATTTTATCCATGACATTTGAGTTTCAATCATTAGTTTAACTAGAACTCTTTTAAGAGTTTGACTCATTCTCTCAACCGACCGGAACTCTATGGATGCCATGGAGTGTGTAACACCCATTTCATTCCCAGGGCTTGAACAACTTTCTGCAATATCTTTGATGTGAAATGAGTTCCCCAGTCTGAATCAATCCTGTTTACCATCCCATATCAGGGAATGACTGATTCTAAGAGTGTTTAACTCACAACATTGGCATTGGCTTTAACAATGGGTACTGCCTCTACCCAATGAGTCAAGTGATCTACTGTCACTAGAAAAAACTTCCACTGTTGTACCTGGGGAAGCTCAGTAAAGTCTACTTGGATGTTTTGAAAGGGCCATAAGGCTAGTTCTTGCCCTCCCATGGGTGTTTTCCTCATGACTTTCTTATTCACTTGTTGACATATCATACACCGTTCAGCCACCTGCTTAACTATCCCAAAAATTCCTATGCAGCTCCAATCCCTTAGAAATTGATCACTTGGTGCTTGCGTACCCCAGTGTGTTGTCTCATGTGTGCCTTCCAGCATTTTCCTTGGTAAGGTGCTTACTCAGCATTTGTCTCCCATCTGCTAATCTCTATTTCCCTTTTTAATTTTTCTTGGTTCCTATTTTAAGGAATTCTTCCTCTTCTGCCCCACTAAACACCGGGCATTCTTGTATTTTTCCCACGGGGGTTAACACCATCAGCAATTTTTCTGTCCCTGCTTCCACTGCATTTTTAGGTTCTAAATCCACTAAATTGTTCCCTTGCGCCTCGAGTCACCCCTTTTTGATTCCCTTTAACATATACCACTGCTACTTCCTCTGGTAATTACAGGTTTCTAACACTTCTAAAACAAGTTTTTCATGAATCAGTCCCTTTCCCTTTGAATTTAATAGCCCCCTCTCTTCCCAAATTTTTCCAAAGGTATGCACTATGCCAAAAGCATGTTTTGAGTCTGTGTATATTGTTCCCCTTTCTGTGCTAGTATTTCCAGAGCTCGTTTTAGGGCATATAGCTCACATGCTTGGGCTGACCCGTTGGAAGGTAACTTTCCATTTTCTATGGCTACCAACCCTTCCTCCACTATAGCGCACCCCGATACCCGGTGCCCCTGGATTACCTGTGAAGATCCATCGATGTACAATTGTTTCCCTCCTTGGAGTGGTTGATCTGTTAGGTTCTCTCTTACTCTGGTTTGATAGTTTATAACTTATAGGCAATTATGTATTAATTCCTCACCTTGTTCTCCATACAAAAACTGGGCAGGGTTGAGTTGGTTACTCATGATCAGCTCTAAATCACTATTTATTAAGATGGCTTCATATTTCAGCACTCAGGAAGCAGAGAGTAATTTCTCAGCCTTAGGATACTTCTGAGTGAGGAGTATATACTTTCAATTTTTTGGTTTCCTCTACGAGTACGGTGGTTGCCATCATGTCCTGAATGCAGGTTGGCCACCCCCGGCTGACAGGGTCTAGTAGTTTTGATAAACAGGCCACCGGTTTCCTGGATCCTCGCCAGTCCTGGGCTAGTACTCCATGTGCTAGCCCAGGACTCCTCTTTGTACATCTACAAACAGGTAGAAGGGTTCGTCTAAGGCAGGAAGACTCAGTGCTGGTGCACTAATTTTTGCTTTAAAGATTCAAACTTTTGTTCATCATCTTCTTCCCACCTAACCTCTTCTTCTACAAGAACTTGAGGGCCTACATGTATCCTTCAATCCATAGCCTACAATATCTCAACAAGCCTGGAAACCTTCTAACTTAGCTCTTAGTTTTTGGCCGTGGGCGAGAGGCTATCCCTGCGATTCTGTCAGGGTTCAGCCACCAGCTCCCTTGACAAATCACATGTCCTAGGTATTTTATGTCCCTCTCTACAAATTGGAGTTTCCCTTTTGATACTTGAAGTCCTTGGTTCCCCAGAAAATATAACAATGCTATGGTGCAATACTATGGTACCCCTCTCAAAGTTCTGTCCATCGACCCCTTCTTTGCTGTCCAGTGGTGGAGATCTCTTCCTCAAATCCTGACCGGAGGTCAGATGTCCCCATAGTGACAAGCAAACACTCCCAGATGTCCCAACCCTGGCTGTCTCTTGGTAACAACATGAGGTTATAAAACATAACTATAAATCTATAAAATTTTTCTTAACCTATGTACATATTTGTCCAGTAATTGTGAGAGTCAATTATCGCATTACTCATCTATCACAATAAGAATCTCAGCTCCGACACTCAGAGCACTTCCTCCTCCCTCTCCCTCCTTGTGCACTGACCTTAGTGTTGCCATATAGTTCTCCTCACACGTCTTCACTTTTTCTCTGACTCGAGAGACAACTGGTGTACGTAGGTTCATTTGTGCTCAAGTTCTATTAATTGAAAAGATGTTATAGAGTTCTGCAACACTGAAAGACTGATCCCGAAATAGCTGCAGCCATGTGTTGCTGCCCTGGCCGCCCCGATCTCAGCTGCGTGGTCCCGGCCATGTGGCTGCTCTTGGACCAAGATGGCAGTGACCGCTGCATTTTTACCACTGCTAAGGAACTCAGTGCTGCTTCTATGAATAACACTTCTGCCCAAGACAAGCATTTAGGAGTATCTCCTCTTTGGCTGGGGAACACGATTTAGCCCAACAGTAGTTTATACTGGCTCCATTTCTGGATTGACTGCAACACTATAAAATACTCAGGCACATAGCCTACAGCATGAAAAATATGTTTTTGATTATCTTTGAAAGACCATGTCAATCAGAAGTGGATTCTGAAGACTGGAAAAAAGTAAATCTTACTCTTCAAAGTTCTAGTTCTCATTTTAACCATATAATAAAATTTAGAGAGCAAGAAGTACGATCGGGAAAACCATGGGCTTGTTAGACTCATTCAGTCCCAGGGAAGGTGATGGAGCAACCAGTGCTGGAGCAGGGGAACTGGATTAGACGATCTGAAAGGTCCCTTCCTATCTCCACTGAAAATGTTGTCCTGGAAAGCTTGCCTCTGAAGGAAAATGCTTTCCTTAGCTTGACACCAGATAATGAACTCCCCCAGGAACTAAGGATGAACAAAGACCTGGGTAGCTTCCACAGGATATACAAAGGCACAGCACAGCGTGTTTGCAGATAATGACTGAAAAACACTACACAATTCAAAAACAGGCCCCCACTCCAATGCATATATTCAGAGAGGAGTGGTGAGCGGTGAAGGGGAGAAGGAGAAAAGAGAGAAAGAATGATTATGAAATAATGTAAATGGAACATACTTCTCTTAGCACATCACTGGAAAGTCTTTTGATACTGCAGAGAGAATGAAAGTCTGCACAGCATAGAACTAAGTTATGCCAGAAATATATTCTTGGCTGAAATGTTCAAGGAAACAGAGGGAAAATGCTTCCAAGCTTTGGCTTTGCTTAACTAAAGATCTTCCTGATTTTGAAAAAATTCCAGATGAAGACTCAATAGAGACACACTAGAGTTGGACACACTGAAAAGTGCTTCAGTGTTCCTTGTGCCAGCACATGCAAAAATAGCTGTACTGAATGGGTCCTACACAATAAAAACACTGTCGTCATCTGCACCTCCCCATGCTACTACTTTATTGCAAGCACAACATGATAAAATGTGAGACAATTACTCATTTTTAAGAACATTTCAATTAAACTGATTTTTAAAAAATTCACAACTTATTTATTGTGGCTCCCATTCATCGTGCTCACCAGAAACAGATAAATCTGTATCCTATGTCATCCAGCAGACATCTTGCTAAATGTGATTTTACGGCTATCAGACACCAAGATACCATCACTTTGTCAATCTAACTGGATTTAAATTCTACTGGGATCTGACTAAAAGCAAGGGCAGAAAAACCCTACCAACAATTCAAGTGCCCTCTGCAGCTCCTGTCACTTCCTAGCCCTTAACTATACTACTACACCTCCATCTCTGACAGCTCCTTCAGGCTGGAGAGGTATCAGCCTCTACTCAGCACATTTCTGACTCCTGCACCATGACAGGTCCTGCACAATCCAGGAGCAGATGCCACTGGCAGCCTTGTCCATTCACATTACAGACTCCTGGGTGAATGTTCTGTGTTACCAGAACACCCAAGACCTGCTCTACTGCAAAAACTTATTATGATCCCTGTTTATCGAAGGCTTTAAAGGCTAAATTTAGGTCATTCCCACTATGACTCATTAACTTCTCTTAGAACTTCTCACACACTCTATTCTCTTCTACATTTGATGCCTCAGACACTTCAGATGCCCCGTTTTCTGCATAACTTAATATCTGATTACAGTAAAAGAAAGCACATATTGTCTTGAAGAACAGAAAAAACATAATCTATGGATATTTCTAATTACAAAAGCAAATTAATCTTTCATGGCACAGTAGAATAAGTAGACAGTCCCAAAAGTAAATAATTAAAGAGTCATTCTCTACATGAGGTACTTATTTTCTTACTAGTCTTGTTAAAGTTATTTTGAAAGTACAGCAAGTATTTAGCAAATATGCACTTGAGAGGGAAGCTTTCCAGAGAGGAAGAGACCCTGATGTTATGTCAAGTATTTAAACAGGGGTAAAAGTTATACTGCCTGAATAAGAAGCCAGAACTGTACAACAGGAGACGGCTTCTCAGAGAGATTTTTCCTTATTCAGATAATCACTCTTGTTCAGCATTAGGTAAGAATTTTTCTGCAAGTGGTTTTCCAAACTGCTGTTAAATAGCATAGGAAAGGACCAGTGCAACCAACCTGTGGAGATGGCGCTGTATTTCCAAGGTGACTGCAGACATACATTACTTGAATGCTAAATCCCCTCATTTTAGAAGCAAGAAATTCACTGTGATATTTTTATTCAAGAGATTATTTGCAATTCCAGCTTCCTTCAATTACAGTCAGGAACTCAGCAAGCAGAAAACCATAGTGGTAGTCTACTCAATAGCAAAAAAATAGAACAGTGCCTGCTTAAAAGACTTCAGCTGAATAAACATTAAGCCTAAGATGGAAAGTGATTAAATTTCCTACTATAAAAATCTGCTAGACTAACCTGTGCATTCTACACAGAATACTGACAACCTCCACCCAATAATCAGTCAAAATGTATGGAATATGATATGCATCGAAAAATGGGAAAGTAACTCATTTTGTATTTGCTCTTTGTCTGTAACACAAGATCAGTGTCATAAACTTACCTTCCAACACACAATACCCAATGTGTTCAAGGTTTCCTGTAGTGCAGCTTTAGAAAACATACCTTTGTCTATAGAAAAACTTCTTGAAGTATTAACTGACCCACTGAATCATGTCAAGGTGGGCAGCAGACTCTTGCCCAGCTACCACACACAGCTGATTCAATACATTGCTGATCCAGTGGAACAATTAACTCCTCCTTTTGCAGAAGTCAACCTTTATCATGATGCTGTCCACCTGAACTGAGCTCTCAGCAGGACTAAATAGCCTCATGCTTAGCAGGCACCTCCAGCTCCCCACTCTCTTAGGCTCCCCAAAATCTTCAGTGTAGTCCAACATTTTCACCAAGCCTATCACACAGCATTGGGGATTTAAAATAATAAAACAAGGACACATGAGAAAAATCATCTGAAGACTCACTTTAGCCTGTCACAGGATGAGTGGGAGCTTTAAGCAAGCCCTACCTTAGACTCAGATTTTGTCAACAGTTTAAATTTAAGAAATCACTTTGCTAAGTTCTAAGGATTGCAGATCAAGGTCTATTTATAAAAATGAATTATTTATTAAACAGAAAAGAGATAACACATAAAAATCTTGATCAGAATTACTTACTACAAAGTATAAAAGTAAAGAACTACTAGTAGCTTAGAGCATAATGCTGCCCTATATCAAGGTACCTATAGTAAAGCTACCAAAAGAAATAGTATTGATTAGAAGTCAAATGTAACTTACAGCCAAAATGACAGTAATGTACACAGATTCCTTCACTTAACCCCTGGAAAATAACTGCAAAGCAGAGATCCCTACTCACAGGGAAAGTTCCATACATTTCCAGGAAAATGTATAGAAGATTTCTGCTGTGTGAAAGTTTAGCATGGCTTTTATAGTTTGTAAAGTGAGTGTCTGTCAGTCAGAAATCCAACCTACCTTGGTTGGATTCACTTAAATAGCAAGTTGGTTTTTGGTAGTTGGGAGACCAGTATAAACCCCAAAGCATGAAAACAACTCTCTACAAGACAGCTTGTCCTGTTTAATTATCAGACTGGTTAACAACATAAGTTCTTGTGGGAGGGTGAGATGCTTACAAGCCAAAATAGTTTTCTCTCTTTTGATATGACAAACCAATTTATAGTTACTTGATCCATCACAAATTCTTTCAGTTAATCCTTTATTGGTCAAGAACTCACACAGAATTGGATGTATCAGAGACAAAATAGCTTTTAAGTTTATTTTAGGTTTACCTTAGAACAAGAACTTTGGCATCTGAAGTAAGTGCAGTTGAAACTGATTAAGTGCTACTCTATACTTTTCTGATAGGCTCTGCAACTTTACAGTTAATTCTTATGCAAAATTCTTCTTCAGAAGAAAAGCTCTTGGGTAGCTGAGTATTTTAGACTCTAATATAAGATGTTTTCTATGATGTAAAGGCTTCTTAGGAAGAAGAGTGTGTCAAAGTCAAGTCTGCACATTTCCTACCGAATCTTAATGAGCAAATTTAGACTTCAGGACCATGAAAAGGGTAGTCCCTGAAGCCCAGATGAAAGAGGCTTTGGATTTAGAGAAGATTTTGATTAGATTTTCATACAGCGATTTAAAATTACTTGCATAATGCAAAGAATATGCCAGGCTATAATGCAGTATGACTGCTGATGATGGCAGACTAGCAAACTGAGTCACAGAATGCTCAAATGCTTTAGGGAATTTAAGGCCAAGCTGAAGTAAAAAAAAAATATTCCTTCTTGAAATTATCATGTAACTTTAATCCACAGGACACTTTTCCATATACAGCTATAGAAGTAGTTTAACTTTTTCCTCCTGTAAGCTGACAGCTTATTGCATTCTTAGGAATGCAATTGTTACAGAATATAGAATGCATATAGAATAGAACAATAGAACATATAGAATTGAGAAACTTTTATAGAACATAGAAAAGCTGTTTAAAGCTACTGAAGAAGAGGGGTTTTAAAAAAGTTTTTAAACTTTTACATGGCATGCAGTAAGTCAAACATCATGGTGAAACAACCCTTGAGGTCACTGGAACATTTCATTGACTAGGAATCAAAGCAGCTTTCTTGATCAGTGTAGTGAAGAATGGATAAAGGAACAATATACCTGAGAATATGTACTAGCCACTGAAAATGAACAGCTGCGAAGTCAGGCACAAATTCTTATGGGTTAAGCTTGATGTATGCAGACTACTACCTGCACTACAAACTTCCTACCCTTCTGTTATTCCACCTAATCTATGTTCATTAATAATTTGCACAATTTTTTATTTTTTCCTCAACTGTCTGTGTTAACACAAAAGATTAGCTTGCTTTTGAAAAGATCTATTCTTTTAATGATTGTTTTGGCTATGTAATCATGCAGAGTAAATCCTAGCATTTCCAAACACATAAATTTTTATTCCAGTATTATACAGATCTGCATAGTGGACAACACAAAATCATTCTTCAGATTGCTAGACCAATTGCCCAGAGGATTTTAAAAGAATATTATGAATATACATAAACTAGAAATCCAAGTTTCCACACTAGAAATTATTTTAAGGTATACTTACAGGGGAATAAGGTATAGAAGAAGGTGTTGTATTAGAGGTACTGTATTTTCCAGTTTTACAGATAGACTGCAGTATATACCATTGGTTTAGAACCTAGTATGTTACTATGTTAGCTTGTTCAAAAAGTACAATTTGATGGCAAAACAATATATTTTTACTTTCAAACTCAAGTTATTAAAAAGCAGAAAAATAAGCTGGGAGATCTGATTACATTTCTTAAGGAAAAGATGCTTATATTGATTTAGTCAGCATATATTAGAAACAGATTACATTACTGTGAAAACATTCTCAAAGATCATTTCCTTTGGATCAACAAAACAGCATGCAGTTCAAATGAAAAATATAATTTTATTAACATCCAATTGACTTATTTAACTTAGCTGTTAAATTGCTAAGGCCAGAAGAAACTTCTAGAGATCTTACCTTTGAAAAGTCAGATACATTTTTTTGCCTTGCACTTAAATGAAACCACGCACTTCAACCACACATAAAATAAGCATAAAGACCTAGTGCTGACTTTAAAAATAAAGTTTCTGGATGAGTTGAACATGAGAAAAGCTCACTTTAAACTACTGCATTGTGAAGATTAATTGAGAAATTAACCAGTTCCTAATGAACTATGAATGTGTAACCAAGGAAAATTGCCTATGTAAGGAATTCACAGTAAACAAATTTGTTAACTGAAGATATGAGTTGGCACACAACTTCAAGTTCTAAACAATTCCACTGAAAGGAGTCAGATTCCTGTGGGTCTCAAGGTAAACAGGTTGCTAATAGACAAAATCAGGACTGAAGTAGTCTGGTGAGCTGAATTCATGGCATTACATTTTTCTTTACAATATCCAACCATAAGCCTGATGTGTGGTTCCAAACTGTAAAGCATATTAACTGATAGCAAACACAAATCTCTAAATCGTGTGGGTTTTTTCTTCCCATTTTATTTTTTTTTCTGTTCCAGAATGAAGTAACAAGCTGAGCAAAGGAACCATGACATATGAATTGCATAACAAAGACTTAGCAGACAAAGATTTTCACATTTTCTCATTACCCAAAATATTCAATAAACAGGATAATCTACAGGTACCACTTTTAAATTGCAATCAAAATTATATACAGACATGGAAAATTACAGTGGCTCTGCATGGTCCTAACAGATTTGGTGTCACTGACTGACATGGACAACTAGGCCACTGCTATTTCTTCATCTCCAGGACTGCACTTCCTGGCCCCCTGTGTTTGGCACTGCATATATTGCAGAACTGGACAGAAGATACCTAAATCAAAAAAGAAAACAGGAATCTCTCAGAGAAATGTAGCCACATCAGACTGTGGGAAGATGAATGAAAAGTGCTAATTCCCTTTTCAACATTACTGTTCACAGACAGACTGTTCCCAATCAACATAGTCATGGATAGGTGAGGGAAGACAATATAAAAAAACATAGCAAGTCAGGCTGTTCTGGAGTCAGAGGGCAGCACAACTCACCGCTCACTCCAAGGCTATTACCACCACCTGCCAGAAGAGTAATGTCAAACTTCCTCCACACCAAAAATGAAAAGCACATAGTGAAAAGCATCACTAATTATCTTCATATATAAAGATGAGAGTAAAGTCACTTGGTGAGCTCCAATAATCACTGGATGCCTTGGTCACAACTCTTTCTTTGGGTAGTGCTCCACAGATTTCCGACAATTGAGATCAGGGCCCAAATACTGTCATTTGACATCAAAGATGTGTTTATTGTTACTCTGTGTGCATTTTGTGCATGCACTATTTACATTTCAGTGTGTCACTGATAATCAAACGTCAGTAGCATGACCGATCACCTAAGGCCACATAATACAATGTAACAGGGGAAATTTGGCTCTGTTACATGCATACACACCTGTACTTATACATACTGTCTATGAATATATATCCTATAATATCTATGTAACATTTAAAAATCCAACCTAATCAGTTACCTGCCCCAGAAAATTGAGACTGCTAGACAAATTTTAGAGTATTTCTCATAATAAAATTTGTGGTAAATATTGAAGAAATATTTACTAGTTGTTGGACTTTCTTGTAGAAATGATCTAATAGATTCAGCTTTTCCTAACATATTTAAGTATCCATGCTGTACCATATGGCTACAAGCACTTTGTTTACTTACAGATGAAGTGATTCACTCAAGCTATTTTTTCACTACATGTTAATTTCAGAGATAGATAAAGACTCTTAAAGACTTACATTTAACTTCCTATGTAATTTTGTTACCATTTGAATACTTTCATTCCTAAATTTAAAACCTGTTATATCTAGAAGTTATTTTTTGCTTTGTGTTAATTGAACAAAGAAACCAACCCCCCAAACAACTTACAAAGAAAAAAATGTTTTGACCAAAAGGATGATTACTAAGATATTTAAATATTCACTCTGAAATGACTGATTTTTGTCTTCCAGGTCAGAATCATTTAATATGGTTCACTTGAGAAAATATCTTTATTCTTGTCTTTGAATATGTTTAGTTAAAGTAAAAGCTGGAATGGAAAATAATTTAAAAAATTAGAGAGACTGTATTCCCTGTATGTCTCAGAGTTGCCTTACATATTCTGATTGCAGACAGTGATAAAATACTGTTCAAACAGTGATTTCTTTCTACACTGGATGAACTTTAGTTGCAGTATCCTTTAAACTCCCTTTTCTTGGTCACATACTACTATGTGGTATCATCACAAGTTACTACTATAATCATATAATTCCTCACAGACCATGCCCTTCTCCACAGCTGACAAAAGAAAATGTGTCACTTTATCTTTGGCAAAGGTGTCAGACATATTAAGCTAATTCCTTACTGTGTTAGGTACAGGTAGGCACTCTCTGTGAAACATGTGTCTGCAGTGGAACACTACCACACTGAAGGACTTGGACGCATCTGGGAAACAGAAAAATAAATTCATTTCAACAGGGCAATGAAACAAATGATTTAATGGCTACAGCAATATATGCCCACATTCTGTCATACATAAAGAAAGTTCAAGTAACATCTCTCAAAATAATTTCCAAATTATTCTGGCTCTTTCATAGAAACCATTAAGAGCGATGGTTTCAGGAAACATGTGCCAGTGATGGAGCTACAAAACAATTTTTTCTGTGGCTTAGATATTGTATACCTTCCTATCAGGAATTTTTCATCCCAATATATGCTACGTGCTAAATTTGGGCAGGGAGAAGAGTAAACTACCACCAAATAATGCAGCTGCTTCAAAGAAAAATTGGCAGAAAAATTCTTGCACTAGTGTGAAGAGAACGAGAACACTGAGCAGTTCTAGATCCTGCAGGGCACACCATGATCCTGAAATTTGGCAACAAGCTGCCTAGGAGCATGAGTTTTCATTCCCACATGAACATTTAGCCAAATTAGAACCCTAAATACAACATCCATATATCTAAAGAATAACCATCTCACTCACAAGCATCATTTGCATTCTACTTTGGGTCTTTTTTCCTCAACATACATACTTCAAAGCACTAGCACATTCAACTCTGCCAGATTCTCCTTGTCTGTATATTGCTGCACATGATCCCAGTATAGTTGTTTTTATTTATTTAAGTGAAAAATGGTAGAAACCAGATGAACTGTAAGTGATCCAATCAGGCTATTAACACCTAGAAAACAAACAAATATCTGTACATATGCTTCATCTTATATATTCTTGCTTTAACAGGCCACAACTGATATTCTCTTAGCAAAACTACTTCTTTTTAAGACACTCAACAACTACATTGATATTTCTGGACTATAGTTGCCTTGAAGAATGTACATCTCTGAAATAACATCCTGAATTTCTATTTTCACAACTAACTTTAGAAGGTCTTCTAAAGCTAGTCAGTTTTAAGATGTTGCAAATGTGGCACCCATGACTGAAGCCAAGAACCCAGCACCATTCAATAAATTGACAAAAAATACATTCAAATGTATTGTAAAATACATTCAAATATATTCAATGACAAGAAATATATTCAAAAAACTTTTACAATCTACAAGTTCAGTGCGAATAATCCAACAGATGTGGACAAGATTTGGTGGCTTAGGTTCTAATAATCTTTGAGAATATGTATGTTGATAGAATTAAAAGTTTTCTTGAATTCCATGCATACAAAACAGAAAAAAAGGAAGTCAAAGTTGAATAAGAAAGAATATCTGGGTTTACTGCAACAAAAAATGTTTAATTAGACTCCACTCCCATGTCAGAATTCAAAAGCAAGCTTTGCATATGAGATTGAAATTTATACAGCAATCACCAAAGGAGATTATACATTTTTATGAATAATTTATCTTAAAATACTACTAAAAATTTACAAAAAAAATTTACAACCTCTCTTTTTTTTTTTTTCCTTAGAAAAGCATCCTACCTGAAGGAAGTATTGGAGACAGACATGATTCACAGATGTTCTCCTCTGAAAAACAAAACAAAAGTAAATTAAGCTTTGTTATTAAACTCCATGTTTACTTTTTAACAAAGCAGGCACGAACGTACTGCTATTACAGAAATGGAGCTTGGTCCTGAAGCATTTACTTAAGATGCCTAACAGAATCTATTAAAAATTGAAGAGCAATCCTGAAGTAGCATTTCTAATAACAATACGACAACTATTTAGATCTGATGATGGTAGAACAGCAGGATTGAGGCTGTTTAGGATCATTGCTGTAGAGACAAAAGACAAACTGAAACACGGAGCATGGGATGGATGGCTGTTAACTCTGCGGCATTTTGGAGCAGAAGCTCTGGTACGCTGTCCTGTCAGCTTTAGTCTCTTGCTAGTAACACTCAGCTGGTGTGAATTACAGTGCTATTCACATGCATCATTAGCACCTTGCAAATTATTTTCAACTCTTTCTGACAATCTTGTATATTTTTCTTTGGTTGCAGATTATTACCATCTGACTGTCCATGTTGGTACTAAACAGCATTTTCAGCTTTCCAGAAAAACAGCTGCATGCTGGGTCTTGTAGTTTTTGAGATACAAGTAATTCCTTTGCAAAGGGGAAAAGCATCTAGTAGCCTACTACACTCTACAGATAAGGTAAGAAATGTGGACTTTTGGGCATCTTCCAAAGCAGACAGTCAGGAGGTATATAAACAGTCTATATAAAATAGTCTTTAAAATATTGGAAGACATCATGTTTCCTCTGTACCCACCATCCACTAGAAGACCCTTCATCTGAGTTCGATGCATTTTCTTCAATAAAGAAAGAGAATCAGCAACGAGAATCTTTTTGCAACCTTCCCGCAGCAAGATCTGTTGGTGCAAAGAACATAACAGACAGCGGTTGTTGAACAGATGGGCATATCAACTCTCTTGACAAGCCACCACTTTGTTTTTGTTGCCAAAGTGAGTGCAAGTAATGTTTAAAACTTTTCAAGGTATTATAAAGGAGGCAAAGGAGGAACCTTTTGTTGCTATCACCTGTACATAAATGAAAAGCCCATAAAAAACCCCCCAAACCCCACAAAACAAAAACAAACATCAAGAAACAGAATTCTTTACAAAGATACTATTATCATAATTATGAACATTTTTCTGAGATGGTGTTAACAAAATAACAACAGAGAGGAATTTTTACAGTTTCCCTCAGAATTAAATTCCAAACCATTTCAAAATTCTTCTTCCTGTATCTTTCCTGTCTTCTTCAGAAAAGATATTTCATAATCATAAGACCTTCATAAATACTGCCATTCAAAATACATTTTGTTCAAACATATATCCTACTGAGGAGTCATTTAATAAGCAGTATTAAATGTCCATGCAACTAACCAAAGGTCCCTAGTTCATTCCACTTCAGCAAAAGTCTCAGCTCCCTTTTGAATAATTTGGTATTTTTCATTAGATTGACATGTCATTGCCTGAAATGGTTTTGAAACACAGAAGAAGCAAGGGCATAACAATTATACAGAACCTTATTTCACAATACTTAATGGAGCAACTATGGAAAGACAACAAACCCGAGTAAGTATTTTGGAATTTTTTCTTCCTCCTCCCAAACTGATGTTTGGAAATTTTTTTTCCAAGACAACAATTCCTTTGGAAATTGCTTCCCAAAGATACTCACAGTCAATTATAATGCGACCAACCCTACTAAAAGAGAGGTGTAAAGAAGCAATGTTCATTTCTTTCTTCTGATCATTTGCATTACAAGAGATACTGAGCATTCTAAGACAGTGCAAAATACAGCTAATGCAAATACCTAAGAAGAAATACAATAATAGATTTTACAGCCAGGTGGACAATGTCCAATGTTGTGGTGCGAAGTTATATCCTGTCCCTTAGCTGTGACTACTTCCTCCTTCCCTTCCCCCTGCCCTCTTCCTAATTGCTGTCTGTCAAGTTCCACATTCCAGCAAGGGCATCATGTGATTGGCAGAAGCTCAAAAGATGCTTCTCAGACCTGGGGTCATTGGCCTGTCCAGGTGTCATTGTCCCCTGAGACCCTCCCCCTCCTACCTGGTTGGTGGCTCACCTATCCTCTCCCTCCCACCTCCCTGTGAGTTTAAAAGGCACTGGAAACATGCGGTCGGGGTCTGTTGGAGCTGTAACTGAGATTCAGAACTGTGTCACCTTGGAATAAACTCTGGATTTAACCCTCCGGCAGAACCCGCTCTCTTTCTCTTCACCATCGCCTGAACCTTTTCCACTAGAGGTAAACTGAGTTTCTACTTTGCTTGGGCTTATTCTGAGTGCCTAGCTGCAACTGCCTGCGAGCTAAAGGTGTCTCTGAGGTGAAACATCCCCAGCAGTTATCTATAGCTCGGTGCACTAAGGCCGGACGAACCCAGGCACGCTCCACTCAGCAATAATAGTCCAAAACTCTACCTTTTCACATACACACTCTGAAGTAATAAGGACACACTGTTAAGAATGATACACAGATAAGACTGCAAATCTGAAGTACATTAAAAAAAATTAACACTGAGTAACACTTTGAGCATTTCAAATTGGGCATATCAATGGGTGAATTACACTTTTCCAGTATTGGAGACACTGAGCTATAAAACATTTCGGAGCACTAAATGCAGATCTACAAGGCGAACACTTAGAAAATGAATTTTTATCTGTTGATAATCTCAGGAACAATCTGGCTATGTCTTTCCCTTGCCAACTTTATCCAAAGGCAACAAAGAATGTAAAATTTTGTTCTAAATAAAGAAAAATGTTGCTAGGTTTGAAAAAATTACAAGAAACTTTTAGCAAGGACAACTGAATGAGACTGTGTCAAGTCCAACTCCTGGCCCTGCAGAGGACAGCAGCAAGAATCACACCAAGTGCCTCTGAACATTGTCCAAATGTTTCTTGAACTCTGACAACCTTGGTGCCGTGACCATGTTAAATGAAAGAAGCAGAACAAAGATACAATGGGAAGATGGAAGTGTGTCCTAGCATGTCTTAATCAAAATACAGTGTGCTAATAGAAAAAATTAATTGAAAAGAAAGAACAATGAAGAGGGAAACAACAGACATCACCAGCTCACTGGAAAACTTCAATACTGTTTGATGCCTTAAAACCCAAGAGTAACAGAAATATCTGATAAAACATATATTTTAAGAAATATGCACTTTCTCCCATTATTTAAACAGCACTAAGATCTTTCCATACCACATTTAATGACTGACAGACCTTATTTTGCTAGAAATGGAATACAGAAGGCAGCCATTATTATATAAAAGGAAAAATTGCAATGCAGAATGTAAAATATCTATTCTCAAGGTAATAAATTCTCAACACTTCTGTAGAAATGTATTTGAAGACCTCAAAAATGGGGAACTTAAGAATTACAGAAAGCAAAGGAAAGGGAATTTGAGTCCAGAGAGAGCGAGCTTCATTAAAGAGGAGAGAAACAGGTAACCATAGGTGCACCCTATGGTTAAGTTGAACTAGTTAAAACTGACATTGGGCATAAGTCTGTGATGAAATCAATTTCCAAGAAGAACTAGAACTGAGGATGAAACTGAATTTTATTTATCCTTTAAAAGCATGTAATTGTGAGCACAAGCATGACAATATCATGCAGATACAGAAAGAAGTTTTAGGCAGAAGTAATGCCTTTTATTAATTTAATGAAAATTGCTAAAATCAAAACTGTTATTGTGAAAAAAAGTTTGTTTTCTGGCTATATTAGGGAAATATTAGGCATGAACCATTCTATTTGCTTAGAACAGTCTTGATTTACATTTGTAAATCAAGCCTAACATTATCTTTAAAGAAAAGCACTGCAGTATGGAGTTATTTTGAAAGGGTAGACTCAAAACTATGGGAATTATTTCAGGCCTTGATTCAGCTTAACCCACAAACAAGTCAAAGTTTCTCAAGGCCAGTTAACCAAATAATTTCAAATAGCATCATTGCCACAATTAAAACCACATTATTTTTAGTCTTTACAGCCAAAAGGCACATGTCCCCCTGTGCAAGCTGCCACCTGCCCTCTAGTGCCTCCAAGGTGTCTGAACAGCATTTTTAGCTAGGTTCAGGAACATAACCTAACAATTTTTCCAGGTGCTGTTTCAAGCAGCAGTCATTGTATTATCATTGGGTTCTGCTAGTTCATAAACTCTATTATGAATGGATAGATGGAAATCCTGTGAATGGATCAATGTCTGTTACCCATCGGAGTTCCTGGAGGTTCAATCAAAGTGTAAACTAGAAAGTCAATGTTTGAGTAAAATGGATAATCCACAAATTTCAAAGTACTACATCTAAACAAATTGCTTCTGCACTTTAAAGCTAGGGGAAAAGGAGTCTTAGAAAACCAACATCTTTCAAATATTTATTTTAACAAATGACATAGAAAGGGTGAAAATTGAAGCATTTATTTCTAAACAAGGGAGGTATTTAAGCCTCTTCCAATACCACAAGCAGTTCCTACATTTCATTCAGATACAAACCAAGGCTGAAAAGACACCTATTTTATACATTTGGAAAGCATAACAGGCTTATAATTAACTTAGAAGTCTACAAATAAGGAGATTTTACTATCAGCCTTCTTTGGGAGATGTGTGATACAATGCTTTAGAAACCTGGAGAACGGTGATTCATTTGCACTTAAAAAGCACACTAGGAATGTGCAATTTCTAATAAGTAAGGAAGTTTCTCTTAAAGACAACCTGTCTAATTTATCTATAAATTTATGACAGCAACAAAGTAGATTTCAGAAGCAGTAAAAAAGCTTCAGACTGCACTTTATTTGATAAATGCTCCTATTAAAATTCAAAGAACTATAACTTTGTCCTTGTCCCCATAACTTTGTTGTTTGTGAATGTTACTGCATATAAACACTAAAATCTCCATTATTTCAGCAGTAAATAAACTTTCATCATTACAATCAGGGTCATTTGATTATGTACTATGGTTTTAATACATTAACTCAAACAATGTCAAAGATAAAACACCAAAATAATTTATCTTCATGGATAAGAAAAACAACAAAAAAATCACTTCAAGGTTTAATCTCAATTCAGAAAACCACTTAAACATTTCTCTGCTTAGGGAAATAATTAGGAGTGTGCTCAGTTTTAAGCTCATGGCAGAATTGCAGAAAAAAATTGTACATGATCTGTGTTTTATTTTTGCCCAAAACAATACCTAATTGTGCTTTAGTGCTATGCTTGGTGGGTTGGTTGTGATCAGATTTTAAAGGTTAACCACAAAGCTGAGGTGAGCTTAGCCTAGCATGTAGAGCAGTGGCATCATTTCATCTAATGGGTGGCAATTTTTTAAAGTAAAGCCATCAGTCTGCAATCTGCCAACATTATTAAAAATTATTCCAGGAATAGTCCAGATTAAAAAAAAAAAATTACAATAAAATTTGCATTAGTAGACCTGCTTGTTTGATTCTCTAATGCATACCGTGAGTCACACATACTTTGGTAGCCACTCAGTTTGACTTACTTGGTTTTGCTGAGATGGAAAGGACTGTTCTGAAAAAGACAAAGTCTGTCAAAGGCACTGCTTTTAATTCCTACCCATATTTCACATCACACCTAAGTAAAGTTTACTGGTATGGAAACTCAAAAGCATAATAGGAAATTTGCATCTGCATGCTTACATAGGCATAAAACAAATTTACATCTGCATGCTTACATAGGCAAAACAATCTTATTAGGGCTTGCAAAAGGAGCCCACAATTAAACAACATATTAGCACAGTGGTAACATCTTTTGGGAAGCCTTCATTATGAAAAGACCAGCACAGTTTTGTGTTAGGCAGTGACCCACAAGTCAAGCAGCAGGTTCTCTTTCCACCTGCGCTCCTCTTTCTTGGATCCTAGCACAAGATTCTTTCTGCCTTTGAAAATGAGAACAATAAAACATATGAGTATAGAGCTCAAGATCCAAAAATATGAAGATATAGAAAATCCTAGCCAATGAAATTTGTATTTCTGAGTGAGTTCAAAATGTCTGGTATATTCTCCATGCTACACATCAAGAGGTTTCTACCAAAAGCCAGAGTTGTGCCAGGCCAGAATAAAGGCCAGTGACTTCTCAGCATGAACCTACACAACATGTGCAGAGGTATGACCTAGCATCATACAAACACACTGAAGACTAGCTTTAAACCAGCTAATGAGGCAGCAATAACAAAAATAGTCCCTCTATAAAATTTGAGTCCCTCCATAAAATTGGCTACTTTGGTGAGTGTGCAAGACCAGCAATAAGATCTCTAAATTTCAATGTAAATATACCATCTGTTCATGAACAGTGCACTTCATGTTGCCAGTAACACTTAAGGAACAGACTTATTTTAAACTATAACTTACATTTTTCTAATTAAATACTACCTTTTTTGGGGCTATACTTTTTTCTATCATACAAGAAAGCCAAGCACAAATTACATTGAGCTTTCCTAATTTCTATTATCCCTATGAAATCTAAATTTTAGCCCTAGAGCTATTCAACTCTACTTCAAAATCTATTAATTTGAAATCATTTCAATGCTAACAGTAAATTATTTTAGATACCATTCTCAAGATTAAATACATGCTTTTAATCCAAAAGTAATTCTGTTAAAAGGTATTTGAAGGAAAAATTGTATTTCCATCTCCAAAATATGACCATATTGATGTCATCAGCTTTGTCTGAAGCCAAGCAATGTATGCTGTATATGTGTAAAGCTGAAGCAATGCTTACAGCACTTTCTCAGTCTGCCTGCAAACACAACAAATACTACTTTTTGATTTCATGAGAATCCAGGAACAGGAGGATCAATGGTGGTACTGACAGCAGCAAAATTAACATGCAACTGTTGAAATGCAGCATGGTATTCAGCTATCCTCCATTTTGGAAGGATACTAGCTTTGGATTTCACTGATGACATCAAAACCTGAAATAATGTTAAAACAGGCATTATATGCAAACATGTATCTACTTACAAGTGTTGGGAGATGAAGAAATGTAAAATGCTTCTTTGAGATAGCCAAAGTCATAATCTGAAGTTCACATAAAAATAAAATAGCGGAAAAGCCTTAGAAAGGCTTAAACCCTGCCCTGAAGGGAGATACGGACTTTTGTTGGCCTAGCAAGATACCAGCCATGACCTTAATGTAACCATCGAGTCCATCTATTTGCTCGAAATGTTGAAAGACTAATAGCAGATGGGGAACAAATGTTTGAGGCTCAGAAAATCAGAATTTCAGCTGCCTACTGAGCTATGTTTTCTTGGACTCTGCACAGTCACACCAGAGGCATCTGTATTTTTCACTAGAGTGATGCAGAACAGCATAACAGAGAATTCAAGTTTGTGACTACTTTTATAGCAGGGAGATTTAAAATATGCAATGCAACACAATCTGTGGGCTACTTACAGGGAACACTGAAAGGTATGCTTCTTGAAAGTTCCTACAAACATGTCTCAGAACCAACCATGCAGGGGACTGCACATATATGTATAAATACGCTGGGGTAAGAACTTCCGTAATCCAGTGAACAGTCCATTTTTTAAAAAATGCATTAACAGCAACACAGGCACAGAATATTTCGAGCTGGAAGCAGCATTGAGTCCAACTCTCAAGTGAATGGTCCATAATACAGGAATTGAACCTACAACCTCAGCATTATTAGAATCATGCTCTAACCAACTGATTCTGCATCATTGACATGAATTTGATTTTAAAAGTTCATCTTCTTTCAGTTAGCATGACACTTAACATATGACTCTAGCACCTGATTAATGTTTCAGTGAGGGCACGTTGCATTCTGCCTCCATTCTGCTTCTGATTCATGTGAAACACAATGAGAAGTACTGGTCATGAAACTTTCCAATACCGGACAGTTGGGCTGTATAAAATAGGCTGAATCACTCAATGTAAGTTCTACTTACCTACCAGGCTTATGACAGTATGGAAGACATTTAGAAGGGCTAGAAGCCATCAGAAAATCTTAGCAAATTTCCACTATTTCTGTCATAGTTTTGTGTGGGCCCACAGTGTCCATGTTTAATGACTGAACAAATCACGATAGCAATTTCTTGTGCTGTTCAGTGAAAGAGATGGTTTGCTGTCTCTCTGAAAATAGTATCCCAAGAAGAATGCAACATCTACCTGCAAGTTGTAGTCCTGAAGAATTTTCACTAGTGAGTCTCTCAAATTAGGAATCTCCATGCCTTCCTTAATGCGGTGGATCAAAAGAATAGGATCAACATGGGTTCCAATATTGTTCAACAAACCAGTAATAAAAGCTGTGAAAACCAAGAGGCAAAGAAATTAAGAAAAACAATCCAGCAAAATACCTGATTAAAGGATACTTTGGTGACAAGCTACTTGACAGTTCTCTACTAAGGGAAAACACTAAGTCTCTTTTACAGTCTTTGTATGTTTCTTGCAGCTGTTTACTTGAATACAAGCCTTTGGGAAAGTGAGGAAGATACAGTCTGGCAACTTACAGAACTTCCAGCATATTCAGCAAAGTGGTAAATGAGTCACCAGCACAAACTCACAAGTAAATAATGCATTTTGATTAGATAAAAAGAGCACTCAAACAAATAGTGTTTAACTACTAACTAGTAACTACTTTATGTGGTAATTCCATTCCCAGTTCCAGGGTTTAAAAACAAAGTTTCGAGCACCTAACCTGATTTCAGTGTGTTTCTAAACATTGGTGAGAGTGACATGATAGAAGTCTTTTGCTCTTTGAAGAAGCATCTGGCTAAAAACCCCCTAGAATGATGACTCAAGGCTGTGTTTTTCCTTCAACCCCCACAACAGAGGAATATCAGTAGAGCTGCTCTGCATATAGGCAGAAACTGCTACATAGAGTTACTGAGAGAATTCTGTATGCTTTGAATCCCTTTTGCTCTAAAGGTGTTACTGACTGTAGCATCACATTTAGTGATGCATTCAAGTATGTGTAATTTGAGAATGCCATTCTTCTTGAGGTTTAACAGATTCTGGTCACTTCTTCCTTTCAAAATTAGCAACCAAGGGATGAAAAGATACATATTCTGACACTAATTCTAAAAGACTCTCAATTCCCCAGAAAACAGGTTCCAAGAGAGACTTTACAGTCTTGATTTAAAGCCCCAGAAGAGGTTGCAAAAACCAATGGAGTAGACAGTTAAAAAAATTCTCTGTTTTCTTAGTCATTTGAACTTCTTTGAATTTGCCTCCTTGACAACACTGATGGTTATGTTTCTGAGTCCATCTAACCTTTTAACTTGGAGTAGCTATTCATATAATGAATGAAAGGCAAAATGCACTCATTATTACCAATCTTACCATTGTAACACAGAAAAAAATAAGTTGTTTTACTGAGGGAAGAAATGTGTAGGCTTTTCATTTTCAGAATCTAGAAGGGAAGCAGTTGTAATAACATAGTATGCAAAATCCTCATCAAACCTGCAGAATGTGTTTTGAAGCTGTCTAAAAATGAAGTCTCATTCTCCTAAACTAAAAGCAGTACTGTCCCCTTGATTTGTCATTAAGGACATAATTATGCAGAGCTTATTCAGTGTTAAGCTTCTAAGTATTCATTGTGCAGCATACCCTCACACTGCCTTACTGAAAGTTTTTATGCACAGTAGGACAGCTGTGTTGTCCTTCACAAACTAGAACACCTCCCTGACCATACAAAAACACCTTCTCTAACATACATGTGAATAATTCAATACTTTATTTGCAAAAGCATTCCACACATGCAAGCTTCCCAGAAACTATCCCACTTACGTGGTTTGTCAATAGAATATAAAATGAGATCTTCCCAAAGTTCTCCATCATCTTGTTCCTTGGCAAATTCAATAGCTTTATCTACATCTTGCAATTCTTCCATTATCATCTTCAAGGCACTGCGGCTATTACCCATTCTGCCTGGAAGGAAAAATAAGAGATTATAAATGCTAATTGCTCATCAGTGTTCAGTGCTCTTTCAGTAAGAATTTTGAAAGTGTGAAGTTGACTCACACTAATTCAACTAAGACCAAATCTAGTCTATTCAGATGCAGGAATTCAAATCAGTATAATATGAATAAGTGCTTGGAGCAGTTTGCTGGACTGGGACCTGGAGGCTTTCTCAAGGATGTGTTGGGTCATATTTGGGGTACTGAACTGCAGCAATATCTAACATAAAGAGGAGTGTGTGTATGTATACAGATGTAAACTATAACATGAAATGCCAGCTTCAAGGGCCCACATGAGCCCTCTTAATTTGCAGTAAGTATAGTGCAGCTTACACCCATGAAAAATAATAGGAAACAGGAAGAAGTAGCAGAAATTATGAACTATTTTAAAAATGAATTCATTAGTAAATCCTACCATCCACTGGACTGAAATGGTCCACAAAATATTCTTCTTACTGAACCAAAGATTGTTTAAAAAATATTTACTATTCTGTTCATGACTAACACATAAACATACATATAAGTCTTCCAATGCCTCTCATTCAGAGGTAGGTTTCTTGGCCAGCTGAAGCAGTTAATTTACAACTAATTTTATAGAAAAAAAAATAGAAAGCAATATAAGCAAATCTTTCACCTCAGCAAAAAATAATACCAAGCTTCTAAGATGTATTCAGAATAAAAATTTTTTTTAATTTATCCTCTCTTTTCAAAACCAACAGTACTACTCTTCTCTTGGAGATTGTATCAGAAATACCTCCCCACCTAACTTGCTCCCCATAGCCTCTGCAACACTTTCAGAACCCCAGAAGAAGCAAGTAAAAAACATAGTAACACAATATATATGAAGTTAAGTCACCGTATCCTTTGTTTTATTTTCTAAATCATGTTATTTTGTTTAGATATTAGATGATATATCTTCACACCATAAACTTTATTACAAGTTTAAAAGTGTTGTAATTGATCACAGTTACTTATTCTGAGTTACTTACTCAGAAGATAGACTGTCTCTTCTACAAAGTTCCTCTGCTGGCAGATCTCAAGAGCCTTGAATGTAAGGGAAGAGGAGAGAAGAGAATATATGGAAACCATGCAACATGAAATTTAATTGATCACAAATATTGCAAGAAGCTTGATTTTTCCATGAAGTTACATTATTAATTTTGACAGGAATGAAGCTCCCTTAATAAGCACTGCCAAGTCCTCTGGCCTTAATTAAGAAGAGAAACTCTGTGACTTCCATGACTCTCCTTAAAATTCTTCTCTGAGACTGAACAAATCTGGGGACAGAACAGGTATTTCAGTCTGAACTATGTCAATCTCTGCCTTTAATTCTACTGGCAACTTCTTTATTCTACCTCCAAAAGTTGGTTAATACAAAACATTAAGGTTATCTGCTATCAAGACTTGCTTCCTGTGGGTAGACTTATGTAGTCTCTAGTGATGGAAATCTGCTTGACATTCATTAATAACACAAGGCTGAAAATCTCCTCAGGGTAACCAGAATGGTTTCAGGAGAAAGAGTGCCCTCCAAATGCTTACCAAGACAATGCAAAATAACAAATATGAAAGAATATGGAGGAAGCACTTCTTGTAAATTTGGTTTAAAGATCTGAGGGCTAAGTATCTTCAGCAGCTAGAGTATCTTTGAGTAGTTGGAATCATAAATTATAAAATTATACGATTATAAAAACTACCAAACTGATTACCAATGAGTTTGTAGTAACAGGAAATCAGCAGGGCCGGTATGCCATAAACAATGCCATGTCTGTTTCCAATTTGGAAACAGAAAGCAAACTCAAGATTCATAGCATTCCTGTAAAGACAACTTTTCACCAACCTTCACACCTGGAAATCAAAATTTTAAATACATAAAGTATAACTATAATCAAAGATGAGGTAGGAATTTACATTTCCTTCCGACATTCATTATTTCAGAATGGTTACTATGAAGATTAGAGGCATGGACAACAAATTTTGCCCTCAGTAAGTGAATTACCAACTAGATACTTCAGGTGAATGAAGGTATGAATAATACTAATAAGTTATATACACAGCTGACAGCCCTCTTTTTCCTCTCCACTTAAAAGGTAAATTACAAAGCACCAGGTATTCAGTAGTTCTAGATACAGCCATTTCCTGACTGTCATGCTCCCTCTAGAGGAAAACAGGGAACATTCCTACTTCTCTTTCAGCTCATTTTTAAAATGTTTGCTAAACTGCACTTGACTAGAAGTTACTTACTTCTAGACAGCACAAATTATTTCTTCTTGAAGAGTTTATAATTTATTAGAACAATAATAAGAGTGGATTGTTTTCAAACAGAAATTGGTTTTTGGAATTTATACACTGTGTTGGAACTTGTTTAACAGGAACTGAAATTAGCAGTAACTGGGAAATTCTTAGTCCCCTTTTCAATTTCTTAGAACAAAGACCTGTATGTCACAAGAAGTGTTATTATACAGCATGCATGGTAAGAAGTATAATTACAGAATTAATAGTATCTTTTTGTCTCTTCCTTAGCTTCTTACTGAAAGATGTTAACATTTTAAGATTAAGGTTAGAATTACACTTTTTTTTCTGACATTCTTCTCTCTTGACTTTGGTGATTACTGCATTACACCTTCCAGAAGCTGATGGGTCTCTGATCTATTCTTGCTCGTAGCCTGTATCTTCAGCAAAGCAATGCCAGCAATGAGCATCAGTTTCATACAGCACTTTTCTGCACCACCTGCCACTAAAGATAGGAGGCTGGATGTGCAATAATGAAAATTAATTTGCCTCAAAATTAATGAAAAATGCAGGTAAGGTTTTATACATAAAACCATGATCATATGAATAACACATAAGGCAGAAACTAAGAATCATAAAGTTAAAAACAAGTAAGCCAATATTGTAGACCAAAGTTTCTGGCAGGAAACCTTTCAGGCTCACTGCCTTAACTAGTCAATCTAGTTTCAGGTAATGGTTTAAACAAATCCCAATTCTCCAATCTAAGAAGGTATAATAATATAAGAATGTATTTTCCAGTAGACAAAAGCATGCAAAACGAGAGAGGTACCAAGAACAGTAATAGCTTTCTTTGGAATGTTGACCATGTAAAATACAACATTCAATATTACACTTGAAAACTACTCCGCTGTGTCATCATTATAGCTGCATGTGGATAGGCATCCTTTCACAAGGTCTGCTCTGCTCAGCCATTAACAGCAACAAATACAAATAAGAAAATACTGACCCATCTAAACTGGAAAACTTAGAATTTCCATTTGCTTCACATTAATTCAGGCAGGGGAAACAACTCAAGATTGGCCTTACCTTTATGCATTTTGTAATTTGACAAAGAAAGAGCAAGGAATGAAAATGGAAAAAAAAATATTAGAAGATGGAAACCTGGTACTCTATAAAATCCCAAGTGTATTAGCCAAATTACAAAGACAAAATACTTTTAGGCCTGTTAGTTTAGTGATGTATACTGTGTGTACTATTCAACAGAAACTTATGGCCTTACAATAAAAAGACAGAATAACTACAGTTACAGCTACTGTTTTTCAAGATCTAACATGGACAGCTCCTAGATTTGGCAAAATGACTGTCAATTTCTTGAACCCATAACCTACTGTTCAGTCAGGCTAGGCACTGATGAGTAGATATGTTGTAGCTAGAACTGTAGTCAGAACTGCAGTCTGCATTAAAAACACCCATCAATTCCTGCCCTGTGAGCTGAGAGAGGAAAGTCTGAGGTGTCATCAGCTCTGCAAACCAAACTGCAGGTCATGGTCACAAACTTGAAGGATCCCTCATATTGGCAGTAGAGGGCAGTACCAGACATGGCTTGAAATTCACAAGACCACAAGCTACAGACCAGGACCTTAATAAAAATCAAGGATCTATGCTTAGATTTTTGGGGCTTACCTTCTCCAGTGGGCAGTGTGTGCTGTCTCTGAGAAATGGAAGTAAGTTTGGTCGATCATATTCAGCATAAAGACTGATCTGTTTCTCATGATATCGTTGGCCTTTATGGTGGTCTCTTTTGAAAAGCTTGTGTAAATACTAGGAATCAAAAAAGAATCAGAATTCAAACTCACTTATTCAATATTATTAATGGAATAACAGAAACTCCTGAGTTGGAAGGGAATCAAATTTCAACTCCTGGCCCTGCGCAGGACAGCCCCAGGAACCACACCATGCTCCTGAGAGCATTGTCCAAATGCTTCTTGAACTCAGATAGGCTTGATGCTGTGACTACTTCCCTGGAGTGGAAGCCTGTTCCAGTTCCCAGCCACTATAGTGGGCAAAGCTTTTCCTAATATCTAATCTAAACCTCCCCTGACACAGCTTCATGCTGTTCCCTTGGGTCCTGTCACAGGTCAACAGAGAAGAGATTAGTGCCTACTGATGCTTCCCTTTGAATAAGGTGTAAATAGCTACAAGGATTCCCCTCAGTCTCCTTTTCTCCAGGCTAAACAACCTCAGCTGCTCTGTCTGTGGCTTCCCCTTTAGACCATTCACCATCTTTTGTTGCCTTCCTCTGTATGCATCCCTTCTGTAAACTGACAGTCTGCCAGCTGCTTTTGCAAGGCTCTTGGGCTGCGGACTGCACTTTTCATAGATCTGTTTCCCATAATCAGATCTCTAACCCATAAATCACCTCTTCACCAGATGAACACCTGAGCCCTATCTGTAACCAGCAGCAAGTTAAACTTCCCTCTCTAATACAGCCCAAGTCCACAGTCACATATTATGTACTCCACTGACAGGAAGTTCAAACCAAAGAGGAGCTTTTGGAATAGCAGTGTGGAGCCACAGCCCTACAGTGATACTGTAATTCTGAAAAACAAGAACAATTTGACAGTGTATGGAAGCTACAGCTACAGAAAAACAAACAATTCACTTTCTCTATGGATCAGCAAAACGTATTTTAGAGCTGCACCAACCAACCAATCCCATTTTTGGGAAGTAATTGACCAGAAAAGACAGTGCCTACAGTGCTATAAGGAGATGTTAATAAGTCTGCATTATGTAATCAAATTCTCACAGGTACACATTTTAAGATCATTTAACTACTGTGAAGAGGCTATGGCCATGCTAAATAGGAAATTGGCAGAAGTAGCCACTTTGTCTCTGATGATTTATGACATTTCAGTGTCAGGTGCACTTTGACAAGATAAACACACCTGAAAAGGTATGTCCAGCCAAGAGTTTACTCAGCTCAACTTCAAATCAACAGAATACAGGAATATTTACCACATGCTGTAACTCAGGCCTGTTTTCTAATTCTTCAACAACTCTGTCAATCTGAAACAAAGCAAACCTGTGATAAACATCACATTTACAAGACTGGAAAAAGGACAGGCAATAAAAGCTAGCATTGGACTGCCATGCCATGAACTTGTTATACTCACGGAAATTTTATCTTCATTATCCAAAAGCATGTCTACCGCTTTCTACAACAGAGAAAGAGAAGTCAAGTAGGCAACAGGCACACATATTTTCTTACACTCTATATTGTATTATGCTTACTCACTGATGGGTGTCAGATGGACAGACATACTCTTTTCAGCAACAGAAATTCAGAGAGCAATTTACAAAACACCAGCATATCCTGACAGCACAGCATCGCAGTATTCTTCCAGAATACTTCTCCTAAGTTCCCTCATTAACAGCAGTAAATGCTGTGCACCTACACTGCAGGTGAAGTATGCCCACTGAATCACAATCAATCACAAAAAGCTACTGCCAAACGATGTAGAAATACCATTTGCTCCATCTCAAAAGGGAACTGCAGGGTGATGACTATGTAAGAAACACACAATTTAACCTGCCTCACAACTGGATTCCTTCAAACTACCTGGACACCAATACCATTAATCAAGCAGACAAGACCATCTAAGTCAAGTGGCCACCAGGATTCAGGTTCTGCTTCCTCTTTTAAGAGCAAACTTTTGCTTCACTTTCAAAAAATACCAAACCACAGATTCCTAATACAACTTATTCTATTGAATTAAAAAAAATCATACTTTTTTTTTCTCCATGAATGGAGAAAAATGGGCGTACTAAAGATGATCATCAACAGCAGAGATCTATATTTTAGCTACAGTGCTTGAACAACTATTGCACTGAAAAAAGAGATCTACTTGGTTATCTTCTCAGTGATCACACCAAAATTCATTTCAGTTTTACAGCCAGCTGGAAAGAAAGAAGATAGAATTCAGCATGGAATAAACACTTTCTGCTTTTTGGAATTTAGGTTAATAATCTTGTAACCTTTCAGAGGCACATTAATTTTCTGTGGTGAAAGGAAAATGGCAAGTACATTTAATATATGCTTAAATAAATCCACTATCTCCTTTCTTTGGCTTATTAACACCATTATTTAATTCAAAATACAGAAAGAATAACATGGTGAAATGATACTCTGTGAAATGATATTCAGTGTTGTGACACAACAATGAATATCACAACAATGTTCTCAAATAATCACCATGATGTTCTCAAATAATGCGGACACTCACTTTTCTCACTGAGAGTGACAAAAATGGAAATGGAAACACAAATGGAAATATGAAGGAAAAAATAATCCTTGGGTCAATTATTTTGTAATCTAGGCAAACAATCTCCTTATTTTAGAATGTATCCAGATGTAGCAAACACACTCTCTGCCTCAACATCATGTATAGATAATTTATTTTTAATCTGTTAAATTGTATTTAGAGGAAAGTGAATATAAAATCTTTAGGATCACTATACCTCTGAATCAAAATCCATGAGCAGAACAATTTTGTCTCTGATAGAACTGAAGAGATTGTGCTTATGGATCAACTGGAAGACATCTTTGTGCCTCAGAGTTAGGTAGATTTCTAGGGCTCTGCCATAGCGCTGATCGTAAGTGTACCTGATAAAAACAGGATTATAATACATGTAATGTTACATACTTAAGTGTAGGAAAATCATTTATGAGAGAAAGTATAAACATACTCTAGTATGTAAAATGTTAGGACACTACTTGATTTTATAAATATCCAAACAGACCTGTGATTCATTTTTGTAAGGGGAAATAAACATCAGGCAACATTAATTTCACCACTGTTTATACTGGCCTTCATTTGTGTTTGGACCTGCAGTTTTCTGCAGTTTCTTTCTCCATTTTTAACTCACAGGGGAAGACACAAAATGCTAGCCTTTCAGTTCTTGGAAATCAGCTGAAACATTCTTCAGAGCTAAAAACAACATTGTTGTCTTTAAACTTTTGGGACAGATTGTAACACAGCAATAGAAAGTAACTCTTCTTTCTTCAAAGAAGCAGCGAGAAAATAATACAGTGATCAGGCTGAGAAAATCAAAGAGCTTTATCCCTGTATGAAGTGACCAAGAACCAGATCAGTTTTGGCACATTTTCCAGTCACATGTTTCCATCCATGCAGTAAACCTAAATATACTACTTCTTAAATAGTGGGGAAAATCCCCCACCATTTTATTTTTACATGGGTAATTCTGAAATGCACACTTCAGAAAAGAGGTTTCCTCTGACAGTATGAAGAGGAATGTTAGTTATTTACTTTGGAAAGAGGAGTTGGAAATCCAATCTCATGCTTAACAATTTGCTTTCATACTTGACGTGAACATTACAAGGAAGAGTAAAGAATTGCTAAGCTGTGCAATCAGCAGAGTGGAGAGGAGAGAAAGCCAACACTCTGTAGACGCAGCAAAGAAGATTTCTGTTAAGAGAGCTAAATAAATACGAATAAACTGCAGTACACTATTTTAAGTGTACTTTTTGTAACAGGAATTTAAAACTGTACTCACAATTCTGCAAGTGTTCGTAGCAAAGTCCTGTTCTGTGGATCTTTCCTCAGGTGATCCACTACAGCTTGAACAATGACTGTGTTGTTGTACAGATCTCCAGGCCACTCTTTTATTAGGGTTGCAAACCCCTAAAAGTATAAGAGATTGTAACAGAAATAGGAAGAATGGCCTAAGGAGCATTTCAAAACATCAAAGCTTCAGCTAAGCCTCTGAGATTATACCTGCTGTCCTTAACCTTCAAGGAACTTTCATGTGCCCACAGACATGTACAGTGGAGAACACAGATTTTCCTTCTTAGGACAATGTTATTATAATTCATAATACTGAGTCTCAGGTGCTGCAGGCTTTGTTCATCACCTCAACCACTTATGCTACATTGAAAAACCTAAAAATAACAGTCAAATAATCAGTCTTACAGTATTTGCATGCTTTGAAGAACATTCTATTTATTCTCTTAAAATTAAAATTAAAGTTTTAAATATTGTAATTTTTCTGGAACTGTCCATTGATAATCTGTTTGAATACATCAGAGAATTTGCTGTCAGAATTCTTCACTGCTAAGGGTATTTGGCTGGCAATAACTATGGGACACATTGATGTGGAACGTATCAGGCTGCAGTACCTCATAATCACTTTCTAAAAATTCATGCAGGACCATTTCGTAGATCAGAGGTTTCAAAACTGGATCTTGTCTTGGCAAGTAACGACTAATTGCCTATAGGATCAAAGAGAACAAAGTGTCAGATGGTGAATGACATGTAACATCCTGGTACACTGATAGGAAAAAAAAAATATTGCAAAACAAAAGAACAAGGCTATATGCAAAACATGGCCCCTGGTAATCACTGGAAACCTTATAAACTCATACTTGTAAGCAGCACCCAGAAGTTATTTACTTTAGGATTATACACACTAAAATTTTATAACTCACTTGAAAGAACTATCATTTGAGAGACAGGTGGCAAGATACTAATTAGAATAGGAGAATCAGCCATTGTCCTTAAGAGACCAGTAGTCATTTAGAAAACAAAACCCATAAAAGACCCCTAAAACAAAAATGTTGTCAAAATCCATTTTGTTAAGTCTTGGCCTTGTAAAAAGGTAGAAGGATTCACTAGCTGAAAAATGTATTGTAGTGGATTGACCTGACTGGACACCAGGTACCCAACAAAGCCATTTTCTCACTTCCCTCCACAACTGGACGGAGGAGAAAAAATATAATGAAGGGTTCATGGCTTAAGATAAGATCCAGGGATCACTCACCAAATACTATCATAGCAAAACAGACTCACATTTGGGATAGTAATCGAATTTTTTAATAACCAAACCAGAGCAGGATAATAAGAAGTGAAATAATCTCAAAAACACCTTCCCCCATCCATTCCTCCCTCATGGGCTCTACCTCCTTCACCCCAGAAACACAGGGAGACAGAGAATAGGGACTGATTGACAGGGAATGACTGTCAGCTCATCACATGTTTCTCCTCTTGCTGCTCAGGTAGAGAAGTCCTTCCCCTCCTCCAGCATGGGTTCCCTCCCACAGGAGACAGCTCTCCACAAACTTCTTTAACATGAATCCATCCCATGGGCAACAGTTCCCCATGAACTACTGCAATCTGGGTCACTCTTCCATTGGATGCAGTCCTTCAGGTGGAGCCCACTCCAGCATGGGCTCCTACACCGGCTGCAGGTGGATCTCTACATCCCTTTTGTCCTCCATGGGCTGCAGGGACACAGCTGCTTCTGGTCTTCACCATGGCCTGCAGAGGAATCTCAGCTCTGGTGCCTGGATCTCCTCCTCCTCCTTCTCCACTGACCTTGGTGTCTGCAGAGTTGTTTCCTCTCTCATACTATCACTCAGTTCCTCTCTGGTCACAGTTACAACTGTGCAATAGCTTTTTTCCCATTGTTTTTAAATCTGTAATTGCAGAGGTGATCTTATAATTCCTGACTGGCTTGATCTTGGCCAGCAGTTGGTTCATCCTGGAGCTGGCTGGCATTGGCTTTGATGGACATAGGGGAAGCTTCTGCCAGCTTCTCACAGAAGCCACTACTGTAGCACTCCCACTACCAGAACCTGATCATGCAAGCACAATACATGTGTAATTTTGAATTATGACTTTCTTTGGGGTCATCACATTCTATGAAGGGCTATTTTTACATACCAAATTGAAAATTAATTTGAAAATATATCTTTCCATGAAAAGGATGAAGGCATGCGATCTATTACTGTATAGAAGGTGTTAAGGAATTGCATTCCAGCAAGCAAGAGATGAGAAGCTGCCAGAATAAATCAGCTCATACCCTGTAATTTCAACACAGAATCTAATTGGCACTATCCCATGCAACTAGAGGCCAAGATTATTTCCACCTACCAAAATAAATCCCACTGCTACCAGCTGTATGGGAATTGTAGGGCTTGTAGCTGAGGGACCAACACCAGTGAAATTCTTCCAAACACTCAGAGATGTTGCCTGTTGCCTGCTATTGGCACATGGTACAATAGCATTTTGTTACTGCAGTTGCTTGAACAAAGCAGGAGAAAAAACATCTTACTACATTTTAGATCTCTCCTCTCCCTTTGCTGTTTGGACTTGGTCAGTTTTTGAAATGTAGTGCTGCCAACATCAGCTCCCACCAGCTATCACAGGATTTATCAGTTAACTCAGGGTAGAGTCTTGATGGCTGCTCTGGGGTATATTCCTGACCCCTTCATAAAAAGTCTCTTTTGACCAGAGAGAAAGCAAGCTAGACATTAACTGGAGACACAAAGGCAGAAGGCAATCCCCAATGGCTGTTTTCACTCCCATTTTCTACCTTCCTGCTACCTCCTAAATGAACAACCTCCCTCAACAGATTGTTGTGACTCTTGGCTGCAGTTTGGCCATACAGCAAGCTCTGGAGAGGTGTAGTTTCGTTGTGTGTGAGCCAGGCTGCTTCATGAAGGAAATGTCTCCTGGCCCATGTCCCACTGCTTTGAAGAAAAACCACAGCCACCTCATGCAGTTTGACCACCATGCTCAGGAAAGCATACACGAAGCATGTAAGAAGCATACTAGTTATTTTTAAGCCTTGGCACAAAGGTGACCCATGCTGGAGGTTACAAACTCTTCCTATTTTATTTTTAAGCTGCAGGTAGGGAGCAAAGTCAGACAAAAAAGCTTCTGAATCAGACTGTCTTTGTACCAATTCTTGAACTATGTGGTAAAGTAACTTTAAATAAAAAAGGGATACTACATAGAGAAGTATTTTCTTCCCTTGTTTCTTTTCAAGATCTGCTTTCAGACTTTTCATCAATAAATGTAAGGATGAGGTATATACAAGAAAACCCATATAAAAGTTGACATAAGATAGCCTAAACCATCTCACCAATAAGGCAGAACAACAATTATTTATTCCTCAAAGACTATCTGAGCGACGAAAGAGCCTTTTAGGATAGTGCTTCTCTCTGTTATGCCCACTACAGTCCAGTGAAGTCTTTTAAATGTCTTCCAACCAGTGTTTTGGTTAAAGCACTGCTGCTGTTAGCTGATCATCCTGCACCACTGCTGAAAGTCACTGCTGTCACAGCAAACAGAATGGAGGGTATCTCTCAGGCCACAACAGCCACCAGTCACAAAGTCTGAAACCTTCCTTTGAATCCATCTACCTCCCTCAGCTGCTTGAGCTGAACCATTAGATTTTATACTGAAGTGACCTGAGCACAAGTGATGCCATTTGGGTTTTGCCTTTTTTAATTTTATATGTTCTCTGTATTCTTCACAAGTATATTTGTAATGCTGTCACCTACCGTATTAGTGACCAGTTTTCCCTGTACTTTTCCATGGGCTTTCCTTAAGCAAAAAGACAAAACAAACTGCAGAGCTCCAAGCCCCAGGAGGTACAAGGCTCTCTTGGTTCTTCCTGGGAACCAAGGCCGAGAACAACTCTTCAAGATACATTTCACAGACAGAGCATAGCACAGTGCTGAAGTGGGGGCTCCACAGAAGAGGCTTGACCTGGGGGGGAATTGCATCACCACTTATCCTCCTAACTAGTGCTCTTTATCAATTATGCTAATTTCCTAAAACCTATAAATATGTACTCATCCCTGTAGGGGTGGGCTTTTGTGGACACCTTTCCATAACTGCTCCTGAAGGCCTTCAAAAAAAGATTCTCTTTCATATTACCTCCTTACTAAAATTATGTTGAGTTTCATTTCCAGGTTGGGCATGAGGCAACATGAGCACATAACTCCCTCAAGCCACCAGTGCTGGAGCAGGAGAGGAACAGATCACTGCAAGGCTCTAGAATATTGAAACTGACACAACTAGGTTTCATAGAGGACATTCATTGAAGATGAGAGACATCAAGATATCAAAGTGCAACCTTTGGTAGCCAAACAGGACCGCTTAATACAGAACATTAAAAAACGCCCTAAAATCACACACAAACAACAACACTCACCCCATGGAATTTGACACGGGGGTATCACAGATTCCTCTGCTCAGGAAGGAAATCTCAAGTTTACTGTCAACCTTAGTTATTGGCAAATCATGCTAGATTTGAAACACCGTATTTCAGGCAACAACTTAAAAGCAGTGCAAATTCTTCCAAGACAATTCTGTTTTGAAATAAACTCTGTTTCCACATCTCAATAGCCTTCTCATCAGGGCTGAAAGCCATTATAGGCCAGTTACAATACGATGTTTAATATCTGCTAGTCACGTTAGTAGGTAAAAATTCCACACAAGTGATCCCAAGCATTACAAGGACCATTACAAGATTCTTTCAGATCTGGCTTACTGATACTCAGATATCTTTAGAAATCTAGGAAAAGTTATATGCAACTGAAATAGTGAAATAAGACAGGCATTTTACAGAACTGCAGCTTGAAGCTGAATAATGTAATGGACTGCATCTCATGTATTTCTGAGAGTTCCTGGGCCTAGGCTCTAAGAAGAAAAGAGATATTCTAAAGGCTGAAAATAGCCAACTAAGAAAGGCGGTAATTGAGGCAAGATGTTTTTGCAACAAACCTGCAAATATTCTTGTATTTTACAGTCTGCTGGATGATGTAAGTGGAGACAAGACAAGCATCCCTTCTAGAAATTTGCAGCTAAAAAACAAAATGAACCCGAAAGAGGAAGCAGTGTATCAAAAATTCACCTGTACCTGCATTCAAGTCCTTTACTGGACTGAAATAAAGAAACAGAAACACAGGACTTCATCTTCCAAAGTAGTAAAGAGCACACCAAACCACAAAGAAGCCATACTAAAGGCAAGGCTGTTTTTGCATTGGAGTGGCCCTGAAACCGAAGTCAGACATTTCTGAAATTTGTAATGCTGAAACACTTTTGGTCTTTGAACAGAATTAAATAGCTCAAAAGCAGCAAGGGACTGTATGCTGTGAGATCTTAATAGCATGTCCTTTCTGGCTCATTGAGTTTGAATAGGAAGACATAAAATTCAGAAGTAAATGTACACATGTTACCAAAGGGAGTGTGCATAAAGTTTTCAATTGCTTTAGCAGTGACAGTACTAGGTTTTATGTACTGTGCAATTTATTAACTGAGACTCTCACATTAAATGTGTACTGTTGTAGTAGCTGGTTTGAGACTAGGGAAAACACCAGGCAGCGCAGACTGCTCCTCTTTCTCACCACCATTTCTAGCACACAGCATCGGTCTTCACTGCTGCTTTGCAATTCTTTAACACTTAAAACTGTGTAACTGTTGCAATGGACCAGCATTTACCAGAATGACTGGCATCCACATAGTCTGTTTCCCTTAATATCTGGGGTAGTATTTTTAGGATACACTGGAAATGAATGAAAAGTAAATGGGAAAGATGTATTTAACTGTGAGCATCTTAGCAAGTAAAAGCTTTGGGGGTGGGTCTTTCATGTTGGAGACTGCCAACAAGTAAAATACATAGCACTAAGCCTTCAATCTTGTTTTAAATAATTTACACATCAATCAGAAAGACAGCTGTCTAGAAACAGAGATCTGGGGCAGCAATACCAGAACAGGGCCATTTAATGTGATGCTTTAGATACTTGGTCAATACAAACAGTAAGTACAACATACAAAATACTTGGGTGCAGACACAGAAATTAACTTACTTTAAGCTGACCTATTTCTTTAAACTTGTAAACTTCAAATTCCCAGAGTTCCGTGTTTTTGCCAAGGATTTTTTGGCACTTTCTGCAAGAAAAATGAAAGAGATGTGAACAAAAGTAGGTACAGAAAGTAATACAAATGTGACAGCATTACTACAAGGATTTCTTTCTTCTCCTCCCTATCATGACACTTGTAAAAGTGACTTATTTTGGCAACCACCACTTTAAGTAGAGTATGCCAGGTTCTCCTCCTTTCAAACCTTAATATTTTGTTGCATCCAAGAGGACTAACTGCTTATTATGCATTCAACCTTAGTGATTAGGGCCATATTAGCTTTCATAGAATCATGGCATGGTTTGGATTGGAAGGGAGCTTAAACATCATCGAGTTGAAATCCACACACCACAGGCAGAGATGCCACCCTCTTGGTCAGCTTTATGAGTGAAGTCTTTAAATCTCAGCTGAGAAAAACCGAACACTTAAAAAGATATGCTTACACTTACATGTATATGAAAACAAAAACCTTGGGTAATTTCTGATCCTTACTTTAGATTCCCATATTTGACATTTTTGTTTATACCTATGCAAAATCAAATTATTTTCTGATGTTCTTAGGTTCAATGTCACACTAATAAACTGAGTCTATCAAAATCCAAAGAAAACCTTAGTTTTGAATATCTAGTGTGACTCTGAAAAATCAAGGCTTACTTTCAAAAATATATGCCTCAATTCCAGTTAAAAGTTTTAGCAACTTTTAGGTCACTACAGGCAAAAACATATATGGCACTGCAATACACCTCTATGTTTTGAAACTTCCGAAATTCCAGAACACACAGAAAATCAACATCCATGAATACTTCGAATCAATAATTTGTTTTTGCTTTTTTCCTACACAGACACACTTCAGCCAGCAAAGAAGATCTTTAATACTAGGTTACCGAGCAGCCAGGTCATACTCTCCTTTCTCCATCAGGTGATTTATATAGGCTAAGCCAATGTCCTAGAGGGAATAAAACCAGAGAATTAGTTATAAAAGTCTGGAAGTGAACTACCTGACTACTGTACAGAACTACTGTAACAGTAATGCATACAGTTGGAAATTCAAGGCTCTAAGTGCATCCCCTGATTCTCCTTTGCAAGCAGGGCCCACAGAAGAGTCAATACAAAATACTTGCACAGACTGCTCATAGGTTTAACTAAAGGTGCTCTATTAAATAATTCTCATAACCTTACTGATGCTGAGAAGACTGCCACCTCTATGGCAGTCTCTCAATTAAGGATTGTTTGAAACACATAGCTGATCTTCCTGTGCTTGACTCAGTTCAAAAAGAAAACCACCACTTATTGTGTAAGACATACTCATTGTGAACACACTTTGTAGAGGAGGGCAAAAAGTTCGTTGAGAATATAAACCCTAATGTTGCTCAATAAAGTGCAGGAATTACTGAGAACTTAACAAGATTACTAGTTAATACATACCAAATTTTCTTTCTCAAAGTTCTTCACACAGGACAGTTGTAAAATGTTTCTGATATGCATTTAATATATATTAAAATTTTGACATGAGACTCCTAATGTAATCTCAACACTCATATCCATTTTGACATAACTCAGCATACTCATTGCATAACTTAAGAATCACATCACTAAAAAAACCACATTGTTTCTAGAAAAGAAAAAGGAGAAAAGGAAAAAAACGAAGCTGTACAATGAAAAAGAAGTCCTTGTTTCTTAAAAAAATTAAACAATTGCATCTTCTGAGACACAACATTTCTTTGATCAATATCAAGAACAGTATTGACCATAGCAGAATATGAATAGGGGTATCCAACAACTTCAACTGGTCAATCTACTACAAAGTTAGAAAAAAAATGCACATACACAAGATTTTAGGAACCACTTTCGTATTTTCAACTTCACCATTCTCAAGAAAGAGACTAACAGAAATCTTCATTCTTCTGTGGACCAGCTTCCCAGTGAGCAGAGAAGATGTATAAGGAAAAGAGATGTAGATCTGTTTGTTTTAGGGTCTTCGTGCTCTGCTCAAGAGGTGCAGAGGAGCAGTGATAATTACTTCCATCTAAAAAATCCCCAAGGCTACCAGACTTGTTAGGTATCCTGAGTGTGATGTCACTAGGCAGTGAGAGCATGAGTTGTTTCAAATCAGTGTACCACTAATCCTTCACTTAGGGCTTGATGTCAACATTTTGTTTCAACACATTCTGCTGGCTTTTGCTTTGGAGACCAAACTCTCAAAAACTGCTTGTATGTCACTGAATTTAATCATTTATTGCAGGGCAAATTTCTGCAAAGCAAAAGAAAAGCTGTGGGGTTTCTTTATTTAGTTTGGTGTTTGTTTGGCTTCCTTTTTTTCCTCCTAATGCATTGCCAGGACCTCCTTTAACAATTATTTACATCTTTTGCAAGGGTCACAGAGTAGTTTTGATAAATGCAAGCTCTGTGATAGGTAATGGCATGCCATTTAAATCTTGATTCAACTTCTGGACTAGACAAGAATAAACTTTTTAAGACTCACTGATATACAGTGTGCTTCTAACACCAGTAAACTGGCCAAAAAAATTAAACACATCTTGAACACTTTGTACAGATTTCAATTTAAAGCAGCATCAGTATTAGTGAATTTAAACAAAAACAAACAAACAAAAGATAAAATTAGTGACACTTTTGTGTCTATTACACCATTTCCCTTTTCTTTTAAACATTGATACCCTTCGTTGCTCTGTAAAAGGGACTAAAACATAGGAAATAACTATATGTGAGAAAAGAAGCACCTCTTAAACTTTTTACAAAATCCTGTCACATTTACAAGGTATAAGTTAAGGAGAAATTTGTCACTCCTGCCTGCAATCTCTAATAGTGAAATAATGTGTGTTACTTCAAACAACAGTAAATTTAATACAAAAGTAAAGGCAAACAAAAATCCCCATCAGCAGTCAGAGAAATGGAATTCTCTTCCTTTCAATGCCAATAGCACCTTCATAAAATGCAGATCCTTTCCATGCCAGTTGGAATATGCCCAACAGTTATTTCCTGGTGTTATAAAAAACAAGGAATATATTTGTTGCATCTTACAGCATTCTAAAAGAAAGAAGATACTATATTCTGAATAGAAATTTTGAGACTTACCAAAATCTTGTGCTTTTTTATGGTTTTCTGACTGATCTCAGCTGCCATCAAAGCTTCCTATATTCAAAAAGGAGAAAACAGATACCAGTCAAATACACAAACTTTCAATACAGAAAGCTCTAGAACTGTATAAATCAACTCTTTTTCAGAGTAGGGTGTTGGAAGCACTAGAATTTTTAATGCCATGGCTGGATGAACAGCTTTGAATTCATACTCAAAAGCAGTCAAGCAAAGCGCAAACTACTTTTGTTTCCATCTGGGTTCACTCCACATTATTATATTAAGATCAAATCACAAGAAAACACACAATGCAATCACATTTGATCATTTTCAAAAGAGACCACTTCACTACTAAAACCTGTGAAAAAAATCAACAGGAAAAGGGGTGAATGGGGGAAAGTTACCTTCCAGTTCCCCAGACCAAATGTCTTCTTCAGTCAGAATGAGTTATATTTAAGTGTCATATTTTTTTCGAATGTATAGAAAAAAAGCTGGCACTTTTAAAAATAAAAATGAAACCTTTAAGATACATCATAACAGGCCTGTCTACTAACTCAAATGGCTTTCATAAAGGCATGCACACAGCTGTCACTTGCAAATTACTGGAGTCTTCAGGGACCAAATGCTGTGATTTACATATATTGCAAAACTATACTCATCATACAAGTTTGTTATTCCAATGCAAAAGCATCCACAAGGATTTAAACAAATCTGCATGAGAAATATCATGATTATATTAGCAAAAGCAATACATGTTGAATGTTTTTTCCACTTTTTTTTCCTTATAATGGGCACACAACAAACATAAATTAGAGTTTGCTAGTTAACTTTATGCATCATAACAAATGTTCTCAATGCAGGATATTAGAATTCAGACCACTGTGTGAAAGAAATTATTATTATTGCTTTAGGTGTTTAGATATACATACTCAAACATCAGTATTTCCACAACCAAATGGTGTGCTGTTTTTTTTCCAAGAGCGCTGTATACCCTTGTCTTTTAATACTGGATGAGCTTTATTGTGAGCAACACTACTTTCAGCAAGTGCAGGTACAGTTTAACACCATAGTATTTTACTTTGAAAAGCACAGCTCATTAGTTAACTCTTCTGCTATTCTAAAGCCAAAACCCAGCTTTATTAATTTTCAGTGTCAGCTAAAACATTTCATAACTGATGATGAGAGCAGTATTTTCAGCATCTAATTCAGCTACCTCACTTAGGTGAAATTCCGATTAGTTGTTTCAGTAGTGAGACTAACTCTGTAAGAGATGGAGTAATGTATAGTTAACTCCCATCCTTTACAAGCATTTACTCAATGACTCTAGGAACAGAAATGGTCCAATCCAAATGACCTAGCGCAGTCCATCATCCTACTCCAATTTCCAAACAAGGAAAGTCTGAAGGAAAGAATGATGTAAAAATTACTTCGTATTTCTTCTTTTCGAGAAGCCAGTCAATGTGATCATCTTGGTCCCGCTCTTTGGCCACAACCACATCTCTTGGGCTGATGATATAAAAAAGTGATTCACCTTCCGAATACTCTGCAAATGCATACACAGTTTTAATATTATTATTTTCTTTAAGTAAAGTTCTGCTTTTTAGCATACCCTTGAGGGGAATTTACAAAGAGGAGACAGCAAGGCTACTCCTGCAGGACACACTAGTTTGAATGCTGTATTCTCCAATAAATTAAAACTGGTTTAAATGGCTAAATATATTTAAAAAAACCACTACAACTTATTGCAAATTCTGATTCATCCACTATGTGTAAACTTTATGATGTTTTAGAACCCATTATTATACTTTTAGAGGACTATTACACTACACAGCCTGCAATAAACCTATCCTTCCCATCAAGGTCAAGGCCATCAAAAGCATAAATGATAGATGCCATCACCCCTGGGGACACAGTACATCATTACAGCAATGCATTTACAATGCTGCAAGTTAAGGGTATATGTATAATGCATTTTCTTACACCATAAGCCCTTATTTTTAAGCTGAAAGAAAAAGTACCAAAAGGTCAAATCAAATGCAGAAGATGACTGCTCTGAATAGTTATCATTCGGACAGAACCATGAAGAAACATGAATACTTTGTAGGTACAGAATAGAAAACCACTCACTGTGTCCAGATCAGTTTCTATAAACATATACAAATACACTCCTGAAGTGGTAAGCAATTCACAAGATAATGCTGATCTTAAAATCATACATAACATTTAGATTTTTCAGGTAAACTAGAATATTCATAAAGCATGAAAGTACAGCTGTGGACATCAATGTTCTGCTTTGGAAGATGTATAAAGAAACCCCAATTCTATTGATAGCAGCATTGATGTTTTTGAGGTCAGGAGGAGATACACTATATTTCTAGTGGCTTAAGGGCATAGATATACACAAAGGGGATTGTCAAGCCTATGATTTGAAGCATGCTGCCAGAGGAGATACTTAAAATTCAGATTAATGGATTTTAAAAGCCAGAAGAAATGCTTCTGTATAAGACAGGCTACATAATCTTCACCAAGGAATTCTACATCAGCTTTGCCATGCATTTCCTCTGAGGTACAACATTAAGATCAGAAAACTATCCCATCTTTAAAAGACAGCATATATTGTGCCAGGGCTTAATGTCCCTTCCTGTTACATAATTAAACCTATCTTCTAGGTGGAGCTTGCCAAAATCCAGTTCCTAGTAATTCCACTTTACCATTTGAGGCCTGTAATATAACTGGCAGCTTCGTCAGTACAGATAAGCTAAATATCAGTGGGCCCCTTTTAAGCTGACCCATGTACATCTTATGGTTGAAATGATACTTATTCAATCTTTCCCTCTAAAGCAGCTTTTCCAGACATTGTGCCACTCATTTCATTATTTCTGAAGCCTTCTGTGTAAAAAGAGCTGCTATGGATCATATGTTGAATAAATCTCCTTCAAAGATATTGCCTTCAACAATACTGAACGTTACATGAGGTATATACTTCTGCCTTCTCCAGTATCTGACCTAAGAGACGGCATTAAAAATCATGATGTTTAATACACATATTTGTTTTCTTTCATATGACTGGTTCTTGTGGATTTCCACTCTACACTCCAGTGTCATAAGCAGTTACAGCTATTCAAGGAGATGACAAAAAAATGACATAAAAATGAAAAAGGAGGCTAAGTACACCCAAATATTTTTTTAAGCAACGTATGAAAACAAAACAAAACAATACTGAGAACACCTACCTAAATGATAATCACGACATTCATTTTCCTGAAATCCTCGTACTGTTAGTGCATCAGAAGAGATCTCTTCACAGGACTCAGGCAGGGGCTGTACAATATCGAGTCTAGGCCTTGCACAACACTCCACTTCCTAGAAAAACAACACCTTAGTCAATTCCTACATGATTTACCTTAGCAATACCAATTGGTGGTCATCTACCAACAAGGCTGAAATTCAACAGCTGCAAACATTCACAGAGGTGTAGTATTTGGCACTGGCTACTCAGCCGCAAATCATACAAGTTACAAAGCTGTGCTCTACAGAGTAATCGCATCTGGAACTCATAGGAAAGTTACTCTAAGTAACCCAAGTTATTCTTTGATTGCTTTCCTTGAAGGAGATCAGTCTGAGGAGGAGGTATAGATAAGACATAGGTCCAATCCTACCCCTGAATTTGCTCACTACTTTTCTGCCCTGGGTCACAGAAGTTTTCTGGGCTATTACAGATGGCTATTAACTGCTTCATTCAACAAGCAACAGAACGATTTAGAACCCATACCCAGCTGGGCTCATGCCCTGAAGGACAGAGCTCTATAAGCCTGGTATTCTGGTATTATAATAATTTTATTTTTTTTAAGCTGGTAATAATTTTATTTTTTTTTTAGGCAGCCAGCAGCAGAAGGGAAAAATTAATCTGAGAATAATACAAAAACTTTGCTGTTCTGATGAACTTAGACTAAAATGAACTTTCAAGTGCAATGTAGGTGGTTATGGTAAGACGACATAATGGATTTTAACCTTCTGTCCAAGTGAAACTGCTGTCTTCAACTAGCTGCATTTTTAATTAAGTCAAGGTCCAAGACAATCCTATATTTTCTACTTCAGGCTGTGAATTATAGCAAAATATAGAATAAAAGAGCAAGAACATATAGAAAATGGATTTAAACAGCTCTAACCTAGTCATATAGAAGTAGCACCACTTGGATATTTTCTCAATTTAATTGTTCCAGGAAAAAAATACCCAAACCAAAAAAACTTTCAAAGCCAGTTCAACTGTGATCTAATTTGTAATAAGTAAGAAGCTGTCATTTGCAAGCTGTAAAATCAAGTGTAGGAAGACAAGTGTTCCTTGCAACTAAAGGACATTTTTGTAGTGAGCAGCAATTCTGCTGCAAGCTCAGGCAGTTTGGGTTCCACACTAAGACAAATGAACTAAGACACTAACAAAGGAGTTCCCATCACAACAGGACACAGATGCACCACCAGGGACAATTGTACCTCTGTTCCTTCTACAGCTACCCAGAGAACTGAGAAGTTAGTGAAGTCCACCATTTGGAGTTTGTTTAAAAGGCTAATTAAAAGCAAATACATGAGAACAACTTTTTCCGGTGGTCAAGTACCATTATATCATCTGAAATTCCCTTTTCATCTTTCTTTCCTAAAGTAATTAAAATGACTTTAACCTTTAGCAGTCACTACCTTGTTTGCACTAGCTCCTTTCCTGTACTACTTTTTCATTTAACAGTGGTGTTCCAATTTCCTTGCTCCCTAGCATTTCAACCACCTCTTCCTCCCCCTTCCTTATCCCATTTGTCTGCTTTCTTGTCTTTCACCAACTCTCCCACACTGTGCTGTCTCTTTTGGGAAACATTGCTATGACATTATTTTTCTCCTTAATATAAATAAAGAAATAATAATCTGACATCCTGAAGTAGATCTAGAAGCTAACCCCTCTGATTTCAGAGGGCTCGTGCATTTGTTTGAACCTACAGCATTTCATTGCCTAGCAACTTGTGCTCCTAGTTTCTTAAGGTTACTATGGTGATGGTTGTCTAACACAGACATGCTTATCAAAGAGATGATCAAGAGCATCTGCCTTTCTCACACTGCAGCTTCAAGGATTTCCTCCACTGCCTTGCCTTTTATTTGGCAATATGAAATCAATGTTGGAGACAGACATGGCACTTGTCCATGCACAGCAAAAATGCTGACAAGAATTCTAATTTCTGCCTCTCCACACATGGATCTGGGTGTACGCAACTAAAGATCTTAGCAGAACAGGAGACAATGATGCCACTCACTCACAATCATTCATTCCACCCCACAGTCACTCTTATGCTTGAGTTGATCAACTTCATTCACTACTCTCATTTCTTTTGAGATGCAGTGTCAGCAAGCTCCTCTTATGGCCAAACAAGATTCTTTATTTCTTCTGGTGCAGAAACATCAGGAAGAAAGAGAGAAAAGGAGAGAAAAAGGGGCAGGGGGGAAGAAAAAAAGGAAAAAAGAGCAAGAAGGACTAGCTAGAGACCTTCCCTGCGTTCTGCAAGAAAAAAAATGAACCCAAACATGATTTCTGAAAGGCAAGCACATTAGTCTTCAACATCACCTCCACTGACCTTGTTTTATGGATCAAAGATGTTTCAAGCAGTGTTCACTACCAGCAGACTACAAATTTTTTCTCAGATAATCATATTTGTATGACTAATTGAAGACCCAACTCACAGGCCAAATTAATATTGTGAAGAAACTCTGAGATAAAAAAACCTACCGTTTTTTCAGAGATCTCCTTTACATATGAAAGTATAACAAGCTGGTCACAGAGAGGTGCAAGTCCACTGACGTAGAATTCAGTGTCAAATTGGAAAACTGAAATACAGGAAAGAAAAACTGATTCAAAAACATGAACGTGTATGAACTACTACCTAAGAAAAACTCACTGATTTTCAGAGACCATCAACCATATACAGCACCACTTCAGAGAACTGAAGACTCAACACATATAACAAACCCAGAGATTTCCCAGTTGGATCAGACAAAGATCTACATTTAACAGATTAAATTACATTACAGATTGCAAAAGGAAATGTTTATGCTCCAGGATATGTTAGAGATGAAACATTTGAAATGAAGGTGCAGTCTGATTTTCAGCAATCACATTGAAAAAGGAAGCAAAACAAAAATCAAACTCAATAAAACAAGCAATAAGTAGTACAACTTCATTGGTTTGCATATTCACAGCATGTTCATGAGGCCATAAAGAGAATCGCACCTGCTACATCTATTGGTATACAGGAAAACATGAAGATCATTATTTATTTATCATCACTTTAAACATCACAGAATAATTTACAGATACACTCATTACAAAGAAAACACAGTTCGTAGTATCTTTTCTTGTTCATAAAACTGAAAACATAATTTTCTGAAATTGGCCTTGAAACTGAGATAGTTACATGAGATTGTTTCAAGAAAGAGAAAGAAAAACAGAGTGCTGAACTGTATTTACAAAAACACTTAAGAAATGAGACCTCTGCCAGAAACAGCTCCTTGTTTTTATTCTGCTGGATTTACAACACACTTTTTGTAAGCTCCTCTCTCATGGGAACAAAAACAAGAATCACCCAAGTGCTTACATTAGCAAACCTTGTAACGATAAGCTTTTAAAAAAGCATCAGATACTTAATTATTTTCTCCCAAAACATGGTTTTAGAAGAATCTAAGCATAAGCAAGAAACAAAAAGTTTCCTTCCTTACTGTTTAGCATATTACACTACTAATATATATATATATATATATATATATATATATATATATATATATATTCACTAAAATTGTTTAGCAAGGCAAACAGAAAATATAGCATAATGGCATTAAAAATGAAGCTGATTTTCTTTAGCTAAGGTAATAAGAAGGAACAGGAGAAATAATTGTCCTCCCACAAAAGGAGAGAAAATACAATGAAACAGAGTATATATTTGACGCCTGTCTCTCTACAAATAACCAAGCACTGTTTTTCTTTTAATGACTGGTGACACTTTGGCAGCACTGAAGGACCACACTACAGCAGAAGGGTAGAGCACTCAATCCATTCACAGAGAAGAGGTTCACATGTGTAACCATGTACATAATTATCTTGTTCTAGCCTATAAAACTGACGAAATTACTTTGACTGTGTCACATGTTGCTCTCAGTGATGATTTTAAACAAATCAGTTCAAAACCAACTACATACCTTATTCTCAGTTTAAAATTTAGTATTCAGCATTTTAAAATAATATGGAAGGCAGGAGAAAAAACATGGAAAACAAAAAACAAGGTGAAATCCATAATACTATCAAAGAAGTGTAAATTCAGCTTTATAGAAGGGTTAGGAGAAAGCTCTCAAAGGCATGTAAAATACTGTGGTTTGTATTTGAAGAGGAAAACAGCAAGGTGAATTATCATTTATAATTATTATAGAAACAGCTTTAAAATCCATGTGTGTTTCTTTGTCTTATACTAGAATTTAAGTCCCCTTTGCCGGTGAAAATGCTTGTAATGCCCAATGTAATGGTGTATTTAAAATCAAGCAGAAGTACTGATCTGTGAAACATAAATAAACAAATAAAATTCACCACTTCAAGTTTTGTTTTTGAACAGAATATAGTTTCCTTGGTTTCACTATCAGCTTTCTCTTAGCTCATCTTTCTTAAGAGGAATTGTTGAAACACAATGCTCTACCTCTGCAGCTACAGCCTTGAACAAAGAAAAACTGGCATAGACAGTGCTTCTTGACCTAATAAAAACCTTTGATGCTGCTAATCAAAAAAGTCTTACTGAAAAAAGAAGATGGAAGTAACAGCTGCACAGAACAATAATAGGTTAAATTGACTTACTCTCTGGACACTGGGTTGTGATCAAGGAGGAAAAGAAATCCAACATAAAGGCAATGCAGAAATTAAATTAATTTGAAAAGGACCCAAAGTAATTAAAACAAATGTAGTATTGAAGTAAATGGAAATGACAGAGGTATGGCCATGTGTCATACATGTTTATGCCTGTCATAAGAGAAGATAAAAGATAGGCTGACAGTGGATCTACTCCATGTTCAGCATCTATGTACAGATGTCAAATAAATTACCTGGAAGCAAAATGAAGAAACCTGTAAATCTTTTTTGCTGCTCATTAAATGAAATGTATGAAATACACCAAAATACAGAAATGAAACTATATATGCTACAATATTTACCTAAACTGCATAAAGCTACTTTCTCTGAGATTTAAAGATCCACACATATGCAACACTGAAACTAAAAGGAGTCTATATTGTTTAGTCAAACCTCTAAAAGCAGCCCTGCTTTACCACAGCAGATTTTGAAGAGTAAGACTTTGGTTACAGTCAGAATGTTTTACCTCTGATTCCACCTAAAAGCACTAGTGGTGGAAATACCATCTTAAGAACTCTTAAAGGTATGGTGCACTGCGACCTATAACAATGAATACAAATTTTGCAGATGCTTTTAGTGAGCTAGGTAATTTATGCAAACCAAAACAGAATACAAAATGGCATGATTTGATTGGCTATTACCTTGTGCATGGAGTTGAATTTGACGAAAATATAACTTTCTTTTTTCCCCAACAGTATGTGAATTCAGTTCCAACTAGAGAACAAGAAAAGGCCCCACATAAGTATCACTTAAGCTACAAAGCCGATTTTCTGAAAAACATTTTTGCATTGATCCAAGAACATTTTGTTAACCAACAAGAAAAACATTCAGTCTTGAAGAATTTTGGGGCTTAGAAATTCTGAGGTTTGATGACAAAGAAGTCAAAATCTTGAAGAATTTTGACTCATTTTATGAAGCAATTTATAAATTATAGGTTTGGCTTGTGGCAAAACAGATGAAAAAAGTCTAAGCAGAATCAACTATAAGACTAGGTTTGGGTTTTTTCTTCTTTTTTTTTGGTTTCTAAGAGTATAGCAGACTTGCTTCAATGAAATGTTTGCATAAATCACCTTATGAAGTAAATTTCCTGATCATCACATTCATCAATTAAGCCTTACATTCCATCTACATGAAGGGAAATATGTCAGTACATTAGATCTGATTAATCTCACTTTACAAACAAGAAAATAAATATTCCCATGTATTCAGATTGAAATGTGCAATCTCAATGCATGATGCTAACTTGCCATGCAAGTGTGAAGCTACTCCCTTGTAAAACATACAGATGTGTTGTTACAAGCATAGCCTTGAAACATGTAATTTTTAAACCAGAAAACTGCATTGTGGGAAATTTGGTAGAATGCAAAGGGAGACAAGTATTCAAGAGACATTGCTGCTGGGCTGGTACCTGGAATTAAGCTGAGATTCCTCAGATAAAATCTGGATAAAAGTAAATTGAATAGAAATTTTCTAATCAACTTCAAGTCTTTTACATACTTCTGGTGTTAATCACTATTTTCTGCTATCATAAACAACCCGAGTGACTGAGGCAGAGATAAAAGTACTTCTCCATATAAGTATATAAAACCCTGACAAGGCCAAGGAAGACTAGATTACCTATTTTCCTTTGAAAAGGCATTATATTAACTGGGAAGTCTAATTAGTTATTTAGCAATGAGCCTTCTCATGGGTTCCAGTTGAGCAAGGGTTCCCTGTTCAGACCAGAAGCTGTGCAGCATTACAGCTTTTGTACATGCTTCAGGAGTAAACACAGAGGTCAAGCACTCTTTAAGAAGGATCACAATGGCATTTAGTCTACATTAAGCCTGTAATTCAATACCAATACTTTCTAATCAATACACTACTTCACAGCAGTTGCTGACAGAACTAAACTGATAGGATCTGCTCAGCTAACATATGTTTAAACCTGTAGAGAAACATTCACTTGGAGTTTATCTTTGACACTGAATGAAGACTCACAAAGGTAATGAACTGTAGCAAAAACAATAGCAAGATTACTGAAGAAAAGCACTACTAATATACTGAAAGATGTAAATTGAATTAGCAATGCCACATGGATCTCAGTGCATGAGAACTGTATAATTCACATATTTATAATCACAGCATTATCTTCTTTAAGACAAAACAGCTAGAACAGTTCAGTGGTGTAACTTTCAAACATTGTGGGGTTTAGCATCACAGCAAATACTGAAATTATTTACCACCTTAGAGTAAGTATAGCTAATTCTTGAGACAGAAACAGAAGATGAGGAGGTACTTTGTTAAACAGCATCCTATGCACCTAAATTGCAATGCAGGAAATACTGTTTCCTTATTCACTGGGCTACAAGGTAGTGAAAAAACATTTATTATTTACTAATGCCATCACAGCTTTCTATGATAACACCATGAAACTCAGGGGCCCTCAGAATGGCTTTAAAACAGCATAAACCTGAAACTGTTGATACATGACAGGAAACTGTTTTATCATAGACTACATCTGTATTACCCTGATGACCAAAGAAGAAACTATGAAGTTTCCTGCTCCACTTCTGGTTTTCTTTCCAGGTGAAAAATTGTAAAAGCAGGGAGAAAAAAAAAATTTAAAACACCACACCACTAAACATGACAAAAGTAATACTGTGTTAAGGGTTTCGCTTCTCGTAAGTCTATTGACAAGATCTTATGAGTCAAAATATCTGAAGGATACTCAATTGTCCTTGCATTAAAGGATTATATCCTTGCCTTGTATAAATTCTTTACTTTATGCAAGTATATCAATTTATACATTCACTTTGGATATTAGTGGACTTGCAAAAAAAACTATACTGTTTGCAGGTCTGATATAAGATCAGATTTTCTGGCTATACCTTTGAAAAGCAATGATGAAATAAAATTGAAATAGGTGTTATGGCATGACATACTGCAGTCAAGAAGATTTTCAGTGTTTTTATAGTTTCAGTGTGATCATATGAAGGACTATTAATTTATACTGAGACTTGAACAAACAATGTTTCTCTCTTTTCTGTCCCAATCCTCCTAAGTTCTAGAATGCCGTGGACGGCATTTAGCAAAGCAATTTCAGTGCTTTGACTTGAAACCAGAAAATAAAATCTCAAGCACATCATTAAGAGGTTGAGTAAGATAAAATACCAGTCCTCTAGACTACAGAGAAAACTGCAGGGCAGAAATTTCAAGATGAAAAAGTTACTTCCACACAAATCTTTATCTTTCATGTCTGCACCTAAATAGCCCAATGACAACTTTTTATGTTTTTTAATCAAGTTCCAATAGACAGTCACCTAAAACTAGCACCATCCATAGAAGCACATTATATCTGAAATAGAAGTTACCTCTGTTCACTTGTCAGTATGTGACCAAACCCATTTAATTATTTTCTAAAAGCTACTTACAGGTACAGAAAATATTATATATAAGATCTGAGGCTAAAACTCATGACCAAACTTTTCCTTGATAAAATTATTGCAAATATCCTAGAATTCTGCAGTTAAATAGTCTGTTTGCACTCTGTAATGCTAAACACCCAATAGCTTTCAGGTCTCAGTTAATTCTCAGGCGCACCACCAATCTCTCAGTATTCAGACTCCCTACAGAGTTTAACAAGTCTCCTAGCTGATTTTCAGAAGCCATTTTAGAACAGAACTTTCCTGAAATCAGAAAGCAGAGCATACGCACACATATGCCATACACCATTCCAAACTGACATGATTCAGGACCTTGTTTAAACACCCTATTTACAATCTCATACTACTACAGTCAAGGGAGCATCAAAGCCTACAAACTGTTGCTCACTCAGGTCTGCAGAGTCAGAGGGCTTGCTTATCTTCCCAGCACTATCTGTTCCTAGATACTTCTTTTCCCCAGCAGACACTTCTGGGGACAGTTGAGACTTTTTGTTTAGATCCCCACTTCCCTTCCAAGTTTTCTTTGAATTCCACTTTACTTTGTCAAGAACTTTTCCAATAATCCGTAATAATAAAAATTTTTTCACATAAGATTAGCTAGAAAAATAAGAAAGCAAATGAAAATATGAAATTCAGAAGCCAAGAAAGGAAACAAAAATAAATCAAAATCAATTTCCTAGCACTATACCAGAGATTTTTATGGGAAGAAAAAAAAGAGAAAAATGTTATGAGTAGTGTAGTCAAAGAACATGTAATCAAATAAAGTAGTATCAATTTTCTCTTTACTGCTACACTGACCATCAATCATTTAGCCAAGATGAAAACTCAAGTTCTCCAAAGGAATCTGTATGAAGGGAAAGTTAAGGTATCCACTGTTCACGTAAGTATCTCTGATATTACGTGATCACAGAACTTATGGTTCTCTAGAAAAAAAACCCTCACACCTAGGCAAGAGGGCATTATGACAACCTCAGCAACTAAAAATGAGGAGACATTTATGTTACAACTACATGTTGCCTCCAAAGCGTAACAGTTTTGTTCTGGCTAGAATGTACATGACTTTTAAAGCTTTTTGAAAAGGAGTGAATTCATACAACCATACCTATTTCCACATAGCGGTTTGGCAGGTCACGCATTTCACTGGCATGCCGTTCTTTTACTGAGCAAATCTAGAAAACAAGAGATTTGAATTGTTACAGTAAGGAAGCTGTAATTCCTAAAATGACACTAACTTTGCCTCAATAAGAAAAGCAATTTCCGGGAATTCTCTGACATGGATTTCTTTATTTTGAAAAACACAAGTTGTGAAACAGTAATGATGCATCAGTAAAGAAAACCACACAGAAAAGTGGTGGCTGTAGTTCACAGCCTTATAAATATGCTGGGAGAGAAGAGGACCACATAACATGCCCACTGTGGTTTCTTCACAGAAACATTTATTTATGAGTTTGATTTTTATGTCTTCTCACACTTTGTGTCTCATTACCTTTCAAGGTACCTGATTCTTATTCAGTAAGTTTGCTATTGCTCCTCCCAGTTCCAAGAGGGGAGTATGTATATACAAAGAAATGCAAATAACCAAATGTTGTAAAGCACAGGCAAATAGAAGGGGGAAGACAGATGCCAAACTTAGGACAAACCTCCTCATTTATAAAACTCTAAGCTTAACACTCCAAAAGCTTTTTACATGTCACCTACCTCACTCCACCCTCCCTTTCCATCTATTCCTATCAGGCACTTTTAATTTCCCACTGTGCAGTGATGCAGCAGTCTGTTATTATAAAACAGCTAACAGGCTTGTAACAAACTCATGTCATGTGCTGGTCTGAGCGAATGATGATCAGTCTGCACCACACAAGTTTGAAATGCCAGTTTCCTGCTGAAAGATAACAAAACCCTAAGCAGCCTGTCCTTCCACCCATCCTTTTTTTTCCCCCATAGTTGTCCAAAATCATGTGGCTGTTTTAGCAGCTTCAGCCTCCTCAGCCCCCAAACCAATCCCCTCCAAAAATACCTCATGGTAAGTTGCTCTTCCTTAATGCTAGTCCAAAGAAATGAATTCAACAGCACACTAAAAGCTTTCCAAAGGCAAAATCTCTCCAAGGAGTGAAATGTCCCTGAGGATTACATCCACTGCATGCTCTCACACAGAGATCTGTCTGACTGCTGGGTGTTTATCACTCCTCCCTCTCGTGAGGGTCAGTCCAATGACATTTCTAAGGCAGCAAGAGTTCTGAACACTGGTCAAACCAAATTCTATTTTTTTCGATTGTCTTTACTTTTCAGAAAAAATCCTCTCTTTGTCTGTTATACCAGCAAGCATTTATTACAAAGACAGGTAATTGTACCTTTACTGAATTTCCCCAGCCAATAATCAGAGTTAAATTATCCTTCCAGCAAAGGCTGCAGGGATACATATCTGGGCGAAGGCTTATGTCATCTCGAGGCACATTGGTAATTCTTTGCTTGGAGATCATGTCAAGTATCTTCACGCCCTGAAAGTTTAAAACCGAGAGAACTTTATTCAGTATGACAAACTCCTACTCACCATTTTGTATGCTAAGGCAGTCAGAGCAGTTTATGGCATAAATTTCAGAGCAGGGCTGAGTGTGCCACCAGAAAAAACTGTTGATACAAAAACCCATCTAACGCAGGAGGTGACAATCAGAGTCATTTAGACGTTTTAAATTCACATGCCAAATAAAAAGATATAATAAGTGAATGAGTGACAGACTGACAATTCCAGTCATGAACCAGGTTTGGCTTATCAGGCTGGTGCTACTCCTGGAGAAATAAAAAGAATCCCAGCTTTTTCACAACAGTCCCTGTAGAGACACAGAAATTTCCACCTTGGAAAAAGAAAAGCAACAGCTCATTAAGATAAACTAATTCAGTCTCAAGATATGCATTTCAACTCTTATATTAAAACAGAAAAGTGGGCATATTTAAAAAATGCTTGGGTTTTGATTTTTTTTACTCCCTCCTCAGGAAATCTCTTAAACTAATAGAACAAGAGGTTAAAAACCAGGAAGATTAAAGTCATTCAAGAGACAGAGGAAAAAAAGGACAATAATTAGATTTTTCTGTATCATTTAGAGAAGGTAAGCTATAGCCTTTCCAATAGCAAAATGGATCTTAATTTCATATTAAGTAATGACTTGTTCTTAGTAACTTAAAACATAAGTCTCTAAAATAAAATATTTTAGTAGGGACTTCTTTTCTGCTCATAGATCTTAGAGAGTGAGTCTTCAAATCACAGAAAAGGGGGATGGAAAAGACCATAAAAGGTCAGCAACCATGATGCCATGCCATGTTAGGATTTTCCTAGTGGCAAAACTGATTTAAAAGATTCCCCTGCCTATTTCTGTTCCCTGCACTGTGAGTTTTTATGTCCTCAGCTGTACAATTACACAGATACAACTGTTTCAAAGTCATGGTCTAAGCCAGGTTTTGCCTTTTTTTTTCAACCTCAAGGTAAGTGGCATGAGGGTGGGTGTAGGGATTTTTTTTCAGTGATCTTTGTCACTAAAGAATGTGAGCATGGAACATACTTCCACTAGCATCTCATCAGTTAGCAGACATTAAGGTTTCAAAAGCAACCAACCAAACCAATAAACAACAACTTACCAAAACATCTTCAATATACAGAGCCTAGATCTCTAGGTAACATAAACAATCTTATCCTTTGTGTTTTCTAAGCTCATCTGATAAAATTTTTAATCTTGCTTGAATTGCATTTCAATAAAGTTGCTTTTTATAAATCTTACTACTTCGTCTCCAAGAATAATTTTCAGTGACCCATACCACACCTTCTGTCTTTCTACATGGCAGCAAATCTTATATGGGATAGACCAGCTCCTGTTTCAAGTAGCTTTCAAACTAATAGTGTAGGATCTTCTTTGGTTATAAGTGTTGAGAGACAGTTGTTTAATACAATAAATTTTACATAACAGTAAGTTATCTAGAGTTATAATATTGTGCGATATAATATGTTGCTTGCTTAGGTTTACTTGCTTAGCATAAGTAGCTGGATTTTTTTTGAACTCGAGTGGTAAGCTCTGAACTTAGACCTAGATATGCTTTTGGCTGCTAATTAATTATTAATTAATTTTCTTCTTAGTAGCTGGTAAGTGCTGAGTTATGGATTTACTGTAAGAATAATGTTGATGACTCACTGATGTTTTAGTTGTTGCTATGTAACTTCCTATGCTCTGCCTATGAGCAGGTGTGCAAGAAGTGAGCAAGGAATCAAAAGGGCCCCTGTTGGCTCTTTGGAGCTGCCCACTGAAAAAGGACTCCAGTCCTTGAAGTTAAAGGGTGGGGTAGTGTGTATGTGATTCCTTGAATGGTGTGAGAATGCTTAAGCAGTGGCTTCTCCTCTAACAGGTATGCCATTTGCATCATGAACTGAAAGGCCTTCCACAGTCAACTTCCCATCACGAATGAGCTAAAACCTGTTCAAATGGGAGCCCAGCAGCCAAATGCCTCTAAGCATTTGTCTCTCAGATGCCTCAGTTTGTAAAACTTCCACTATTAGCAATGGAGGAAGAAGAAGAGGGAAGGAGAAGCAGAAAACATGGGTTACCTATGCATCGGAAAAGCAGAATTAGATCTTGCCAAAATATGACAACTAGGTAGCCATGCACACACAGTAAGAAGCAAGGCTATAAATATTTTCTCTGATTTCGGAAAAAAGACATGTAACACAAAACCTTACTAGAGAATGGAGTTTAAAAAGCTAAAGGGGAAGACAAAGGGCAATAACCAAATATATTAATCTTTTGGAGGGCAAGTGTCATTTCATTTTTCTTTGAAAGATAGGCCCTGACCATGGCTTTTTGTCTCTGACAGATGGCTCTCAATGTTTTATTAGTACTTTGTGTTCTGTTGTGGCACATCATCTCTAGGGATAGTTCTTGTCCTATCCATTCTAGCAGATACCTAGAATATGTATTTTAATTGTATGGATCTGAAAAGAACAAAACCTTCAAATATCCTAATGTTGTGTCAGTAAGCCCTCAGTGAAGCTTCCATTCTAATAGAGTTATTAAAGGGAAGCAAACAAAGGTCCACCTTTAAAAATTTCATATCAAACTGGCTTTGAAATATAAAAAAGAACAATGGCTTTAAAATATTTTAATAAATGCCTCTTTTTAGGATGGAAAAACAAAACAAAAAAAAAGCTAATGTTTCAGAAGTACTTTCAACACATTTTAAAAAATACTTTGGAATTTAGACATGATACACATTAAAAATATATCCTTCACTGCTGAGCTGCAAAACATAGAGCTTGACCCATCAATTAGATATACAGTGATAGGTGAAATGTAACACTCAGAATGAATGCAATGGTTTCCTTTAAAATTACACTTAGAACAAAAGGGGCCTATTTTCTTCTAAGTCTAACTTTCTTCTAGTGGCCTAACAAAATAAGAAATTATTACTGTATTTTTTATAAACTGCAACAATGAAAATGCATATGACAATGTCATTTCAGTACAAATTACAAAATCCAGACAGTTTTTTTTTTTCCAGTGGGTGGAAGGGAGTGGAGATGTTTTATTCTTTATTTATATAGAGAAGAATTACATAGGCATTCCTTCCCCAGTTTGCTTCAATAAATTGCACTAATCAAAATTCTAATTAATAATAGTGTACATTAGCAACCACCACAGTGGTATGTAGGGCTAATTTCCTAATTTCTTCAGAAGTGGCAATCATATTGGAGAACCCTGACTAACCAGCAGAAAACAACAGGTGTAATTTCCAGAAAGAAATTACATATAAAGCAGTATCCTTCAATGCCTTTTATACCAAATTTTACAAATTCAGTTTTTCAACTGAATATTCTGGCAATTAGCATTGAAAAATGTCAATAATCAGTGTAACACAGAGATCTTTTTGTGCATGTAATGGAGGTGAAAAATACTTACCATATTATTAGCCCAAGCAATTAAGTGCCCTCTCCATTTTATATTTCTTATATTTCCTTCCCCTTCATGTAAAATCGAAGGCTTCCATCTATTCATCCAACCTCTTTCATATAACAGCAACTATGAAGAAGGGCAACAATAAATATTTCTTTGACACAGTACTGTATGCAGACATTGAAGTTACTTTTTCTTCATTACCCCTTACTCTGCTGGATTTAAGAGCAATTAAAAATACACACCTATCACAAAACAAAAGCAAAAACAATCAAACATTTTGCTATAATATATTTACATCAAACATCTTGTATATTACAGAATTCCTGTTAAATTAAAAAAATATTAATAAGAAGGCCTTTCATAAAGTTTCTCCAAAGAACAGTTAGTATAATTATTTACCTTTTAAAGATAAAGAAATTAGGGCATTTCCGAACCTAAGTCTACAGCACTAGTGACAACACTTCAGAAAATTGTTAAAGAAACCAGGTCACCTCACTGATCTTGACATTCACCGATCTCGTTATAGGCTCCTTCCCTCAAAAAAAAAACCAAGCAAAGAAAATTAAAAGATCCCCAAGCCTGTGACCTTTTGCTTGGCTCCATGTGGAACTACACAGCCTTCCACAGGGGTCTAGAGATGCTGTGTTTTAGTCCCACAAGTGCAAACTGCACCATACCACAAGTGCTGCTGATTGTAAAACTTGTGTGACTGGTAATCTCAGGTTCTGCAACAAAGGAAGGTATTTTAGAATATCTAAAAGCATAAGAGATGTTATGGGATGCTTTTCAGCAGCAAATCAAAACCCAACTTCATGCAGAAAGTCTGCACAGAAAGACAGCCTATATCAGTTAGTTGAGGCCTCGTGCTAATAATGCCAAGGTTGCAGGTTCGATCCAGTTATGGGACATTCACTCAAGAGTTGGACTTGATGATCCTTGTGGGTCCCTTCCAAATCAGAACACTCTGATTGTGCGTATCTCAGTAAGTTATTTAATAGGATTACAGGGAATCGCTCTGAGAGAAGCAAACTGCAGCACTTGGAGGGATACCTAAGTATGAAGCTGACTCATCTACTAAGATCATACTCTAAGGTATCACTCCTGCAAACTTTTGCATGAGTATACCCACATACAAACATATGCACAACCTGAACCCGAGCTCACACCTCCCAATGGAAGGTGTGAAATAGCTGTCTGCAAGGATTTCTACCATGCTAAAACCCAAATGGAGTACTTTTCTTGTTAATATTTCCTAAGATCCAGCTGTACGCACTTTTTTACATGCGGTTTCCCGCCACTTGTATTTGGATAAACACATCAAGTGTTAAGACACTAGTTGTTTAAAATAAGATCTCTAAACAAAATACGAGATTTTAACAGCAATTATCGGACTGCCTGTCTCCTAAAGCCACCAGATGGCACCAGAAGACAAGTATTTTCTCCAAGAGTTTAAAGCAAGCACTAGGTAGGGTAGTCTATTGAGAAATTTTTGTGTGAATTGCATTGCAGACACCAAACTTTTAATTAAAGCAAAGTGATTTTGTGTCCTTCACATAGGTCACATGAAGCCCCAGCTTTTAGACAGTATAGGTTTTTTTCCCACATATGAAAAGGCTACTGAGTAACTCTCACAGAACATGTTATTTTACAGCTACCAGGGCAAGCCACCGAAAGCAGAGTAACATCTACACCCACAAGTCAGTTCTATAAGGAGGGATTTCCATTAGAAGACTGGTAGGTAGATGTTAAGCACAGGAGCAGCCCTCGGCCCAAATGAATGATCTCCACTCAGACACTAAAGATGCCATAAAAACAAAGTGCTGTTCTGATCCAGACTCAAAAATTACTTTTTTCCTAAGGAGAAGTTGGACAGAAGAAGAACTGCTGCTTGGATGCTTCCTTCAATACCATCCAATACAGACAGCAGCAAAATACATGGTATTTGCATTGAGACTTACTGGACAAAGCTCCAAAATCTGATGTGGATGATGTGAAAGGTTAAACCTAGCTGATGTTAATTATATTAATTGATTTTTTCCTGCTTGTGACTGAAATGTGATTTAAATTTATTTATTATACTCAAAATCCAGAGCAAACGTGGTATGACACTTTGCACCTTTTTGTTATTCATGGTTTGTGAACATCATGCTTTTTTATGACTCTGAGTAACAAAGTGCAAGGAAAAGTAAGTGATCTGAGAAAGTACTGGTGAAGAGAGAAGATAATTTGAAAAAATCCTGCTTCCATCTATGCTCAACCCTAAGAACACAAGTTTTCAGAGCAAGGCAGTAGAAGACAACAGGCTAGTATCAGCTAAAATACGGATGGAAATTGAATCAATGAAACACCCTATCATTCCCCTCTTCAGATCAGCAACTGAAATAGGTCAAAAACTGAGGCCAAAGGGCACTTCACACTGTGGCTTAAAAAAAAAGCAATCTCAAAACATGCTTAACTAAATTATCTCCAGTGCAATTATCTGCATGCTATTGATATACATACTGTGATTTATTTATTATTTCTTGGAGCGATGACACCTAGAAATTGAATTTGTGAACCCAGAACTTTCCTATGTGTTTTGGAACTGCTGTCTACTGAAAGCATCTCTCTCAAAAAGAACAGCCTAATTTCTTTCTTAGTCTTCCTTTCTGTCTCCACATTGAAATGTTGATCATAAAAGAAGGTAATTTAAAACTTCAAAAGACTTGTAAGCAGAAATCCATGGTTTCTGGAGGGGCTCTTCCTACCACTTCCCTCTCTTTTTGGTAGGAGAAAAATATTTTAAGACTTTATTTGCCATCAATCCTAAACCATGTTAGTCAGCATTCACAGCACTTGTATTTCAACAGCAGCCAAAATCCCACTTTCTTGGCTTCTCTGCAACAGAGCTTGCTTTCCCTGTTTTTCATTTGCTCTCATAAAACTTTCTAATCCTTTGTTACATACAATACAGTTGTGCTTAGAACACTCTTCCAGTGTATCCTGCAGGCACTTCAATTTGATAATACAGCTAAAATAAAATAACCTTTAGCATCAATGTCCCCACCCACATTCACAGCACATTGCAATCTTCTGTTAGCTCACTAATTATTTTACAAGTCAAGAACTGCTTATGATTGTCCACCAGATCAATAAGAAAAATTACACACTGAAATGTATGAGACAAGAGGATGGAGCAGGACACTTTTTGGTTTTAAAAAAAAGTTGGATTAGTGAATACATGAATACACATTTTTGGATTAGTAAACACATCTCTCCATATCTTCTATTAACCGGAGATTAATCTACACCAAAAAGAGCTCAACACTCTATTTTAGAATGCATTCAGGAAAGAGAATAGATGAGTGCTTGGACTTAATGGAGCCTGTCATGCAATTAGCATTAACACTAACTATATGCAATCCTGGTCTTAAACTATGTACAGGAATTCCCAGTCCTCTGAACAAAGAGGTGAATGATTGCAACTTTGGAAGTATCAACATGGTGAAGTAATTCAATTTAATTTATTCTCACTACCAATTACTAGCTTCAATATACTGAAATAAAAGACATCTGTTCTCACAGAAATTTCAAAGGAAGCACACTTTTAATGATGCCTAGCACCACTACTTTGTTTCAACACAATGACTTCTGTGTAAAGATTTGAAGAAGTTTTAGTGAAGTGAAGAAAAAAAGCCTAAGTCTTTAATTTGTAACTGAAGAGCCACTTTTCCATTCCCTACTGCAGAACTGTTGGATCAGTTTTTATCTCACAAAATGAAAATTAGGGAAAAAGTCCCTGTAATTTCCTTGTCCCATTCTTTGTCTAAGTGTGAAGATGAGCCTACCTTTGGCATTTGTCCTGTGTTTTGGTGTCTCTGTCACCACTTTCCCCTCAGCCAGATAAGACCACAAAAATCTAAAATGCTATTTCCATGGTTACAGGTGATCACTACAGCTATTTATTGTTTTCAGCATAAAACAAATATTTACAGGCACAGTCAAGATTAACAGATACCAGAGAGTAACACAGAACAGCATGCCTCATGAAGACTTACTGTTCCATAGTTCATCCCCAGGAAAACATACAGCAACAATAAAAAAATTATACTTTGTATTTGAAACAGACGGCGGGACTGGAATGAGCTCAAACAAGGCAGAAAATAATGTAACCCTCAAGCTTTTGGCTGAAGATGAGCTTTCAAGATTTCGTCATAAAATGTTGTGTAGGGAGCTGGGGTGTGAACAGAGAGGAGGGCAGCAAGAGCAGTCAAGGGAAATCACGCAAGGAGGCAGAGGCACACAGCAGCATCAGGAGGCATGTGATGGCAACAGTGAGAGATGAAACAGGAGCTACTGCTGTACTTCATGGACAGAGGAGCTAGAAATTTTGAGATGTTTAATACAAACAAATGCCACAGGACTTTTATTAGGCTTCACTTTCAATAACTCAACTGTCACATTCCAGCTGTTGCCTATTCACAAAAAACTACGGAATTAACACCTTGAAAAGCAAATCCTGCTGTCTAGCAGGCAGAGAGGCACATTTCATACACTTAGATCGTCTTTGCTTGCCACCTCAGGCAACGAAAAATAGGGCTCTACACAGACATTTATAAAACACACAACTATAGATCACATGCACATAGGACTATGATCCATTTGCTTTACACAAACCAAATTTATTACAGCACAAGGAGAATTTTCGTTTTAGTGATAAAGAAGAAACGCTTATCCAAATACCCATAAAGAAAAATGTAAGCAAAAAAAATGCTTATTAAGCAAACAGGACATACTACATATCAAAGTCTCATCTGCTTAATAATATGGGATACATCTGGGCATTATGCATTGCAGCAAGGAAATAACAGACCCGTAGTATTGTGGTTGGCTTGTTGCTACAGTTTGTTTCCTATTTACGGTAAATTATGCAATGCATGGACAGAAATTGCCACAGTATTTACTCCTTCTTCACTTAAATCAGACCTTTGAGTATTTATGGAGTGACATTTTATAGCTTACAAAGCAATCTGCCTTTCTTGTCTGGTACTCTTCTACCCAACATAATGCCAAACAGCTGACTATCTGCTTTCTAAAAATGGACTGTGCTGCAAACAGCATCCTGACAATTTAATAATTTGTCAAAGTACTTCAGTTATTATGAAGTACATATCATAGGGTTCAGAGGTAAGGTCATCTACTTACTCACCACACAAAGTGCATCTGCTGACACTAAAAAGCAACAATTAAAAAAAGATATCTGAGACATTCTTTGGCAGACTTGACTTTTAACATAGAAATTCCACTACTCCTAACAGTAGTCACAGATCCCCAACAATGATTTTCTCTTCCCATTTGTGCACTGTTTGCAATCACCATGCTTTCTCTATGTTGTTGCTCCACCTGGAGTGGAAAGGAATTTAGATTGTCTTGTTTTGCATTTCAGGCAAAACAAGACAATCTTGGGTTGTTTTGGACACAATCAATGGGTCCAGAATTCTGACACTGAAATAGGTTTTTTTTGTTTGGTTGTTTTTTTATTTGTTTTTTCTTTAATAAGAAATTTCCCCCAGGTATCACTAAGTTCTCTGTGCTTTTATAAAAGAAAAAAGAGTCTAATGTTTAAACACAAGCATTGATATGTTTAAATGTTAATTCTGGGAGGATAAATGGGACAAACATGATCAGACACATCTGTATTTGAAAACCAATTCTTATAGTATATCTTCGGCAGCAAAAGAAACACAGACATTATTAAAAAGGTTTTTATATATATTTCCAACAAATATATATATAAAAACCCATTAATATATTGTGTAGATATATACACAGAGAGATGATACTGTTGGCAGTCACAGGGTAAATCAGTCTTATTCTGGCTCTCTAGCCCTTAAAATGTTTCAGACTGGATATGCAAATCAATACTTCTTATACAAAATGTATGTCCTAGGCAAATGAGGAGACCCAGTCCTTTATGATACAGAATATTCTACTCCTATACTTCAGAATACATTTGCTTAATTTGTGCTGGGTCCCCTCTACCATGCTAAGTTGAGAAGACTCAAAAAGCCGCTTCATTAGTGCACATTCAGTGGAGTGCCTCAATCACTTCTGAGGACACATTCTCCTAAGTGTTTCACTACAAAAACCTTTGTATCTAGTTATTGATATTAATAGAGATGATGTCTCTGCCAAGAGAGGAATCTTAACTTGTCCTGCTCTCCTTAAGTTATCTTTACATAAATCACAGTAGCTGATACCTTGACTTTGCATCTGAAATAATCTTCAGTCTTCTTTCTTTGTTAGTTCTGTTTGTTTAAACCTCATGACATAACAGATACTCACAAAAACATGCATTTAGTTGGTGTATTGGGAAAGACCAGCACTCTAAGAGTTAAATCAAGAAAACCTTTTTTTCAGCTTTACCACCCTCATTTAGTTGGCTTTTACCCTGTTATTTTTTGAGATTAGAGCCTTTTTTTAAAAGGTAGAAGGTTATGGCCTTCAATAGCACAGTATTTGTCTTTTCCCTTGCTTTGAAGCTCTATTGTCTGCTCTGGACAGAAATGCCCTATTATTTACAATACACAGTATTATTATTTCAGGGTTACCATCATCTGCCAAATCAGCACAACAGTGCTGTGGTTAGTTGCAGAGATGAGGAGGGGAATAGGGAAGCACCTCCTTTTAGTATGGCACCTATTGCTTCTCACTGCAATAGTGTCAATTTCCACTGTACCTGTCTTATTTCTAGGCACAGATAATATTAATTCACTCAGGAAAATGGGTGAAATAAGCTTTACCAACCCAAAATATTATCTCAAGTTTAACAGTTTTTCTTTTAAAAACTAATGCTTTAATAAGCAAACAATTTAATTAGTTCATAATATGTTTTAGAGAAAAGCTTCTCTATATGCCTACTTAAGCAAAGTTAAGCAACCATATAAACACACACACAGTAGAGTTAAGCTTACAACAACTCGCAATGATTACCCCAGTTACCCCAGGGAACACTGCCCTTAAGTCAGCTTTAGGTCAGGCTGAGCTTCTAAGACGTAGCAAGACCCAGCACTACACAGCAATTCACCCAAGTTGCAGACATCCACCTGTGTAGGGAACTGAGGACCTGCACTGTGCATCCCTGAAGCATGTCGCTAGGGTCTTTATCCCCCTTCCATCTCTTGAACATTTCCAGGATGCCCTGAACGGGTCTTTGAACAGAAAAATGTATTTTTTACACATTGTATATTGTTATGAAGAATATTTTTCTAAAAAAATAAAGGCAAAGGAAACAAAAAAACCCACTCCACTTTAAAAATGCTTTCACACATTATACCACCATTCCCAGAAAGCAAAAACAAAAATGGACAAATGGACCCAGCAAGCCTTTGGATTAAGAGTTCACATAATACATACTATGATTTTAATGCATCTCAGGCAAGGAGCACAGCATTAGAGCTTTAAGCAAAGCTTTTCTTTTACGTTTGCTCCAAAATGAAGATACTCTTACTGTTACTCTTACCTTGGTGTGGATGAGAACAACAGGCAACATGCTTCCCACCACTGCCAGCTGTCAGGGATGAAGTCACTTTATACATGCAAAGGCTAAAAGTACACAGACTTCAGAAGCCACAGGAGGACCTGTCCCCCTCCCTGAAGGAGCTCACCTAGATTGCTTAACTTTACTAAAGTAGGCACAATCCTCCAGACACAAGGGAAAGAGTGGTGAGGTCCACAGCCTGAGGCTGTAAGCTTCAGCCTGCTTCTCACTCCTGTGTTCAGCTGCCTGTTGCCTGCTGCCTCCATACTACACTTTAGCTTTATAGTTAAGGAGAGGTGTAAATGTTCAGAAAAAGCAAGAAAGTAGCTTTCTTAGTAGGTGGAATTTAGCTTCCTGAATTTTCAAAAAGCATTTTGTGGTTGCTTTTATAGAAGTACGTATGTTCCTTTTGGAGGAAAGGAGAGAAGGGGAAAAGCTTCTACTGCAAGGGTAAAGGCTTTATTTGTTGGTTTTCTGTACCAATAAAATCAAATTACAGGTGTCAAGTGACATTTGCTTCAATGCTAAATATCTTATGTTAAGATGTCAATTAAAGTTTTTCTGAGGAGGAAAGTTCCTCAGCAAAGCATGAATGTATTAAGAATGAGTATGCCATTCCCCAGAGGACAGAATATAAAACAACCTGTCAAGTAATCAAAGATAACCAAAGAGAATGTGTTAACTCCCTGATGTTTTTTTCTGTTCGGCATCAGGTGAATGCAAGATCTTTTACCACCTGACGGAGCCCTGTTCTATTAATTCCTTGCTTCTCTCCTTCCATTCCCCTTTTATCAGCACTAAAAAGCTTCACAAACTGGTGGCTGACACAGACACACACTGACTGTGCATTATTTTAAGGACAACACCAACTTCTACCAGCCAGAAAAATCTGTCAAGCACACACATCACTTAAATAAATAAAGCACAGCTATGCTTTGAGACATATTACTGAACTGTTAATGAAAATTAAGATGTATTCAGCACTAGAAGCCTGCAGTTTTTACATGCTGGTAAGAGACACCAATGGTATTTGGTTTGACACATCTGTGAGGATTGTTCATCCTTAATTCTTAACAGAAGGCAACAGAAAATTCCATGAATTCAAGAAACTGTTCCAAATAAAACTTTTCATATTTTGACTGAAAATTTGCAATGTGATATAAGATCACATTGTAGGACCTGGAAACACCTGCAATCTGGAAGTCAGAACTGTATCCTACACTAATAAGACACTTAATGTACATTTAAAACACCAACTGAATCCAAATAGAATACTACCTAGAGATATAAGTGCTTGGAATAGGGTGAGCTCTACTATACCAAGGACTCTCCTTAGTTCATTCTAAAAAACCCAACAAAACCCCTCACCATGGACAAGAGCTGATGAAGATACCTGGGTTTATTTCCTTAAAATAAAACCCCAAACAAACAAACCCATCCCAAAAAATCACCCACAGGTAACCCAAGATCAACATGCTTTGTAAAAGATAAATTTTAAGGTCTAACTTCTGCTCCCACTTCAACAAATTAAAATGGAGAAAATCTGGCCTAGGACACATAAATTACTTTTTTTTTCAGGCTATCTAGACAGAACAGTTTTCTACTCTGAATCTCAACTTGTTGCAACACGTTTTTAACATAAAAATTGCACTTTCTCTCCCCCTGAAATCACTTTTAATTAACAGTGCTTTAGAATACAATGCATAAAGAGAAGGAAAAAGCAGAAGTCTTTGTTTTAGGTGCTAAAAGTCACATACATAGCCTACTGAGCTATATCAAAGGGCAATTTAAAGGTAGTCAAAGTTCATTAAGAATGCTTACCTTTTTTCCTCCTGTTACAAATTGTTTGAAGTGGGATCTTACAAATTGAGGATGAACAGCAACAATCTGAGGATGATGGGGGAATAGGGAAAGAGAGGATTGTGGCTTAAATAAGAGTTTACATGAAGCACCACATCACTTTTTAAACTAGATAACCCTTTGTCAATTATCAAGTATTTCAGCTGAGTTCTTTCTCTGAAGTAAAGCCTAGTTGTTTGAGACACTTGTTTGTTTTTCTTAGAAGATAATTCTTCATATTATATGATGTATGACAAGCGTGACACTGAGTGCCATGTTGCACTGAATAGCTACTTTTCTGTATAGCAGGCTGCAGAACTAGGACCAATCTGAACAGGATTGCTGTGAGCAAGAGTTACCCCAATTAAATCTGGTCTGGGGCCTGCCTGAAGGGCACACATACCTCAGCCCTGTCAGAGGACAACACTGTGTAGCATCTTAAACAGTGTCTTTGCCTTATGTGTTACAATGACAAGTGTGGAGATCCAGCTGTATGAGCAGTAAAAGCCCTACAAGGCAAGTGAGTCACATCTGGCATGAGTGAAAACTTAACAATCTCATTCCTTTCCCCCACACCCTAAAGAGCAGCTGCAACATGGAAGACCCCAAGCAGAAAAATGAAAACATTTGCCCACATTGCCTTTCTTCCCACAAGAAACGTTTCTTGTTAAAAAGTACTGGATTTTCCCATATGCCTAGTAGATGTCCTTTTTTCAACAGCCAGGCAGACACACTTCTCTAAAGCAGAGTTATACTCAAGTCTTCCCTTCATATAGGGCACATCAGTATCACTGCCCATTGCCTTATTTTGAGGTAGGTTTATTGGATACGAACTGGTTGCAAAGTATTGACCTTCCATTTAGCAGAACCCTCAGAATTTGTATCACAAATCTATAAAGAAATATGTTGAGACAGGTAACACCTGAAACAGGAGAATTTCTCTTCCACTTTCCTTTTTTATTTGAAAAACTCAATAATACTTCTTACAAAACCAAGAATGGCTTTCTTCCTACCTAACCAGATCAAAAGCTTTTATATTGAGATAGAGAACTATTTCCTAGTTACTTGAATAACACTGTAAGGAAGCTGTATTCCTCTCTTTCATTTATATTGAATGTGACCTTTCTGTTATTAAAGACAATACCACCACAATTACTAAAGATTAAAACAAGCACTTACTTTAATAGGACAGTCAAACGTTTCATGAAACTCTTCTGCTGAATATAATCCAAACACTTGTACCTGAAAAGGTATATTGAAAAACAAAAATTATTTACCTGATTTACACTGAACAATTAACACTGAAAGTAAAAACCTAACAACTAGAAGATTAATTTGAATGCTAACAGCGACATCTTTCTTCCTAAAGGAAGACACAATGAACAATTGATATGGCTTGGTCTTCTACAGTGATATATCTCTGATATTTGCAGCAGTATGGAAGTACTTTTATGAATATTTTTCCTCTTATTTTTTTTAATTACAATCACAATAAAAACCATAAGTTCCTTTTGCTTTAGGCTGATCAAATCTGCTTAAGAGATAGCAACCTCACTATGGTAAGAGCAGTAGAATAACATTCAGGAGAAAATAAATTAAAAATTCTTCCTTTCTGAGAAAGAATGGTAGGATTTTTTTTTCCTCCAAGCAATACAGGGTTTACATAAGAAAATAAACTTGTGACAATAAAGTAAAACCAGACTGAAATCCAAGTTCCATATATTTTTAGGCATCCTCTCCTCCTCCCAAGTGCATACAGTTCAATTTTGTTTTATTCCATGATCACTGGAAATTTCTTTCTCTGAAGATTCCTCCCTTCTCACTTATATCAAGGTATCAGTACATTTAAGAGTCAGCAAAGGAGTTGCAACCATAGACAATCATATCTATCAGAATCAATCCATCTGAAGAAATGTCAACATTGAATTAAAAAAAACTTTCTACTGTCAAGAGAATTAACAGATTTTTAAAATGTTTCCTTGCCTTTAATTCAGAACAAGTACAGAGATATAAAGTGTTAATGAAATATTACTAGATGATATGACTACAGAATAAGGTATCTTTAGATTATTTTAAGTACAGCCCTCTTTTGGACTCATGTCCCCTCATTCAATAAACAATATTCCCTTTCCTTACTCTCAGATGAGACAGTTGACTGCCTAGTTCCTACAGAATTTAGGAATAAAATGGGGCTGAAGACTTATGGCCAGAAATTAGTAACTGATTTACTAACTATGCTTTCCAGAAAGAATAATAAACGGTTTGCTTTTTCATTATGTCAGAAGCTTGAGTTTGTTTGTTGAAACAAACTCATCCAAGGAGAGATGAACACCACTGGAGGAAGGGAGAAAAAAGAGCATCCCATGGAGTGATCAGTGAGGAAATGTATCTGACAGCAAATCTACTTAAGAATGCTCTCAGATAGGCTCTCATTATTTTCTGGAAAATTTTCTGGAAAAGGTAATCCCTTCAGTACCTCTGTTCTGCATGTTCAGCATTGGACTCAAGCACTCTAACAGATCTTTTAACCCTATTTCTTTCTTCTCATCATGACTCCTTCAGACGGGGAAACAAAAAAATAATAGTAATGAGAAAATATAAATCCCTTTAGAGAAAGACCTGAAGAATAAAGTCAGTAAATATCAGTAACAGGCCACAAAATGTGAGGCTTAATTGCTCTAAAAAGATAATTCAGAGCCCAAGAACACCAAAAATTCCTGCAGATGGTCAAGAAGACAAACTAAAAATATTAAACTTCAGAAAAACCACAAGAGGAACTAAGCCATCTGCAAGGAACTAGGACATCCTTAGAGTGGCTCAAAGTTCAGCAGTCTCAGTGAAGTTAAAAATATCTCCAACCACCTTGTTTTTCTTTCAAGCTTGTTTCCTGGATACATCTCCCAAGCATTATCAGTTCAGTCCATTACTCATTAGCAAATATACTGCCTCTAACAACACACTTTAAAAATACTTCTGCATGCACTGTGTAGGGCTGAGCTACTGCTCCAATGGATTAGAGAAATCAATATTTGGAGACTGTGAGATGTATCACAAAGCTGTGATTATGTAAGCCAGCCAAAGGGTTGTATTTGAATTGGACCTGGCTGTAAGCCTAGAAAACCTCTGGGCTGATGTCTAGAGGATTTTGCTTTCTGGGTTTTTTGTTTTTATCAGCTGGCACAACATATTTGGTACAATAGCCCACACAAAATAAGAAACAGAGGAAAGAGAAAATAAGACAGAAAAAAGAAAGAAGAAAAAAGAACATACACGGTAAAAACATAACACTGCAAATTCTGTGAAAGCAGAATCCTCAAAAATTACAAAACAGCCCTCTCAAATTACAAATAATTAATCAAAATTAGCAACAGTGCCTTCAACATTTTCCTAATATATCACTGAATATGGCAATATGATATTTCTTTTGGAGTATTCCAGCAACATGGAGTGAGCTAAGAGGAAAAAACAATTCCACAAAAAATACATGCTATCATGTTTATTCTAGGGACATCATCTAACAGTTTATTATTTCTTAATGTCTCATATTCTTCAGAAAGAAAGTGATCCTTTTGCTATTACAAACCTATATTGGATTTATCTATTTCTACTTTCCCTGCCCACTCTGTTCACGATGCTCTTAGGCAGCTAGAAAAAGGATTTTATGATTCCACTACATTTTGCTAGTCCTGTCTGATTTTAAATATCCAGAACCCACCACTCCAGTGCATCCAGACTTAGCTGCTTCTTTGCTTCCACATGTGGAATAACTAAGCAACCTTCAGTGACCAAAAGGCAGGAAAACAAGTTATGTTTCTTGAAAAATTATCAACGTAATAACAATGTAATTCACAGATATTCTTAACATCAATATTGTTACAGGCATTAGAGATGACACCAAAATACACAAGCACATGGGTTTTCAATATAATTTATATTTCTTCGTATAAAAAATGTTATAAGCCAGAATAAGAGTGCCAATTACACTCTTCTTATGTAATGACATGGAAGCTTTAGCAAAATTGAGAGTCATATCCAGGTTTTTCAAGATAGTATACAATTAACTACATACAAAACACAAAAAAAAAACAATCTAAAAATCTCCGCAATTCTGAGGATGCCAGCCTGCTTCCTGTTCTATGTATCTGAGCATCAAAATTCTCTTATACCCTAACATTTCAATATCCAGCATCTAGACTAGAGGGCTGGTGTTGGTTATGATTTCTGCTCCTTTCCATGACAGTGGTGATGAGCTGCAGCTAACTTCATTAGAAAGGAAGGTTTTCAAAGAACCAAATGTGTAGTACAGAAAAGCTGCAAGTGGCTCCCAAAGCATTTATTGGACATGTAGGACATACATGTGACAGGTTTTGATGTTGGGTCTGGATGTTGATTGTCAAGAAGAGGGTTAGAAAATTGTACTGTGCTTCTGTGGTCTCTCCCCAGTCTATACAGCTAAATCAAATCTAGTTTGAGAGTCAGAAAAAAAAATAAAATTTATCAGCAGAACAGATATGAGGAGGAGGTTCTCATCATAAGGCCTTCCTGCAAGAAAATAAATGGTTTCCATCTCTATCATACTGGATCCACTTCGATATGTGAAAATACACTCTGCTTATAGCAAAAGAGAACATATCTTCATTAATTGGCAGAATATACTTGGAGCTGACTCAAAATTCCCAGGCCTCTTCTTTACATCTGCTTTTTGGTTTAAAACTGATTTAAGAAAACTAAACTGTTTTTACTGTACTGCTTTAGTGTTCCCCCCTTGTTTTCTTTTTAAGGATTTCACCACTTTTACATATTTAATCAAGTTTATAAAGACTTTGTAACTACTTGTACAAATATTTTAACTGATCACAATATCAATGCTCCCACTGCAGTAAGGTAAGAGCTATAAGGAACAAAAGTTACACTTTTGTTATGACCAGAATCTATAAATGCTATATTATCTGGCTGGGAATCTGTCATTTTCTTATACAGTAGCACAACATTAAACTATTTATTTTAATCAGTTTCAGGGCTGGATTATTTCACAGACACGAATCTTTCTGGATGATGTGGAAAATCTAAATTCTAAAATACCCAGATCTTTCAAATCTCTAGATGAGTTTTTCACGAGTGTAGAACATGGTGAAGCATCAATGTTCCTGGACTCTATGAATGCAAATATGCTGAATATTGTACCTATGATACTACATCCCTGTGGCTGTGGGACTGTATTTTAGACTGCCTTGTATAGTATGCAATGCCATACACTGGATCCACAATTGCTATTTTACTAAATGAAGACAGAGTCACCATTTAAAGTATTGAAGCCTTTTCAAATAGAGCTATACCAGAGGCGTGATTATGGGTTTTTCAGTATTTCTGAAATGAAATAAGTATATTTAATATTAGCTTAGTATACAAAAAAAATGTGTATGGCTTGCAGTCTCACCTCAGCACAGTGGATTACTGACAGTCATCCACAGTCACATCTGAGGAGCCCTTACAGTAAATGCTTGCTCCCCAACACCATAGGAAAACCCAAACAAACAATGCCAGCTCAAAATTTTTATTAGCTTGCACAATTTCTGACCCTTGCCTTATCTTGCTTAGACAAATAGGATACTCTTGTGGTGTTTCACATGGGATATAAAATTCTATAACCACTTTGATAGGCACTAGTATCCTAACTACTGGGCCAAGATACTGACATCAAGGTATCTCTGAGAAATAAAAGGACTGGATCCACAAACTGGCTGCCTGCCTGTTGAGGGACAAAAAACTCTGTTTGGAATGAAAAAACCCAAATGCACACAGCCTAAAGGGGTTGTTTCCCCATTTTTCCCATTGCAAATTCCAGCTGTATTTTAATTTAAAGAACTTCAAGTGAATGCAACATTAGGATTACCTGCACTCCTCCTCCCCCAAGTCTACTGCGTAAGAAATGCTCTCCTGAGAAGTAAGTTAGATATTGAGAAATTATTTAAATCACTTTTAATGCACTGCATTTGTATATGGGCACTACATTAAAAAATAAGCATAAATACACACTGTGCATTAGAACTTTTTCATTGCAAACCAACATTAGAAAATACTATCATCCACTGAAAATACAAAAAGACATTCTTATAACTGGAAATCAATCACCAAAACCACTAAATGTCACAGCTCAACATTCAAGAGAAGCACTGATAATTGCTACTTATACACTACACAAATGATATATGTCCTCAGTCAAGGAAGAAGGTTTTTTAGGAAACTGTACATATATTGATTTTACATTTATTTAATGCGGCTGTTGTAAGACACTTTGTTCTTCTGATAAACTATGATTGTTTATCAAAAGATTCTGTAATTCAAGAGAAACATTCATAAAGTGTGTGAAAATGAAAACCACCAGCCCACAGAAATCATGTCCACAAAATCCAATTTTGTGGATTTATAGCAGAAAGGCATTAAACTACTGTCTTGCAGGAACAGCAAAGTAGTCACTGAAGTATAACTGGCACAGTAGTAATGATTAAGTTGACACGTCCTCCCGTCACAGCTGTTATTCAGCTTAATAGCAGTTACATTATTGACATTCTTGTAATTACTTTTCCTACAGCATATTTGTGCAAAATATATTTGACTTTGATTTTAACTATTCAAAGATGAGTTCGTTCTCAAAATGTATGGTCAAAGTAGTGGTCCTCAATGCAGGAATCAACTCCACAGGTTATACTAGGACTACCTACTACCTCAACAAATTATGAAGAGATTTGTTGTACCTTCCCATCTTCTGAGCAAACACCCATGTGTTCTCCACTTTCATCCAGGCTGATCTGATTTATCTTCACTGGGCTCTAAAGAAAGAAAACAAGGAAAAAATACGTTTAAAGTTACATCACCAATGACATACTTTAACATTCCTTGCACTTTCAAAGATTTACATGTTAACGACTGAGTAATGTTTAGTTGCATGAATCAAAAAATCCTCACAGATAATGTATTTCTATGACAAAGCCAAAACGCAGTCTTCTTTCCAATCTTCCACCCAACTTCAAAATTTTGATTTTCCTTTTGCAGTCACCTGCCTCAGGGCTCTGGAACTCCCATGAAGTGCCAGGCTCCCAGACCTTAAGCATCTGTGCCTGTGCACCTTGGCTATTAGTTCCCGCTATCAAAACTTTGGATAAAATACGGTGACCACACAGGCATCAGAACGACTGGAAACTTTTCTATTTTGGTCTGATGGCTAGGCTTGTAATTATTTGTTTTTTCAAATTCCTTCTCTTACTTTCATTTTTGGCTCTAATACTGTTCTCAGAAGTATTATAAGGTATTGAAGTGCAACATAGGTTTACTTGTTCTTAGACAAATACAGAGAAAAGCTTGAAAACCATCCTGATTTAATAAATCTTCCCTTCTCTACCCAAATATACTTTTGGTTCTGACCTACAGGGTTAGACAGTATCTTCTACTGTTTATCAGCTTAAACAGCTACTCATACCTGAGGTATGGAGGGCTAACTCATAACATCATTTGGATAACCTGATGCATATCCTCTTGCATACAAAAACCAAGTCAATTATATTCAGGTACCAAGAAATGTCTTATGTACCATGATCCTGATTTCACCCTCTGTAACAAATAACTCACCATTTGAAGAATCACTGAAGGATCTTCCAACAGGTAAGTCTCTCACACTTTTAAGAACCACTTTTCTTATTCTCATAAAATATTGAATGGATTAAACCACAACTTAGACCACTCCTGTGGTTCTGAGCATGATAAAAGAAATCCATCATACGTTTGTGTAAAAACAAACTGTCGCTGGAAGAGCACTGGACTTGTGGGATCAGATGCAACACAACTGTGTCCGAAGTATCACAGGTCCTTATATTTGCTATGACAGCTGGAATTGCATTAAAAATTTATAATAAATATATAAAAACACACTCTCCACATGGGCTATTCTACAGCAGATAAACTGAGGTGTTCTCACACCTTCCGGAAAGTCTTTCCCCCCATAATCTTTTGCACACAGAACAAATTCCAACTCAGAGAAAGGGAAGCTTTCCTCTCATCCACTTTGAAAATAGCATATGCCCAAGTCATATTTTCTAGAAGCTTTTCTATAATCAAGGTTGATTGAACAACTGAACACTGCACTGCCATAGTCGCCTGATGAGTTGAAAATTACACTGCCCTTTTGCTTTCCTGCTTTCTTATGCGCAGAATATATAATTCTTGGTCTCACCACAAAATGGCACCTGGAAATATTGCACTTAATGCTTATCACAAAGTGGTCTTTCCACAGTGTGTTCTTTGCAAAGAAGTTCACTGGGAATTTAAACAAATTTTCTTTATACTTATGTGCTCCAGAAGTATTTTTGTTTATGCTGAGTTGCTACATTTCAAGGCCAGACACCAGTGCATGACTAGCAGTTCAGGCAGCTGGTGCACACTCCACAGCTGTTCCTCCGGTCACATTTAGGGGGTATAAGTTGAAGAGTACAGCTCAAGCCTATCAATCTAATAGTGTGGCCAACATCCTTGTAAAAGCTCTATTCTCTGATATTACACACAGAATTGGCTAATTCCAAGACTGCAGGATGCTGACTAAGGCAAGATGTATCAGTTGTCAGTCTGACTTTCTAGAATCTTCATAAACAGCATGCACTTTTATTCCTGCCTTGTCTTGAAAAATGCCTTTCTAAATTTCTGTTTTGCTCATCAAGCTGCAAGAGAAGACTTTGCCTCTGTCTAGGGGTGTGCACAGGGAAAAAGCTAGCATTTCTGCAACATTCCCTCTACTACCAGGAACACCTCTGGCCTTCTGAAAGGACAAGCATAGAAAGTTTAACTGAGTTTATCACAGAAGTGGCATGGGTTTTTTTGTTCTGGGCTGCATCTAAGTTGCAATTGCCACAACTTTTCCCACTAAGTTTCTTCTCTTCATTTGTTATTTTGCAATTGCTAAGACAAAACGTCTGTCTTCAGTAGTACCATCTTGGTACAGGGTCATACATTCAGGTACACTGTTCAACTGGTCATGTTCTTCTCATTACTCCACCATCAAGTTGACATCACAGCAACAGCAGATCTGGCAGCACTCCAGTGTGATGGGCCTTGTTGGAGACACTACTGCAACAAAACCTAAGACAAAATGACACAAACCAGAACACACCACAGGAGCTGACGGCTCCATCATAAAGTCCACGCTATTCCTATTTTCCTGTCAAATGGCTTTGATAAAGTTTGATTCTGAAAAAATGAAGTGTAGAAAATAGGCAAAGTGGACTACATAAGCTATCTTCACATAAACGTTGAAGATGAGGATCAATATGATGGAATTTATCTGTTGTAATGTGAAAGCCATATGGCAATACTTTGGAGATTAAATGTGTGATTGTACTCAGGTAATTAACAGTGCTCAGTAAGGCAAAACCTCTCCTGCAGGATACTAAGGATAACAGGAAGGGCTTTCTACAGGAATGTGGCAATCAAAAGAAAGACTAGGGATAGAAAAGATGTGGGAAGAAAATAGGAGACCTGGCTACCCTGGATGAAGAGGAGGCTGGGGCTCTCAATGACTTCTGTGCCTCTGTTTTCACTGGCAAGTGCTCCAGCCATGCCACCCAAGTCATGAAAGGCAGATGCAGGGACTGTGAGGATGAAGATCTTAAGCCCCCTGAATGAGAGGATCAGGTTCAAGACCATCTAAGAAACCTGAATGTGCACAAGTCCATGGGACCCAATGAGGTTCATATGTGGGTCCTGAGGGAGCTGAAGTTGCTGCACTATCCATTGTTTTTGAAAAATTGTGTCAGGTGAAGTCCTTGATAACTGAGAAAAGGGAAATATAGTCCTCATTTTTAAAAATGGAAAAGTGGAAGATACAGGGAACTACTGACCAGTCAGTTTCAGCTCTGTGCCAGGCAAGGTCACACAGCAGATTCTATGGGAAACTATGCTAAGGTACCCAGCCAACAAAGAGGTGACTAGTAACAGCTAAAATGGTTTTACATGGAGAAAATCATGCCTAACAAATTTGGCAACCTTCTATGACAGGGCTACAGTGTTAGGGGACAGGGACAGAACAACTGACATTGTCTGCCTGGACTAAATGCTAAGTATTTCACACTCCTGCATGACATCCTTGTCTCCAGACTGGAGAGACAGGGATTTGATGGATGAACCACTCAGTGGATACAGAACTGGCTGGATGGCCACACTCACAGAGTTTGGGTTAATGCCTCATTGTCCACATGGAGACCAGTTACTGGTGTCCCTCAGGGGTCCATACTGGGCCTGATACTGTTCAACATCTTTGTGGGTGACATGGACAGAGGGACCAAGTACACCCTCAGCAAGTTCACTGATGACAGCAGTCTGTGTGGTGCAGTTGACATGATGAAGGGAAGGGATAATGGCATCCAGAGGGACCTTGAGAGATGTGGGCTGAAGCAAACCTCATGAAGTTCAACAAAGCTAAGTGCAAGGTCCTACACTATTGGGACACACAAGGCAAATGATGGACTTTGACCCAGTTAGCATAAGAGATTTGATAACAGAATGCCTTGGCAATAGCAAACAGAACTTTGATGATTAAATCAAGATTGCAAGAAGATTAAATCAGACGGACTTACTGGAAAAAGAAAATTGCACCAAACTCTTCAAGCAAGAGATGTTAAATGCAAAACATGTTGTAAAATGCATAAGTTTGTTTATATGATGATTAACCCAATCCTGGTAGTAAAACATTACTAGCCTTCCTAGAATAAGTATATAAGCAGTTGTACTTCATAATAAATTTGGATTCTTTGACCATTTCATGGAGTCCCCGTCTCTCTTCATTGCTGACACTACACCTGGGTCACTGCAATCCCGAATACACCAATGGCTTGGGCAGAGAAGTAGCTGACAGCAGCCCTGCTAAGAAAGACCTGGGGCTGATAAAACTTGGTGATGAAAAACCCCACATGAGCCAGCTGTGTGTGCTCATAGCTCAGAAAGCCAATTGAATCCTGGGCTGCATCACAAGGAATGTGGCCAGCAGGTCAAAGGAGGGGATTCTGCCCCTCTACTCTGCTCATGTGAGATCCTAACTGGAGTGCTGCATTCAGTTCTGGTGTCTCCAATATCAGGACATGAAACTGCTGGAGGAAGTTCAAAGGAGGGTCATGAAGTTTGTAAGAGGACTGAAGTACCTCCTTTATGAAGACAGGCTGAGAAAGGTGAGGCTGTTCAGCCTGGAGAAAAGAAGGTTGCATGGAGACCTCATGGCCAACTTCCAGTACCTGAAAGGGACCTACAAGAAAGTTTGGAGAGGGACTCTTCAGGAACTGTAATGGTAAGACAAGGAGTAATGAGTACAAATGAAAAAGGGGAAATTTAGGTTAGATATTAGGAAGAAATTATATACTGTGAGTGTGGTGAGACACTGAACAGGTTGCCCAGAGAGGTTATGGATATCCCAACCCTGATACTGTTCAAAGCTAGTCTGAATAAGGCCTTGAGCAACTTCTTCTAGGGGGAGGTGTCCCTGCCCATGGCAGGGGAGATTAAGCCTATGTAATCTTTACATTCTAACCACTTAACATTCTGTGATTCTAAGATTCTAGAATGTTGTCAGTGGAAAAAAAGGGTGATTCCAGAGCATTTGCATTTTCCCCACATTCAAAATAGTGCACAATACTTCCAGACTTCTATTTCTAAAGAGAAATTCTGTTCTATTTCTAAAGAGAAATTCGATTTCATAACAATTCGATTTCATTATAAGTTGAAATTTGGTACAAGCCTTCTGCACGCCCAACACCTCCATCAGCTGCTATTAACTTCTTCTTTCTCCTATTATTTTTTCCTTTTTGTCTGCACCATACACAGATGACAATCAGGGAAAACAACGAAATTCAGCTAATAGACACCTGCTCATTTACACAAACCTCTAGCTAAGTTTCGACAGGAAATGACATACACAAGGCAAAGCAAACACAGAGTAAATTTTATTCTGTACTCAAGTCAAACTAGCACATTGACTATTAGCCTATTCACTGACATTAAAAGTCTGAACTTTCTGTGGAGCTCAGAAAGTGACGATAGTCCAGACGGAATATTACATGTGTGGAGGGTTGATAGTTACAAAGGCCAGGTAGACATGCTTTGGATAGCGGAGAATTGGAAAAGTACCGGACCCAGTTAATCTGAGTCCTTGCACCTGCAAGGCCGCCGTGGCCTTGAGTACAGCTATAGTATGATAACAGGATAATGTAGCTGAGAGAGAGACATGAGAAAAGGGAGATGTAAGTCGAAAGGAATGAAGAAGTAAGGGGGAGAACTGATACCTATAGTATAACCAATAGATTGCTTAGCTTACAGAATATGCATGAGCTTATTACTTGTGGTGCATAAATGTCTGATGCTCTAATCAATAAACAAAGTTTGCTGATTCTCATATTGAGCTGTCCCGAGTCTTCCCTCACTGCGACATACATGCATTTTAAAATAAAGTTTCAGGAAGAACTCTAATACCAGACTCTTCTTGTTCAGAGTTAAATAGCAGTCAAGCCTATGATTTCCAGAACTATGTTCCACTGGAAAACTGTTTGAGAATCAAGATCTCAACCCATCCAGGAAATCAGAAAGAAAAGACCACAGATAAAATTGGTACATATATTATCTAAACCAAAGTGTTACTTCCAGAATCAGTTCCAATTCTTCTTTTCATAACCATCATTTGTTTAAATAAACTTCTGTGACAGCCAGCAAAGCTACTTACTATTTCAAATTTAATTGCATTAAATTAATTAAATTAAATTGCATCAAAATTAATTGCATTCAATTGCATCCAATACCCTGTGGATAATTTTGATATTTTAGAAAGGAGGAACATAAATAATATTGTGGGTCACCCCCTCCCACCTTGCTTTTTCATTTTTTAATTAAATGTTATAAACTCAGGCATAAAGTTACAACTGCCTTTCCCTTGTGCTTTTTTTTTTTAAAGCTTTGTCCAGCTAACCCACTGATAAGTTTATTTGTCTGACAAAAGAAAACAGGCTTTGGATTTTACAGTAAAGGAATAAATGTCCCTCCTGCACGATCTACCTTTACATGTCTACAAAAGATGAAGAATCACTCAAGGTTAGAGAAGACAAAAGTAGTCACTGACTCATCATAATCTGAAGGACTGATTATTTAATACAATTGGAACCATGATAAACACTGGGGTTTGGTCACTTGACTGCTGTAGAGGTATTTTAAATGTGTGTTGAAAAAAACCTGTAGGATGTAAAAGAACCTAAAATTTAGAACACATAATAAAGATAAACTAATTTTAAACCTCATGTCATAAAACCAGAGGCACCTGTATATAAAATGTTGAAAAAACTATTATTTATTATTTTATTAGCACTACATTGGATAATCTTTTTTGTACCTAATCAGGACCCCTACCATTAGGCCAATCAAGTAAAAATACACAACAACTTTGTGATCAGAATGATACTTCCGGTACTGTATAAGTGATAATAACACACTGAATTTCTCAAGCAACATAATTCAAATTTGGCAATAAGCTGGATCCTGTTAGTTAGGAATGGAAATACACTTAAATTATTTACCTGGGAATAGCTTCAGAATTTCATACACTTTTGAAGTACCAGCAAAGAAGGAAGAAATACCTTCAGCTGAATTTCTATTAGCTGCAGTTTTCTTTCTGATGGAGACATGTTTGGAATTCTGGACAACATAAGTAAGTTTGACTGTTCAAAATCAATAATGTCAAGCTGACACTATAGAACAAAAAAAAATGTTACCTTAATGGATGAAAGAGAAGTTTAGGTAGCAGGAGAGAAAGCTAGCAGACACCTTGGACATAAAGATCTAAATGGAGACTTGCAAAATCCTAAATTTAAAGGAAAGGAAAATCAAATATCTAGCAGCAAATGTACCTCATGTGATAATCAATTACCTAATGTAAAATGCTTGAAATAAATGCTCTTACTATGGATTAAGTCAGCTCTTCAATTAGACGTAAATTCATGGCCACTCAGAAAGCTTCTTTTAATTGTGTTCTTTGTGGCAATTCTTTCTCCCCTGACACTCATCATCAACCCACCTTATACAATCAGTCCCCCAATGGTGAACCTGAGAAATCAATCTGCTAATGTATAATTTGTAAAGCTCCCCCAACTAACAAATGGATAATTGATTCTTTCACAAATGCTGCATCCCAGTGGATTTGAAGTGGATGAACACGAAACACAAAACTGGATTTCACTCCAATTCTGTGAGAAATGCAATATTTACAAACTAGGAATCTAAACATTTTAATAGTTGTCTGTGACTTCATGCCTTTTAGCCATGGTTTGCAGGCAAACCACATGCACATTAGGAGTGTGAAAAGCAAAGCACTGTTCAATCATACTTACAGCAAAGCTCATTTTTCTTCATGAGGTTCCCATCACTTCTACAACCCCCTTAATCAGTGCTTTCATTGACTTTTTAAAAAGAATTTTCATAAACTTTTCCTAAATTAATTTAAACATAATTATTTACCTGTGTGTGAGGAACCAATTTAGCTTTATCTCAACACTGATTGTCAGAGGCACATGGGGGAGGGGCTGCATATCTGCCACATGCAGGAAGCAACCTGAAGAAGCCTTGTCTCTGGGAGGACTTCACCTTAGCAACATGGGACTTCACCTCCTCCCATGGGACAGCCAGTAGGAGACACAGAACTCCCCAGCAGGCAGACTTTGGGAAGAGCCAGAGAGCATAAAAAGTAACCGCACCATGAGCAGTGGGGAGCTTTGGAGACTATGCTTTTTGTGTCTTTCTGGAGACTTGTCTTTTGACCGGGGGTTTTTGAGACCTGCTTTTAACCTTTGGCTTCAGCCTGCTGAGGGGCCCGACGTTGCTCACTGCTGTGCTCTTGCTGGCTTGCTCGCTCCCTCCTTTGCCCTGACCCCAGCCTGCCTTTTGGCTCTTCTGCCTTCGCTGGCTCTTGCTCGCCCTCGTGCCTGTCCTGCCTCCCCGTGTCTCTGACCATCGCCCAGCCGCTTCGCCCGCGCATCTTTGCCTGAGCTACTTGCGTTCAAGCCGGCTGCTCCGATCGAGCCCTGCACTGCGACGCTCGCCCCGACCCTGTCTAGGGTCCTGAACCTCCGGTCGGAGCGCCTACTCCGCGTGTCTTAGGGCCGTCGCCGCGGGAGGCGCGCCTCTCCGGGAGCCGTGTCGGCTCGTTAGGAGCCAGCCCGTGCACAGGCAGGCGGCGTGCGCACCGCTCGCCGCCCGGACACCGGCGGCACTTCCCCCTGACTCGCAGGTGGCAACGCCCTCTTTTCCTCTCTGTCTCCTCTCTCCTCTCTCCCTCCTCTTTTCCCCACTCCTTTTCAATTTTCGTTCCTTCTCTTCTGTCTTTTCCAGCCCTCTTTCGTTTGGGCAACTCCTTTTAATTTTTGTTTTTTTCACTACCAATAAACAGTTCTCAGATACAACGTCTGCCTTCTTTGCCTTAATTTAGTTCCTGACCATCCATTTCTAAAAGAACTCCTTGCAGTTTCCCTCAGGGGGATGCGACACCGTGCATACACATACATATATATACGAAAATAAGAAAAATACCCAAGGGTCTTTTCTGCTGCATGAATATCAGTCTGGACATGCAAAATGATTATGTAGCTGTTCTCCATACTAAGGCAAATTGTATGAACAGAATTGCACTGTAATAAAAAAAACCCTGTCTCTTAAAATGTGCCTACTTTTCATTTATTCTTTTTTCATCTGTATGCCATTCACATAAACAAGCATGTAAAGCTCCAATGTACAGCAATATGATCAATCAACCCATGGTTGTATCCGTTAGCCTACTGGAGTATGGACTACCATTATTATGTTTGTATTATTTCCACCATGGCGGAGGTATCCAAGTGTAAAATACTGATTTGCAAACAGAAACCACCTCAGATATTGTCATAACTAAGCTAAGATCCTCACAAAATACAAAACTTGCTCTATGTAGGATGAGGAACTTGCTTTGAAAAGCACCTCAAATCCTCAGCAACAGCCAAGCACAACTGTATTATATGTTGTGTGTCCCATCTCATACCCAGAGATCTCTTGTACTGAGGAACTGTCTTCAAAAAGAAACTGAATCCATGCACTTCTCTTGCCCCAAATGCTGCAGTGTCGCACTGACATGTATTTTGTGTATTTGTAGAATTTCATTGATACAATACAGGCAAAAGCAACTTGAAACCCACATTCTGAAGCTGTACCACGATTTACCCACAAAAAGATAGAAGTACACACATATCTTATGTATTTACACATAGCTGAGAAACAAAGCACAATAACACAAAAGTCTAAATTGAAAATGCAGCTGTAGGAGGTAAAGAAAAAGATGCTCACCACTGCCTGCAACAAAGTAGCATACTCTATATTTACACCATCTGAAGTTTCATTTGCTGAAAATTTACTAATATTCACACCAAGGAGGTTTAGTTCAACAATATTAGCAGTGAAATTCTGGTAAGTGAGAACTCTTGCTCCATTGCATTTCCTATAACACTCATGAATCTGTCATTCTCCAAATGAAAAATGGGAGATTATGCTGGTTAGAAGAAAAGGGAGGGGGGAAGGCTCGGGGGAGTGACAAGGTCTGGGACACAGAATACTAACAACATTAACTTTTATCTTGTCTGCAGGAAAGCAGACCTTAGCTACAAAAACCAAAGATCTCAAAAGCTTGTCTAACACTAAGGGAATATGAGGACAAGAAGTCTCTCATATATAGTCTAAGACAGTGAGAAAGAACAAAAAGCCTACAGTGATTTCAATATTTTCCACATCAGTGAATCCCTTAACCTTGTTTGTCAACTGCGGGGACTAAGGAAAAAAACCAAACATCCAAGGGGAAAAAAAAATATTAACAGGGAATCTCCCTAAATCTCCAGTAGCTACTAGATAATCAGAATGCTTGTTTATAATTGATGGAACTATTATCAAAACCAAATCTATACTGAAAGCCTAGACGACTTCCTAGCAGAATTGAACTGTTAGCTAATTCCTGATGGATGCAAAGAAAAATCTCTTTTCTACTAAAACACTGCTGTGTAATGAAATATCCTCCTGGGAACTCTGTGCCAAAGTAAGCAAGCTACTCCCATTTCCTTCTTCCCCCAGGTCCCCTTTGCCATCCTCTGTCTAACTGTAGGTCTCTTCAACAATGTTATGTCCTAAGCCTTCCCCTACATCTTTGTTGCTATCTGTGTATTAAAGCCATCTGAGAATACGAAGCAATATTCCCAATCACACAGCCATGGAGAAGGCTGAAGTAGAGGGGGAGGGCTAAGGAAAGTCTGCTGGTGATAGATATATCTTCCTTGGAAAACCCAGCACACCCTGGGGAGGAAGACTATTCCAGGCAATGTAGAGGTTGACCTCACCAGTTTCTGTAACTGCTTTCTTTTCAGAATAGTTTGCCAAACACAAGGAACTTGTGAGAATCCATCTTTAAATATAAACTTTCAAAAGAGGCTACTGAATTATTAAAATGGGCTTTGGAGAACAGTCCCCAAAACATATCTAAAACTCTGAGGATGTACCTTAAGGGGCACTTTCACTGCTTGTTTCTAACAGAATACCACCACCACTGTCATTTATGTATTTAAGAGAATTCTGTAGAATGCCATCCTTGAAGTGGAAAGTATGAGATTTTACTCCATTTCTTGTTAAGTCACATTTCAGAAACGTGACTAATGAAAAAGGCCAAGCAGGTCATACAGTGAAAGCTCTTGTCAGGAGAGGTTTTCTTTTTAGACATTATTTTATTGGTGCATCCACCAAACAACTTTTGAAGAAGCAAAGGGGCTGTTGACTATTCTGCTCAGGGCTCATGCACTGTTGTGCCAACATAATTTCTAGGAAGGTTTTCTGAACAGTCATGATGCTCATCCCACTGTCTGACCCAACACAAGATAGAGGACATCATCCCAAGGAGCTTGGAAACCCTATTTCTCCACACATTCCACACAAGGCCATTATTTTCTTCACATTTCTCTTTTTTTTTCTCTAAGCTTCTGCAATGGAAAACTTCAGTAAGTACTTTTCCCAATTATTTTAGCTTCTCAACCACTCTGCTACAGAAAATGATCCAAACCCAGTGGCTACTGAAATCAGTGAAAAGATCTCCATTGATGGAATCAGAGAGAAGCAGAAAAATTTTAAGGAAATAAATTCCCTTTCCTAGCTGAAAACAACATAAGTAGTCATATTCCTGGCATAGTTAAATATTACATTGGGTTATCAATGCTCAGGCTCAGCCAACACCTACACCTAGAGTGTAATTTTCCATGTAAATTTTCAGTTATCAACACTAATACAGATTGGCATAAGTCAGAGCTACATGCAATAATAAACACGTTTTCTGATTACTGAAAGCACTGTATTCTTTTTGGATACCAACTCTGGAACTTTCTTTATTTGCAATTATAAGCATCTGGCAAAGTCTCACAAGTCCACCAGAGATACCCAGTCAGTACTGAATGTCTTGTCAGGATCCCAAAAAACATATGCAAACCAAAAAGATGGAGGGAGATAGAGAGTACTCAAACAAGTAGAAACTGTGTAATATGAAGTGCACTGTAATTTACTGTAAGCAGTATATCGCCTGCCATATCCTCATTGTGACAGTATGATAGGGAAGGCTAAATATGAAGATTAATTGATCGTGTGCAAGTTCCTCAATGCATTTACATACAAAGAGGCTCCATTTCAATACCAGTGAAGTGTACATTTGATTGCATATCATAAACTTTATTTAAAGTAGACAAAAAAAAGCAAACAGATTCATTCACTCCATCTTTACACTGCTCACATTTCAAAGCTCCTATCCATAAAACTGCCAAGACCTTCAACTAGACTTCAATCAGCAGCCAGTTTAGGATTAGAGTGGTGAACCTTCCAACACCAAAATACCAATTTCTGACATTTCTCATACCTTTATTTCTCTGTGTCAGAGGACACTTCTTCAACAATGAAGACCATCACAGTGGAGACGGTCAATTGACAGTAGATACTTTTATCAGCAGCCATTCTGAGGGTATTAACACCAGACACTGGTCAAATCTGCACTGCACAGGTTTAATATTCCATCACAAGTGCAATAAAGTACTATACTCACTGGCATGTCTTTTAAAACAAATAAGTCTCATCCTTCAGAAGGGAATCTTTATTAGAATTTTTAAATTCATTATCAATTATGCCTTCCCCATAGAAAAAAATACTTGGTTTTGCCTTCATGTTTTGCTCATCATATTATGCCCCTGTTATGTCATTATCTATTTTTAACAGTGCTGTATTTTTATTGTTAATGGAAAGAAAGGGCTGTAGTTCTATCATTAATGTCAACTTGTATAAAAAACATTGTCCTCCAGAATTCAGTCTTTCTAACTAGGAAAACATTTTCTAATGTAAATAATATTTTATTAATGCCTGAACTCTTAATAATTCTGACAGGCAAACTACTATTATTCTATATATGCACATAAGTGCCTGTATTCCCTATGGACAAAAATACCATCCAGGTATAATACCCCATTTGAAAGGAAAACAGCCTTAGGAACCAGCAATACCCTAGCTTCTTACAATCAAATGTCTCCAAATCCTCCCTATGCTTTTAAGTGTTACTAGGTTTTAGAAAATTCACATTTGAGTTACCAGTCTTCTACGAAAACATCTAATTAGTGCTACCTGGAACGAGCTGCTTCACTGGTGCCAAAAAAGCTCTAGAGCAATTTGGTCCACTTTCTACATAGTCCTGAGATGTGACACACATTCAAGCAGCAAGTATTACTACACATGAATGGTGGAAGAGTTAAAAGGAAAAAAAACCCTGTTTTGATGATTTTGATGTATCTTAATAATATCACAAGTAATTTAGCTCAAAACTGTTTGAAAGTGACACATGTACATTCACTTAGAAGAATTACAATAAGGTCCTCTGTTTGATCCTCCACAGAAATAAGAGGCAACAAGGCCTGGTGTAAAAAAGAAAACAAATTGGAAACTTTGCCCTTTCATTGATCTACAATGCTGTATTAAATATTACAGTAATGTCCTTAATGTCCTTTATGTTTTGCATTCTCCCTTTTTAAAATGTCTTCACCCTAGATTATTCAATGCTTCAGGTTTTTTTTGAAAAAACATGCAGAATACAACAGCACCCTACCAAGTCAAGAGAAAGTGAACTACTTCCTATGTCTAGATGCTTGTGACAGAACAGTATGCAATCACAGTCTTTTACCTCATTAAAAGGTGACATTACAGATTTCTACTGAAGTCAGTGACACTAAGGAGGGCTGCTAAGGTACCTTAAATGTAATACATTTAGAGCTGGTCATGAAATGCAACTGACAAACAACAGGATACCCAGTCTGAGGTAAAGTGATTGATACTGGAGAACAAAAAAGGAGACTTCTTCCAATGTTTCTATATTACAAAAAAAGAGGAAAACAATATGCATTTGAACAGTAATGAAGCTGTAGAAGAACCATTTGGTCTAAAGATGGGGCTGTAATCCTTTTCAAAAAAAGGGACATGGGCAACATAGTTGCTAGTCAAGAGTTCAAAAGAGAAGGCAGAAACAATTGGTATTTCAGAATCAGCTGATAAAGTACACGGGCTTTATACTTGAACTGAAATTAATTAGATTGACAGCATACATGTTACTGTTTGCTGCAGTACAAGCACACATCTGACTTGTATGAGTTAACAACATTCAAGAAATAAATGACTGTATCATACAAGACTTTCTGTGGCTGAACTCATACCTCCAGCTAAACTTTTTACATTATTTTGCACTAAGCTACGGTTATTGAAACTACAATCTTGAAAGAATAATTGAATGAAACGGTGACACTTGCCTCAGTTTTGAGCTATAAAAATTAATTACAAGTGATTCTAAAATTGTTTAGAATTCCCACATTTCATCCATATTCCAAGCAACATTTCAATTAATAACAAATACCTTCCATATCCCTTTGACATTTTGGTTAACTAAAAATTTAAGCACTACTCCTTTCAAAGGAAAGTCAGATACAATGGTACAAAGATGATGTGCAAAACATGTACAAGAGGTTGTTTTTTTCTTACTTCAGTTTTGTCAGACAAGAAGCTTTTCTAGATCTATAGAATAATGGTCACAACACATTCTGCCACAATTCAACGACAATTTCAGCCAGTCTGTGCAAGATACCACAGGTATACCATGATTCCTGCCAAAGATGGTTCTGAATCGTCAATAGCTCCACAGTTCCCATTGGAAATAGTTCATGTCACAAGCAATCTAATAAGCACAGTACCAGAATAAACATATAAAACATACTTTTCAAGCCTTTATACCGAAAAGCCAGACTCAAAAGCCATCTGAATTATTCCCACTACTACTGTAAAAACCTTTGGATTTCCAAATTCTTTGCAGTTAAAACAAAAAGACAGATAAACAGAAGCAGAAGTGAGATTAAATTGGGTGTTGACACTCAAGACTTAAGACAAAAATCCCAGAAGACGGCATTTCTATCAATTTTTTTCCATTTGAAAGAGCTAGTGGTTGGCATAAAGCATTTAAGACATAAAAATGCAATCCTCATCTGGTTGGGAGGTCCCAGGGTTGAGAAGGAAACTTGTCCTTTGCATAGACACTTGCTTCTATCAAAACCATAATTTTTATTTTGGTTTTTGGAACGATCACTTAAAATAGCCCACTTGGTTTTGTAAACCAAACAGGATTTCAGCTTCAAATTTAACAGGCACAGTAACACCATGCAAATTCTAACACAGAGCTACCCAGATCTTTAAATTCTGCTGCTTCACTTCCTAAGTTTTCCTACATAGTCTGATTCTAACAACTAAAATGATGTAGTTAAAGGTAATAAATAGGGACTTTTAAGTAGCTTGTCAAAGTAAGTCTCAAACTCTCATGCAAAGTTCTATCCAAAGCAACTTCATTATACAATGAAAAGCTAAGTTACCTTCCCCATTCAAAGATGTTGCCTAATCTCCTACAGCAGTTCATAGGTTTTGTATTATTGCTAGCAGCAGCACTTAGTGCTTAAGAACAGGGGTTTCTTTGTTAGAAATATCTTTTTGTTGCTAACAATTAAACTCTTGCCAAGAAACAACAAGTCAACTGAAACCTCTGGTTTTCTTTGCAACCTGCTGAGTTATCAGCAAAACCAATAGGCCATACACTGACCTTCAAGCAAGGTCTTGTTCCAGAGATTGGTGAGTGCTGTAACTTCAATAGACCCAAGGGCAATAATACCACCACAGAAGGAACTCCCTTTCAAGCCTTCATAGTAGCAGAGATGACGTAGTGATTTTGGATTACTATCACTCCAATAAAAAAATGATAAGTAAATAGTGCTACACAATGTGAGACAATCACAAAAATAACCACAAGGCAAGGAAAGAAATACATTGTAAAAAGATATGCTGTGAGGAGGTTTCTTTCTGAAACTCTAGTGGTCTTGAATAGCTCACAATAGCTGTTGCATGCTAAAAGATTTCAGTATCTTTGTATTAAGAGAAGCTGTAAGACACTATTTACATCCTTTTCTAGATTCATGCATCACTACTGAAACACCTTCAATGCATTAAACATTTAAATTCTGGTTACTTGTAAAATAGGCAATCTCCTCCCTTCTAACAGACTATCACTGGCATCATGCAAGACTTCTCACCACTTTTGCTTTAAGTTTGATGTTTATGAGAAGACCAGAATGGGGACAGGTTTTCTTGCCCTTTGAAAGCTTCTTGATTTGTTACACAACTAAACACATTTGTACAGCTTTCTTCATAACTACAAATCCTTAATCCACAAGATGTCAGTTCAGGCAATAATTATATGAATAAACTGTAGACAGTCTAAGAAGGAAAGAAAGATGGAGAGACATTTGGAATTAACGTGCTGTGAATCAGTCCTGCATCATCCTTTGTCAGTGGAATTAGCAGGCTTTTCTTCCCTCTTCTTGTTGCCTTTTAGTAATAATTTTCAGTGTATTTGACACATTTCATCTCACTCAATGCACTGAACCCTAATACAAGAGAATACCAGTTTGTCAAACATACATTATTGAGGATGCATACCAGTTAATCTTAGGCAACTGACATTGTCAAAGACAAGTCACCCTGGCAAGAGCTACAGAAGTGCTAGGCAAAGAGGAGAGAGGTATAACAAGTGCACAAGCACAGCTGCTGAGATACTAAGCAACACAAAAGGCCAAAGCCTCCCAATTCCTGTCTTAATTCCCCCCATACCACAAAAATCTTACAACACTTTCAAAGCACACATTTCCACTGCTACGACAAGAGGAGTTGCAAGCCTGAAAAGACTAGTTGTCCACTGGCATAGGATTCAGCATCAGATACTTGAAAAGCTAGATGTGAGTAAGACTTTATTCTGAAAATAATTTTTAGTTTTTTACATGAATTTCACAGAAGCTCCTCTGAATATTTATGGGTCAGAGTAGACACTAAAGTATTTGTAATTCAGGATAACCATATTGATTTACCGCTATGGACATCAAGAAATGCAGTTGTAATAGGTTTTTTAAACAATAAACAAAAAAGTGTGTTACAATAGCAGAACTTCTAGGGATGCCAAGCTTTATATTTTAGTATTTCTTACAGCTGTTTTTAGTTCAAATTAAAATTATAAATGCATTCAGTCTTGAAAAGGAGTGCTGCCATTCAAAATTTGGCCATTCTGGAGATAATGCAACACACTGGTGAATTTTCTCTCTCATTTTGCTGCAAATCTTCTGATATTAGTACCTTTTTATTTTTCACAATTTGACTTAAATGTAGATGCAAGTCATTATGAAAAATAAAGGATTTACTATAAAAGCTAAATTCTTATTTCTTCAATTTCCAAGCTCATTTATATTTTTTTAACATGGCTTCCTGAAATTAGGAAAGAAAAACAGAAATCAAGAGGACTATGAGAGCGGTAATGGTATTTTCTAAGTATATTTAATATGAACTTGCCATTAAAATAAATTTTTAAAAAATGCTTTAAAAAAAACTCTCTCGCATAATTCTGCTTTAACAGTGTTTGGATCTAGTAGCTTTTAAAGTTTCCAAAGTATGGTTTGTTTTTGCTAATTACATATTTAACAGATGCATAGAAAAATAATTCATTTTTTCATGTCCCAGCTTTTCTTTAAAAAAACCTCCAAAACCAAAACAAACCCCTGAAAAATAGAGATAAAGACTCAAATGAAATACAGTGCCTTGAATTATGTAACTGTTTTCTTTTACACAAAGGGCATCACATTGCTATGCTTACTATTAATTTTTGCAATGTCACAAGACAGAAAACACCTGCTGAAAAGATTGTTTCAAAAAGAAAAATACATAAAGACACTCCCCAGGTACACTGTCTACTGCAAACAATTAAAATATTTCAGTGGTAATACTGCTATTTTATTCAGTAAAAATTCTATACAATGTTAATTTCCAATAATCAGCAACAACAGACAGTTCCCCTATTAACAACTTCAAGATAGAGCTATATTTGCCATTTCACCAACAAAAAAGCTTCTGAGAAGGAATTTGTTCTTTTTGGATCAGAGAAAAAGAACCAGAAAAGACACCCCTAGTGAAAACACTCTTCACCAGCATATTTACAAGAAATGCTTTGTCCCTGTGTGACTTCAGGAAGTAATTCCCTTTTTTGTCCAGAAAGGGTTAGATTTTATTTGGGATTTATAACATGGCAATACTTTAACGCAAATTCCCCAGGAGAAACAATAAAGAGGAATTAGTAGGAGAGAACTGAATGAAGACCCCCACTGATTGTTTGGTAGTGATGTCTCTAGTCTGAAATTCAACATCTTGAGAAGTTCAGGTTTGAAGGAAAATATTTTGGCATACAGCAGCTAGTTCAGAATAAACTGTCCATGGGTTCAGCAGCTGACATTATTAATTGAGAAAACTTGTCAGCTTAAGCAGCCATGTACATCATAGAGCTGCTTTCTTCTCACATAGGCAGCCTGTTCTGTTTTACAACAGTTAGTAGTTCATCAAGAAACTTTTCTTTTAAAGACAAGTGGTGCTAGAGAAAAATCATTCTTCTTCAAACTAGAAAAAAAGGAAAAAAATGAAAAAAGAAGCACCATTTCCAACTAATCCATGATCTAATCTATTGCACTGGAGACATGTACATTACAAAAAGAGATACAAATATTAAGAATAGAATCCAAGAAACATTTCTTTTTCCTATTCTCCAGCTCAAAAAGCAGTTTGTAATCTAACAATAGTTTCAAAAGAAATCATTGTCATCTTCACAAGAGACACAGCATAAAAAGCATCCAGAAGAAGGCTAAGTTTGGAAAAGTAACATCTTTGAGCAGAAAATAACTTTATAGTTCAACACTAACTTCATAAGAAACCCCCCTCCCAGCAGGCACTGGTAGGACATTTTAGTAAAGAAAAACAAAGAAAATAACAGCAAATTTGGGAAGGTGTGTATAAAGAGAATGCAGGGATTTTGCTTTATAGACTTTAGCAGGTAACAGGTCCCCTTGCTCCTTGCTCTACACCTAGGCAGTTCCCTAAGTCTTCACAGAAGGACAATTTCATCTCTTGGAACCAGTGTGAGAGAACAAGGCATTGGTGGTAGACAGAAGAAGACGGTTCTAAAACTAAAATTTTCCAAGCACCTTATACTGAATGGAACAAATACAAGTTTAGGACAGTTACTGCCAGACTCAATACAAAATCTCCACTTCATTTAAGTGAGTCTCTGACTCTGTCTTCTACTGCAGCAATGGAAGAGAATAATTCAGGTACATTTAATCTGACCTGCCTCAAATAGAGAAGTTTCTCCTACTTGCCAAAGAAACTCTATCAAGAGGCATGCATTTAAAGTAATCAAAACTGCAAGGGAGACACCAAAAGCTTTTCCTCTTCTGAAATGTAGTCACCATTCTCAGCTGCAGGGCTGATGAACACACAAAATTAAAAGAAATAGAAGCTCATGATTAGTTTGACTTTAATGAATCCACAGTAAGGTCATTGTCAATCAGACTAAAATTAAATCTAAAAATTCCTTCAAGACCTGTGCCTTAAGTTTATACTTAAGTTTATGCTCTACTCCCTTGCACAATTAATAATTAGATTTTTCAAAAATATAAACAAACGCTTGACCATCTCCATGCAGCTATGTCAGCTTTAGAATGTATATTCTCTTTGCAAACATGTCCGCATCTTGTGATGGTTTCTATGGCTAGTGCTTACACTGCTATGAAAAAACAGTGCTTGGCAACTAGAACTTTTGAAGACCTGAGGAGAAAAAAATTCTAATTCTTTTCCTTCCACTCCCCAAGAAAGACAGGGAATTTGAAACTAATTAACTAATATCCACAATAAAAAGGAACATTTAATACTCTAGAACAGAGCTTTAAATTTAGCATTTTATTCGTCTGATAGCACAAAGCACAATAAGGAAAAAGGCTTCTTCTTTTCCTTCAATCAATACAATCCCTTAATAATTCAAACTTCAAAACATTTACATAAAGTATTAGCATTATATATTTGCATTGATAAACCAAGCTAGCAAGGCCATCACTTTTCAATTACTTGTGGCAACTAGATAAGGTGATAGTGCACAAAATAGTAACTGACAGCAGTCCAGCTAACGAACAGGTTTATGCCTTATGGAAGTAATGAGCCTCCGGGTTCCATTTTTAATAGCCATTTGCAATCATAAATATGTATTTCCTCTTCTGCTACATGATGAAGTTTGCTATATATAAATTGAGATGTGCTCACCACAAAGACATGCAGCATAACTTCTTTTAGCAAGGATCATACACTGGTTTTTATGCTATGGAATGCATTAGTGTAGCTGCAGGTGTAACTGACTTATTGCAGCAAGAGTGTTACCAGTGTGTAACTGGTACATCGAAGCAGATTTACATGTCTGTAAATAGGTTCTGAATAATATCATACTTACAACATCAAACTTCTGTGTGATGTTCCCCTGGACATCAAGTAAATAAACTTTGCCATAATGTGTTCCCAGTGCCAAAAACTGTGAAAGAAAGAGATTGATTACATAAGAGAGACCACAAGAAATACATTACACTGATTACACAAAGACACTACAAGAAAGACTACAATGCTAAATGAACTCCAGGATTAGCAACACTGGGGAAATGAAAAAAGCCTGCCACTTTCTATAGAGAAAGGTTATTTTATCTGTACCCAAAGAATAAAACAGGGTTTCAAGCCCATATTACTGTGATAGTGCAAGTTAGCTGTCAGAATGAGTCATGAGGACCCTCATCCACTGACAACTAATGGTAGATCTGCAGTCTGTATACACCAGCTGATGGACTGTGGCAGCAAATTAAAAATGCAGCGTGAGAGCAAGAATCAACAGAGATCTGAAATAGTTCCTAGATCCTTTCTGCAGCTTTGTTTCAATTCTCATGTTTCCTTTGAGCTTTATTTTTAATTCTTCTTCATTATTAAAACAAAAACAGAGTGTTCAAACACAGCAAAAGGCCAACCGTAAGCCAGTGGTAAAATACAGTTGAATTATGGAAGGCCTATAACAGTGCATTTAAGCACACAGATACACACACTCCTGGGTTTGCTTTCCTTCACATAGTAATATTCCTAAATAGAATACTCCCAAGACAAATACACTTCCTTGGAAATCTCAGGAGTTTCATTCTAAAAAACAGTAGCAAAATAAAGAAATCTTCACATAAATCCATACTATCACAAACTTATTTTGATACAAACAAGAAGGAAATTGATTCTGAGAGATCTGCTGTTAATTGAACCATGTGAACTACACCTAAACAGAAAAGACAGAATTTCAGTACTACTTGATTTATGACAGAGGTTTCTTCTTTTTGCCCACCCTCCCACTTTCAGCATTACTGAAATAGTCTAGGCTACTCAATTCTCTGTATTTCACTGCATGTGAGCATGCTTCATTGCAACCTATAATGAAATGCTCAAATTTACAGGCACTGCTAAGCGTGTCAGTCAGGCAGCACAATCTTTAAAAAATAACCTTACAGAAAGTCAAGGTTTAAAAGGATTTATCAAAATGGAATTGCTTAAAATGAAATTTCTGTTCAGGCACTCAAAATATGAAGCTACATTAAAAGGAGGCAAGAAAGGGAAAGAAAGGGTTCATTAGAAATTCATTCCCTGCAATGCCTTTCACTCCTGCAAGGTTGCCTTTTTTCAGGAAGAAAAAAGTCCCCCGGGTAAAAAAATCAATACTGGTTAATAAAACATCAGGTGTGCAGACATAACTAGGTATGACTATTCCACTGCACAGGCCTGCTTGAATGCATCAGGTGCCATGATGATTAGTCATCCAGTGCAGACAGCAAGCCTGGTGAAAATATGATGCTTTAGCAGCAAAAATGAAAAAAAAAAAAAATTCTGGGGAGAAATTAGTCTGAATGCAGAAGCCAGATCTTAGCATGCCCAGCAAAGTTAAACTGCTTTAATCAGAGTCATATGTTACATATTACCATATAATTTTTCTAATGATAGCATTTAGCAGGGCTTTTCATTTTCGTTCAGGAAAAAAAATCCCAAAAAAACCAAGCAGAATAAAACAGAAATATCCTTGCAAAACCTATAGCCCAGCCTCATTTTTAAGCTCTCTATTGCAAGAGACCTATTCCTAAAAGACTGAAGTATCTGGCTTCTAACAATATTGATTCTTCTCATAAGTAGTGCATCTAGTTTGCTGGAAAACTGAAAGTGCTGGGATACTTCAACAGTTTTCCTGTATTGTCACGCTTTGTGACACTATAGCAAAAGCTGTATCTGTGCACATCCTTATAGAAAAATCTGAAACTTTTGGCTTTCAAAATTTACCTGAGATGCAGGAATAAAAGGTAACAGAAACAGGCGAAAGACAAAGAGGAAATGCTAGCCAATTTTCCAAATATCTGTGTAATTCTAAGTAGTCAAAAACATTTTAAAAAGACTTATTGTTTTCATTCACACAGTTAAAATACAAGCTTCATCTTAAGAGCCTCTTGAGCCATAGCAACAGTCCTCTGAGGAAAAGAAACACAGCACAAGTCAATCTAAAAATATAGCCAAATAATAAAGATAGATCCCTCAACAATAACTGTTAAGGAGATACTACTGGCTATGAAAAATTATATATTCAGAAGATAGCTACTATGTTTTACATACTAGTAGCTCACAAATCATTAATTCTCACTTTCAGCTGCACTTCAGAATGCCTCAATATTCTAAAATGTTTTTCAGTATGTATAAAAGAGAAGAAAATTCATAAAACACTAAAGAAATTATTTAAATCACTAAAGAAGCATATGAAGTTTATTTCTTTTAAGAACAAAATATTAATTATTTTTCAAATTTCTTTACTTTGTATTCTCTATTACTTTATCCTTATCATCCCTCTGGTACATCAAAATCTCTAGCATGCACAGTTCCTCTCTTTTTAACATACTGAATCAGTGAAGCGGGACAGGGAAGTGTTAGTATGACACCCCCCAAAAGTAAAGCTGAAGCAAACAAAAAAAATACAATAATTATTTTCTTCTACACTGTATTAACATGTCTTCCACAGCCAAATACATGCTAAGTTCTTGGCATGATCAAGTTGGTCTTTACTGACACGGCTGTACAAATAAGCACAGTATATACCAACTTCCTTTCTGAATAAAGAAAAGTTAGGACTGTATTCTGATTGCAGTTCTTAATACTGTTCATAATTAAATCTGAGTGAGCATTTTTCTAGTAGCTTATGTAAACATCTCATCTAACAAATCACTGCATCTAAAATTCTCACTTCACTTCCCCATTGAGAAATATGTTTCCCACTGAAAAAATGCTTGATACAAGCAAGAAGGGAATTGATTCTGAGAGATCTGTTGTTAATCGAACCATGTGAACTACTTGTTTTATTACTGAGAAAATGTGGATTTCTCAACACAGGTTAATGGTGAATTTTGTTAATGTTACTGCTGCCCCGTAGCGCAACTCTAGATTTGGCATCACTTCTACACAGAACTATTCTGATGCATTATAAGCACAGATAAATATATAAAACCGAGCAGAAGTGCTATCTCAGCCACAAAGTCACATAATACCTTTTCATGCACTGTCATGCAGCTGGCTGCATCCTTCTGGAGAATTTCAGTCACTCCATTAGAAAGCCGTTCATACTTGAGCTTAGGTTCTTCTTCACTCTCATCTTCCTAAATTTTTAGGAGTGTAAGGAAAAGGGAGCAAGAGAGAAAAAACAACAAAAATACTTAGAAGTTTATTTTAGATAAAATCAAATTAAAAGATACCCCAAAACTATCACACAGCAACAGGCGAAGATGGATCACTGCAATCTCTTCACAACAGCCATTACAATCAAAAGCCAAACTTTCACAGTTTAATAATCTGAAGGGGTTTGGGCTGTGCTTTTTTGTTACTGGTTTTTCTTTTTACTCCAAAGTTCTGAGTGCAAAGTCTGTATAGCAGCATGTCAATTTAGCTGTAGGAGGCACTTACTTGATATCTAAAAAGCAGGAAAAAATGTGCATGTGTACTTTGTTACATAAAGTTAGTCATTTGCAATTTAGGAGTAAAATACAAAAAGGATGGATATGATAATGAATGACGATAAAATAAAGTGTGCCACTGTAGCCAGAATGAACTGAAAGCTGAAGCATGCACGTTACAAGAAACTTCATGACCTTTACAAGATGCTGCACCTCTGTAGGAAGGATAGAGGCAAAATGCTGTGAACAAAAATAAGAAGAATCCACTAGGAATAAGTTAATTGTATAAAATCCACCAATGGGCTTATGGCAAAAAAAAAATACTATAAATATGTTTTCTGGGAGGAGGATCTGGACACATTATACTACTATGAACCACCTTTATCTTCTGCATGTTAGGATCTTTTTCTGGTAAATACTGACCCGTTCTTCTCTTTTCAAGCATGTTAGGTATTATCACCCAATCATTACTTAAACGCAAGGAAGGATCATGCGGGAAAGAGTGAAGAGAAAGGAATCCAAGCTAAAAAAAAAACCAAACAACCAAAAAATCCCCAAGCAGCAAATTTATTGCTCATAGAAGACCCAACATACTTATCTCTTAGGAAAAGAAAATCCTTGTTGCAAAATAGCTCTTTGGTCATAGGCATCTATCTGTAACAGACAGTCTACAGAAGTACAATGCCAGAGAGATTCCACAAGGCTTCAGTAAGTCTTAGTTAATCTCATACATGCACAGACATACACAAACCCCTATATATCCCTTGGTCCTCACTGGGAAACAGTATACCTGCAATAATATTCTCCTATACTTCCTATTGACTGTAATGAATATATCAACACTGAGTATGTTTCCCACATAAAACATCTTTCATTCTTAAGCAACCAGAATATACCAGTGCAGTGCTCCAGTTAAAGGAGTGCTTTGACTTCCCACCAACCACTGCCTTCCAATTCCTAAAAATGCACAGTGTCAGCCTACAGCAGAACTGTATTTGTGCAACACCTTCTTGTTGACACAATGCAAAAAATAAATTTGGAAGAGAGACATGTTAACAGGTTAATAAAAAGCATTTTGTTTAAATTGCTTTTGCAGTACTAAAGCCAGTCTTTTTCCAAGTTAAACGGTCATGTACGGTCATGTGTGATACCATCATATATGGTAACATGTACATACCATCATACAAAACACAAAAAAGCCACATACACCTATGGAAACACTCATATTTAGCCCCATGCTTACAGAAATATGCTGCAAAGAGAGTCTGTTTTAAAATGTTACATGAGAGTTTTATGACAGAATACAAATGAGATTAATACAGAGATATCAGCAGTGCATGACGTAGGAGTATGAAGCGGGATGTCAAAATGTCCAGAGAAACAATTTTATTCAGTAAATCTAACACTGAACAAAGTTGTTACTAGACAGAATGACAATGTCAAATTACAGGTCTGTATATAAATCAGTCAAATTCCTCATGCCTACATATCGCTAATAAACAGCTACAAGGTAGAGGGAGGAGGTAAAGTCAAAGTAAAAAGCATACATTTGATGGAAGGAGAGTGTAAGGAAGTATGTGTCCATTTTATAACAATTAACACATTACTGCATTTTATACATTGCTTACAAAGATTATACTTGAAATGCATGGGCAATCATTGAATAAATTCATAAAAGTAAAAACTGAATTCCAGTCATCTAGTTTTTATAAGATCCCACATGTTGCTGTGGCCAGGACATCCAATGTGCAACCAACATGAAAAGTTAATTCTAGTCTCTGGAGTAGTTTGCATAAAATCATTCATCCATGGACCATTAAATAAAGTTACTGTAAATAAGTTTTACCTGTCTTATTTATGAGTGAAAACTAAGTATTTTTTTCTGCACATGCATATACAAAAAATATATACTTTCAAAAGTCAGTGCACCAGAGCATTCTGTCAGGCTTCAAAGTAAGTAAATAAAATGAAAACTCCCAAATATTAGGCATGATGATGTACCTATTTCACGCTTTCTTGACAGGTATCTTCTATGTTAAATAAAAGTCAAGCTAAAAGGTGAATTGAAATGAGTTTGGAGCACTTTACTGTAAACAAAATGAAATTAAAAGGTGATTTTCAAAAATTCAAGATTACTGCTTCAGACTCTGATATATTAAATGCATTTGAGGATCTCTTATTTAGAGTATCAGAGTTTAAAGGTATTTTTCTACCAGGAAAAGCTTTTATGCAGTTTGAACTTCTAAAATAAACACAAGCCAGTGTTAATAAAAGCAAATCAATAATTTTTGTTAAATTTTAATAATCTTGAAAACCCACAAATTAAACCATGAGCAGCCTGAGTTGAGATGTCAGTTAGCTGTGTTTCTATGACAACCTAGAGGAATAGTACAAGTCCTGACTTGCAGCAAAGCTAAGATATAGAGTGAAATTTACCCCATATCAGAGAACTCATGGCTTTCCTTTTTTAAGGGAAAAATAATAAAAAATCAATTGTTGAACTTACATGTATTTTTACTAACTGCATGACACTTTTAATTAAAATCTCCTAGAGGATTCTAAAAATTTGAAAATAAATTTTGTAACACTGCTTTTTGTACCACCACTTAATACTACTTCAATATTTAATGCCTAAAATGATCTGAAATAACAATATTAAATGTTGAGACTCTTGACAAATGTTTTAAGAGAAAAATAAATACTTATTGCACAAAATGTATAAAGCACATTTTGTAAAGCACACATGGCAGCCTTAAAATCTGAAAGGCAAGGAGACTCACAGAGCTGTCAGGAGGAAGGTACCTTTGTGATGTGATAAAATAAATAATGACCATTTTTCAACAACTGGAATGCTAACTTGACACTCATACTCCATTTAATTTTCCACTTGCCTTTTAAAGCTAAAACTAGCAGTCATATCACTAAAATATGCTGTAAAGAACAGGCATCCATAAACATTTCCCACTGAAAGCACATTTCCAACTGAATAAAATACTCTAATTAGCTCCTAAGACTAATACAAACTCCTTCCTACTGAGAGCTCTTCCAGTTGTCATTGCTGAACACTCCTGAACTGAAAACAAATACTTTCTCATTCACCCAGCACCTATGGAATACCAACTCTTCTTCTGGAACGGATTTACAAAACTAACAAGACCTACACATGTGCAACAAGCTCTCAACAGGCCAGTACCACTGCGAGGGATTCTCATCAGCCTTTCTGAACTCAGGTTCACAACCTTCTTCAGATATTCTGCCCTACCTTTCCTAGCTTTTCCTACAGGAACTGCTGTGCTGGAACCATGAGTAGGAAAAAAGAAAAAAAATCTGAAATCAGTCCTTGTGAAAAAAATTTCCAGAAGGAACCTGTGGGCAGTTCCCAGAGTTATTCCATTAGCCCACATTTGCTCCTGCAGCAGCAGATCTGCCCACAAGACAGTCTGTCACATGAACATTGCTCTATTGATTACAGATACTCTAATTATGTTACAGGTACTGACTGTAAAAGTGTCATCCTTACCACACAATTTGCCCTCAAATTTCATCAAAGCCTTTATGGAAATAAACATTGCATACATTATTAGGCAAGTGTCCTTCTCCTTTGCTGCACATCTTCTGTCTGGTCCCAGATAAAATTGCAATTACTCTAAATGTCCATTCCAGCCTTGTTTATGCCTGCAAGTTTTGATCCTGCAAAGCATTTAAACTCCAATACAAAAATAGCTGAAGTCCATCACTGAAGCAATTTCAAAAAGGACATGCTTACACCCTACTCCAACAAGGCCCTAGTGTCATAGGCCTTCTTAAAAGGCTATGGCTGAAAAAGAAAAAAAGACAAAATAAACAAAAACCCTACAGTTAATTTTCTTTTTTTACATGCTTTCTATCAAGTTTACATTGATTTCAGAGATTATAAGAAAAATGGTGAATTACTTCATTTCCTCCTGGCCAGGACAGGGTTAATTTTTGCAGTAGCCCTGGGAGGCATGACTAGGACAGAGAGGCTATCCTACACCACCTCAGCCATTGCCAGGTGTGAGGATGACCCACACCGAGGAGAAGGAACCCCATCTCTGAGGAGAAGAAATACTGGTTGGAAGGGGTTCCTTCTGGTTGATCAGAGGACGGGTTGGGTTATGCTGGTTCCAACCCAGAGCAGCAAGTGAGTACGGGTGAGTATTTTTGCATGTGAATCACCCTCTCTCTTTTGTACACTTTAGTTATTAGTACTGTCACTGTTACTGGTAATTTTCTTACCTCACTGTTGTTTCCAGTAAATTGCTCTTATCTCAACCCATCATCTTTCCTTTTTGTGCCTCCTCCTCTCCTCTCCAGCCTATCACAGGGGAAGGGGAGGAGGGGAGCAAGCAAGAAGCATGTGGTGTGTAGAGTCTCAGCAGGAGCACTAAAGAGAGGAGTACCGTTCCTAAATTGCAACACCCCCTAGCTTACTGGGCCATTCAAACCCTCTGCCTCTTTGTGTCTGAATACTTAATGTTTAGGACTTTATAACATCTTATTAAAAAAACCAAAAACCAAACCAAAAAACCTCGTTCTGCTGCAAAGTGCAACCCCAATCTACTGCAAAAAGGTGAGAAGAGACTACTACTTGGCGATTTGTGGGAGTAACTTTTCTTGACATTTAATAGAGGTCAGACCTTGAGAAACCATACCAGCACTTTTATTTATTTAGTCATCACTATCACACAGAAAAAAAAAAAAACAATTAAACCAACTAGTTAGAGCTCCAGAATTACTAGTTTACACACTATATGAAAATCTCCAGCAGAACCAAAGAAACCAACTCAAATTTATTTTTGAATTAAAATAAAACTTCATAGAACATTTTAAGTTATGCAAAACTAAATAAACACATCCTTAGTGCTCCACTGGGGGCATCTCCACTTCTTATAGAAATTCAATGACAAATATAAAAACAAAAAGAAACCAACATAAAAGGACCTCAAAAAAAAAAAAAAAAAGCCCCAAAATGAAGTGCCCAGGGATAGTTCCTTATTTCTCTTGTATACGTGCAGAAGCTCAAAGTGCAGCAAAATACCCAGCAGAACACAATTGCCAACATCATTCATTACTTTCCTTGGTTTTGACATCTTGACTTGATCCAAGGTATAACCATCTCCAACTCCTTATTTTTTTAATAGACATAATGTCTTAATCAGGGCATTGACCGATTGTCTCAGCTTTTGTTTTGAGGGCCTGTGAGGTTGGCTGGAAATGATCTTTCATCTATAAATCCTCTATTTGACATGGGAGCAAAGAGTACCAGCACCAGCACTTAGCCAAGTGCCTGATGTGTGGCTGAGAAGCAGAATGGATGACTTCTAGCCAGACTGCTATGAAAGGAACATCATCAGTGGGGTTTCACACCAACATCTGGCCCCCTGGATCTCTGCAAACCCTTTTCATCACAAGAATTGCCTGGAAGGGCAGGATTGCACCCAGGACGGCTGTGCAAACCTTACTTTGGACAAGGCAGCCCAACAAGAATATTACAAACTTAACTACCACAAGATTTCCCTGACAAGACAAATACTACCCAACAAGAGATACAGATAAAGATTTTTATTTAAACCTTCACAGCATTTCTATATCTGGGAGCTGCACCAAGTGGGTCATAATGCCTCCTTTGGCCCAATAAAGAAATTATGACTATTTTCAGCCTCAGACCTTTGTTAGGACCCAACTAATCTCCATTCATTCAAGGTAAAGAGAAATGAATTTATAGATAAACCTGATTTTACACTTGTTGAACCCCATTCCCCAAAATATACAGGGAAAATATCTAATACCAAGTCCCTCAAACAAGCAGGTTCATTTATCTGCCATCTCTAGTTTTTTCTACCCACATTAAATTCAGTCTAAATGTGGCTCAGACAATCTGGTAATCCAGATAATCAGACAGAAGCCTCTAAATTCTCAGAATCACCCTGCGAATATCCATGTGCATCATTTCTCACTTCCTTCTTTACCATATTTTACACCAAAATATATTTTCTAATAGCTATATGCTAAAAAACTAAGATTTACCATACTTTTCTTGTATCTAAGGGCAGTAATTAAGCTTAACAAACCATACAGTTTCTTCACCCTGGAAATAATGCTTCAGTTTAGACACCCTTAGTCAGCTAGGACAATGAGCAAATTCTTCAACTTTGCTGATTTGGAAAACAAGGCAAGATGAAGGCAGAGCAACTCTCCACTACAGCTCTGTAGGACTAGGTCTGCTGACAGGGTTACTCTCAGTTTTGGGATGCAAATGGAAAACGGTGTGTTGTGGTTTGAGGGGAAATGTTTTTTTTGGGATGGTGTGGTCACGCCCATCGGTGTCCAGATTTTAATATTGGCACCTGGTTTGTCCACTGAGGGCATGGATACGCCTCTGAGAACACAGGGGGTTAAAAGCTGTGAACTCCCACTGGAAGTTCCTTTTGAGTTCCGGTCCTGGACCAGAGCAGACCTCCCCTGTCCAGCTCCTAGCTGGGCAGGGGGGAGGGGAGCCATGCGGCCGGAGGGAGGTAGGCCAGGCCTGGGCCGAAGGGTGGAGGAGCATTGCACTGCGAGGGCTTCGGGCAGCCATCCCCCCATTCCCCCCCCCCCCCGGGAGGAAGAGAGAGAGAGAGCAGACTGTGCTTGTGATAGCGCGGCTGGAGTGAAGGAGAAGGGAGGGGTGCCCAGCAGGGCAGCCAGCCGTGGGAGTTCATGAACCAAACAGGCAGAGCCTGGGACTTTTAACCCTTCTTGGGATGATGGAAACCTTGCAAATGCTGATTACTCCTAGAGTTGGTGAGATTGAGAGAAGTTGAGAAGAATTCTAGGTGGGAGGAGATGATGGAGTGGCTTTTGGCTGGACTTTTCTTGGATAGCTATGGACAGAACCCTTGAGTTCCTGTGACACAGAGACTGCATTCTAGGGGGAGGCAAGGGCTCAGAGCCAGGAGAGTGCGGTGATGTGAAGGTGTATGAACAGAGACAACGGGTGAGGAGGGTGGTGGTGGTGCCCTCCATCTTCGAAGAAGAAGAAGAGGAAGATGATCTCTGTTCAAGAGACCCCTCAGCCCCAGGGGGTGAAACATGGGGGGGGGGGTACAGGTGTCCCAAAAGGAGAGGGACTGTGCTCTTTTTTTGGAACTGGACAAAGCATCCTTAAAGGGAAAAACCCTAGAAGCAGCTCTGGTCCATGTGCAGTGGTGAGAGCACTGGACATGGAAGGAAGAGGTCACGATGGCAAAATGTTCTCTGGACGGTGCCACACGTGACACGGAAACACGAGAAGTTTCGATTGTTTCCTGGGTGAAGTCTGTGGTGCAAGAGGGACTCCTCTCTTCTCAAATAATTGAGAATTGATTATCCAAAGGGTGGTAACAGAATTAGGAAATTTGGTGGGGGGAGGAGGAGGAAATTTGGAAGGTTTTCATCCTGTGTTCTGTGTGTTTTTTCCCTGTAGCTTTATGTTAATGAAGTTTTTCTCCTTTCAGTCATAAGTTGGAGCCTGCTCTGCTCTGTCTCTGATCACATCTCACAGTAGATAGCAGGAAAAGAGGTTTTCTCATGGAAGCACTGGCATTTCGCCAGGCTCAGACCATGACACAGTGACTCTGCCCTGCCACAATATTATGAAGATTAAAGGGTTGCCCTCACAGTCAAACTAACCCACCTATAATCCAATTATCCAAAACACATAAAGGGCCTGGCTCCTGCTCTAACACTTAACCTCCACTTTTAAGACTGCAGTCTTGAAGGCTCACAAGCCTTCCCCAAGCCCCCCCTTACAAACCTCCCCTGCTCCATCCCCTTGTAATCCTCAGATGGACCTTTGCTGATACCCTAACTTCCCTCAAACACTTTATCAAGCCCTCTCAGCCTAGACTACAAGTCTAATTTCAACACTTTTCAGTGTGCCTGCCAGGAACCCCATCTTCTTCCTCTCCAACAACCATGTCCTCAGTCAGAAGCTCACTTCCAGCCAGGCAACCCTCATGGCACAGCTTCCCAATACAGGGTTTTTAATGACTGTTTATAGCCTGACATGAAACAGCTGTTTACAGAACACCAGAATTCAGCATGAACAGCTCACCAAATATACAACAGGTGGTTCTTGGAAAAGGCAGGCCACAGCTCCCATCTCAGCAGCACACCCACAGAGCTCAGAGACCTTCAGAGGACAGAGAGCAAGACTGACCACTGAGTAAATGGATTTGGCAATGCACACAATTACCATCCCGTATTTCCATGACCTCTTTCCATATCTTAGAATAACAGATGTTCTTATAATACATGGAAGGAAAAGGAATTTTATTTACTAATTCAAGGTTGACATATGCAAATGAACACACTGCTCATTTGCAATACAAGAGAATATGGCAAATGAATAAAAATATCTAGCAAAAAAACCTACTGCAAGTGAAAATATCACATGGTAGCAATACATGACTTTAATACATGCAGAAGGGTTAATAAAAGTAGAAAATATTAAGCAGCAAGCTGTAAAAAATTGCTAACATCTGTTGATGAATTTAAGGAAGTAACATCATCATGTCACAATAGAGTTGGGAGATCCCTTTGACTTCCACCCCTGACCATGTCAAAGTCCCTGTACTATCTGGCAAAACCAATGAATATTGGTTGTTATTTTGTTTGTTTTTTGAGAACATGAAGAAAAACTCCTAATCTTTACCTACTCAATGCTTACCCTGCTCACAACTGTAAGTACAATAACAACCGGGTTATACCTGTGATGAGGTAAATTTGCCTTCTCCCCCTCTTCCTTGTTATATCCCTATTTCACAGTCACAAAACAGTTGGTCTTTATAAATCCTACTATTGTCTTATGACTGCAGGCATCAGAATATAACTTGCACTTAAAAGATGAGGGGTAGAAGTTTTGAACCCTACACATTAAATTGGTGTATTATCTATGTCATATCAGAATGAACCCAGGAATATTTCTGGACATATGTCCATTTCCTTCTACCCTTACAGCAAACATGTTCAACTTTAAGTAATCTGACCCACTATTAACTGCATTATGTGTGCATACCAGAAGAGTTTTATTTTTCCTCAGCATCACTTGGAAAAATCTATTTGAAGACGATGACCAATTCTGGTCAGAGGAGGGGTATGAAAATGGTTTGTTTTTGGAAAGTCAAAATTGTCAAAAGATGCAAATTACTGAGGTGGGCAATGAGGATGTAACACTATCATTGTAAAGGAGGCAGCTATTTCTTCAAAGTTCTTCCACTGCAATGTCAGGCTTCTTTGGTGTTTGCTTCTGACGCTGCCACTTTTGAAAGAAACGGCACAGAAGACAACCTATTGCCTGCCATTCTGACATGAATGTCAGGAAAAAACCTTAGCCCAAATCCTGCTTCTTCTCACACCAACTGAAATGCATGTTATAGTTTAGAAATAATTTAAATAATCATTATTTCTGAAAAAAAGCTGGAAATTCACAACAAAGATTTAAAATTTTTTATTTTCGTTGTTGCAAAACCTCTAGAAGACTGTTACTCTTTACAATCAAAAAACACATAAAGTATAATTTAGAATCTAATTTAGTCCTTAAAGAGATAGCACCTTGTGCTGGTTTTGCAATAATTGATTTTTGGTGAAGAGGGAAAAAGCCAGCAGTGGAAGTGATTCTCCGTGAGGAGCTGCTAGTGGCTTCCTCCATGCCTGGCAAAAACAATCATTGGCTAGATTGGAAAACTGGCACAGTGCTAAGCCAATTACCTCTGGAAAAGCTGGAAACGCCTCTCTGATACACACAGAGGAACGTATTAAGAATGAAAAAAACGCAGGAAGCTCTCTTGCTCACTGCTCTGAACAGAGGAGTAGGGGGCCAGCTGGGGCACCTTTCCCGGAAGGGCTGCAGCTCTCTCGGCAGGGATCGTAATGGACTTTATTTACTTGGACGCTTTTAACCAGCCATGCTGCAGACAGAAAGACAAAAGCAGTGGCAGCAGTGTTTCTTTTTTTGGTGTCCTGAATGAAGAAAAGGCGCGGAGTGGAGCCAGCAGTCGACACGGCTTGCACAGTGCCAGCTGAGCCCATGTGACCAACTGAGAGACAGGCACAGTTAGCAATTCCCTGACTGCAGAGCCTGGACAAGATTAACTTTTTAGCACTGCAGAATTCTACAAAAACTGCTTCAATTAGTAGAACTTGAGAACAAATGAACCTACAGTGCTGGTTTTGCATTGGAGGCATTCACAGAAGTGCCTCAACAGTTTCCTAAGAAAAGCTGCTAGCAGTTTCCTCCGTGTCTGACAAAAAACGCAATCAGTAATTAGTTTTAAGAATTGACAATCTGTTAAACCACTGAGAAAGCTAAACGTGCCTTTGTGAATGCACATGTTAAAGACTAAAAACTCCCAGGAAGTTCTCTTTTGCTTCCAGCCCTGAGCAGGTAGCAAGGCCGGCCCAGCTTCCATCTCAGCATGGCCGGGCCGGGTGGGCTCTGCCATGGGGCCAGGCCCCTTCAGCTGCTGGGCAGTGGGAGGGGAGGCCATCGGTCCCTGGCGTGCTGCAGCTGAGCCCTGGCCTGGCTGCGGAGATCCTAGCCACTGCCCGAAGCCCATCCCAGCCCAGCCACGGCTCTAGCCACAAGCTACCAAGCCTGGCTGGGGTCACGGGACCATCTGCAGGACCCAGGCAAGATATCAGCTCTTTCAGTGCACAGATAAGACTTGCAGACCTTCAGTCCTCCCGCAAGTGAGAAAAAAGGACAGAGTGAGAACACATAGAAGAACAACATGAAGACACCAAGGTCAGTGAAGAAAGAGTCAAATGCCTTGATCTTGAGGATGAAATCCTCTTGTAAAGCTTCAGAGAAGAATGTAATTGATTCATCAGACTCTTTTTCCCTGTAACCCATTGAAACAATGGGAAGATTAAGTGTTCAAATTGCAGATATGAGCAAAGGACTCTATGCTAAAGTAAGCAAATGTTGAAGCAGCTGTGATCCCACAAGAAGTTTGAACAGAGAGAAAAAAGTGATGAAGACTCTCTGCCCCAGGGAAAGAAGAAGACCTCTGTTCTCAGAGATGAAGACGATCTCAAAGACAGATAAAGAGAACCTTCGCTCTTGAACAGCTCATCCTTAAAATAGTACCTCATAAGTTGACACGGCCCATAAATGCAGCTGTGGGGAAAGCTGTGAAAAATGGGAGGGACTTCACGATTGCAGATTTCCGGGCAGCTGCTATTTGTGGAAATTAAAAGCCACGAGAGAACTGTTTTTTTGTAGAAAAGTCTACATAAATTAACAAGAGGGACTTCTCTCCCTGAGTGAACCGAAGAAGGACTATTCTAGAAGTGATAAACTGACTAAATTGTTTCTGTATGTTGTTAGTGAGAAAGAAAAGGTTGCAGGGGTGAGGAGAAGTGTTCTAAAAATTTTATTCTGATTCTTACTATTCTTTCTTTTCATTACTGTCAATAAAGTTTTCTTTATACCCTTTTCAAGTTTGAGCCTACTTTGCCTTCCTCCTAATCCTATCTCAGAACAAAAATAAATAAGTATATTCTAGTGAGTGCACTGGTATTTAACCAGCGCTAAAACCCACCACACCTACAAACATTAATTCTCTCCTGAGTCAGAGAAAAGGAAAAAGTGAAGACACATGAGAACACTATGAGAACACTAAGGTAGGTGAAAAAGAGGGAGGGAGAGGAGGAGGTGCTCCAAGCATTGGAGCTAAGATTCTTCTGAAGGCTGTGGTGAGGACTATAATACAATTTTCCCTCTAATTCATGAAGTGCATGGGGGGAAAGGTGTTCTAAAAGTTTATTTTAGTCCTCATTATCCTCTTTTAATTCTGTTGACAAATTTTTCTTCCTTTATACCTTTTAGAATTTTGAGTTTTTTAAAGTGTTTTCTCCTAATCCTTATTTCACCCCATGAGTTTTCTTTTCCCCTCCTCTGCTTAACTATAGCAGAAGAAAATGAATAAATTATTTTCAGAGGTGCACTGGCGTTTGGCCAGTGTCAACTTATCACACATCTCAAATTCATTTGCTAAAGCTCCTCAAGTAGATGTCCCCATATTTGTTTTTTAAAAAGAAAAAACGTTCTCTGTTCTAAAGTGATGCAAACACAGATTCCCTGATTGGCCATTTCTAGGTCTTACCTGGCCTTCCTTCAGAAGAAAAAAAATCGAGAATCAAGCAGAGGAAAGCACTCCATCCCCCACTATTTTGGATGATATATCCACTTCTGCTGAAGAATCAAGTGCCACAGAGCAAACAAGGACAATTATTGTTGTTAACAGTCTGTGCAACTATTATGAAGTGCAGCTTCATCATTACTGTTTCTCCATCCCTAGGATACGGTTTCCAGACTTCTGCTCCTACCTCAGTGATAAAGGGACTATCTATGCTATTTTCAGAATTAGGATCTTAACTCAATTTCTCTCAATGTAATGAAATCTCTAACATTAATGGAATACCAAGAAAAACTCAGACTAAGGCCTTTAGCCAGGCTGCTTGATAGTACCAAAAGTGGAGTGGAATATAGTTTTATTGCAAGTTGTTGTTTTATTTACTGTGTTGAATTTAAATCCTGAGCACTTTACCAGACCGTCTGAAAGCTCACTGAGAGAACACAAGCCTCTTTTCCTCCATTATTTTCATAAAAAAAAGCTGTTCCTACAGGAAAATTTTAACAAAGCAGAAAAAAAAAAACTGATTTAAGAATGAGAATAGCAAAGAGCATGTCATCATGAAGTCACTGGCTGAAAAGCAGGTAGTAGTGAATAAAAGCTAGAAACCCATTAAAGTTTTCAACTTGTACAAGAATTAATTTTAGTTCTGCAACTATTGGTACACAAGAAAAGAAAAGGCACGAAGACTGAAATTTCTAAACTATGAAAGCATATTTGTGACTTATGCTGCTAAAAATATTTTCTCTTATTCTATGGTGAAAATACAGTAATGTTAGTTCTGTGAAAAACATGAATAACCTCTGATCTCATTCCTTTACAACTGTTCATAAGGCACATCACCAACGCTTTTCCAGTACCTAGCTGTAAAATTTGTAAATATGGGTTAGGATGGTAAAATTTCACACAGCAGCTTTCTGTTCTCCCCATGCATTTTCCACAGGGATTTATTTAATACCCTGGGAAAATGCAGATATACACCAGGAGCATGGAATTAAGATGATATGGCTGCCTGTGGATATGTCTCAAAATAGGCTGCATTTACAGTATGAAATGACACAGATGAAAGACAAAACAGAGCATTTTAATTCTTCGCAAAACTGTTGTGACATACAGAATATTAGACTATTTTTGCACAACACCAATTGAAGATTTACTCCTACAGGTTTGAAGGAGCTGGGCACCAGCCAAGTTTTGAAGCATAAGTGACAACAGAGATGACATACTTGCACATGACCAACCCTCAAAAATGGCATGTTTAAAAAAAATAGTAGTAGAAAGTCCATATAATACAATTTGGTTTCATTTCAACTACCTCAGTTTATTTTGCTGATAGTTTTGTGCATGACAAAGAACACCTGAAACTTCCAAATCCGCTTGAGTGTTCAAAAACATAGGACAAGTCTATCCACACCATGTGCACTATACAGAGGCAGCACAGGATAGGCTGTTTTATCTTCCATGTCCAAATCCAATTCCAGCACAGAAAAATCCAAACTCAGTTCAAATATCAATGAAGCTACACATTTCTACTTTTACTGTCCTTTTGCTGAGCAAGGAACTTGGGCAAACATTTGTTTCCCCTGTGAACACTACTCAAGCAACCCCGTTGCCACCTTGTGATCTACTGTGTATGAAAAGCTGACAATGCAGTCTTGAGAATAGCAGTTTTTGAAGCTCACCTACCCACCACGGGGGAAGAGCTGAATTTCACCATTACTTTATTTTTGCAGCCAGGAGTGTTATTCCATACAGAGAAATACATTTAATGTTTTGGAAAAGCCAGGTCCGCATACTCTGCTAACACAGTAGCTTTGCAATTGCATTTAATTTATGTAGGAAGCACAGCAGCGCTTTTACTTTTTATGTACCAAAACACACAAATAGAACAGGCACTTCTGGTTAATATTAATAGCTCATTAAATTAAGTATTTAATTTTCACTCAAAACCAGAACATCTTAAAAGAATATTGCAATAATCCATTTCTTTCCTGCAAGTCAATCCTTTAATAATGTTTATTATAATGTTAAGTTACTAGTGACTGCAAACTTGTTTTTCAAATTAATGTAGGGAAAGATTCCATTTAAACTTCAATAAATATTTTACTATGCTCATCCTACTGACTCAAATTGATAAATTATTTGCACGATACATTTTCTCATCAATAAGGAGAACTTAGTACTTGGAATTTATGTAACTTTTCCTTCCATTCTCCCCAAAAGGCCAATTTAATTTAAAACCATACAGAGAGAAGTAATCTCTCTTCAGATGTCCAATATTTTTTGAGCATTTTCCTCCCATTTTATATTTTTAAAAATAATCTAGTGTACAACTATTCAGTAATAAGGAAAAGTGGCATGATTAAAGTAATTCCTTTGGAAAAGGTCAGACAGTAGACAAAAAAAGGCAACTCAGACTAAGGTGCAGTGGCCACATCTACTTTTCAACCATCCCTTTTTCTTGCAATGGTGATGCCCCTTCAAATGCTGCTATCCACAGAACAGCTTACCTCTTCCAGCCCAGTGCTCCACGCCTCATATTAAGAGAACGTTTTGATGGAAACAAAATATGACAAGGAGCCTTTTTCACCAGATGCTTTATTTACTTGAAATGATTTAATTGCTTTGACCTAATCCAGACCCAACCTAAAAGACTAAAACTTACAGTGCAATGAAAAGATAAAGAAAATATCAAGGTTTTTTAGTTGCCTTTTTTTAAGGCTTACATTTTTTTCCTAGCTGTGTTCTTCTTCTGATGAGTTTTCAAAACTCTAAAGAACAAAACCACCACTAGTTTCAGTGGTAAAGTGTATCAGAGAGGGATATTTCTAAACCACCAGAAAGAGTCTGAGCACTAGATTAACCAGGAATTTCTACAATACCTTTCTCTCTACAAACTCTCATGAAATTTATTAATATAGCATTTAAATAACTTCTCAAGAAACTAAATGAACAAACATGTCCCTTTCACAGGGTAACAGTGATCAAAACAGCAAAAAATTATAAGAAGGGGACATATAAAAATAGAAGTGCTAGAATGAAAATATATGCAATACTGATGACTAACATATTCATGTATCTAACAAAAAAGCAAGAATACAGGTATCAGTGTACCTTCTTTAAAAAATACTATTCTAATACCTCTTTGCAGAACATGAACATCTGCATCCACATGGCTTTTTTTTTTTTTTTTGTAGTTTAACAAGCAAACAATTGCAAACAAAAAAATTTCTGCTGTACTGCAGTCTCAAAAAAAAGAAACAAAACCACAGTAACTTATGCCTTACATAATCAAGGATCTTTTCTTGGGACATAGCACTCATTCATAATTCCAGGGACATTTGTTCTTGAAAGGGTGCTTCCTATAAAAAAGTCACATGCTGGATCAGCACAATCTGCTCCTAACCCCTGTAATAAATTAGAATGGTGGAGAAAATTTTCAGTCTTTTATTCTTTGCTAATTAGCTGGCAAAACATAACTATCTGTCTGACAGAAAACAGCTCAACTGAGAAAAGTAAGATTTTACAGCAACAGATGCATCGCAAGGAAGGAAAATAATGTGAAAATAAATTCAGATTCAGGCTGTACATAATTTATGGAGATTTTTTTTTTCTCCACAGTTTCCAAATAGCCAAAAGTCTGATTACTTTGCTATCTACTTTTTAGATCTCATCAAATGTGACAGTCCAAATATTAGCTTGGAGCTATAAAATAAAATTAAATAAGCCAATGAAACCACATTGAAACTAGGACTTTTCAGCCAAACAAACCTGCTCAGATCCGCCCTCAAATCTGGCTGTAATTTGATGATTAGACAAAGCTGGGATAAGTAATGCAAACATATTTTAAAAAAAATTTAAAACCCAAAAACCCATCAAAACCACCAAAACCAAATGTCTAAAGTCAAACATACAGAAAGAAAATACTTGTGTTTCAAGACTGAGTAAAATTACTTCACAAAATAAGGAGGCTTTCCCCTAAGAAGTAAAGGACTATTAGATGTACAGCTTCCTCATCATAGCCTGGCATAATGTATTGCAGCCTGACTCTGGGAAAAGAAAATGCATGTAATACCCCAAATTAAATATAAGAACATGATAGGAAAGTGCCAACTGCGCTGCAGTTACCAGAAAAGATCTGTAAGTGCATGCCAACTGTACTGTAGTTACCAGGAAAGAAATGTAATAATTCTTCTACAAGTGCTACAATTTCTACAAATTTTACTAGTAACTACAGCTACCTCTATATCGAAAGAAAGGTCTACTTAAAATCTGAACAAATGCACCACCTCTGCTCATTGATACCTTTGCATTTTACACAGTCTGACTTAAATACCTTTGCATTTTACACAGTCTGACTTAAACACCTGCCCTGGTGTATTTAAGTATTTAATACACCTGCCCTGGTGTATTAAATACTTAAATACACCAGGGCAGCCTTAGGAACTCAATTTCCTGTGGAGCCATTGCTGGAACCAAACCTACACTGATGAGCTTCAGAGGACAGACATTGAAGACAGTCAGTTTTTGCAGACTCCCACATTTGAGGCCTACTATTAAGCTCTACCACCAAGTCCGTGCAAGTAAGCATCCTGGCAATTGTAAAGAGCCTGTCCTTCAAAACAAACCAAGCAGGGAGCAAAACACCACTAGAATCTTATTTGTTAGAAGATGCTAAAGGAATCATAGTACGAGAGTTGCTGTATGAGACAGAATTAATGTATATTTGATTATTTGCTAAAATAATGGCACAGAAGGGTAAAAACAACAGAAAAAAAAATTCCATACTTTGTTTACACATCCAATTCAGACAGGGGCATAATTTACTCAAAATCAGAAATTTTAATATTGCATTCCTCCATAACAGAAAACACATCTATAATGTAAGCTGGATATGTGTCATGTGCCCTCTGGAATAATTAGTAACAATATTCAATCTTATACGAAGAATTTAAATTAAATTAATTGCAAGAGTAACTATATATGTAAACATTTTTAGTACTGTGGTAAGATGTCTATGAAGTCCATTCCATAATGGCTAAAACTAAACACAGGCTGCAAGAATCAGAGGCTCTGATTCTAGAACCACCACCATAAAATACATCCCTGATTATTCAAACTATAGGCCATTCAAAAGAAATAATTACAATTTTATGATCACAAGAGTTAGGAGTGAAGCCATGAGTTTGATCTAAGCTCTGACCATACTTCAAGTATTATAAGCAAGCACTGAGAACATTTTTACACTTTGTGCTTTCACCATTTTGGTTTTATCTGAACAATCTTTAGAAATAGTCTAATCAGTTTCATTCCATTAACTATTTTCTGATTATTATAGATGGGTAATGCAATGGTTGGCTCTCGCAATAAAGGGATGACTATTATGTGTATGTTAAGAGAAGTTTTATTGATAGATATTTATGTTATTGTGATTTGTTGTCTGGACGCCCTCTGTTCTCCCCATAGTCCCCTTTCTCTCCCGGTACTGTTGCCAAGGAACGGCCTTGGTAGTCAGGACATGTGGAAGGAAGGCATTTACCTGCGCCCCTTGCATGGGGCACCTGAGAGGAGGGAAGGCTTGTTACTAGGAGCCACAGCATGACAACACCTGATCTCCAATCAAGTTGCAAGAAAGTGATCTCCACCAATAAATGGCAAAGAAGAGTTGACTGACAGACTTCAAGAGGGGACAGGATTGCTTAATGCAACCCCAGGGGAGTAAAATGCTAAGCAGCCATTTTGGAGACCAGCTTGTGGCTGCTGGGTCACCTGCTCCCAGTGTGCTGTCCTTCTTCCTTATTCACTCTTTTGTTGTATTTTGTTAAAGTTTTAATAAACCTTTGAAATTTTTAAAAGTGAGGAGTCATTTCTCATACTGATAATCAAGATACTAAAGACTGGACTTAATATTCAAAGATGGCTAATGCAAAGCATTTTCAAAGACATTAGAATGACAACTGTTCTTTAGATCCAATATCTACATTCTCAATACATAAATTTCCTTATAACTTCTCTCTGCATGTGAAATTAACATTAAGAATAGATGTCAACTTTAACACAGGTCTAGTCGAGATTTTAGGACTTTAAATTTTGTTAAAGATGCATGATGCCTATTTTTCTTAAGGGGAAAAAACAGTAAACCCCCACCAACCTGGCAACCCATTTATGATTAATTCTGCTGTAAATACTGATTTGCTAAAGCTGAAATCTTGAAAGGCCAGTAAAAGTGCCATTTTTTCATTGCAATAAGCTTTAAGAAAATAAAAAGCACCTCAGCAGGTAATGTCTGCATTCACTGTCCGGAGAATGTCAAGCCTTGAGAGGATTACTATTCTACTGAGTACTGAGTCATTGCCCAGTGATTATCTCCACATCACAAAGCACTATTCACAACGAAGGCATTTCACACTGGAGAAAAAAAGTCTGGCCCGGGCAGCTGTTCCACAGGGCCAAAAACCCCTGCTTCTCACCAGTATTGCCATTCAGTGCCACTGAAGATCACCACTCAATGGCAGGAAGAAAAAAAAAATCTCACAAGAAACAGAGCCACCTTCCACTGCAAAAAGATTTTTTCAGAATCCACCACTACAGTCTCTGCACTCTTCACTGTCATAGAAATTAGGATTTCTGTCTGCTTAGTGCTTAAACCCAGCATAGAGATTTGTCCCTTGGTAAAAAACAAAATCTTCCTAAAAGCTTTATTTATAACATTACTGTTCAGAGACAAACTCCTGAACTCTCTCTAGCTTCCTTCCTCTCTTCACCCCCAGCCCCCTTTTCCCATCACCTACAGCAGTGTAGGCAGATCTCTCCAGAAAATGAGACAATTGTTGACAAAACATTATCTCAAGAATAGAGAGTCTACAGGACATGATTAAGTTAAGACTGTGAAGCTATTAAAACAACAAAGTAATTATCTGAATGTAGTATTACTTGTTATGAACAAAAAAAGTTACCGTTTTTTTTAAGAGAAGGGGCTGCAGAGGAGTCTTCAGTTGAACTAAGAATTGATCGCTGGCCAAGAGTTCTTTGTTAGTGAAATGTTGGAATCACCTCTTGAGTATCCTTAAGTACCGCCGTTTAACTCTCTATTGTGGAGAATTCTTGTTTTTCAGAACCACCCTGGCCTGTTGCCAGGAGGATGACCACCTCCCCTCAGACGGTGGGGAGAGGGAGAAATTTGCATCTCAGGAGACATGCAAATTTATCTCAAACCCAAACTGCACTGGGACAGGACCTTCACCAAATCCTGGAAAGTACCCCAAAAAAGACGAGCCAAAGCAGAATTGAGAAGTCAGGGTGGTGTCTGGACATCAAGGCCGTGGTCCGGAGCCGGCAGAGACGCTTGAAAACCTCAGTCACTCCTCGCCCCAACTAATATGATGCCAGTCGGACCCAGGACCCCCTGGACTGATAGCCCAAACTGAGAAACTTGGGTATACCCCCACTGCCTTTGCGAGGATTGGACTCCCGGCGCCGGCCCCTAGGGGACGGAACTGCAAATTCTCCTCTTTTGAGTCACAGCTGAGAGCGGCAGCAGAAATCCCCAGAATTGCCAAAACCTCACGTCGAGCTAATCACACATTAAATGGAGGAAAGTCTCTTGCTCTGATCATATCATTACTGCATATATAATTATACTTACAAATTTTCATTTTATCAAAACAAAAGCAAATGCACTTCAGTTTATCTCTCAACATAATTCATTTTACAATAATGGGGTGATTGTGGGTTTTTTTAATATAAAGAAGCTTCTAGTAGCAATTCACAGCTGCTTTTAAATAATTTAAGACCAGATTAACAATCCTTGGTACATAATACTGGCCAAACTTCTAAAAACAACCTGTGAAATAGTATTTTTCACTCCATATTGACAAAAAAAACTAGCAGGGACCATATTGACACAAATTCGAGTGTGAAACATTTTAAGAAGGATTACCTCAGATTCATCTGTTGATTCCTCATAAGACCTGGTTTCCTGAAAAGGACACAAAAAAACAAAGGGGTAAATAGCTAAGTATATACATAACTGAGCAGTATTTCCCTTTAAGAAGTATTTTTAAACCCTTACTAAGAAATGAAAGAAAAAGCAGAAGCAATTAAAAGTGTAGAGTTTCCATCCTTGTCCTTCATACTCGATTTGTGCTTGCACTTGCATTTGAGTGTCACAGTGAGACTCAGGAGCAGCAGGGACTCTGTTGTCAGTTACCCTAAAAGGCAGAGTGATTGGGTGATCTGAGAATCTGTCCCTGTGATTATCTTCCCCTCTTCCAGAAGCAGTAGCAAATTTTGCAAAGAAACTGCCCATATCTTGACTTCCATGGCAGAATAGCATCAAGTTGTTCTCAAGTTATCCACAAACCAGCTTTGCTAATCAACTGTTTAGCTGTTAATAAATAAGCTTATTTTAAACTTAAATAATTTCAAATCATTTTCCATAGAAATCCAGCATTCAATGACTTTCTCCTTCCCATTTGATGTTAATGCAAGATGTGGCTTTCTCCTGCCTTTGAAACAACTGTACCTTTAAAACATCTCTCTGGCAAGATGATTCTTTCTACCCTAGAAAAAAAATTTTTTAAGTCAACTCCTGCTCATCTCTCATCTGCCCACTGAGAAAATCTGCTGATGCAATGCCTCCTCAAAGAAGTCAGCAAAACGAAGATTTACTTAACGTATTTATCTTTATCAATGGCAATAAAGGATTACAACTAATACACCGGCAGTGAATGTAAGCATTTTAACAATAAAATATGATATAAACAAAGAACAAGTAAGAGAGAAAGCAGCATTTCAAATCTTATGAAGGGAGTCTTTGAAGAGTAAGATTAATAGGTAAAGAATTCCACCAGACAAGGAAAAAAAAAATTACACCCTTACCAACAGCTTAGATAAAAATGGAGAAGGTAGAAAATTTAATGCACTGACAAGCAGTGTAATTTTTTGTTTTTCACATTTATTTCTTTTCTATATTTATATAATGCACTGATTGTGACCTGAACACCAAAAGCAAAGGCTTCCTTTTCATTAGTGGAGGCTCACATTGATGCCCATAATGACCATCACAGCAGATGGGACAGAAGCAAAGCAGCACTTCCACCTGCTACTGGAAGCTTCATGCAAGGCGTTACCACAATTACTGACAACCATTTCCTCCACTTCACTCATTACAGATAGACCCACCTCTAATATACACATCCCACAGAAGGGTTATGAGTGTAGTCGACACTTGTGTCACGAATTGGGAAATTGCAAGTAAAAAGCACATGGGAATCAAGATAAGATGGAGTAAAATCCTGGCAGCCTTGGAAGTTTAGGTTCAACTTTGCAAGCCCAACTGTTTGTCTGTCGGTCTCACCGTCTCTAATTGTAAGCTGCTGTAACTTTTCAGGAAATTACAATTATGTAACATACAATCTTTGTGCATCTAAACAATAACCAAGTGAGAACTGAACTAAAACAGTGTGGTGTAATATTGCCAGCTGATTGGATGAGCTAGAACAACACACAAAGTCCAACACAAAGTATCATCAGATTCCTAAAAAAAAAAAAAAAAAAAAAAAAAAAACCATGATTTTCCCTTCTGAATACTGAGAGCTACCTACTCAAATCCTTAATAAATCAAAATTAATATCACTACCGTTGTGGTATTTTGGTATAATTCACATAGTGTGGGGGAAAAAAAACAACCAAGCTCTCCCAAACAAAGGAATTACAGCAAGTGACATTTTTGCTAGTGCAGTTACACCAACTACATCTGCCCCTCATGGTTCCAATTGTTTTGGCTGTCTAGGAACAGAAACTTACTTTCAGGATGAGCTCACTATCTAACACCATGCTGTCAGACCAACACAGGTGCAGGATGGAGTTAAGAGCTCACTTACTGAGACAGCAGCCGATCCTCACACCCACCTGAGCCACTTAACTGAGCCGCAAGTTGTGTGCAAAGGCATTCCTAGAGGATATTGACATATAAAACTGGGGCATGCCAGAAGTTGATTCCATTACTCAATCCATGTGAACTAAGAAAATATCAATCTATTTTTATTTGGGACGTCTACCCTGGTATCCCTACTGTATTCACAAAGCATTGCAACCTCAGATACTACATTTCATAAATGGCATATAACTACGGGTAAATGCTTCAGGGCCTTTATGTTTTAATGCAGAAAATAACATAGAAGAAAATCAGAGGGAGCCTTGGCTTAGGAAAACAATGCAAAAATTGTATTTGTTCTCTGACAAGAACTTAGCTGAAGGTGCTTAGAATTGATACTTACCGACAAACCCACTTTGGTAGCAACTTAATATGAAAAGCTTTTTTCCTGGGTTTTCCCACTTGCTTAGGCAAACTTGAACAGTAAACTGTAGTTACAATTGCCTTGGGGCTTTGTTAGGTTCATTTGCCTTCCCTCCAAATGCATGAACTGAAAGGATTATCCTCCACTTCCACTTTTTAGTAGCCTTGCAACTGTGGAAAGGAAATCCCTAAAAAAGGGATTTGTAGACAACCAGAATCCAAAATCATGTAGGAATAGCAGTCTTTAGCAATCTCAGACTCGAAGGGAAAATTAGCAGTACACTTCAGCCAATTGACAAACACTGTTGCTTAAGTAGCCTAAGAATGCAGTAAGAGAACACAGATCAGGAAACCATAGAAATGTGAAGTAATCTCTCACCATTATAATCTTTCACTTAACAGATCAAACATAAGTTCTCAAAATATTCTTAAGTGGGCTTTCCAGTATGATGATTATAGGGTTTTCCCTTCCCCTGATTTTACAAACATTGTATGTAATCCACTATGTGTTTAGGCCCATAACGTAAACCTGACAGAAGATGAAAGACTCAAAACTTGAATTTTACAAAAACACATGCACAACACACACATGCCCTTTCAGTAGAGGTGGGCAATGCTACCCACAGGAAATAAACTGAAATGAATAAAGTAACTCTTCTATCATAGTCCAAAGAGAGCAAAACACAGGCTAGTTTAATCTATTGTATTGCCAGAGAACACTTGTCCAAGTTTGTTTCATCCTTCCAAAGGCTGCCACAGTTAAAAACTCATCAATCCTGGGGCAAAAAAAAGTCTCCCCAAAGAAGCCAAGCCCTCCCAACAAAACTCCGTCAGCAGGGAAGGTGGAAACCAGATGCCAGTCTCTAACTTTGGCCAGTTACCTTCAAGTAGTTCTAAGACTCTCTCACTTTTAGGCATCCATGACTGACAAATATTGCACAGCTCAGCTGTCTGTTCAAATAGTGGCTCAGCAAAGAAGAATTTAGAAAGTACCTGAAAGGGCCAGGAACTGCACTTTTTTCTTTTTTTTTTTTTTTTTTTTTCCTTGGGAAAGAGCAACCTAGGGACGGAGAGCTTTAGGAGAACACCCGACTAAGGGAACAGCACCAAAATCCTCAGGTTTTGTCTCAGAAAAAAATTCCGTTGTTGAAATGAACTTGGTCATGTCTCCTATGTCCCTCGGTACAGAGACAGCTCTTGGGTCCACAGCGGCGTCACACGCACTTCTAAACCCACCTATGTCCCTCGGTACAGAGACAGCTCTTGGGTCCACAGCGGCGTCACACGCACTTCTAAACCCACCCTCCTGGCCAGACCCAGGTTCCGCTGCCTCCATCTTCCCTCCTCCGCCCCGCTGCAGCGAGGCTGTCCCCGACGGCCCCGCACCCCGCAGGGCAGGCTGCCGACCTCTGCCCCCTGGCACAGGCACTGTCCCACTGGCCCTCCGCCCTCCACTCCCATGTGCCCCCGCCCTTGGCCCGCGCTTCCGCCATCCCGCTCCTCGGCGCTGCGGCCACAGTGCACTGACAGTCTCTACCTTCTCCCCGGCTTCCGCCATGGCGCAGCCAGGCAGCTGTCATGTGAGGGAAAGGAAGCCGGCGGGGCGGAGGCACTCTGGGAAATGTAGTTTCGGCGGGAAGCGTTTCCTTCCCCCCCCCCCCCCCCCCCCCCCCGCTTTTTTCCTTCCTCAGCCCAGCTGAGGTGTGGTGGCGATGCCGTACAAAACGGAGGGCACACCCCAGCCAAGTTTCCTCTCCACCCTCCTTAGCTGCGAGACGCTTTTTTAAGCTGAAATCCATCGATTCTCTGAGGGAGAACACATGATATCCCAGCTCCATGGTACTCCCAGCTGTGATGAGACCGAAGGTAGCCACTAGAGTGCTTGATGAGCCGACGCCTGACGAGCGAGGGTTCAGGTGTGACTGAAGCCAAGAGCCACTTACAGCCTGCCTGCTGCCACTGCTGTGTACAGCTCTGCCAGTGCTCCCGGACCGCGCCCTTTTATTGTCACCCACCTCAGGGGCACCTGGTCGAGCACAGCTCCGGTTGCCATTATATCCTCCGGTTTCCATTAGATCCTACATGTAGCAGCTTTGGTCCTCTTTGTACTTTTTTTTTACTTAATCATCAGTATTAAAATGGCCCACACTAGTGTCAGGAGAAGGATTTCAGAAAGCCTAAATGTCTTCTACAATTCTAGAAGCTGCTGCATCTTGATTTTTAAAAGCATAAAAAAAGACTTGAATGTCTTGGTTGCACACAAGCTGCTTTCTTTATGTGTCAAAAACATAATTAAAGCTAAAAAGCAATAGGCAGAACTTTTTACAGTTTCAGGTATGCCTTTGGAGCTATTTAAAATCAAAGGTGGAGCTACAGTGTTATGTGTCCTTGGGTTCAAAGCCATGAATTTTAAAATGTGCAGTGCAGTTAACCTTTGGCAATAGAAGAGAAATCCTGTAATACCACACTGTAAAACCTTAAGGCCATACAGTTAATTTCAAGAGAGTATCACCTTGGCTATGAAAATAAAATTTTCATAGATGTATACAATTACATAGATGTATATCATTGCTCTACCTTTAGAAACTGATTGCCTGAATTTTGGCTGAGAAGAGCTGGAACTGTTCTTTAAAATCACACTGAAAGTGGTACACAGGGTTGAGAGTGAGTCATTAAAGTTACAGTTTCAGTGCAAGAACATATGAAAATACTTTCTTTTATAATTTTCAAATTAAATTTATCCAGGATAGCTATCTTTTTTATGGTATGTTATGGACTGTCAAGGTGCCATGGCAAAGAAGTGTATAAATGTCATCCGGGCCATATAAACCATGGGAAATCGACAGAGAGAGATGTTTGCTTGGCATTGTACAAAATATTGTTGAGACCACACCTGAATATAATTGTAAATTTGGAGTCACCTTTGTTACAAAAAAAATTGATTGAAACTGGAAGGGACCAAAGGACCACTTTTAGGGTCTGATCTGTTGGAGAAGACTGATAAAAAAGAAGGGCTTAGCAACTTCAGTCTAGCAGTAAAAGAGATCTGAAGAGGAAGAGCTACTACAGTAAAAGGTCTGATAGCAAATCAGTATCAGCTATTTTCAGTACATGTAGCCTGGAAATGAGAAATAGATTCCCATGTGTCAGACATGCATGGTCCTCAGAAGAATCTTGGTGGCAAGAAATTTAACTGATTTCAAGATGAAACTTAATAAACTTAAATAAGAGACTGTAAGATGTGTTTGCTGACAGCTGTGTGGCTTACCCAGAATGCTGCCCTTTATAGGCCCATTCAGTCCTTCTTGAATCTTAGTCCTGTTCAGATCAAGTGAAAGAAAATATTATTGCTGTCAATGGAGCCAAGATTTGTCCTTCAATATGTAATGCACAAGCTATATTTTCTGTGTATATCTTGTAAAAGGAAATTTTGCCAGTGAAGTTTTTTCCCTACTTTCAGGGGAAAAAAACAAAATCCCTCAATAGGGGTTTTGGGCTACAGAGTTTATTTTCTTCTTTTCTTACTCCCCCCAGACCCACTTTTTCCTTTTTTTTCTACATCAACAGGTATTTTGTGGCACTTTTTTAACTGGAAAGAACATTAGTAACTGACTTTTTAAGTGCCAAGAAAAACAGAATGTAAGGGAAAGGATGGCAGATCTTGTAAACTTTGCTATTATAACAGCTAATGGTGCACATTTGCTCATTTTTCACAAATTGAGCCATCAAGGAACAGCTGTTCTTGTTTTCATTGCACACAGAATAAGTGGTATAAACAATATGGTTTACTTATAGTGTGCTGCTTATTTCTGGCAGAATGGTGCAAAACTAATTCTTTTGTTGTTTAGACTTATGGTATGAATTCAATCTGCCATGATTATAGGTTTTTATTGTTTCAGGAAATTTAATATGTTTGCATCTGATTCTGCCACCCCTGCCACATCTGCCCTCCAGAAGAGCTGAAAGACATCTAGAAGCAATGCCATCAATAGTTTTTAAAACCTTTCAGCTCCTCCCACAAAGTACTCATCATCCTTCAGATTTGGGCCTGAGATCAGACAACCTTTGGAGATAAAAAGCTTAAGCATAGTTCAGCATAAGTGGGAAATATAGCACTGCCTAAGGGAAGTAAATGTTCTGTCCTAACCTTAAAACCTACTCTCATCCTATCTGCCAGCATAGAACTAAAGTCTGGGTTAAATTAGTTGTACTAGAGGTAGAGATTTGAGATGTCTGGTGAGATTATAGATACTTTGAGGTAGAGCATTTGGTTCAGATTCATCTCGCGATAGGTGGCTGTACTTTATCGCTTAGTTTTAACTTGGTTCACCAAGAATAGCACTCTTCATAAGTATCTAAATAAATATTTTAGCCATACCATAATGCCTTTAATGTTCTTAGTGCCTATTTAAATGCAGAGCTTCCAGTGGATAGGAATTCTGTGGGACATTTCTAACAAGATGCTGACACACCAGCCAATTTGAATTTTAAAAATTTAAGTCTGTCAGGAGTTTCAGAATTATTTTTTGCCACAGAAATCAGAATTAGCATTGAAACTTGGACCTTGACCAACATTCAGAGTTCAAATAGTATTAAAATTTTTCTGTCTTGCTTTAACACACTTTTTCTCTGTGAAAGTGAAACAGAGACTACTGTGAAACATAACAAGTAGCAAGTATCCTTTTGTATATTACTGTATTTCAGTCTCCAAGAGCTCTCAGTTGCTTTCAAGTAAGACTGATTCATCCAACAAAATGTTCAGCTGGATTATCTTTTACCCCTCTCACCCCCACTTCTTTAGTTAAAAGAAAAAAAGGTGGTGTTGTCTGTAAGTTAATAGTGTTTAAAAACACTGTGCTGTATAAAACATAGATAATGTTGTCAATACAATGGAAGTTCAAAGATTTTCCTCTTTCTGTTGGTTTGTTTGTAGAAATAAACTTGCAAAGACTTTTTTTTATCCTTGCAATAAAATAATTATTTCTGTAAGACACTTTCAATTTATACCATAGTTTACATAATTATAATCTTGAATATGTTCAGGAACTTTGTACTTTAATAACAATCCTGTTTGACTTGCTAGCATTATATTTTTGTGCAGTTGCTTACTTTTTTCTTCTTAATCCATATCTAAAATTTACTTACAACATTTCTTCCTGAAATAAGTATCATAACAATGACTATTAAAAAGTATCAGTTATAAATTTAAAACATAGTAGTACCATATGGCCATCATAGTAACTGCCTTCTTCAACTGGCACTAAAGATAACTCCTGTGTAATTTACAATATCATCAAGAAGGCAAGGTAAGAAATGGAAGTATGCATTGCCACTATGTTCCACCACTGCAGTGTATTTAAATTAAGTTTAAATGATCAGCTATTTTTATAAAATGTGAGTGGTAACAATATCAGAAAGATTATCACAAATTCTTTAAAATAGTTGATCTTTATTTCCTGACATTTAAAGACTTTCTCGAATTACAGTAAATTATTTTCAAATCCTTCAAGAATAACATTCTCCTCAGTCTTTTCTTTCTTCCTCTGACCCTCCCTCCCCATCTGTCTTTCTTTTGCTCACTTTCCTTGTCTTTGCTCTCAGGCAGTCTTTATTGAAAGATACTTACTTGTGCTGTGTAGAACACACAATGAAGATGAAAAACTGTGAAGCACAGTAAACAGCATAAGCCATTTATTAAAGATAAACATGGGCTATTATAAAGGGAGAGGTAGTAAGGAATCCTACTAAAAAACTTATAGTTGATATAAAAAGGATCTTGTAGAGAAGGATCAAGTCTGAAATTGAAAATTTATTATGCTGTGAGAAAATGTCATAGATCTGCAGATTATGAAGCCAGATGGGAATAGCGCTGTTATTTAATCTGAGCTCCTCCCTAACATGGGCCATGAGATTTACCTGAATTAATTCTTCTTTGTACCATTTTTTTAAACAGAAAATGTATCTTGACATATTTCCAACTACAAAACTATAAAACTCCCTGCACTCCTGGTAAGTCATTTTAAAAGCAGTTATGCTCACTGCTAGAAAAATCAAGAATACAAAAGAAATAAAGCAGTGGTCCATCTATCTTGTCTTCCACACTGGTGATAGGATGCAGTCTGGAGAGGGCATATACTTCTGAGCTTCACTCCCTTGTCTTATCCTAGCAGCTACTGGCATGGAATTAGAGGTGGTAGAAGACACACCCCTGACTGCTCCTTCTCATATCTGTTAACAAACCTGCTGTTGATGAATTTATATCTTTTTGACTTGCTAACACTATGTACCTCCAAAATCTTTTGAGAAAAGGAAACCCAAAAGCTGTCTGCCTTCTGCTTAAAGAAGTTTTTTTCCTGTTTTAAACTGTTCTACTATGGTACTTTACCAGTTTTGATAAGCATGCTTTCAGTCTAATAATGCAGGAATTGGTACATACTGGGTTTTTCTTACCCCTATGGCAAATTTAAATTTTTCTTACCTCACCTTTGAACTCCTCTATTATGTCCACCATCATCTGTCACCAAGTTCTGAAAGTTCTGTATTCAAAGATTTCTGTTCCCCATGTAACTACTTCTAGTCTAACATGAAATAGTTTCTTAGTATTTGTTAAGTTAAATAGAAAGATGCATTGATTGTTTCACAAAAGTTGTTTTATGTCATACAAATAGTTTTTGTTGTGACAACAATTGTGACTGTTGTTTGCTATACCACAAATTTGTTACCATCTCTGTTAACTTGTGCTTGGTGGGACATGGCCCTATAGTTTAAACTAATGAAACATACTCACTCCTTTTATATTTATGTTATTATTGTAAAGAATTCTACCATTTGCAGCTGGCATTCCACTTAAAGGGCTCTTTTTCCTTCCTGATAATTAAAATATTCCTTGTCTTTAATTCTTCTAGCACTGACCTCTTTCTTTTTCCTTTTTTTTTCTTTTTTTTTGTGCTCCCTCTGTTTTATTTCTTATGATTCATTTAAGTTACTGCCACTGATTTTTTTCTCTTTGAAACAAAATATAAAGATGAAAGTCTATAGGTATTTATAAACCTAAAATGGATGGCTGCATGTTTTCCTCAAGGATATTGTATGTTTTGTGGTCTTGTTGTAGAGTCCTTATTTTTTTAAGAGTTCCCACTTCCCATTTATACACTCCTCCCAGCTGGTATTCCTTAGTTTCATCCTTTTAAAGCAGCATTAGCATTTTTTTCAGTTAGAGTCACATTCCATTGTGAAACAAAAATGTTATTTGAGTAATTAGCATTCTCATCAAAGAAAGCACTCAGATTGGATCTATTTTAAAACTAACACATAATGAATGATTAGAACAGTCTTAGGATATTGTTTGGTCAAGAGTTTCAAGAGCAATCTTAAGTTTAATCTCCATGTTCATATTAAGATGTGTTGGCTTTTAGCAATTTTATTTCCTTCCTGTGTCTATAAGTGAGAACTGCTGTCTATAAGTGAGACCGGTTCTTAAAAGAAAAGACATTTTAGGTAGGACCCCAAATCTTGACTCTAGGATTTTATAGTTTTATCAATATTTCTGTGATTTGAAATTGAAAATCCAGTATCCTAACTTCTAAACTTCAGTCTAAGTTTTGGTAATTCTTATACATTATCTGTCTTATGGTGGGACATTAATAGAACTGTTTTTCATGATCTTTAAGATCAACTGGCATAATGGAGTCCTTGTCATTACTGAATTATCCAAACATTTCCATCAATATTCTTTGTTACAGGTTGCATCAGCAAAAGATTCTCCACTCCCAAGATGATTGCTTCAGACTGTCTTGAGGCATTATCTTCTTATGAATTTACAATTTTAAGTACCTGAAATGATGTGAACATAGTTGTTCTGTCTGTCATATGTGTGTTTTGCATTATGCAGAGATTTTTCATGTCCAGGGACGAGACACAATGAAGCATGCAAAGGCACAAAGCCTTCTGGAGTAGCACCAGAGACCTGTGTCTGATAATGTATTAGCATATTTGAGCAAATTCAGATGTCAGGCTATTGAATTATGTTATCCCAAGGCTCTAGATTTAAAAAATGCTGTACAATCCACCAACCTCTGGCACAGAAAAAAAACTAATGAATGTTAACAGTCCTGCTAAAGTCCCTAGTAAATAAGTGATTCACCTCCAGAAGTTTTAAAAGATCATAAAAAATAGGCCACGTAGCTTTTAAGAGTGTTCCTACACAGCATTCTTACACCATGTGGTTATAGTATAAAAATGTTATATATATATATCTATATATATAAGATAATCACTCTCAACAATGGATGTGGATAAGTACAGCTGCCACATGGCAATAATAGGATATCCTCCCAAAAAGCCATTGTTTTTGAATTTTAAATAAGTATTTTTCTATTTTTCTCATACTTCAGCTCCCAAGGAAGTGGGTAGTAATGCTTTTATGTGGAGTTGGATTGGATATCAAAGGGCTCTCTACCCATCACACACTAAGTGTGCATTGCAGCAGCAGAATACCATTCCTCACCTTTCCACTCTATTTAAGTAGATTTTTATAGTATAGTGATAAGAAGTAGCCTCAGTTTCATCTTTGTCTGGATTGCTGTCAGTAGTGATAGTGACAGGTCACCAGCAACAGCGTTCTCCACAGTGTTCGCTGACAAGCTAGGAAATGCCCATAGTGCTTGAAAACTGTTATCTCTTTTGTTCATGGAACCTCCATGAGGACCAATTCCCATTTTTCAAGTGAAAAAACTGAAGCAATTTAAGTAATTTTAAAAGGAAATATCTGTTGTGGGAGTTGGCTAACCTGAGACGACGATTGACTTAAAGCCATGGGAGAAACATTTTTAGTTCAGGTGAGAAGAACAGGTTATAGGAATTGTTATGATAATAAGGTTATTCAATATATGGCTATGTTTCTACTTCCTGTTCTTGGTTGGTTGTTAGTATGTTGCATATAAGGTAATGTTCTGGGCTCTTGTTCATGATTGGTCCCCTGCCCTCAAATAGTTTCCTATATATTGTGTGAGATTCTGTGGCACTATGCATGCTCCTCACCTTCTGCGTGATTTTAAAAATGCTGAAATCAGAAAAAAGTGCCACAACCCCAGCTCTAGCACCACCTCCAAACCTTCTAACCCTGGAAGTGGGACACAAAATCAGAGGCTGTTTCCAAACCTTCTAACCCTGGAAGTGGGACACAAAATCAGAGCCTGTCACAGACACGGGAGCCCATGCAAACTACAACTCCTGTCATTTCGTGTCCTCCTTCTTCTCACCCCTCAGACTGCCCTGGAGTGGGATACAGAGTAGAAAATACCACCACACATGGATGAAGCTTCAGTAATTCCAGTTTACTCTGCTAGCCTGTTTCCCCCTCCACCTCCTCCACTCAGGGCTCAAGATAGTGACGGCCATGCCACTAACTGCCATCTTGCCATGCCACTAACTGCCATCTTGCCATGCCACCTAATCAAGTTGTCAGTCTTCCCCTCGACTCCACCTCTTCCTCTCCAGACCACACCCCTTCCACCTCGGGCCACACCCTTTCTGGGGGAACTGCAACCCCATCCACCATGGTTCCAGAAGTACCTCCTACCAACATGGTGGTGCCCATATAGTCCGCGCCGAGGCCCATACCAGAGGCCAAGACCACTACCACTGCTCCATCAATAATAAAAATGTGCTCATGTTTGGTTATTCCTCCTCTGAGGAAAATCTCAGCCCTTCCAGATCCAGTGACACCGAGGATCCATGGGAGAGGATCCAGAAGACTGCAGTAAAGGAGGGGGATTAGGATATAGTATCCAAATTTATTGTTGCTCTGGTACGCTATTAAAGGAGGGCAAATGTGAACGCAATATAGGAGCCATTGGCCTGTGGGGAGGTGAAAAACTGTGTAAGGCCACTAGAGAGTATGGGAAGGGATCACCTTACTTCAACATGATAATTTGGGCTACTTTCACCACATATGACCTAACGCCCCATGAAATGTGGTACATTATGACCATGCTGTTATCCCCTACCGAATACACCCTTTGGGAAGGAAAGTGGACTATGCTAGGGATCAAGCATGGGCAAATTTAACTTTAGATCATCTCACAGGAGAAGGGGCACACACCCAACCCAATGACCAAGCTGCGTGCCTCCCTAGACCTGTCCTAAATGATATCAAGGATGTGGCTAGAAAGGCCCTTATGCAGGTGCTCAATAACAGTACTCCGAACCTGGACTTAGTGGATGTCAGACAAAGGCCTAATGACCCTACATGAAATTTATTGATAGACTCAAAGTCACACTCGAAAAACAAATTTTGCTAGAAAGCTATTCAGAAAGCTACTCAGAAAGCTACTCAGAAAGCTAGCTGTCTCCATTGCCAACCCAGAGTGCAAATGGGTTCTACGTTCTTTACCACCTGAGCCAGAACCTACTTTGACACAAACAATAGAGGCTTGCAATTGCCTCAGAACACTCAGTCACTTTACAGGCACAGGTGGTAGGAGAAGGAATTGCAGAAGCTTTAACCACAATGCAAGTTATCCCTCAAAGGCAACAGCAACAGAACCCAAAGCCTTGCTTTTGATGTGGCAAAAATGGATATTTCATAAAGGACTACCCCCAGCGAGGAGTGAAACTCTCTCCTAGGACCTGTACATGCAAAAGAAATTATCAAAGCACTAATCAATTCTGCACAAAACAGGGAAGTTTTAGCAGGCCAGCACCAGGAAACTTCTAGCAGAGTGCAGGATGGCCCCGCACGAGGAAACAAATAACCCAGCTATCAATGCCTGCCATTATAGAAGGGCAAGTAGCCCAAAGCTTCAGTGCACCATTTTAGGACTTCTAGTAGCCTTGCCTATAGGTGCTAGGCTGGGTTTGGGAAGTGCCAAGCCAGTAATCTTGACAGTTTACTCAGCACACTCCATCTCATTGGACAGCTTGAGCCTAAAGATCAACCACAGGAATTGTTAATGTGGGGGAGCTACAGGTCAAAGACTGAGAGATTTTTTTTGTTTTACCATTGGTACTATCAGTAATACCACAACGGGAGATTACAGTATTAGCTATGTATCTTAATCCGCCTTGTTTTATTCCCCAAGGACTACTAATTGCACAAGCAATTTTACTCCCTAAACAAAACATCGACACCACGCCAAAATCCCTAGTAATTACTCAAGTAATAGGCTGCAGCAGACTTCAATTAACTTGCACTTTAGAATTTAACAACAAGAAAATTATATTAACAAGGCTAGTAAACACCACTGTGGAGATGACATGATCCAAATGTCCCCTGGAGTGGACTCTCATGAAGCCGCACTCCAGCAATACCACTAGACTGTGCTACCACAAAGTATGAAGAATTCTCCAACCATCTCCCAGTGGTTTGTGTCAAAGTGTTAGATCCATTCCGCAAGAAACACCCACAGACCATCATCTATCATTATATAGATGACATCCTCATTACTACAAAAACCAGTTCAGCCCTAGACATCACACCAAGAGCTACCACCACAGCTTTCCAATGGGCAGGGCTCACCGTCGCTGAGGAAAAAATACAGCAAATGCCATCTTAGAAGTACTTGAGATTTCAAATTCTTTCCCAGACAATGTGATCACAACTGCTACAACTGAATGAAAATCCACAGACACTCCATGATTTACAAAAACTACTTGGAACCATCAGTTGGGTTAGATTCCTGCTTAGAATTACTAATGAAGATTTGGCTCCACTGTTTGTTCTACTGAAAGGAGATCAAGCGCTGAATTCACCCAGACATCTAACTGATGAGGCAAAAAATGCCTTAGGCAAAGTGTCTCAACCCATTCAAACTTGGCAAGCACATCAAATGAATCCTGATTTACCATTTTTGTTAGCTATTCTGGGGAAAGAACCTCAACTTCATGCTCTAATTTTCCAGTGAGATTCTAAGTCACCTGATTCTGTTAATTTTAGAATGGGTTTTCCTACCCCATCAGCCAGAGAAAACTATAATGACAAAACCAGAAATGATGGTTCAGCTTGTCATAAGAGCTAGGTCACGCTTAAATTCCCTTTCAGGAAAAGGTTTTTCCATGATATTTTTACCAGTCACTACTCTATATTTGGAATAGTTATTACAGCAATCAGAACATTTACAAATCACACGCAAAAATTTCACCAGAAAAATTTCAATTCACTGCCCTAAACACAAATTTTTGCATTCCTCATTTAACTTAATTCCCAAACTGCTAAAAAGTGATACACCTCTCAATGCAATTACCCTCTTTACAGATGGACCTAGATGGTCTCATAAATCAGTTACAGTATGACAAGATCTGGTAACACATAATTAGAAGTCAGATATTGAGACCATGGGGGCTCACCACAAATAGTTGAACTGGCAGCTGTTGTCAGAGCCTTGTCTAAATTCACAGATCCCTTTTATTTAATTACTGATTCTGCTCATATTTCAGGAATCGTCAAAAGAGCTAAAAAATAATTTCTGAAGTCAGTTAGTAATGATATTCTTTACTTAAATATTTTATTCTCATTCTTTCCAAGAGACAACATCCTTATTTTGTCATGTGCATATGTTCACACACCTCATTACTAAGATTCCCAGCAGAAAGAAACAGACAAGCTGACACCCTTACAATGACTATACTAACCACACTTCCAAACATCTTTAAACAGGCATGACTCAGTCACTCATTCTTCCATCAAAATGCTCCTACACTAACAGACGTTTAACATCACCAAAGATCAAGCCAAAGCAATTATCACCATATGCCCCAATTGTCAAAAGTCTGTCAGGGCAGGAGTAAATCCTCAAGAGCTACACAGTCTCCAAACTTAGCAGAGTGGCATCACACACTACACATCTTTTGGCCATTTTAAATATTTACATGTTTCAACTCACGCCTTCTCAGGAGCAATTTTTACCTCTGCTCGTGTTGGAGAAACAGCCAAAGACACCATCAAACACTTTTTACGGGCCTTTTCAACTTTAGGCATCCCACAGGAAATCAAAACACATAACACACCTGCCTATGTTTCTCAGAAAACACAAAATTTTTTTAAGCTGTAGAGAATCAAACACACTACAGGCATTCCACACTCCTCCACAGGCCAATCAATTACCGAGAAAGCCCGTAGATCTCTCAAGCACCTACTGAACAACAGAAAGGGGAAATAGAGACATTATCCACCATAGAGAAGCTTACTAAAGGTATATATATTTAACTTTCTAAACAAGTCTTTTATAAAACCAAATGCACCAATTGTCAAATATTTTTCCAACACAATACAAGCGCAATTAAAAGAAAAAGCCCCAATTTTAATCAAAGACCTAGAAACAAGCCAAATTTTGAGATGATCTCCAACGATTACTTGGGAGAAGAGGTATACTTGTGTTTTCACAGATAAAAATCCTCAGTAGATTCTGACTAAAAACATCAAACTGTACCAACAGCCGCTGCAAGAACACCAAGTCAACAAGCAAAAAGATTCCCAGAGATCACACAAAGAAAAACAGAACCCCAATAACCTACAAATAGTAACTCTTAATCCCTAATGGTCTACTATTACTAAAATTCTTAGTATTACCAAATTTCTTAGGTTCGTTCACAGATCACTGTATCAGACATGACCTGCAAAAGACACCTACTCCTATATCCATCCTAGCCAATGCCATGTTCCTCACTAAGACCTAAGAAGTCCCACAGCCAAAGAAAATTTTTTAGATAATGCTAACCAATATCACATAATAAAAAACCTAATGCCTATCAATAACCACTCCAGACAACCCTTTTTCCACCTGGTTAGTAAAGTTGCCGGTGGATGAGTAGCTAAGGCTGCCATCTGCAAATTGCATCTCCAAAATGTACCATTAATAACTGGGATTACTAAGCCTAGGACCTACCGCATGCACCACTAGAACCCCAAAAATTAGAAATTTTGGGTTCTGCTAAAATAGATTTTTTTTGATAAATTTTATTACATTGATAAATAGAAGCAATACAGAAAAGGCAGAGTGGCACTGACATCCAACAAATAAGAAATGAGAAAAAAAAAAAAAGGTGGGGTATTTCCCCCCAATCATCCTATTACAAAAATGAAAGCATGTCGTGTAATTACACCTCATCCATTGTCTCTTGATCCAGTGATTCCCCATTACAATTACCATCTGAAACATATATCATCTGTGGAGACAGAGCATAGCCTGCCATTTCATCATACATCAAGAGCAGACCATGTAGCTTAGGGAAGCTTACTCTACTGACACCCAACCTCACAATGATTTGTAACAAAAAGATTAGGAAAAAAATTTGTTCAGCAATTTAAAGCAGATTACAAAGACAAAATTAACTCTTAGGTCTTAAGACAGAGAATAGCAGCATCGGCATTAGTCCCTTGGAGTGCTGCAGCAAGAGCTTTAAAAATGTTAGACACTCTTAGGTGTTAGCTGAATAAGCAGACCAACACTACATCCAAAGCATTAAATGAGCTACTAATATTGATAGTATCAAGCACACCACCCTGCAAAATAAGGCCACCATAGACTTCCTGCTGCTAGCTCAAGGACACAGCTGTGAGGACTTCGAGGGCATGTGCTGCATAAATCTGAAAGACCACAGCAAGTTAATTCACAAAAGCATCCAAATATTAAGAGTCAAGAAACTACAAGTCAAAGACAATAATGACTAGTTTTATTGACTATTTAAAAGTTGGGTTTTTTCCGGCTAGTTGTTGCCTGTGGTCAAAGTTGCAATGTTAGTTATTGTTATTGTTATTGTGTTAATGTTGTTACCATGTTTAATAAGCAATTTCTTGTACATTTTTAGGAAGTCTTTATGTTCATTATTTTTAATAGAATAGAAAGGGGGAGATGTGGGAGTCGGCCAACCTGAGACAGCCATTAACTTAAAGCTGTGGGAGAAATCTTTCTAGTTCAGGTGAGAAGAATGTGATTCTGGGAATTGTTATGTTAATAAGGTTACTCCTTGTGTTTTTAGTTTCTGTTCCTCGTTGGTCGTTAGTATGTTGCATATAAGGTAATGTTCTTGGCTCTTGTTCATGATTGGTCCCCTGCCCACAAATCATTCCCTATATGTTGTGTTTCCCCCATTTTCAGGTCCTTTAGAGCTAATCCCATACTGTGTGCGCCTTCTGTTAGCTATTATTTTATCCATTAAAGTTCTTCTGGTTTTGAGCAACCCAGTTGACCCATCCCTATTTCTTTCATCACACTATTCCTGGACTGTCCAGTTCTGAGGTCGCAGCTGCCGGACCATGACAATCTGTCTCCTGATTCCCAACATTATGTTTTCACTACAGGATAGCTTTTCCACCTTTGATGTCCTGCTTCAAGTATATCCTTTTTTCATTAAGCAAGTACTGATTTTCTTTCCTGTTTGCAAGCAGACTAGAAATTAACCTGGGTCTTTTTGGTTGCTTCATTGTTTGTGAGTCACTTGAGAATAGAATTTATTAATTACCTGCTATTGCTCATCTAATGGGCAATCACAAGTGTCTTTTCTCATGACATGTGTTAAGTAGCACCTATTAAGAATGCTTCTCCATGACAAAGTGTCAGGCTTTCCCCTTAACTATTTCATATCATGCAGACAGTCCAGACCCCAACATTTAGTGCAGATTATGTGATTTAAAAGAAACAGGACAGGAGCACTCATAACTCTTGTTATTTATTTTATAGGCATCCAGCTCCTTATTATAATTAGTCATTTCTATTATAAATTAATTAGTAATTTATATATAGTGATGACAACAGCATACTACTTATTTTTGAACATAGTTGAGAAGATACAATTTCTAGTGAAAAAACACACTTCTGAATCAACACAAGATCTTATTTGAATTCTGTCTAACCCCTAAAGTAGCTGGTATTAGTAAGAGATGGGGAGGATCAAAGGGTTATAGGAAAATATGGAAGTGAACTGCCATGACAAGAGTTTGTGGTGGCAGGTACAGCACACAGGGATTTTGGAGTTTTGCTAATACATCTAGCGCTACTTCTGAAGAATCAGTATACAGATCTCTGTCAAGTGATACATAACATGTTAATTCAGACTATAGTCATTTGGGGAGCAGAATTACTGGAGTATTAAGCCTAAGTATTATTTTCTAAAGCCATCTCTGTGGGAAAATTTGATTGAGATGGCAGAATGGGAAAGCAGTGGGAGCTGGCTGTTATCCTGGGATATGCCACAGAGTCACTAAATAGGAAGAGAATTGTTTCACTGTTTATGCATCACTTTCCCCATCAATGAAATAGAAGTCATGAAATGTGCTGATTGTTGTGAGGTATTTTGATATCCATGATGAAATGTCCTAAAAATCTGAAGCTTGTTCCAAAGCTCTTTGAAGTCCTCAGAAGGCCCTTGATTCAGCTATCTTAATGTGCATTTACCTTAAGTCTCCAAGTCCCCCACCACACTCCTGAAATTTGGAAATGTACTGCCAAATGCATTTCTCAAAGATGGAAAAATATATTCTCAAGTAATCATTAACATTATCTTTGACTATTTGACTATTCAGTTTGAATTTAGAAAACAGCCGAATGATATATGCATTTGGATTATTTGTAATATTTTACAAGATCAAGGTGAAAACTTAGAAGACGGAGGAAGAAAAGCCCCAGCATGTTTCCTTGACACCAAAGAAAGAACTCTGACAGCAACAAGCTCTGGGGTTTTTTTATCTTTCTTTTCTGAAGGTAGATGAAAAAGATCAGGAGAAACTATGTCTCATTAGAAGTGAATAAGTCTGTGGTAATCCATACTAAATTTACCAGGACTTTCTTCTAAGAAGGTATTAGATACCAAAAGGCAGGTAGCTACATTGAAAAAAAAAAAATTGATGTTTAATTTTTTTTCCATGTAATAAATGAAATGGCAGACTTTCCAGAAGAATTTTAAATCTTTTCGTGTGATAGGTAAGGTGAGAGAAGGTTGTAAGATGAATGCTCATTATTTAACAAAGCTCACAACAAATTAAATGTGTGCTGTAAGAACATACTTTGGTTTTTTTTTTTTTTCCTGGAGACTAAATAGCTTCTTTTTGTTAAAATGGAAACATTGCCTTTATGAAGAAGACATTTTTTCCTAATCAATATTTTTTAACCTCTGGGTTATTACTTCCTCAAATATATTTTTTTTCTTCAAGATTGGTCTGTGTACTTTAATGAAAAATCTGCAGAACAGATACATGCTATTGTTCACATTAAAACTTTCAAAGATTATTACCTGTGATAGGGCATTACTTGTCTTCAGTACACTTTTTTTGTGATGTATCAGGTTCTTGGGATGTATGTCTGTGTGTATATACGCATAATTGGGACTAAAAAGAACCGGTTCCTGCTATGTCATATATTTTCTATCTTTTATATGCCTCTTGACATCTTTAAACTTCAGTTCAGATAGCTGATAGATGAGGTTAATACCATAGGGGCATTTATCTATCTTTCTTGACCACCTCAAAAGACTGGTGATTGCTGGAAACATCAACATTTATTTTTATTAAACTCCAAGTAATGTAAAATATTTTAACTTTTCATTTTTTTGTTTTTCTTCATTTTTAGAATAGAAAATATGCAAATAATATAAAAAGTGATTTCTATCTAAAAACCCTTATGCCAGCTAGTAATTCTCCAGAAGGCTTTTCTCTGCCCAGATCATTATTTTGTATCACAAAACAGCTTAAATTCTCAGGAGTCCAAAACTGTGGTTTGTCTCCATCAGGACTTTGTTGGATATCTGTTGGAATTAGCTCAATGCTATTTTTTTTTTTGGAGCCTGGATCTAATACGAGTCAACAGGTTTGAATGTATGCCTTCAAACCAGATGCAGACCATACATCAAAATAGAGCCTTGGATATTTTATTTTTTTCTTGAGCTTTGGCCAGAGCAGCATGATGAACACTGTGTTTGAAACTGCTGATGCTATTGAAAAACCCTACAATAAAATATCTGTTGCTATCTTTTTTCCTTGATTACCAAGCTGAAAGCAAGATTTTATAATAAATGGCAAATCATGATTGCTTCCTTTTCTATGTCTGTCACCTATCTTATTTGGAGAAACTTGGACAACTGTTGCCTAATGATTGGACTCAATTCCAGTATGCCTGTAAAGTGTCAGTGTTCTCTCTCATCCTGCTTCCACATTATCAGAAGTTCTTTGTGAACTCTGCCTTTCAGTCCTCTTACACAGTGCACTCTATCCCACATGAGTTTGGGTGCACCATTTTAACTGAGCCTATATCACAAAATTATCACTCATGTAAAAGTAGAAGCCCAGTCCCCACCTCATTCATAAATACTTTTAAATAGGAGTCATATTCTTAACTGCACTGGACCCATTTATAATTAGTGATCAAGATAAATCGAGAAAAGTGATTGTAGTACAATAAAGATGAATAAATAAGTAGGAATACATGATATAGTAATATGAAATATTACAAGACTGGATTTGATCCTAGGTGTCCTTTCCTAGCATACCTACTGTTTTTCTCCCATTTCATTTTCTTTAAAAAAAAAATTATGAATTTGGGAAATTTTCCAAATGGAACAATCTTGCTTTAAAATATATGCCTAAATGACACATTATTTTTTGTGAGATCTGAGTTGATGGGGGAAGTCGCTGGTGCTGCAGGGAAGAATGCGTCATTCTAAACTCCTGAACAAATTGAGGCTGTTCAGACTAAGGACTAACCCCATCTACTTCAAATTCTTGTTTCAAAATGGTTCTGCTGTAAGATTTTGGCACTTTTCCCTGTTTATGAACATTATCCAATGCTGTTAAAAGTACTGGAAACGTTCCTATCAATTTCAACCAATGTTGCATCAGAACAAAACAGAATAAAATATTCAGTGGATTAATTTCTCATTCTACAAGTCCTTAAAGTCACTTAATTTTTTAGAGTTTGAATAAATAATGTGGGAGGAAGAAAGTATCTCTAGTGTTAATGTCAGGGGCAGAACAACTTTGTTAGCTAAATGTACAGTATCATTCTTGTTCATGGTGAACACTTCATTGGATTGAACAGAAGAAAATGGGTAATGACAGATCTTCTTTCCTAAGTATATAATTAAATCTCTAGACAGGTAAATGGATGACAAAACATTTCATGTGATGTCAACAGATATCTTAGTGATCCTTATCCTCTTAAAATTTACAAAACAGTGATAGTTTCAGAATCCTTCTTCCCCTGCTTTGCATGTCATGTGCCAGATTCACTTCTTTGCAATAATGGCAACACATACTATGCACATCATGAGTATTGGCTCAAAAATTAGGTTTCTGATCTTGTAATAAATATGAGTTGAGTAATGCAATGGAGAGCCTGTAGCATTAAGAAGATTTAAGGATCCCAGTGCACTGTGCAGCACTACCCCAGCAAGTCCTGGCTTTTATTTAGCTGTGACCCATTCTTCCACTTGTACCCCATCTGCTGAATACACATGGTTATGTTAGTCAGGTGGGCACTGGTTCCCTTGTAGCTATAGTCATGATGATTAACAGATAACGTAAAGATTGCTTTTTCCCCCGTTTTTCTGCTGCATCCTTCTTGCTGCTATTTCTAATATCTAACTGATCACAGTAATGCATAATAAATACCAGTATGATCTTTTGAAAGTTTTATTAAAAGCACAAAATAACATCTGCTAGTGAATGAATACCTAAGAAACAAGCTTACTGAGATTAGCATCTGTTTTCTTCTAAGACCTTTCTTCCAAGCAAAACAATGTACAAAGTACCTTCCAAGGTCAAGTTTAATAGCAGGAAATCTCCAGATAACAGAGGTATGTAGGATAACTGATACAGGCACATGCTGAAGAATGAGAATCTGCAATGAGTGAACATGCACCTGCAGCTTTTTCCTCTGAAGCATTAATACAGGACCACAGGAAGCTTCTGTGCTTTCAGCTTCTCAGGAATTACAGGCTGTTACTGTGTCTTAGTGGTTCATTAACTGGAGCAACGCAGACGCATATGAAGAGCCTCCTTTTGACATGCTGAGCAGTTAAGGAACATTGCCACCTCAAAGAGTCAGACCTCATAGGGAGATACCCTTATGGTTTTTCTAAATTTAGGTATTTTCTGAAATAGGTGTTATAGAGTAGCTATTCTAAAAAGCTCTATACCAATATTCTTTTGTCCCCACAACAAAATTGTATATGCGGAGGAGGTTGAAGAAAGAGCATGAGGAGGCTTTCTAGCCCAAGAAAATCTTTGTGCTATAACCAAATATTCAGTATTTATGTTCTGGTTTAAAAATCGTAAGGCTATATAGACAATTCCACAGGTGAGTAGATCTTCCAGATGTGTTTCTCTTTGTCTTGCTCAGAGCTGAAGGCAGAAAGCTCCTCCATCTACTGGTTGTCTGGAGCACTCAGTCTGCATTTTTCTCACCTGAACTTCTGACACTCCAGACCCCTTTCCTCCACCGACTTCTAAGTGCAGGAAGGACTAGGCTCCAGAGTGAAATGCACCATGTGTGTATCCTGGAGAACAGAGGAAGTCAGATGCAAAAGGCTGTGAGGGTTTGTGCTTTTACTGATCAAGGACCAGAATTTCTACCCTGTTTCTTGTATCATGCTGTAGTATTCGTTCTTCTACTTCTTAGTGATGTAGGACTGGCAAGACTGCATCTCATTTAAAGTCCATTGAAGTCAATAGAAAAAATTTCTATCTAGGTTCACTCTGACTAATGTTTTACCTCATTAGGTATTTGATCTAAGTAAAACAAACTCTGAAAACAATTAAATTATAATTAGTTTTCTGTGTTTGCATGACTCCCTTCTGCTCTTCTACTCAAAAATTCCATATGCAGTGGGATGAGATAAATTGTGAGAATTAAATTTTAGAATTGCATTCTTTTCTTGTCGGAATGTTGGGGGACACAAGACAGACAATGGACATTGGACATGATTGACATAAGAGATTTGATAATAGGATGCCTTGGCAAAAGCAAATGGAACTTTGAAAATTAGACCTAGATTGCAAGAAGATTCAATCAGACAGGTTTACTGGAAAAAGAAGATCCCATTAAGCTCTGCAAGTGAGAGATGTTGTTATATTCATAAGTCTGTGTATATGATTTTAACCTAATCATTGTAGTACACATTACTAGTCTCCCTAAAATAGTATATAACTGTTTGTATCCCACAATAAAATCGGATTCTGATCACCAAGTCAGTCTCCCTCTCTCCATCACTGACATTTTCTCCACCATTACAAAATGCAATTTAAACTTTCATGCATAGAAATAGTACTACAGTTTACAGAAAAACATTTTTTAGATGTATGCATCATTAGTTATTTTATAATAAACTTTTTCTGGTGCTTTGTCACTTTGGTCTTTTGATATTTTAGATTGGACAGAAGGAGCAGCTCTGCAGCAATACTGACCAGCAGAGAGTCTCACTAGAGCAGCATTGCAGTGTAGATGAATTATGTAAAGAGATGGTAGCTGGTGGCAATTGAATTAAAATTATAAATCCATTATAAATCTAGAGGCATTTCTACAGAACTCTTTACTCATAGATCTCAGCAATTTATAGATAGATTCTTAAACAGAGAACTCTATTTTGCTGTTCAGTCACAACAAAACCAGACCACAGTCCTGGCAACTGTAGGAAACAGTCTGTGCTCCATCTGTTGTGCTCTACATCAAGCCAGCCCTGTTGGCTTTCGTCAGCCAGTGAGGTGATGGAATCATATGTTGAATAAAGCATGCTTTGCTGAAACATAAGCCCTCATCACATTGCTCAGGAAGCAGAAGGACTCTGAAATATTGTTCCCATAAGCTAGAAAAATGCTTTCTCTTCAGAAGAGTGGGAAATCCATATCCTTTCCCTGCAAGAATTTCTCAGCAAGCTTCATGAACATAGGAACAAGGAGATCACTTATGAGCGGAAAAAAAGAGTAAAGCGAAATTTTTGATTTTGAAAATGAGAAGTGATTAAATCAAATTCACTATTATGTTATGGAAGAAACCTTGATAGCCACTAAAAGGCATTTTAAGAACATGGTTATTGTTCACACAACGGAAAAGATTAATTTTCTCAAGTGGCAATAGTGAATATTGAACCATTGTAAATTTGACTTCAGGTATCCATTTTATAATCCTTTTTTTCCTTGGAATACTGAATACTAATTGCAGAACTGGAGCAATGTTGATAATGGTGATTTCTGCAATTTCTAACCTGATTCTAGAATGTGTAAAAAACTAAAATAAGTTTGAAAATTGCTGTTAAGCTGCTACAGAGATAAGAAGCAATTATATGAGATAATTGTTCTGCCTGGAAAAAATGGATATTTAAATTTTTCTTTTGCCATTTACCTTATCCTTGATAAAAATAATTATCTTGGAAACATAGAATGTTGTCACTTATAGATTGTAAAAAAAATTCAATTAAAAGAAAAAAATGTACAACAAATAAATTAACTTTACACTCAGTAAAGTTAAAATCTTGCAGCTGAAGGTGAATATATTTCACTAATGGTACTAAGAATTAGAAAACAAAAGTTCTAATGTTTTCACCTCAAGACTTTTGTGATTTTAATTTCATTACTGCTTTTGGCTTTTTTATTGTTACTTTAGCTGACTTTTTGCTAATGTTTAAGTACTGCAGACAAGAAAGCAATACAAATTCAAAAGACATTGTTTTACTGTCCTTGTTCTGTTGTGTTTTTGTATTAGCAAAATCTTCTCCAAACAACTGACATGAATAGATTCAAAGCTTTTAACTGGTTCAACATTGACTGTGATCAGAAATACTGCCTTTAAGTCCAGGAGTCTTGGACTTCATGGCTGCCATTTCTTTTAACCCTTTGGTGACGGTGCTGGAACAGAAAATTTAGACAAGATCATCTGTGTATCATCCAGTGACAAGATCATGTCCCTTATTTACTACATTATCAAAGGTTGGGATTTCTTTTTATATCACCCATAAAATTGTTTGAAGGTGGGCCACATCTTGTTGCTTAAGCGATGCCAATGCTTTCTTCTTTGTCTTCCAAAGCATTTAATATTGTAAACAAAAAACCATGCAGTTTACCCAGTCAACAATTTTTCTAAGCCAGAGCAGTTTATTTCTACTCCAGGAGAAGCTGAAGTGTTTGAAAATCTGTCATTAGCAGCCTGTCTTTCAGAGGATTAATATTAGCAGTGCTGTCAACACAGGTTACAGAACCTGTAAATGAAAGAGATCCCTCTCCCTGCCCCTTGGCCTACCTGTGTTGCCATCTTATTTCAAAAGTTCCATACCTTCTCAGTGATTTCTCATGGGCAGCTCCTCACAGCACTGACTCCTTCTTCACAGCCAATAACTCCATCTCTTGTCTCAGCACAACGAACAAACACCAGTTCACTCCTCAACCAGCTAACCCACTCTTTTGTAGCACTCATCTTCTTATTGGACACAGCTGTGGCCTATTAAGGGCAGGCCTGTTCCTAATCTTTGGTGATTAGTACAGCTGCAACTCCTCAGATGTAAGACTACCTTCTGCACTATCTTTATTTTCTTACATTCTGTCTCTCCACATACCTGTGCGTTTACCAGACCATTATAAGTTCTAAATGAACAGTTCTGTGCTTTTGTTCAAACCCTGAATATCTGTGTGTTTCTTGGCTTGCTATAAGATTGTTGGTATTGAAGGTACACAGTAACATGAGAATGGTTATACACAAGGCTCTTCATGAAGAGATCCTAGACCAGACTTTTATAGAATTTGCAAGCACTCAGTGAATTCAACTTCACTTACTTGAAGATCTGAAAGGAAAGGTGCAGTATTTTATATAACCAGTTTCTAGAAATATGTTGGTTATTTTTTCTGATGATGCTCTGCTTAACAATATATTTATTTTACTGGTAAGTCTGAAGCACAAACAAAACTGCAGTTCCTAACAGTGTTCAAAATCATGAGTCAGGACTAAAAGACTAGCTTAAATTAAAAAATGGTATGTCCATATGATTATTTTATCTCATTTTTTCAGACCATGCAGAAAACTAATGTCATAGTTTCTAGCTTTCTCTTCACATACCTGTATTTGAAGTTTAAGTTTTAAGAGGAAATCGTAGTTTGTCGATGCAATAAAGTATCATGGAACTGAAATTATGAAAAGGAAACTGAAAAGAAAGCAATGACTGACTGCAAGGCTTCACAATTACCTTTCTCTGGAGGCCAGTCTGCCCTCCTGAAGAATACAATAAATGCTATATTACTTCACACCACAGGTGTTTTCAGAAGCGGTTTCTCCTGGGTGTTTAGCAAAGTAAAATGAAATAAGGTAAATGCGAAGTGATACTCTTGACTTCTGTCATGGTTTGACACTGGCTAAAACCCAGGCACGCATAAAAAAACTATTCACTAATTTTCCTATGCTATAGTTGAGCAGAGGAGGGGGAAAGAAAAACTGAAGGGCTCATGAATTGATATAAGGATTAGGAGAAAACACTAAAGGCAAAACAGGCTTAAACTTAAAGGGTATAAAGAAAAAAAATTATTAACAGAATTAAAGAGGATAATGAGGACTAAATAAAACCTTTAGAACACCATTTCCCACCCCGCCCCCAGCCCCTCCCTCCTTCCGATTGACAAGGCAGGGAGACAGGGTGTGGGAGTTTTGGTCAGTTTTTCACTCGAAATCTTTCTTCAGTTTGCTTAGGGAGAGTAGTCTCTTCCACTATGCCATGGGGTCTTTTCCACAGGAGACAGTTCTCTGTGAACTTCCCCAGTGGAGTTTTAATTTTTCATGAGTAGCAGTCCTGCCTGACCTGCTGTAGCATGAGTCCCTTTCACGGGCAAAACAGTCTTCCCAAAACTGCATGGTGTGGATCATTTTAGTTTATGGGGTGTCATTTCTTAAGGATAAGCTGCTATAGTTTGGAACAAGGGCTCTCTATCTCTGGAAGCAGGGGTCTTCTCTCTCTGAGTTTCCCACTAGATGACAGCTTTTCAGTATCCATCCACTCCAGCATGAGCAACTTTTCTCATGGGCTGTGAGCGGATCTCTGCATCTCCCCATGCACTCTGTGTTCAAGTTGTCCCCATTATGCATGGTTTTGGTCTTCCCTTCTTAGTTTTGACAGGCCTAACTCATACCTTCTGCTTTAACTCATACCTCTGGAATCTGATCCTTAAGACTCCCTTACTCTGTGAAAGCATTAATGTTTATTGGTAGTCAGTTGTATCCAGCATAATTCCTCAAAAATCAATCACCCCAAAAGCACAGGTGTTGCGACTTCAATCCCCTGTAAATAATGTGATGAGTTGTGAAGGTATGATAGCCAGAAAACTGTATTTTTTTCACTAGAAAGTGTCTGCAGTTGCCTGCACATAGATTCTGAAGTGACCCTATTCTGTTATTTTTATACTCCCTCTTTTCCTTGTCCTCCAAAAATAGTTGGAAATAGTGTCAGCTACCAAGGCAGTAGAAAACGTCAATAACTACTTTACCTATCTCCTTGTCTCAGTGACTTGTGACAGAGGACTTGGGAGCCACTTAGTCGATACCCTAATGGAGATGCTTGTTAAAAATACAGTGTCATCTGGTTGGTAGATAAAGAAGATAAAAAACGAAGTTACAATGGAAAATATTACAGAAATCAAAATGCCTCCAAGAATACACATGAACTGAGGCAATAAGGGCTGAAACTGAAAATTTTCAGCAAGTCCTAGGCAGTTAGAGACTAGAATGCTTGACTGCAGTGCTGGTGCCACAGTTCTTCCAATTTTTTTTTCTGTTTTCATTCAGCTTACAAGTGAACTTCTGATGGTGTTCATCCTCTCATTCATCTCTTTTTTTATTAGACTGGAAAAATATATGTAAAAATAGGGGAAATGAGAAATTAATTCTGCGAGTTTCGAACATGACACTTCAAGGGAGAGCTACATGATGGAGACAGAGGTAGCAGGGAGGTGATGTTACTGTTACATTAGTCAGAGTCTCCAGAGTGTGAATGACTCTGTTTTCTCCCCATCAGGTCCCCAAAGCTGGGAGTATTATTTTGAGGAAAAAATGTGAGGGAAATAACATCCATTCCTGTCCCAAATATCTACCATTCAGTATTCAAGTGTAAGGCCTTTGTGTTGCTTGCTGGTCCTCTTGTCTGAACTGGACCTACACAGACATAAGATGCAGCAGACTCCTTACTCTCTGCACAGAAGTTCTGAAAGAAACCAAGGAATTTTCTTGAGATGATAATCTGTTAGCTCTGAAAATTGGACATTTTCTCTCAGTCTCCAAGCTTTTGTCTTTTATTGCCAATGATGGCTGTTGTCCCTTTTCTGTCAGCTCTCATTCCTTCAATTTTTCAGCTGTCCATCTTCTATTTCTTTGCTTTCCTGCCTTTACATGCCTTTTTCATTTTTTCTTCTCCTTCCCCTCAGTTTCCTATTCCCCACTTGCCTTTCTTCTGAAATTCTTTCATTTAAAGAGCTTTTAAAGAAAGTTTAAATGAAGTATGTTATAAAATAAATAAAATGTATGTAGATACAACAAATAGGATATTCTCACAGCTGCCTCCATTTAATTTGGATTAATGTATTTTCTTTTCTCCACTGTTTAGTTAAATCATGATCAATCTGGATCTGAAGTTCTATCACAGAATTTGAGTCTGAAATCAGTGACATAAGGAGGTCAAAATTCAAAATTGTGTGCAGTGCTGATCTAAATGATGTTAAAATTCAAGATTCCTGTTTTCAATGACTGACAGCTGACATAGATTCTGTATGGGATTATTGTGTCAAACAGGCTATGCTTTTGCAGTTCTCCATGAGGCTTCCAGCACAACAAGGGGTCTGGCTGAATCCTGGGTAATATCAGCCATGGGGCAGTGCAGTTACACTCCTGCCTTTACATTTGGGTACCTTATTTTTATTAAATGTGGTTGAAAAATGGAATATTTTCTCAAGGGATTTATTTTACTTCATTTATTATTTCCTTTTTTAGATGTTAAAGTCCCAGAATTAAGAATTTGAGAGAAATAAAAGAAAGTAGAGCAGTTATTTGAGAAACTGAATAAAGGATAAATTCAGTTTTTCAGATCTTGCCACATGAGAAAGGGTTGAGGTCTTGCCTAAATTTAGAGTAGCTGCAATAGTGGCCAGCAACAAGTTCACAAGAAAATTTTGTAGGAAATTTCCGTTTAAGTACACAAACTGGTTCAGACATGGTACAGTATTATTAGCATAACATTTAGAAGTTATTTTTTATTTGCACTTTGCCATTTTTTCGAATTATGGGCACTTATTTAATTAGTGAACAAATAAAGCTGCATACAAAAAATCGGCTTGTTCTAATTTTGCTGATATGATGCACATTTTACTGCTATATTTCTTGACTACAGTAAAACTGAAACATGTGTTGTATCTATTTGATTACCAAATCCCAGTCAGGCAGAGTCAGGTCGCAAACCTCCAATGGACAGATATGCTTGAGCTTTTCAATCAAATCTGATGGAAATTAATTTGAGGCTAACATTTCCCTTTGAGATGCTTTCTATGTGTGCTTGTGCCCACGATACAAGCTTTTTCATGCTGGAAGCTCTTAAAGAGTACCTTGATTTTAAGGGAATAGCTTTTCCCCTGCTGAATAGTAATACGATTTGATATTATATAGGACAAGATCTTTGAAACTTTGGTTATTAGACCAGAGAAAGTACTTTCATGTAAACAGGTTAAAGACATAACATTCTTTTTTCTGACTTTGAAGGTGTTTATCTGGTGGCTTTATCCTGCTTCAGATATTTAATTTTAGTTCTGTAGCATCAAATGCAAGGGTTATTGCTATTGTTTTCCTTGATGTCTTGATAACAATCTTATTGGATTGGGCCAAAACAGAAATAAAGGCACATGCTGATCAAGGGCAAGGCTCTGAGTCCTTAGGATGTGATAATGCTAAGGGAACAGCTCTGCAAATGAGTGAGAAGGCAGTCCCTCTGTGAAAAAATGTGGCACAGAAGATGGCTCTGTGAAACCTGGGAGCAGAACACTTTATCCCATCTACAGAGATTCTTAGAGGGTGGAGCTGGTGGCATTTCTTTTCAGCTCTACAAAGGGTTCCCCACCAGAACCTAGAGAAACTATTATGTTAGATATTTTCTATGTGAGGAGTGGAAGGGGAATGGGGAAAAGACATCCAAGAAATAACCTACAAGGAGTTTAAGTAAATAATTTTGTACGTTTTTAACTGCAAGGGTGTAAAATCTGGTCTTAGTCTCAAATTGCTGCGTATGGAATAAATACTAGTTTAAGTATTCAGTCAGTGTCTGAAATTGTCCCAAATGTCCCTTTGAAGGCTTATAATGCTTTTACCATGGCTCAGAGAAGCATCTCTAACAATTGGTAAAATCTTCCTGAAATAAACATAGAGGGCTGTTAATGCTAGCTCAGGGAATCTACAACTCTTTAAGTGATCTGCTGCCCTTGATCTGTGAGGGAAGTTGTACTGATATTAAGGGCCATTGGAAAAATTGCAATTTCTGTAAGACTGCTGAGAGGTAGTTTAGGTTCTGAATATTTGGAAAGGAAATGAATGCATTTTTATATCACATATATTTTATATTCTTATAAACCCTAATGATTTTATGTAATGGTAATTCCATGGTGTGAATTCTTATATTTCTTCTTTTAGTATTTCCATGTCAAGTACTGAAGAACTGTATATTAAAATTAACACAAAAACTTATTGAAAATAAGAGTAGTTTATCTTAAAAATCATAGTCTATAAATTGGAAGCAAAAAAAGAGAACTACTCTGAATTTTTGGATTCTTCCAATTTTACTATGCTATGGCTAGCAGCATCAATTAGCTTATACTCTTTTGTTTCCACCCAAATACACCTATTGAGTTCTTAGAACCCCATTTTTCAGAAATAGTTCTATTTTGTGTATAAAGCAGCTTCAGGGAATTAAGTTACAGAGCAAGGACATAAAGGTCTTCCAGGAGCAGGAACATGTGAAGATAGAACTCATTAATATCACAGCATGATATGACTTATATGAGTCACACAAATAAATAATCTAGAAGTATATGGACTTTATACATGTTTTACTTTATCTTGAAAACCAATGTAGTTTAAGCACCCAGGGACACCATAGACATTTGCTCCACTAAAGACACTGAAAGCACTAAACAAGTACTGACCTGCACAAAACCATTTACATTTGATATGTCGATATAGCCTGTGGCATACAATATTAACAACAGTTCTTATTTTTACACTCTGTCCAACTGAATCCAGATCATTTGAAACATTTTGAATCCAAAATGCTTTGTACATGCACATGTCCCATGAACATGGGACTTGGTCTGTTTCTTTGTAGTTTCAGGAGATAGCAGTCAATTTAGCTTTACATACTTTGAGAACGCTTTCCTGATTCACGCTAGTTCAGAATATTGTTGAAAATTACTTCCATTTACTCAATATTCAGTTTTAAATGCTTTCTATAGCTTCATATATTGATACAATGTACTTTCACACTAGTCCATTTTTTTCAGAAGCGGCTGGTTTTTGTCATCCTTTCCCTCTTCTTAAAGGCATTTACCCATTCACTGGCTAAATCCATTCATCCTTGAAAATTAGCAGAGTGTTCTCCCTATCCAGGGGACTACACTCTCCACCTCTTCATTACTGAACTGCATTGTACATTATCTTAACTTGTTCTCTTCAGGGCGGCTGGCACCTATTTTATTTGATGCAGTGAATCTCTCATTATAGGCTTATTAGCATCCATGTCAAGACAATGTGAAAAGTCCTCTTTCAATACTGAATGAATACAAACAAGTAGAGAATGGAAGACATCAGCAATCTTTATCGTTTCACTGCCACATTAATACCTCTAACTCTAATTGACAGGGTAATTAAACCCCAAAGATATCCCAAGAAAGCAGCCTGGGTAGCTATGATCATGCCATGTAAGCAACACAGAACACATTCTGTGAAATAGGATCAAAATGGTTTCTGTGCATTTTGTGTCACCAAAGCACCTGTCCTGATGATTCACATCCTATTAAATCCTATTTAATATGCTCTGAGCATGTCATAATCAATTAAACATAGTTTTCATTTCAGGTAACAGTTCTGGAATTTTGAAACTGGGAATAGCTTCCTTCGGACAAAGACTCCTGAGGACTCTCCTCTGTAGAACCTCTGTCATTCATTCACCTCTCACTCTTCAGGTTTGTAACAGTTCAGGGTCAGGCCTCAGTGGAGACCCTGGGGGGCATCCCCTGAGTTGGGGAGACACAAGAAGCTTCCTTCAAAAAACTGGTAAGTCCCCATTGGCTCCTTCCCCTGTTCCTACATCTATTCATATATCCCTGAGCCACTCCATCCCTATTCCCTGGTTGGCCCTTATCTTTGTACTGCTTGGAGACCAGGGTCACCCCCTGGCCCCTGGGAGAGAGAAAGCAAGACCCTCAATGTGTGTGTGCCTTGGACCTGAACATCTTACTGGGCGGCTGAATTGAACATCTGTGGCTGTTAAGCAAAGGCCCTTTTTGCTTCTTCAGCCTGGACTTTACTAGCAGGAATTCAGACTGCAACAAGTGGCACACCTAACAGAGACCTCTTCTCCTGGAAAACATCTGCACTAGATTACCCTGAGAATTTGAGGGTTTTTACCCCAGTGTGGTGAGTTTGAAATTTTGATTCCTTCCTCCTTTTACTCTTGAGTGTTCAAAAGAGACTGGGTTAAGATGGAAACAACATTCACCCCCACAGAACAAGAAGTTTACCTCCACCTTAAAAAGTCTTTTATTCAAGAAAATTTTTTTGTTTTTCAGAGGGGGAATTGTTTTGTACACTGGTTATTTAAGCATTTTCCGTACATTTTGCAGAACTCAGTCCTAACCAATGAACTGTTGAAAGTAGCTTGGGAAAAATTAACAACTAGTAAAGAATTCCCTAAAGAATTCAATCCTTTATTTAATACGATGATGAAATGTGTTCTGAATCTTAGGGATGGTGAACCCCAGCTGAAAACCCCGCCTTCGTCTTTCCCTCTTTGTGCCCCTGCACCCGCTCCCCTGTCGCAAGGAAAGACTCCTCCAGGTTCTCCCACCTTCACTCCTGCTGCCCAAGTTGGCTCTCACCGAACAGCTGTGGCCGCATGGTCACATTCACGTGCTCAACATGGCGGAGACCTCGTGCCTGGGACCACAGGGTCTCCCCCTCCGCCCTCTGCTCCTCACCTCACGCCTCCTCCCACGGACGTGTTAACCCCGGTTGCTATAGCACTGCCAGACACGGCGCGGGTGGCGAGACCTGTCTCCCCTCGCACCGAACTGCTGCCCCCACGGAAACCCACGGCCGCCCTGACACTGCTCCGCATGGCCGGGGCCAGCCGGCCGATACCCGCTGCCCAGCGCGCCCTGCGGCTGCCCGCTGCACGAGGGCCGAGGGCGGGCAGCGAGGCCGGCGGCCCCGGAGCGCCGCTGTTGCCTGGCGGGCGGGCGGACAGCCCCGCCGGGGGATGGCTCAAAGCCGCAGTCCTGGCAGCGAAAACGCCGCCCACCGTCGCTGCAATGGAAGCCCCGCGCCAGCAGGGCCCGTGGGCACCAGCCAAGAGAGACCCACGGGAGGGGCTGATCTCCAGCATGGCCACCAATGCCAGGAGTGGGACGAACTATGCTCAGCAGTGCTCTACAGCAGCACCAGAGCCAGCAACACATCGAGCACCACAAACCCAAACCCACCAGCAAAGCGAAAAAAGTCCTTGTCATGAACATTTTGGGGATCCTGAAATGGTTCAATGTAAAACACAGATACGGTTTGATCACCTAGAATGATAATAAAGAAGATGTGTTTGTTCATTAGATTGCTATAAAAAAGAAAAACCCCAGAAAATATATCCACAGCTTAGAAGATGGAGAAATTGTGGAATTTAACATAATACAAGGAATAAAAGGCACCCAAGCAGCCAATGTGACAGGACCTGGTGAAGTTCCAGTGCAAGGTAGTAAACATGCACCAAACTGGAAACCTGTGAAATATCATCCATATCGTAGAAGTCCTCCACACACCTTCCACGGGAACAGAACACAAACTCGACAACCATCAAGCCCCAGCAACAGCCTAAAAACTGAAGGGGCACAGAACACCAATGAGCTGTCCTGTACCCAAAAGTCCACCTCCATAATGATTGAACCTTCCAATCGGGTAAGTCCCACTTCTTCTAATACCCTTCCCCAATTCCTGTGGCCTCCCTTCCCCCTCCCACCTTCCCCTTTTCCTTTCCATTGTCCTATTACCCCTTTTTTATGTTCCCACAAATTCCTGCCTCCTTTTCTCCCTTTCCATGGCCTCCCTCCACTAATCCCTTTCCCCAGAGTTCTTTCATAATACCAGAGGGAGCATGATTGGGAGGGAAAGAAAGGAAAGTTTCCCTAAGGTAACAATCTTTTTCTTAAAGGTTAATGATTTCTATTTGGAGTTTCCAACAGGCACATCACCTCCTACACTACCTTGTACAGTGCCAATCACGGCCAACAACACTGCCCAACAACACTGGGATTCTAGGAAGGACCCCAGTGACGGGTAGCTAACAAACACTACTCCAGTTTACACGTCCTGGCGAAGTCCTGGTGGGCTCACAGGCCTCAGTGGATGGGACTTGCCTCTCCCCAAATTCCTCCATCTCCTGGCAAGGGCCCAGGGACGTGTCCCACCTCCGCCTGGGACCTTCAGTCTCTGCCTGAGCCCTGCTGTGGGTGTGTCCATCTCTGCCCCTGTCTCCTGGGCGGGCCTGGGACCTGCACTGCAGAGCTGCTCTCTGGGGTGGAGCCCTCAGACGTGAGTTGTAGCTTGTTATGCAAAACTCTGGGTTTGACCTGGCATATCTGCTCTGTTCTATTTCCTGTGCTCATCATGAGTCAAGTAACAATTGAAATAAATAGGGCAGGAGATCTTTCTTCTTTTTAATGCCTTTATTAAAAATCAGCTTGGGTGGGGAGAACTGACAGGTTGTGACAGATCACACACATGCCGCTGCTGCTCCCAGGACTAGCCCAGAGGAAGAGAAAGAGTGCAGCTGTGTCTGCTGGTCTGCAGGCAGAGCTGGGGCTTCTGTCCTCACAAGCACCAGGAGATTCCAGTTTTTCAGTTTGACATTTGGGGTCCTCTTTCTAGCCGACATCCTTTAGGTTAGGGTGAAAGGTCAAAAGGATCTCAGCAGATACTGGATTCTGTTCCTCACCTCTAGACATCATTAGATCTCTTAATTCCATGGTGGCTCGTTGTTTTAGGGGTTTTTCTGCTAGGTTTGGTGAGGGGTTTCCACATTTGCACACCAGCCCCGATGCCACTTCCTCCTCACAGTCCCGGGTGCCATTTCCCAGGAAGCAGCAGGGTGGTACTCGAGGAAGAGGGAATTTCTAACCATCAACAACAGGTAATTAAAGAACAACTATTAACATCAGGTGATTACAACATGAAATTATTAACAACAAGTAGTTAAAACTCCAACTTAGCAGCAATTAGTTTAACCTGTTAACTCTGCAACTTTTTTAGAAAAATGGACAACTTTTCTACTCAAAACAACGATTGTTATTTTCCAGAAATGTCAGAGCCTTTTCATCTCCAAAGACACATTAAAGGACTCATAACACACAGTTTATAACTGGAAACAGGATATTATTTTAATTTTTATTTTTCTCCATCTGTTTTGGAACTGATGCTCACAACCATTACCACAATATGCATGTGTAGCCAGGATCAGCCTGATATGTTCTTCAGTTTAGCTTTAAAGTCCATCCTTTGTAGTCTGGAAAAAGCAAGTCACAGAGCTACAGAATATAGCAGTAGGAATACAGGCCCAGCAGCTCCTGTTTCCTGAAGGGTGAGAACACAAAGACTGAGGATCTGTACCAACCTCACAAAGAAACGAAGGCATATGTCCTACTGTGGGGTATTTCACAAATTATAACCCATATTGATGACAAGCACAATTTTTGCCTTCCAAGACTTCCTTTGTTGCTGTGCTTCCTGGCCAGGGATACATGGCCTGTGCTTGCAGGCAGGAGAACTGAGAAGTGGCAGCTCTGGATGGATGCAAGAATCCCATAGGAAATTGAGCCAAGGGAAGAGCAGAGCTCAGCCCCACTCCAAGCTTGCAATGGGCAATAGAGCCAGAGAGAGCCAGGGCACAAGTGGTGCCTTGGAGGTGTGAGGGCAGCAGGCAAGAATGGAGTTGCAGAGGAGGAGCCCTGACAGGGGGCTGTGCCCAGTGCTACAGGAGGACAAGAAGCAACCCCCAGGCCACCTTTGGGGCCCACCCTGGGAGTCTGGAAAGCTTCCTTTCCTCAGATGAGGGTCATGAGGAGCATGGCACCTGGCCAAAATGGCCCAAACCATCCTGGACAAGAGGTTGTGCTGAGTGTGGCAGAGGAAAGCAAAGAAACCCCAGGGACACTTGCAGCCCACTGTAGGGTAAAAAAAAAGCCTGCCTTCCCCCAGATGCAGGGCATAACAGGCCATCTTCATGTAGCATGAGCAGCAGAGACTGCCAAAGGGACCAAAAATGTACAAGAACGGGATCACATGAGCCCTCAGCGGTAGTCATGCGCAATGCTTCAGAGACATACTGAACTGCCTAGGAGGAAAATTCCTCCCTGACCCCAGCACTGGCCATCAGCTATTCTCAGAGAATGTGAGAAAGATCTGTCTCTCCTCCCACCTTCCAGAAGATGCCCAAGCCCTATTCTGCCCTACCTGGAGTCATCTCCAGGGATTTTGAGACTGGCCACATGCCACCAGTCTGATCAACTTCAGGCGCACAAATCTTTGTGTGCCTGGCAGGGCACCAGCCGATATTCCAAAGCTCTGGGATCCTGTCAACATCTCAGCATCTCATTTCTTACTGCTGCTGCCCCTGGATTCAGAGGGGATGAGGACAGAGTGCTCTGCAGTGCTCTTCAAGTATTCTTCCTGAAGGCATTTCCTTGGTCTTACAACTTGGCTTGGTGCTCCTTCTCATCTTCTGAGAAGCTGAGGTCAGTTCTCTGAAGTCTGAAGCAGGATTTCCATCTATCCAATGGGCTTTGAGCATGGCCCTGCTAGGAGCTGGCCTTGCAGCAGAGAACCTTCAGCAACCTCATCCAGCCTCCCTCGGCCCCCACCAAGTAATTACAGTAGCTCCTTAGGGACTTTCTCTTGGATGTCTTCAAGCTGACCCTGTGCAAGCTCTGTGAGTGGGACATTGGAGTCCCCGTGCACAAACCCACTCACTGCAGCCCTCTCACCACACCTCTGTCCAGTGTTCTTCATAGAATCATTGAACTATAGAATAGTTAAAGTTGGAAAAGACCTTTAAGATCATCAAGTCTGGCCATCAACCCAGTGCCACCACCATGTTCCCCATTAAACCATGTCCTCATGTGTCATATGTTTGAGCACTTCCAGGGATGGTGTCATCTCCACTCTCTTGGGCAATCCGTTCCAATGTTTTAAAACCCTTTCCGTGCAAAAAAGTTTCCTAATATCTAATCTAAACCTCCCCTGGTGCAACTTGAGGTGATTTTCTCTCATCCTGTTACTTGTTAATTGGGAGAAGAGATTGACTCTCACCTGTCTATAACCTCCTTTCAGGTAGTTGTAGAGATGGATAAGGTCCCCTTAAACTTCCTTACTCCAGGCTAAGCAGCCTCAGCTCTCTCAGTTGCTCCTCATAAGACTTTTGTTCCAAACCCTTTACCAGCTTTGTTGACCTTTTCTGGACTTGCTCCAGTACCTCAATATCTTGTAGTGAGAGGCCCAAAACTGAACACAGTATTAGGCCTTCAGAGGAAGGCTTTGGAGTGCTGGCCTGAGGCTGTCCCTGTGTCCATGAGTTATAGCCCCTGCCCTTGGTGACTATATACTAGACACAGCTTCCAGGTACTCAAGACGTCCTCCTCTGCTTGGCTTCTAAGGACCAATCTTGTGCTGTTACTCCTCTCTCAGGCCATGGGAGAATTCAATCCTGCAGCCCAGAGACCACCTCTATCAGCCATTCCCTTCTTTGCCAGAGCTAATGTCTTTGAAGTCCCACAGTAAGGAAGACCAGGGACTTGATCTGTCTGGTTACAAACTCTTTTCCTGGTGCATGAGTGGGCTGATTTCAGCAGCTGCAGGCCAGGGGAAAGTCAAAGTGTAGCCAGAGCCATAGGCTGAGGTGGACAGTGCCATAAGACCACCAGGGAAACAGACACTTTGAAAAACAAGTGAATAGAGGTGACTGGTGTGATGAAAAGGTTGGTCATTTTTAGACCTTAATCATTTTGATCTCTTCCCAAAGCACAGTCAGGAAAACATGATTTCCAGACTGTAAGAATGGCTCATTGTTGCTATTGTAGTCACATCCACTTGTCTCACTGAAATGGAACTGAAATGTGCAACTCTATCAAACACTGTAGCAGGGCATCTCACCTCCCCTCTCCTGGTGCCCTGCCCCCCACTCCCGCCCCCCCTCGCCTCCATCCTCGCAAGAGCTTATCTGTTGCTTGTTAGCTGGTGAAATAACTCAGGACATCTCGCCCCTCACATGAGCTTCACATGACCTTGCTAATTGGTGAAAAAACTCAATCAGGAGTGCTGATTGAGTTATTGCTATTAACTTATAGTGAGTTATTTTGGCACCATGGGAGTAATACTTTCTTGTCATCTTGCTGTGGAAGTGAGATGTGGAGAGATAAGCTGGAATTTTTGACTGCCAGACACTTCATTTTAAAAATTATAAAAGCTACATCAGACTTTCACAAAGCAGTTCTTCTGCACGTTCCCTGGAAATGTGTGGGGCTTTCTCCCCAAAGCTGTGGTTACTCTGTTGAGGGTTCAGTGAAAGGATTTTGTGTACACTCTTGTCAATTTGGTGGTAAATTACATTGAGTCCTAATCGATACTATTTCTTTGTAAGCTTTAATATCAGTACCTTAATGTCATGCACTGTTTTATGTAATCTGCTAGTAGTTATTTTGTTTCATAATGTGTTGTAAGTAACTGTTTAAAGCCTTTTGTCTGCTATCTCCTGTTTATTCAATAAATAAGTCATTTTATAATAGACCTGGTTTGCCATTCTTAGAACGTGTGGGCTGAGGCAATTTTAGGTGTGGGTCACCTTAATTTAAGCTGCTGCCAAGAATCTGAGGCTAAGGCATGGCTTGTCTGAAGCTCCCACTTGATCAATACCAACACATCTATTGGCTGGGTTTATATGGGATACAAAGCACACTTCAGTAATGGTGTAAAACTTTTAGAGCACATTTCTCATGATGCCTAAAGATTTTTAGCTTTTTTCATTTATTTGTTGCTTTATAGATTTTTTTTATATATAGTTGTATACTTTCTATTATTTTTCCTGCCCTATCTCACATTTTAGAACAATAAGCTAACTATTTTTAAAACATTGAAATTCTGTTTAGTCTTATTCTTAAGGAGAGAATTTCTGGCACAGACATCTGGTTTTTCACCAGAATTTGGGAGACACAACAAGATATAGGGCAAAGAACCCCCTAGACCAACTCCAAGGGGCAGAGCCAAGGGTGGGTTACTGGGGCAACTGATCTCCTATTGGATGTACATGCTAGATATACTAATTAATTAATCTTATAAAAATTGTAAAAATCTTGTATCACATGTGTTTGTAGCCATATTTGTGCACCTGAAAGCTTTCATTAAAGATTTTTTTTTTATCTTACCACACTTAATATTGTTTGGAAAGTTTTTGTTTTTTGATTCTAGGCATCACTCAGTTCAACCTTTCTGAGATACTTGCCTACGTCTATATGTGGGAAGATGTTCTTATCTAAGGCACTGTCAAATCTCCTTTTTCTTTAAGATTTAGAAGTTGGAGTACTAAAAGATTAAGAGAGATACCATTATTGTAATTTTGTATTGTAATTTTGTTGGTGCCAAAATTGGTGTGTTCCTTCAGACTGTATGAATAAGGGCATTTATACCAAAGACAGTGTAGGGCATTTATACCAAAGACAGTGTTTTGGTTGTGGTGATGCCAGAGATAAAAGAGAGAGTTTTTGTTTCCTCTGCATGAACTTTGCTGGGATGTAAAGAAAAGGGATGGAATGGGGTGTGTAGTTTCACTGCCATTCCTCACAAATACATCAAGGGACACTTGCTAGTGCACTGTTTATGGTGAGGTTGTCTTTTTAGAAAAAGGTCCCAAGTGGTTTTTTTGTGTTCTTTACCATATTTTTCCTTGCAGTTCAATAACACTTTTCCTCCTTTGGTCTTCATTCTTGATCCCTTTCTTGAAGATGGTGATAACCCTATCTGTCTTTGTATTGCTCCTCCCAGTCATCATTTTTCTTCTTTAGGCACTCCATGCCCAGAAATAACCTTCTTAATCTTTGTCTGCATTCATTACAGATGGAATTTGTCTCTTTAGAACATGAGGAATGTGAAATATCCATAGTGGTACAGGTGAGCTCTCACCAGGGCTTTACACAATGGTTGCTTTTCTTGCCTGACACACAGGAACACTTTTTCCTGTATCCCATTCATGGCTTATAGGCACCCTATGATCTACTCATGCCTCCTGGAGTGTTTGCCTCCTCCAGTGTCTTCAGACTGGAGCAGAAACTTCTGTCACTCCACCTGGCATGGTAGTACCTATTTCTACCCTGCAGCTCCTCATGCAGGGAGTGTTTATTGATGTAGGGAATGTCTCTTCTGTCAGGCCTTCAGTTGTTGGGGAGGAACGAGGCTGTAGAACTACACCATGAGATAGAACTTTTCTTCCTCATGGGTCACTTGAAATCCAGAATATGAGGTGGACAAGGAAACCTAAATTCTTGAACACTGGTTTTTTGCATCTAAATTCAAAAGACCTGACCATGAACTTCCGTTTCCTACCCTTGACAGCAAAGCGTGAAGGGTGGAGCCCCCTTAATACATCTCTCAGGCTCCACCCACGAGTAACCTGCTGGAGTCCAGCTCCACAGTCACAACCAGATCCAGCCTCCGCCGGCCAGCTGAGCCATGGACGAGGTATGTGGGTGGGCTCTGAACACCAGACTAGTGGTGTCAGTCCAGCTCCTTTCAGAACTGGTGTCTGCCTCTTAAAAGAGAAAAGATCCATGGCTGGCATTAACTGAGCTTCTTTTGGGAAGTTTCATGGGAGAAAGTGCCCAGTCCAGGCACTACAAGACACCAAACCTTGGTGGGTCAGTGAGATGCAGTTCATGTCCCTGCTGTCTGTGGGGATACACGTTACTCTCCTGGAGCATGAATAAAGCTTGCTGATGAACTTTTAAATGAATTCTGCAGCTATGTAGTGAAAAGGAAGGTTGTTGCTGACATGGATAAGAAGGGGGCTGGATAGGTGGGCATCCAACACTAAAAGGCAACTGTCTCTTTAGAAGCTGTACATGCCTGGAGGAGAGATGCCAAGAAGGAGGAAAGAGTTTGCATTTCATATGCCCACTTGAAACCATCTGTGATTGTCAGTGTGGAGAATGACTTATGATATCATTCAGACACAAAGAAACATATTTTCCTTTTTAATTATTGGATGAAAATATGAAAAACAGTCTTCTAGTAAACACATGGTCATGAGTTTGCAAAACTGGTGCAGTGAGTGCAGAAAGTTGCCAGAACATACCTGTTCACTTAAAGAATCTTTAAATATAGCTGCAGAGAGCTGCCATCCTGGATGGACTACTCAGACCTAAATCATAGCTTGTCTCCAGCCCTGACTCCTGGATGGGCCTGGGACCAATGATACAGCCCTGTCTCCAGACCTGTTTCCAGCTGTATCTCTTGCTAGTATCCCTGACAAGCCCGTGGATCTGGCTTATTTCTTCTATGTATCAGAGGGTCCTTTTGTAACAGCTGCTGGCTCTGCCTGTCTGGACCAGGGCCTATGGGATGGTGCCCTATTGATGAGGGCAGGGGCCAGGGTCAGCCCAGTTCCTTGTCTGTGCTATGGTCTGCATTAGCTCCTGGCATGTCTGCCTTCAATGAGCAGCAGGCACTTGCTGCTCCCTGCCAGTCTCCTTGCATAACTTCATCCTCAAACATTTTGCAATTGAGGCATTTCCTAAGCCAAAGGGTATCAAAATATCAATCAGCCTGTTAGCGTTCAGGAACACATAATCATGAGAAATGATTATATGCTGGTGCTTTTATTGAAGAGCTCTGGGTGTCAGGGGTAAAGACCCAAATCTGACTCCGACATAGTTTCGAGATGGATATGCTTTTATATTCTATCGTTATATAACTTTCATGTTAATTATTAAACTTACATTGTTCTGTAGTATACATAGATTTCAGCCAAGCATGGCCACCTTAGACTAGGAACATAAAGTTTCTCATTGTTCTTCTTATGATTATACAATAATTATTTTAATCACTAAACAATCATTTCAGCTAGCAATTATACTAATTACGCAGGTAAAACACAAGGCTTAACATTTCAGAGTTTATCTTAGCATTTTCCAGGGTGCCACTATCATTATCCCCCCTTTGAAAGCATTTTCACTTCACTATAGGTATAAATGTTTTCACTTGATACAGTCCTTTACTTCTCAATTTATGTTTGATGTTCTTCAAATCCAGGGTTGATGTAAAATTTGTCGTGGATGCTATCATGGGCTGGAGAACCAGAAGATAGTGGGCGTGGATCTCATGTCAGTGCCTTTATTATTTTCTGGTTCCAGGACGTTTCTTCTGTATTTCTCTCCTTAAAATGCTGTAAACTAACCAAATTGCTAAGAATACAATTAGTAAGATTATCACACTCTCAATGATAGATTTAATCCATGAACTCACATTCCACCCTAACCCTTTAAAGATTTTTCCTAACCAGCTTGTAGTCAAATCCTTTTGCTCTTCTTGTGCCTCATGCTCTATTTGTTTCAACTGATTGATGTAATATTCTACATCTGCAGTTACATTTGGGATATGAACGCAGCAATGATCAACTCGTCTCTTTAAAAATCCACATAATCCATGCTCCTTCAGGAGTAACAAATCTAAGGCTAATCAATTTTGCAAAGTCATTTTTGTGGTGGCTTGTAATTGTACGTTTAATTCTTTAAATCCTTCCCGGGTGATTCTTGCTAGTCTATCTACTTGGCCGGGAAGTTTGTACAGCATCTCTCTACTCTGATAGTTTGCTATAGGACCGAGTAAAGACTCTAGGGCCCACCCAAGTTTCACTCCACTAGAGGGTTCTTGCCAAGTGTCATCTGGATTTTTGTTGTCTAGAACTTCTCGTTTTGCTCTTATCTGCAGAAGTTCATGTTTTCCATTAAATGGGAACTTTTTCCAAATTGGACATAAGGTTGGGAGGCCCAAAGTAATTTCCTTTACTTTCCCATCTACAGGCAGATGTGTTGTCCAGGTACCATCGCTTGTTGCCCATACAAATTGTCCTGGACTTTTAATTGTACTCTTGGTACATCTTATAATCACTTTATAATTAATTTTGCCTTGTTTATGTTTGATCTCTCTGCAAGCACAACCAATCTGTAGGGCTATTGCCAGGGGTGGTATCTGTTTTATCTCTGCATCATCAGAAGTGCAGTCATAAGTTTTATTGCATGCCCACTAACTTACTTTGTCTGCCCACGTTCTGCTACTAGTGGCAGTGTATGTTACTGCTGGATCTATTTTACTCTCAGAACCTTCCCACTTAATACACCAAGGGGTGTTTGCCATATATTGGAATTTTTAAAGTATACTCACAGACCACACACTGTCCCAAGGCTCTATCTGATCTTTCTGATCTTCGGCCTCACACTTCCATACCAGAGTAGTTTCTGTAACATTTTCTATGATCTTTTTATAATGTGGCAAATAGCATTGCCATTGTGTGATGCCTCCTGACTGTCCCAAAGGGGGTCTTAGTATGCCATCACTTAGAATACAGTCTTTCTGCCTCATAGGTCTCATCCATGTTCTTACTTTCTCCCAAGTTTCCTTGACCACCTGTCTCGGTTCGAGTACCTGTTTGCATGCAATTGTTTTGTTCTTTTGTATTTCAGGTAGTTTTGATGTTATGATTCCCCAATTTACTGGATCTCCTGCTGCCTTAGGTATTGGCAGACAGGCAGTTATCCTACTGCTGTTTTGTATTTTGGCAAAATCTTTCACTAATCCAATCATTACATTCTCAGCTCGAACTGCGTTAGAAATTTTTATCACTTGTGTTTCTGCCTCTCTCTTCATTCTAGAATGAAGAGTGGTCAGTTGATCTTTTTGCATTCCACATCTCAAAGACGTTAATGACCATAACATTAGCACAATTACTAATAACATTCTCAAAGTAATTAAACACATCTTATCTGCAGTCTTGGTTCCACAGTTTACACAGTCTGTGATCCAGGATGGACTTTCTTCACTCGGGTATAGTGAATCCAGGGGTCCACACCGGCTACTTTCACTGCTGTAAAGGTGGTCAGCAGTACCTGATAGGGTCTATTCTACTTTTCTTTCAGCGGTTCTTCGTTCCAGTTTTTAATGTACACCTCGTCTCCTGGAAGTATGTTATGAACTGGGTTCTCGAGAGTTATTGGTCTATTCCACACGAGGATACTCCGGAGCCGAGCTAAAGTTTTCCCAAGAGACAGAACATAATTATACACTTCCTGTTTTCCTGTAACGTGTACATTAGGGTTTGGCTCAGGAGATTCATATGGTTTCCCATACAATATCTCATAAGGACTGACTGACATCTCGCTCTTAGGTTTTATCCTAATCTTCAGCAGTGCTATTGGCAAAGCCTGGGGCCACTGCAGCTTGGCTTCTTGGCATATTTTACTGATTTGCCTTTTTAGTGTCTGATTCATCTTCTCTACCTGTCTACTTGACTGGGGTCTCCACGGTGTGTGGAGGTCCCAAGTTATCCCCAGCAATCTACTTACTTCTTTTACTACTGTAGCTATGAAATGGGGCCCCCTATCTGATGATACCCCTAGGGATACCCCGAACCTGGGAATAATTTCCTGTAGTAACCACTTAACTGTTTCTTTTGCTTGGTTTGTGCGACAGGGAAGGGCTTCTGGCCATCCAGAAAATGTGTCAACCCCTACTAACAGGTATTTGTATCTTTGAGTTCTTGGCAATTCTACGAAATCTACCTGCCAATAATCTCCTGGCTCTGTTCCTATCCGAATTCTTCCTAGCTGTGCCTGTTGCCTAGCCACTGGGTTGTTTTTCAAGCAGATATCACATTTTGACATGACTGATTTTGCAATTGTTAACATCCATACCGAAATTAAATTTTGCTTTAGCAATTTTACCAATGCCTCTGCGCCTCAATGACATTCGTTATGTTTAATTTGTAGAACTTCTCTCATTATCAAGGGGGGTACCACTATTTGTCCTTGTGCAGTCAAATACCATCCTTCCTAGTTCTTTTGTGCATTTAGTAAACGTGCCAGTCTCTCATCTTCTACTGAATATCTTGGTTTTGGAGGCAGATTAAATTGGGATATATTGAGCTTTGAAGGTATCAATGCCATTGTTGTTTGCACCTCTCGAGCAACTTGTCGGGCTGCCCAGTCTGCCTTTCGATTTCCTTCACAGATTTTGGAGTTTCCTGATTGGTGTGCTTTACAATGTATAATTGCCACTTGCTCAGGTTTTTGTACTGCTTTTATCAATTGCAGGACTGCATCTTGGTGTTTAATGTGTGTACCTCGAGAAGACAATAATCCCCTTTCTTTCCACAGTGCTCCGTGTACATGCACCACCTCAAAGGCATACTTTGAGTCAGTCCATATATTTACCTTTTTCCCTTCACTTAATTCTAGTGCTCTGGTTAGAGCAACCAGTTCTGCCTTCTGGGCAGATGTATTTGGTGGTAATGCCTTTGCTTCCACTACTGTGCTGACTGTTGTTACCGCATATCCAGCGTATCTGGTTCCGTTTTCCACGAAGCTGCTCCCATCTGTAAATAGCTCCCACTCTGGCTGCTCTAGCGGGACGTCTTTCAAGTCTTCTCTTGCTGAATAGGTGTACTCTATTACCTCTACACAGTCATGTTCCAATGGGCCTTCTTCAGTTGTGGTACCTAGGAACAAAGCTGGATTCAAAAGGTTAGTTATTTTTAATGTGACATCATCTTGCTCAGTCAGGACTACCTGGAATTTTATCATCCTGCTTGGAGATAGCCAATGGCCCCCCTTCTGTTCTAAGACAGTGGTTACCATGTGTGGTACATAGACATCTATGTGTCTTCCCATAGTAAGCTTCCTGGCTTCTTGTATCAGCATCACGGTGGCTGCGACCGCCCGCAGACATGGAGGCCACCCGGCACTTATGTTGTCAAGTTGTTTGGAAAAGTAGCCCACCGGCCTTTTCTAGCTTCCCAGATGTTGGGTCAGGACTCCTAGTGCTAGGCATAGCCTTTCATGTACAAACAGCTGAAAATCTTTAGACAGATCAGGTAACCCTAATGCTGGAGCAGTCGTCAGTGCCTCTTTTAGTTTTAGGAAGGCTTCCTTCTGTGGCTTGCCTCAGGTGAATGGCTGCGTCTTCTGAGCTTCGTACAGGGGTTTCGCAATCAGTCCATAGTCCATGATCCACAAGCGACACCATCCTGCCATCCCGAGGAAGACTCGCAGCTCACGTAAGTTCTGGGGCTCTGGAATAGCACAGATAGCTTGGATACGGTTAGTACCTAGTTTTCGTTCCCCTTGTGAAATTTCACATCCCAGGTAGATCACAGTCTGTTGGGCAATTTGTGCCTTTCCTCTGGATACTTTGTAACCTCCCATTCCCAGTGAATTTAAAATCTCAATGGTTGCCTTTATACAGGTTGCTTTTTCTTCTGTAGCTATTAGTATATCATCAACATACTGCAACAATAGGTATTGGTCTCTTGGTACTTGCCCATTTTCCGTCCAAATTTCCAGCTCCTTTGCCAGTTGGTTTCCAAATAAGGTCGGACTGTTCTTAAATCGTTGTGGTAATCGTGTCCAGGTGAGCTGGGTCTTTCTTCTGTTGCCTGGGTTTTCCTACTCAAAGGCAAACAGTTTCCTATTTTCTTTGTCAAGGGGAATGCAGAAAAAGGCATCTTTTAAATCAATTACAGTAAACCATTTATATATCTCCTTTACGGATGTTAGCAATGTGTAGGGATTTGTTACTACTGGATAAATGTCTTTTGTTATTTTATTTATTGCTCTCAAATCCTGCACTAATCTATATTCTCCATTTGGTTTCTTTACTGGAAATATTGGTGCGTTAAATTCTGATTCACATTCTTCTAAAATTTGGTACTTCAAGAATTTCTCAATAGTCTTTACTATTCTTTGCCATGCTTCTGGGTTTATGGGATACTGTTTGATTTGTACAGCCCTTGCCCCTTCCTTTAACTCTACATGCACTGGTTGTGCCAATTTAGATTTCCCTGGTATATCCGTTTCCCATACAGAAGGAATCACTGCATCATCTACCTTCCTAGGGATAGAGGGAACTGGTTTTTCTTTGATCATTAAAATCTGTCCCGTCTTTGATTCAGGTATTTTCATTACAAGTTCCCCGTTTTCAAAGGTTATTACCGCATCAAGTTTCGCCAGCAGATCCCTCCCTAAAAGCCGAATTGGGCACTCAGGTACATATAGGAATTCATGCGTTAAAGTCTTGTTCCCAAAGCACAAATCTAGGGGTGCAAGAATGGCCTATTTTCCTCCTTCCCTGTAGCCCCAACTATTGTTGTTTGCTTATTTCCAATTTTTCCTTGTAGATCATTCAGCACAGAGTAGGTAGCTCCAGTATCCACTAGAAATTTGACTTCCTTATGCCCTAGCTGTATAGTAATGACAGGTTCTTTAACCTGTTTTACGGGTTCCATGTCTAGTCAGCTGTTATATTCACCTAACACCATTGCCTTGGCAATGTTTTTCTGCTGGAACTGATTGCCCTGGTGAAACCGGTTGTTTGGCTTGTTTGGGCACTCTCTCTTCCAATGCCCCTCCCGCTTGCAATACGCACATTGATTTAGGCTTAACCCTTGCACAACTGGTCTTCTGCCACGCATACCTCTGCCACGTCCCCTGAAGTTTGAGTTACCTTTTCCTTGTATCACTGCCAAAAGATTTTGCTGTTGCCTTTTACTAGCTTCTCTTTGGCGATTATTATATACCTTCCAGGCTACCTCAAGTAGCTTATCCAGATTCTTTAATTCCTCCCCTTCTAATTTTTGCAATTTCTTCCGAATATCATCTTGTGATTGTCCCAAGAATATGAGAGCGAGCTGAACCTTTGCTTGTTCTGTGTCTATTTGGAGATCTGTATATTTCCTTGCTGCCTCCTTAAGCCTCTCCAAAAACGCAGTGGGAGATTCTTTCTTTTCCTGCCGAACCTCATATAGTTTAGACCAATTTGTGGTTTTGGGCACAGCATTCTGAACTCCTATTTGGATCCACTCCTGGTATTTCTGTAGTTTCCTCATATCACAAAGTAAATTAGGATCCCATTTTGGATCCTCAGTTGGGAAATTGAGATCTAAATTTCCTGTTACGAGCCCGTTTCTGATATTCTCCCTTGCCCTTTCTTTGGCTGCTTTAAGTACCATCTCTTTCTCCGTGCGGTCCATCAATGTATCTAATATTACTTGTATATCATCCCAGTCAGGATTCAGAGTTTTCATGATCATTTTTACTACCAGTGCCACCTTATCAGGGTTTTCTCTATAAGTTCCAGCTGACTGTTTCCAAATAATTAAATCTGCAGGAGAAAAGGGCACTTTTACATATACTGGCCCTTCTGCTCCTACACCTTGTCACAAGGGGGTAATCACGGTCTGTTTTTGTCTGCCTACGTCTTTTCTTTCCACAACCGGGGCAAGCTCCGACTGGCTTCGGGTTCTGTGGGCTACCGGGGTTACTGATTTATTACCATTGCTATTTTTTTCACTTGCATCCCTCCCCCTCCTTTCTATCACAGTTAGGTTTTGCTCATCTTCCGAGGAAGAGGGATCAGGTGACGATGGGAGAGGAGAAAAAAGAGGGAAAGGTGTACTAGATGAGACAGGTTCAGGATTGGGTGAGGTATGGAAAGGTAGTGGGATAGGGACAGATGAAACAGGTGGGGTAGGGCTGGGCTCCCTTGGTCTTATTGGAGCTACCTATAAATCAATATCTGCATAATTTTCCTGCTCAGACTTTCTTTCAATGCCAAGTGTTTTAGACAACGTTCCTCGCAAACCCTGCACTTAATTACTTGCAGACACTCTAACCACCATTAATCCACATTCATCTTGCCATTCTGGCTTTTCCCGTAAATAAAAAAACAAATCAACATACGGAACCTCATCCCATTTTCCTTCTTTCTTACAAAATGACATTAACTGTGAAATGGTGCTATATTGCAAAGTGCCGTATTTTGGCCAGTTTTTGCCATTCTCCAAGATATATTCTGGCCACCATGTATTACAATAATCAATCAACTTAGCTTTACGTAATTCTTCCCCAAAATTACCCTGTTTCCAATGTGCTAATAAGCACCCCAAAGGAGAAGTTTGTGGAATAGAGGCATTGCTGCCCAAAATTCCTTTGAGTTTCTCCATCCAGAATACCAAATGCCGAACCAGCAACGCTTTCGCGATTGTCTTACGGACGGTGCCTAGGCAATACCACAGGAATTCCTTAGCCCAACCAAGCGTAGCTTTCGCTGCGTCTTACTGACAGGCGCCCAAACCAAAATAAAAGCACCTTACCTCTCTCCCGGGGACGTTGTGAGCGGCAGAGGCGGTCGCGGCCGATGGGCTCCCTGAGAATCCCTCGGTGCCGGCTGGAGCGTGATCGAGTCGCAAACTCGCTCAGCAGCACTCACAGGGTCCCATCTGGGTCGCCAAAAATGTTAGCGTTCAGGAACACATAATCACGAGAAATGATTATATGCTGGTGCTTTTATTGAAGAGCTCTGGGTGTCAGGGGTAAAGACCCAAATCTGACTCCAACATAGGTTCGGGATGGATATGCTTTTATATTCTATCGTTATATAACTTTCATGTTAATTATTAAACTTACATTGTTCTATAGTATACATAGATTTCAGCCAAGCATGGCCACCTTAGACTAGGAACATACAGTTTCTCATTGTTCTTCTTATGATTATACAATAATTATTTTAATCACTAAACAATCATTTCAGCTAGCAATTATACTAATTACGCAGGTAAAACACAAGGCTTAACGTTTCAGAGTTTATCTTAGCATTTTCCAGGGCACCACTATCAAGCCCATCAGCTGATTGTCCTCCATGAACTTATCCTTTCTCACCATGTAAGCTTTTGGTTTACATATGGCCAAACTGTACACCACAAACTGATCCTCAGCAGATGTCTGAGCATAAAAGTCTGGCAAAGAGTCATAAACATCTTAAAGGAAAAATTACGAGCAAAAGTTAAATATAGGTTTTTCTATTAACTGCATTTAGAATAAGTGTCATCACTTATTGACTTTCCCCATGAATAAGCAAATAGCACAATTTACTGATAAATGAAACAAACTCGGGAGCAATTAGTACATAGCACCTCTTTCAGTAGCTCAAACCTATCACATTTTCTCTCCTGTTCCTGTGTAATATACAGCAGGATATAAAGTCTATAACCAAATTTTCTGAACTGACAATCAGAAGATCAAACATTTCTCACTGAGACATGTCGTAATGTAATGCCAGGAAGTACATCTCTGTGTATAGTGTATCTTTATTTGATACAGGAAATATTCAAACATCATCTACAGTGCTTGGAGCAAGAGAAGCAGAGGTATACTGGTACATAATTTTATTTGGGCCTTTTTTTTTTTTTTCATGGAAGAGAGGCATCTACTTAGGAGCTGGGAATCTGAGACTTATGTAGTGTGTAGGAAATGTGTGCTTTCGCTGTCACTACATACCCCTTCCGTCACATCCACCTCCACTCATTTTCTTGTCTCTTTTGATGCTGTCACTTTACAGTGTTGTGTTGAAGTGGAAGTAGCAACTATGCAAGATGAGCAATTTACAGCTCAAGTAAATTAAAGCAAATATACCAGTGAACAAGAAGTTAATCATCATCACGCACACTGTGAAACCATCTGGTTTTCCCTGTTGGTGTGTATGCTGGTTTAAAACCCAGCAGGAAAATTAAACTCACTCAAGCTGCTCCCTTTTCCTCATCCTATTTCAACAGTGGAGAAAACACTAGGAGACATTTTAAGATGAAATCACAATTTACTGAAAAATTGCAATAACCACAACAATACTGATAAAAGAGTGTACTCAGCTGGACTCTGCTCTGTGCCACCACTGCTCTCCCTTTCCTTTTTCTTGGAGCAGCATCTCAGGCTTGCTGGTGCTGTCTTTCAGCACCAAACCAGAAAACCTGCCACTCAGAGGAACAGGAAAGGGACTGCTGGTGGCAGAAAGGGGCCGGTTCTGCCAGGCTGACCCTGAAACCTGCACATCTTCTCCCCTGAGCTCAGTGAAAGATGACAATCCTTCCATTTCTGGCCTTGGTTTCCTCCTGCTGAAACCGTGCTTATGCCATGATGTGGGTGGTATGGAATTAAACCCTGCTAGAAGCTCCACCACTTTGCTCTATAATCATGACGGCATGGTATGAGCATTTACTCTGAAGAGTCACACATTTATTGATATGACTCATTAATAAATTCCTATTACTCAATGAACAGTAAAGTATGCCTTATTTTTTTATGTTTCTGATGTCCTTGACATGTTCTATATCCTGCCAAAGATTTTGGAAAAGTTTTGGGAAAAGATTTTTCCATTCACAGTAAGGATCCTCTTTTTGCCGATTGAGATTTCCCGTTTGAAGGATGTTAGTTCACCCAAATATGGTGTGTTCTTCACACGGTGAAAATCTCTATTATTGGTTATGCTATACCCACATGGTGATAATCTCTATTATTATCCATGGTATATCCAATAAGGAGAGGTCTTAAGAAGCCCATTGTGCCAGATACTGCAGAAGACACCATGAGACATGAAGAATGTGGTTTTATTAGAATGCTGGAGTTGGGAATGTACCTGGGAAGTACATTCTTAAACTTTACCCAGTAAATATCACCCTTTCTTGCTAATCCTGCCTCCCTCTCAACATGTTTTTCCTCCCCAATTCAATTCACCTCAGAGGTGAGAATCCTCTGATTAACTAGATTCCCTCATCATTGGTGTAATCACCTCCCATCACTTAACATAGGAGTAGACAAGGAAGGTGCTGTCTCTTCAATATGTAGTTTACTATGGAGAAAGAATCTCATTCCCATTTCCTAGATTTTTAATTTTATATGAATTCCAGTTGAATCCGAAAACTGAGAGATCTCTTGAACATTTGTCCTTCCTGAAACACAAAAATAAATTTTCAATCAAACCAGCTTCTTAGATCTAGAAGGAGAGGGGAAGAGTTTACTTCTACCTTTCTAAAGATACAAAGTGTTATAGCAAGTCCCTTTTCTCTAAAATAACAAGAGGAAGCAAGTCTTTTGCTGACGTTTTCTTTAAAGAGTGAAGGATAAGCACTGAGGGAAAGTCATTCCACTGGCTGTACAGAAAGGAGTATAATGTAGATTATGCCTTGTTCTAGCAATTTAGGCACAGAAACAGCTTTACCTGAATTTCCTTTACATGATACAGGAAGGGAAGGAAGTGTCATTCTTGAAGTGAGTATGTGCCAGTAGCTTGGTTTTTGAAAAATGGAGCTCTGGGGCAGTGGGAAGAAACCCAGAAATTATACATTTATGAAATCTGGAGGAGGAGAAATTAGAAGTGTCAAAGGTTTTCTTAATAGCAGAATTCCCTCTGAAATATAAAAGCGATTGGCCAAAATGGGCTTGCAGAGGCAAGAACTGTAATCCATTGCTGTTTTTTAATACAAAACAATTATTTTGGAATTAGCAAAATTCAGCAGAAGTTTACTCATACAGAAATCCCACTCACATATCCATGAATATCAAGAAGCAGAATGCCATATAGTGTCTGTTTGGCAGAGATGGATAGAGAGAGAGAGAGAGAGAAGGAGGAGGAGTCCTTGACAGTTTAGAATTTGATTTGTTAATTTTGGAAGAGGGCAAGACTGGGTCTTGTGTGTTTAAGGAGTGAGTAAAGGGCCTGTAGTGTGGGTATGACAGCTTGCTCTGACAGTGCTCTGCATCTGTCACTCGAGAAAAGAGGAAAAAGAGTCCCCCTAGTGTACCAATGCTGTAAGCAGGAGTGTCTTGCTCAATCCACTAAATCTGCTGCAAGTTGTGCTATGGCATGTAATCAAGTGCCTAAAAGTATTTTAGTAAACCTCGGGGCTCTGTTGATCACAAGGCTTCTAGTTCAGGAAGGAAAGAACAATAGACAATCACAAATAATGAGCATTTTAAAATGACCATGTATTTTAACACATTTTAGCTATGAAGGAATTGGGTTTTGCATTGCTGTATAATTCTAAATACTAGGTTTTGCCACCCAGGAAACATATATTCTCCTGGAAAATGAGAGAAATTATTTTATACAGTAACACTCTTTTCACAAGTTCTTAGCTGTGTATCTGTGAGATAAAATCAAGCATATTATTCTATTCAAAAGCATCCTTTTTAAATTTTTGTTTCAATTAAACAGGGAAAGTTTACTGCAGTTAAAGATATTCAATTTTACACTTTCCTTGGCTGCCAGAAATCTGGTGTGCATCTCAAAACGCTGGCATTTTACCACTTTGAATTTGCACTGTCAAAGATTAAGTGATAAATCAGCCTCCTCCCTGTGTAAGCCCTCTGTCAATGATTTTAGGTACAGTAATGCAAACCTGGTCCTTCCTGACAGGTGCTGAAGGGGCATGCACATAGGAAGGCCTAGCTGCCATAGATAGCTGTGACTCCATAACTATTTTCCTCTCAGGTATGCTGAAGTAGAGCCATGGATTAAAAGTTTCAAAGGAGACCAGAAGGTCTCTGTTGGAGATACAGCACAGCTGGTTGGTAAGTAGTATTTGTCATTCTGTCTTTCAATAATTTTCCTCAAGATGCTCATGCTAGAGCAAACCTGACATGTCAAGTTCCCCTTTGCACCCTGCTCTCCATCTGAGTATGCCCTGTGGCAAATTAGGCACTATCTTGCTCTCTCACCTTTTTGACTGCTGACAGGAGAGCTAAATCACCTTTCCAGCAGCAAAGGAAGTGTGTGTTTTCAGGGGAGGGAGTGAGTAGGGGGAGTGGGAGATGTTAGGGAGATAATTCCTCAGAGTAAGTAAAGGAAAAAGTGGGACCAACACCTTTCAGGAGATGGCCAGTAGAAGGCCTGAAGGATGAGGAGCAAATATGAAACACTGCTCAGGGATCAGTTGTGCAGCCTCTACAAACATGATCAGGTAGACTGGGCTGAGGGAAAAGGTCTCCAGCTCCTCAGAGGTAAGGGCAGTCCAGCAGTAGCAGAGGAGGCTCTTGCAGCTGTTCAGATTAACAATGGTGCTGTAAATTATGCAGAGGCATTAGCTGCAAGGATGTTGTTTTACATTTTAGATAGTAGACTGACATTTCCCAGAAGTGTAAGTTAATTATGGTAAAATGAGAGGTAGCATATATCTCACTTTGGGAGGAGGGAGCTCTTGTAGCTCTGCCGGTGTTGTGTGCAAGCCACTGGCTGGTTTATTGGTATGTAAAGGTGCAGCAGACTTGTGTGCATAAAACACTGTGCTCATTTGTCTTCTGCAACAAATGTCTATGTCAGTGTCTCTGCTAATAAAAACACCACAGTGCTAATTGCCAAGTTTAGTTAAAGGAATTTGAAAGGTGTTTGTGCATACCCACTGCAGAAAGGCTTCTCCTGAAGAAAAACTGTAAAATAGACATGCTTAACTTTCCTTTCAAATTCGTGTGCAGTATTTGATTTTAGCATGTCTGTTTTCCTGGAGACAGCTGAGGCAATCTCCTCTACTTACTTGCCCACTTACCAGTTGTACTTTGTATTGCTTGTGATGATATGGATGTTGATTATGGCCTTCACAATACTGTGTGGTTTTTCCATAGAATTGTCCTGGACGAAGAGACCGCAGCAAATTCTCAGCTGACCAGAAGGCAGCCCAAGGTATTAGTTCAGTGTACTTTCCTTCATGAGTAAGAAGCAGGTAAGATTTCAGCTCAAATGGTGTATTTTATTTATGTTTATAAATGAAATGCATAGCAGATGTTCGAAACAACATTTCAGCTACTCCTTCCTCCTCCTCCCAGAGGCAATGTTTCATTGTTAATATTGCATATCTTTCTAAAAATGCTTGATTTGAAAAATTTGGTATGCTAAAATATTTCATTGTCCTAGGAACACTTCTGGGTCCCCATGCATCTACATGTGAATTGTTCTTATTTCTAATTTTTAAAATATGTATCAGAATTTCCTTTCTTAAGTTTTTTCTTAACATTTAAAAAAATAATTGTATTATAAAAACTCAAAGAATGCAAAGTAAGCTGGATATACCCTGCCTATCTCACTCCCTAAACATACATTTCATTTGTTCTGTACTTCCATGCCTATGCACATACATACACATATACACACATACACATATATAAGCACATATACATGTGCTCCATCACATTCCAAACACTTCTGGATGTTGAATCTTGAAATTCTGTAGTAGGAGACTGGCAAGTGCCTACAATTAGAATTTTGTTGATATTCTCACATTTCATTGACCATAAAAGCTAAGATCAATATTTTCAATGCCTTTAAAAATGAAATAATAATGTCAAAATATTGCCAGGAACTTATTGAAATGAAAAGGGTGTGTTAGGTTAAGCATAGAGACTACACTGGAGTTTTTTCTACATTTTTGCTTCTGACATCCTTTGGAAAGTGGGTTCTTTGCGCTAGTAACTGAAATGCAATTTGAAGAAGATAGAAAGATGCACTAATGTTTATACGAAGCTGTAATACAGCAAAAAGTGTATGGGCTGTTATTCTACTATATTGCCAGAGGACTGTATTGATCTTCAAAGGGTTAAAGTGCTACAAGGTTACATTAATGTCACCCTTCAGCAATCACTGGCCAATAACGTATCAGCAATCAATGCTACAGCATGTCGTTCAGGACACTCAGTTTTTGGAGACAAGTGGCTGATATATTTTGACAAGAATAAAAAATAGTCATGGAAATTCTTGCAAATCTTAACTCAGAGGGGGAGATACATGAAACAAACTGCTTCCATGAAAAAAAAATGGTAATGTTTGCTTTCCTAAGTAACAACATTTTATGTCAGTTCAGTGGAGCAGTGAATGAACCGAAATTCTGCTAGCCTTCAAAATGGAAAGGATTCTGTAAGTAGGATTTACATAGTCTGAATATTTAATATTTGAGTGCTCATCACAGCTCACATAAACTAATACTTAAATATATATTTCCAGTAAAGAAAACATTTGACTTCTGGTGGAGTAAAGCAGTGAGATGTTTTGACTTGTGAGTATAGACATAGGTTTCTCAGCCCCTGCTTCTTTTTTTCCTGTTAGAATTTTTTTTCCATCGAGTTCTCATAATCTCTGCAAATCCAAAGATGGCAACATAAGCCCTTTCACTTTGACAAAAAAGAAACTTAAAGAAAAAAAATCAAGAACGCAAAAAGCTATAAAGTAGAAGTATAAAGGGGGGTAACAAAATTAGAGGCTGCAAGAGGACACGAGGGGTTAAAATTCTGACCACTGTCTGCAAATATAAAATCATATCACCTTATCTGAAAAGTTTAGGCTCTAAAGAAAACACTCAGTTTAAAATACCTTTTAGGTATATTAAATCTTTAGGCTGAAGATTACAGCAAGTGTTTTCTCTTTGGTGAGTAGCTGTTTGTCTCACTTTATTTGCTTGGTATTGGGTATTTGTCAATGTCATTTCATATCTGCAGAAAATTCATACGTTCTATGGAAGTATGTATGTGTGTGAGAGTGCTGAAGGTCACATGACTATTTCATCCTATTTGGTGGAGCAGCTTGACTTTTTTCCCTTGCTTTTGGTGATGGTTGTGAGTGCAGAAGTTGATTGACAGATGCATGCCAGAAACCCCCATTCTCCTTTTCAAAGACTACATATGATGGATTGCGATCTTTCAGCTCAGCAGGACACAGGGACCATGCAAGCTGTAATTGGTCAGGTATGGAGTCAGCCATTTCTCAACTCCCCTTTTATTTTTTTTTTTTCACAAGGGTCTAACCATATGATTCACATAATTCATATTTACAGTACCATCTTTCTATCTGTATCTTCAGCTACCATCAAGTGTAGTACTGAAAGTGAGAAAGGCAAAAGAAACACAATAATCTGGCCAGGGAATCAGAAGAAAAAACTAAATTACCATCCTTTTCTTCTAATAAACCCCCTTTTCAGTCTGAGCTTTATCAAATCAATGTATTTATTAATTTGCTGTTTTATTTTGTTTAAATATGCTGAAGTAGAAGAACCAAGGAGTGAAAGTGTTATGTGTGCTGGGGAGTTGCTTTCTATTTGTAATGCTGTTCATTATTTTTATATTGACTGTATTCCTGTACTAGATTCTGTTTATTTTATTTTTTATTTTTATTTTTTCTTTTTATGCTCCTAATCCAGATAATGTGTGATTGAGCCTGGTAAATGTAGTAGTCTTTGCTGCTGCAGAGGGGCAGCCTGCAAATTAAACACTGCCACAATCTGAAAGGTCCAGGTGGTCTGCTCGTGCTTCCTAATGCAATCCAGCACAACAGCTTTAATAAACAGCTCTATTTAGTTCTCCCTCCCTGTATCCAGGGAAGTGAACTGGGTCTGCTGTGATGAAATGCCAGAAGAATATCTCTCAAAGGCCTCACAAGCTGATTTTTAGAGCTTTTCCGTTTTGTCGTCTTTGTCTTCCAAATGGGTCAGTGAATCCTTCTCTTTCTGTTTTGTGATTTCTGATAAGTCTGTAGTTTTATATGTGTGATTTAACCATGCTGTTTTGAGCTTTAGCCAGAAGAGAGAAAAATCATTGTCTTTTCATTTGCTTCAAATAATAATCTGAAGTGGGGAAAGAAATTATTTTGTTCTGATGAACAGGGAGGGCTGTTTTCCTGTGAAAGCAGTCAGAGTCAGATGAGGGTGTCTGTTTTTCTTTTTCTAACAAAATTTTAAGTGCTCAACGCTTTCTCATTAACCACTGACTTGTAAATCATTCTCTGGTAAAGGGTATTTTTTGAACTCTCAAAAGTTTGTGTTTTTTTGCATATGTTTCCAGTATAGTGAACGCATGCTGCTGAGATGATGACATAGTGTTTGTTTTCTATATGTTGATATAATGGTAGAAAAAGACGCATTCTATACATTGTTTTCATCTAAATTATGGCAAAGCACTGAAGTCCCTCAAAGCACATGGTTTATTAATACCATCGTACATAGTAATGCATTTTTGGGCGGAAAATGTCAAATATGTAATGCCATGTTTACCACAGACTTTTATTGCTTTAAATATTTTAAAAATAGAAGATACATTTTTTATTAAAAATCCTCCAAACATTCACAGCTTTCTATTAGGCTAGCTTATACCTAAAAAGTGGGGCATGCTTGCCAGTACTACATTGTGCAAAAAGATGTATTTTAGACTGTGTAATTACCTTTTTGTTTAACTTGTTCAGTCTTACAGAAATATATTTAATTATTCTAAGGCAGATGCAATGGCAAGGTTTTGAGCAAGTACTCTTGACAGAAAATGTACCCTAAAATCTTTATAAATCTAAAAGCTTGTAATATCTCTTTAATGTAAATTTTGTTTTCACATGTATGAAAGTGTAAGTTACCTATTTTATGTTTAAGGCTTGCCAACTCTCAGAAAGTGGTTTTGAGTCTAGAAATGGTAGAAGGATTTTTTTTTCTGTGTGTAACATTCCATATTTCATGAATTAAAAAAAGTTCAGTGAATGTCTGGAAAAATGTTTATATCATGTGTTTGTGTATTTCATTTCCAAAAATTAATAGCAAGAGCATGTACTTTAAAGAAAAATAAATTTAGGCATTTTAGGTGACTAATAGCTGTAGGTTTTCTGTTTTAGACTTTTTAGATGTTATTTTTATGAAACTGACTGTCTTAGGTGCTGCAAACATTTTTTTCAGATCAGCATGTGTGCATATTTACATTTCATATATGTAAGCGCGCACCTCAAAATGGGTTCATAAATCCACAAAATTTTCAATTATGTTTTTGTTTTGATTAATTGTCCAATGTTTGGTTGTTATTAGCTATGTGTTAAGATAAAATAAAAAGTTTAATTTTTTTTTTTTGATAAAAAAATTATGCATTTTCTGGTTGTATAATAAAGGAGTTAGTCAAAATGTGGGAATCTCAGGGCAATCAGTATAATTACCATACTTTGCTGAAAATAGACATAGACTTTCTATAAGTACTTTAAGAGAAAATAATTATCAAAAGGCAAGCCCTCTGGCAGAAAATCTTTCCATATTGCAAGTCTCTATTTTGTATTGATAAATAGTTAAGGTTTGCATATTTAGCAGTTGCATAGTTTTCTTTAGAAGAGGCATTTACTTCCTGGCACTATTAGAAAAAGTTCTTAAAAGTCCTTTTTAACTTTCAAACCTACAAACCCAAACAATTGGATAAATGTTTATAATTTGGCCTTTTTATATCACCATTGTAATTTTTTTCTGCCATGAGAATTACTTTTTTTTCTAAAAAATAGATAGCTAATCCTGCAGATGTAGCTCTAAATTCAGTCTTGTTCACTGCTAATGGAATGTGAACTTGCCTAATTAAAAATCCAAACTATACATATATAGCTGATGCACTGGAGATCAGACACACTAGCAGTTTTTTGTAGTTCAAGCATTAGTCTGTGTATGGCACAAATGGAATAGCAGAGGCATACCGAATTTTCAACACCAAATTCTTGTTCATCATTAAATGCATTTTTTACTATTTTTAAAAAAATCTGGATTTCAACTGTCTTTAACCACCAGTCCACAGTGATTCCCACTGGTGATGGCAATGGTGTACAGAGTGCTACAACTCTGACTGTTACCCAGCACCTGGGTGTACTGGGTCCAGGGTGCAGAATTGCTTGTGAGCCTTCCCTCTGGATTTTTCCTCCCGCAAGCAAGCAATAAAACAGCCAAGTACTCTGAAGAACAACCTCCTTGCCTTGTGTGTCAAGATCTAGAAGCTCATTGCTCATTGTGATTTTGATTCATAACTGGAGTGTTTGGCATGAAACCCTGATCCCTGCCAGCAATAGTCTGTAGCATCCTTCCTTGCGTGCCAAACCACAATATCCATTATTTCTTCAATTGTGTTTTGCTCTTATAGAAACTATTAGCTGGATTTTTATGCCATATTCACTCTATATCCTGAGCCCATCTAAATGAACAGATAATTAAATGTCATCTAATTATTCCAATGATGTTGTAATTTTTCTGCCTTGTATGCTTTCTAAAACCTCTACTATATCTTTTTCTTATTCTTTTTTCTCTCCATCTTTTTTTTTTTTCCCCTCAGACCTGAGCTTGTGAGTGACAGGTTAGTTCATCAGCATTACAGCCCTCCTGTTTTTGTCTCATCTCATGCAGACAGGTCACTGTGTCCAATCACCCTTCTGGCTCTGCTGTCCCCAGGGGAGCCCAGGCCAGCCTGCCATCTTGATCCACCGGCCTGAGGGCCCAGGCTGGCTGCACATTTCTGTGTTCACTGGTTCTTGCAAATATACTAAAGTGGGAAAGGGGAGGGGAGCAGCTTAAATTAGATCTCTGTGTATTTAGATGAAGCAAATTAGGTAACATTCTTCTTCAAATAAGCATGTGTTTGCAGTTATTGCTGCTATGTTTGAGTTCTCTTTCTACAAGTTTAGCATGTTTATGTATTTCAGTGGTATCCTCCATATGATCTCACCATGTAGTAAATGCTATTTATGCAAGGGTAAACATGCTCTTTTCCCACAGAGAGTTCTCTGAAGCCCAGTTTATGAATCTGATACATTGCTGCAGCCAGTGTGGGTCTTTCTGTTCTGTTTCATTTTGTTGCCATTTTAAAATTTTTTTCTTGTATTCTTCCTCATGATTAACCACAATACAACATGTTTCAGAGAAGCCATTCCTTTTGCAACTTTTGGTCACTTTTCAGAAGTTTAATCTGTTGTCAGTGTTGTTTTTATAATGCAGACTAATATGTATCCAGGAGTTTAATTTTTACCAAATGAAGATCAGATCTATAACGTTATTTTGTCTTGAACAATCTCTACATGATTTTTCTTATAGCAGTAGAGAAGTTCTTTTTCTCTTGGAATATCCGTTTTCAGCTCTAATCTAATATAAAGAATTGCCTATATACAAACAGAAAATAACCACATGTAAAATTAGGACCCACTTTTGTAAGACAGCAAGGAATTGTGCCATTTTGTCTGCAGTTTGGGACAAATCTTGTTCTTTCAAGTAAGAATTAGACCCATCACTGTAAGATGACTACTTGCATAAGTAAGGCCGGACTAGATGTCCCCTTGGCTGCTCACTGTATATGCAGAACAAACATTGTAGTCCTTTACAGTCACCAACAGTGGTTTTCTGGAGTTCAGGACTGTGAGGGAGAGACTTATGAATAGGTACCCATTGACTGCTTTTTTCAGTAGAGAGACAATATAAATGGTAAGAAATATGTTTGAAAAACTTCATACTTTTTAATATTTATGAACAAGCTGGTGCTCTGATAGTGAAGCATTCCAACTTTGCCGAAACCCACTGTTGTATATACTCTGTAGAATATTGTGTCCCTAAGAATTATTATTGTAAGGAGATGCAGGAATGTGGCTGTAATATTTTATAGTATAAATATTTGTTGTAGAGGACTTTGGATCTTGTTCATTTAATATATGTAAATTCTTTGGTCCTAGGCCTGGATTCCAGCAAAAGAATGCATTTTTCCGTTGACTTTTGTTTTTACAGCAGAAAAGATGAATTTTTATCATTTTGATTCATACTTAAAAAGATTTTTCTTCTTTTCACACCAAAATTGGATTTTAATTGAAATCAGCTTTCTAAAAATATCTTTAGTAATTTTCTCTGATTTTCTTTTTTCAGTTCTACTGTACTACTGTGTGGTTTCATCTGTGGGTCAGGGCAGCCAATTAAAAGGTCAAATTTTAAAAAAGCTGTGATTTGCACTCTGTGTATATTCACTATATTCTAATTGTAAGAGAAAAATGAAGTATGTCAGATGACCTTTAAATTGCTGGACAAGTGACACTCCTCCAGTGATGTAGATTATTATCTTTTGACAATGCATTTACATTCAAGTACCTCTGTTATGTTTCCTAGATTCTAGACTGATAAACTATATATCAGTCTGGCCCACTTTTGTGTGTACAGTGCATAGAAGTGACTGCTGAGCCTCTTATCTTACAGTGACCTGTAGCTATAACAAGACTTATTTTTCTTTTCTGATCTTAACTGCTACTCAAATGGAAGAAAATAAAAGGACAATCAAAGAGAAATTGTATTCAGCACTTTCAACATTAGATGAAGATATGGCAAAATATTGTTTTTCCTATGATTTACATCATTCAGCAAGCTACATTAATAATGTAGCTTTTCATTCTGAAATTCAAAAGACGGAAGAACCTCAGATCAGGCAATTTTGAATATGTGCCTGTTTATCTCTCACTAAACTTAACTAGACTTAACCATGTACTCAAAAGTTGGTCAGCAAATCACTTAAGCCCATAAGAAGTCTGCAATTGCTAAAGCTAAAGTACAGAGAATGATACTGAATTCAATGGGACTCCTCATATATATAACAATTGGCAGGATCTTGTCCAACAAGCCTATTGTGTTACTGCTAATAAATATAACAGTCTGGCTTAAACGCTAGCTAAATAATTGTTATGCAAACTGTTTTACAATTAGAACTGGCTATTAGGAATAAAGACAGTAACCCAAGGGTCTTGAACACTTACTTTGTGAGGATATCAGGGCTACAGGTAAACAGACTATCACTTCAGGGGTTTTGTTTCAATGTTGGCTTCAAAACCTCTGTGATGTGTAGTACTTTCTCTTCAAAAGAGAAATATTAGTTGATGTTTGCTGCTGATTCTCTGTTGACTGGTAGTGCTGTTCTATAGTAGTGCTTTATCTAACTGTTAGATCAAAAGAAAATTTTGAAGATCAAGGGACTGTTCAAAATTTCTAGCCATTCTTAAAAGAGGTAGTGGGAGAAAGCTTCACAAAAAAAGGTTGGGGGAGAAAGATGGGATGCAAAAATCTTTATTTCAAGCAATCTTTACATGGTGAATTATATAAATTAAATTTTCTTAAGTTGTTTAGAATAGTTTTTGTGGTTACTGATAAGCCTGTTTTTTCTATCTATATTTGTATATGCCATACTATATATAGCAAAACTATCTTCAACAAACTTTTACTCACATGAGTAATAGCAAGTGATACTTTTTAATGACTTAAAGTTGAATAAATTATTTTCAGAGATGAGGGCCTCATAAATTCATCTTGGTGTCTGCTGTAGATAGCTGTCCCATGTCCTTTACACATGTGAATGAGGATGTACAGGGCAAAACTCTGATAGTTGTTCTTGTCAAAACACATAGGTCTCGTCTTGGTGGGCTTTTCTGTGCCAACTTACTCTAAAAAAAAATCCAATCATTTGACAAGCAGTGCTACAAAATCACACTTGAGAGAGTAATTTTTGACCCTGTGATATATCTAGTGAGTGGTATCTTAAGTGCTTGCTAAATATGACCTATTCCCAAAGGTGGCTCATTCCAGGATGGGGTTCTGAATCCACAAATGGGGAAGGGCATTGTAAAGGGAAATATGACCTTAAGCAAAAGAAAAAAAAAAGTTAAAATGGAACTTAGTGCTATTTCAGTCATTGATTCCAGGGAGTAGCTTTTATTTTGTAAGTTGCTAGCATTTTCAGGGAACTTGAACTCATGTGTGTTTGGAAGACACAATCCAGCTACGGAATGGCACTTCCAAAAAGGAAATATTACTGGGACAAGTAAAGGACAAAAATGTTTTTTAACAACCCCCTGCTATGGAAACAAGTTTCAAAGAACTGAAACTAACAGAACATGAGGTTTTTTGCATGCAAGTTAGTGAAAGTCATGTTAATAGTATTACACAACTGCTGTTAGGCATATTGTAAGTGATACTTACGTATCAGAATGTTGTACTTTTCACTAAACTGTTTACATGTCTAACTGCTTTTTCACTTACAAATCCAACTTATGGAGCTCTAACACAGTTTTTACTTGAGCTTTTCTTATGTTTCAAGTGCAATGAAGTTTTACTGGAATAAGAAGCTGATGTCTTTAGCCCATTCCTAGAAGACATCCTTTTTTTGGGGGGGAAATAAATAGCTAAATATAGATTTGCAGCACAGACTAAGACTTAAACAATATCAATTACTAGAATGTTTCATATCCTTGCTTCAAGCTTATGAATTAAAATCACATTGTCTCCCATCAGTGGCAAACTAGCATCTGCTTTCATTTTTCATAGTATATCATATTAAAGGCTGTCATTGTTTGGGGTTTTTTAAATTATAACAATGGAGAAATGTGCCTGATTATTACTGATTCTGCCTTAAAAAAGACACACACAAAAAAGAAGAGCTAAGGATGCAAATAATTCTGATAATGGTTAAGTCTGGTATTTCCAAGATACTGTCACTGGGTGTATAACTTTTGCTACTAGAACCAGATGCTGCCAAGTGCTGAGTGTGTCTGGAGTCCTGGACCTCCCCCTGGCTTTGTTAGCAGGACACTGTTCCAATGAAATAAAATAATCTGGAATAAAGAAGAATTATGCTGCTATAGGAAACCAACAGTTATTGCAAGATTGCTGGCCATTAAATCTTACCTTCTTTTCATTACGCCCATCCCTTTCTGTGTACAAAATGTACTTCACATTTTTCAAATGGATTATACAAAGCAGAAATAATACCTGATTTGTATATTTCTAATCTTTTGGAAGAAAGGTTAAAAGTTGTGGCAAATGTAAAAGTGGCTTCTAATGTGGAACGATAAAGCAGAAAATATCAAACTCATTTTGCTTAGCGTCAGTCATGATGATTTATCATTATAGTCAGGGCAAACTGTGGTCTTGGAGCAGAAACAATTTTGTCCATTAAAAGGGGAAAAAAACAACTCCAAAACCCAGAATTTTCCAGTTTGATTCTTATGTCCTTAGGGTTGCAATATTGAATTCAGAATTGGGGAAGCTTAATCTTGCAGCCAGATTTGACAAGATGCTGGTCAAGCAGTAGACAGAAGTGATGGTTTGTGTGTTGTAATGCCCATGGTGGGAAATAAAGAAAGATAACAAGATTTTTCCAGAAGTCTGTGTGCAGTATTCACCACCTGCTCCAGCTTGTCACCAAAGTAGGCAAGAAAACTTTTTGTGTGCAAGTTAGTGAGCTTGCAATTTCAAAGCCTGACAGATGAAAATTTTGGAGTGCTCTAAAACAGCATGTGAAGGGTTCACAATAGCTCTGAACACAGCTGTTTGTTTGTTTGGTGCTATTGCTTATTTAAAGGGTGGTTATGGAACCATTTGAGCACATCCATAAGTATCCCCACAACTTAATTGGGAAAACTCACATGAGCAGCACATTGTGCATTAGACAATGTAATGCTAAAGCCTTGGATCTCCTCTGGTTGCAAGAGGATATAGGCATGCACTGCTGGAAAAAAATAAGCCAGTTCATCATCTCCACTCAGTTAATCCTGGGGAGTAGAAATCCCTATGTGTGTGTGTCTGTGTGTGTGCGTGCGTGTGTGTGTAGGGTGCGTAGCCAAAAACCTGGACGCTGAAACTGAAATTGGCAGGTGTTTGGAAAATAAGAGCTGAATTTTGAATTGTCAAGCAACAACACAAAAGAAGCTAAAGACTGGAGTTTCTTCCCCTAAATATATTGCTTTGAGTTTATTTTTGTAGTTCATGCTGGATTTTAGCAAGAAGAGAAATTTAGGGTTGCCCTCTGACTAGGGATTTAGAGTGACTCTGTAATGAATTTTAACTCAAGAGGCACTGTGGATATTCAGCAAACCTTTGTTCTACTCTGCTCATGTCCTTATGCTAGACCCATCACTGTAGTTATTAGATCTCAAAGATTGCATTCTTTGATCTAGTGCTTTCTAAATCCTTAAACCACAGTTTATTTATTTAAAAGGTTATATCCAGCATTGGATTGGATTGTAAAGTACCCTTTGACTCTCATGAAGGACACAGAAGAAACAGATGCTTCTGAGGGCGTATTTCCTTCTGATCATGAAGTACTGCAGCATTTTATTGAATTAAGAACCGCACAAAGATCTGTGCTTTTAATCTGGTCAGTGTGTTGAGAATTTTTTTATCTCCATGATATCATGATGTCAATAATTTCTGATACAACAAACATTAGGTTATATAGGTGAATTTCAGTTACTCTTTTAATTAAAAAAAAAAAAAGCTGCAAAGTAGCCTCATACTTCCCTAAGAATATAAATAAAAGCACACTAAACTTCAATCAGATGTTTAACATAAGCATGTTCAGGGTGGGTTCTTGGGGGTTTCTTTTCTAATCTATCTGATATTTACCAGGATTCATCAGAAGTAAATCTGTGGAGCTAAACAGAGTTACATTTGGACAAACAGGATCACCAGCAGCCTGTAAGTTTCTTCTGTCAAATTCAGAAGCCCTTACATGAACAAATTTACGAGTGTAGTCTACAATGTTTGAATAATTAGTGATTCCTAAGATAAGCAGAAAGAAGGCACAGAAAGGAAAAGAGAAGAACACTAAAATTAAACCCAGTGTGCTCCATCCAGACTGATATTAATTATACTCTCTCCAAACTGATATTTTATTTTTTTTCTTAATCAGTGCTGAAAGGCAAATGGTAAAAAATTTTTATGTATTTTCTCTTAATTTTGGAAAAACAAGACTGAAATTGGCGTCTGAAAAGAAAAATTTCACTAAAAAAATGGTGGTTATTTTTTTGGTTTTTTAATGCTTATGTTTTGAGAAGTTCAACCGCTGGAGATAGTAGCATAATTCTACTTTATGCTGGGATCTCTTTATACCATCTGGAGGTACAAAACAGCTGTAACATGGGTTGTAAGAGTAATTTATTTATGCATACTTTAAAGTTCTTTTATATTTCCATGAATGGTAAAAACCCACCTTGAGGTAAGTAGGAATAGAGTCCAAACAAATGGATTAGAATTTCCATTTTTTTCAGATGGAAATGAAAAAAGGATAGGCAGAAAACAGACTGGGAAAAAAGAGGAAGGAGAAAGCCTTATTTAGTTAGAAACAGATATCCATTAACAGACAAGGTGAAAGGTCCAAATCCTGTTTTATTGGTCTCCATCTATATCTTTGCTGGCAGTGATGAAAACGTGAAAAGGAGGGAAGAGAGCAGACAGCACTGCTCAAACCATAGTAGTCAGAGCTGCTTTCTCAATCAATTTGGCTTTAAAATGAGCATGCTTAAAACAAAAGGCTTAATCTAGTTCTCCTTTTTTTTTTTTTTTTTTTACCCTGTGGGCTGCAGTGTTGCTTGCTGTAACTTTTGACAAAGATCTGTCTTTCCAGAGCATTATTCAGTTAGTATACCTGGATTAGTGAAAAAGAAAACAAGTTAAATTCATAGGAATTAATATCAATTAAATTCCCTCTTTCTATACTTTCTATTGCAAGTTGCATTCTTCAACTCCAAGTCAAGGGGTGAATAAAAACAGCAAAGAGAAAAAAAACAAAGCCAAGAATGACAGTTATGCTAATGAGGAATACCTTAAAATTAATCTGATTTAGGAAAAAATATTAAAATAGCAATTTTGGCATTGACACAAGAGTTTCCTTTTAAATTTTGAGGCCCTTCCTACTTCATTTTATTTCATAATCCCTTTTAAATGGGAACATAGGAGGCTTAAGGGATTCTGTGAAGTTGTGAGATATTTCTCTCTTTGCTTCCCCATTTTGTGAGAGCCTAAGGGAAAAATATTGGCAGAACTTGTAGAACCTTCTATAATTGAAGTAGCCCAGTATTTCCTATTTTAGGACCTTTGCTGCTGTTCCTAGTATTTCCACCTGGTTGGCTAACTCTTCCTAAATACTATCAAAGGAAATTTCTGCTAAAATATTTCAGTGATTCCCAAGGAAGATAAGGAAATACGGTGTGTTTTTTCCCACTTTAAAAAGATGTCATAATTAAGAGCAAAACTCTGAATGTGGTGAGGAGTAGGAACATTGGGGTTGACATGTCTCTTCAGGTATCCTGTGACAAGCCATGCTTGATTATATTCGAAGGTTTTGAGAAATGTAGTTGGCAGATATTTACTTTGGAACTCTAAATAGCTACATCCCCTAAAAATTCACAGAAAAGGGAACCTCTGAAAATCATCTGCACATGGACAGGATCAGCTTCTCTGAGCCACATCTGACAGGTATTTGTATACGTACTTCCTGAAAAGCCCCATCCAATTCCAAACTCCATGAGCACCAATTCCTTAGTACTTTGTCCTATTCATTGCATCAAGTAAAGCCCGTTTCTTCTTGCCTCTTTTAGGAGTATCAGATTATTTCTGTCCCCCTTGAAATACTAGCTTCCCATTATACCTGTTGTGGGAAATGGCAGAGGTGATGCCAGGGACCCTTTACTTTTCTATGTACTCATATGCATGGGGAATGGGAAAAAGAGAATGTGTGATTCAAATGAAGACAGGACAAGAGCCAGGGAAGATGAAAGATATGGAGTGAAACAGTACATGGAGAAGTAGTCAACCAGGACTAGAGAGTGACAAGGCATGAAGAAGTAGGAGCCTGAAGAGTGGATCCAAGAGAGGTTTGGAACTATGAGGGACAGTAGGGACGGGGACTTGCCTACTGTGTGTGGGCAAACTTAGATGAAAGGAACAATGGAAAGGGGACTGGATCTGGTTAGGGATAAAGACAGAAGTAGAAAACCCATGGGGCAGGTTCCCTTGCTTCTCAGAAATTTCTGCTGGCAAATCTCACTGGCAAAATTTCTCAGTTCTTTAAAACATATAAATGTACACATACAAAATGTGGAAAACAGTATTTTTATTGTTAAGCAACATAAATAATTTATTTTGCTTGTAAATATATATAATAATGCCCCTTTAATTACATAAACAACTATATTGTTTATGTAACACCTTCACAGATTAGGTTCTTTTAGTGTGACTTCTTTCTTAATATTATAGTTGATATATACTGTTATTTTGCTCCCTAGAAATTGTAGGAAGTTTATACAAGGATGGATAGATGGATGGATGGATGGATGGATGGATGGATGGATGGATGGATGGATGGATGGATGGATGGACGTGAATATACATACACATATATATACATGTATATGTTTATTCTGGGCCAAATGCCAAATATGACTAAAAAAGTCTTATTCTATTTTAAAGGGTGGGTTGTTGTCTTTGCATGATTTTAAAAGATTAAAGAAGATAGTTTTTAAAGAAAAAGTAACTTTGATTAAAGCACTAAAACAGTCCTGCTTATAAAATGTCAGACTGGAACATATGGGCTTTTATTCCTCTTTCATATGAATGGTAGGGTTAAAGGTTCTAACACAGCTGAATTTTCATTTTGAACAAAAAATTTCCCACAGATCTTGCCATTACTATTTCCAACAGACAAAATCTATCCATTTACCCAGTAGTTTTTCTAGAATAGTGACTGACATCTAGATTTTTGAATATATATAGACACTGGTCTTTGCATAAAGTAGACACATTAAGCCCCCATAATAGGCGATACTTGGCTCTTGATTCTCCACTGACTCAACTACTTATTTACAATGTTAAAAATGGAAGCATTGTAAAGCGAAGTGCTTGTTTCCACTGTAAGTGTTAAATACAATCCCTTTACTGCAAAGTAAAAGCTCCAGGTTCCTATGGAGAAACAACACTGGATTATCATTTGAACAGATATAATTACTACTATCAGCACCTTGAAGTCACTTTAATTCCTGTACTACACCAATTTTATCACTGACAGGAGGGATAATTTTCTGAAACTTATTTAGCTTTTCTTGAGCGTTATTTACAATTGTGACTATAATCTCATGATTTAGTAAGAGAATGCCCCCATGCTGAAGGAGAACTGGGAATAGGTATCTAATACACACCAGGGTGATGTGCAAAGGGGAAACAGTAACTGCCAACATGGGGGTGTGAAAAAGGTGGGGGTAGAAGAAAGCCGGAGACACAGTGCAGAAGGAGGACATGGCATTAGAGAATAAGTGTTTTGGTAAGGTTGAAAAATTGAGTTATTTTTTGAATAAGTTTTTTTATGGTTTTATATATTGAACTAATTGTAATAATGACTCAGAAAGGTCAAAAGATTAGGGCTAGCAGCCAGGATTACATGGTGGCAGAGAGCTGTGTGAAACAGTTGTGTACAAGAAAACTGAGGATAATAAAACTACATCCATGTTATATTCTTTCTCTTCACCTTTATCCATTTAGCATCTGCTCAGATACAAGTTCAGGGCCCTGTCTTACAAAGCATCAGCAAACCAGGCTTGTGGTAACGGTGCAGCAAGAACTGAGAAAAACATAAAACCAGGGCTCAATTCTATCAGCTTCCTGTTCCGTATCAGTACATTACAAAGCTTTTAGCTGTTGCAAAATTAATGTTAATCCCCCTAATTCCATTTTTATTCCTTAACTGAAGGTAGACTGGCACAGAAATTGTCTGGTGGCAAATCTGGGCCCAGAGTGTTTCAGATAAAGTTTATAAAACCAAGAACAAGTCTATGAAGCTGTCTCTAGATGTGACTTACATCCAGACCTGTTCTGTTAGCAGAGGTGTTGCTAGCCAAGGTATCAATTCCTCCCTCAATGTTAAATTAAATTATTTTTTTGAAGTTGCATTTCTAAAAGACACTTTGTTTCTTGGTTAGTATCTCTCTGCTTTGAATCAGCTTCAGCTTGGTTAATGCCACCTTGGACACTCACTGTATCTGCAGCTGCCTCCGGTGTGAGCATAGAAGGATAAAGCATAGGAGGATAAAGTATATATTTTATCCCCTCCTTTCACTACTTCATCTCTTCCCTTCAGGCTAGAGAAAGAAAAGAATAATTATTAAGTTTTACTAAAATAATGCTTTTTTCCCCCTCACAAATGATCTGATAAGAATAGGATTTGTGGGCAAACTCACATCAGTATCTGAGGTGTGTAGATGTACAACTGAGTCACTTTATGCTTCAGTCCCATGTCAGAAAATATTTGGGTAACCATTGTTAAAATACTGTGATTTCTTTCTGAATTGGTTCCTAAATCAGAATTATGAAACACAGATCAAAGATCCATGAAAAAGAGATGGCCTCTTCTCCAGCATGTAAGAGTGTGGAAAGACTGTGGTCAGCAGGTCGAGGGAGGTGATCTTCCCCCTCTACTCCCTCTAATGAAGCCACATCTGGAGTGCTGTATCCAGTTCTGGGCTCCCCAGTACAAGAAAGACAAGGAGAGGGTCCAGCAGAGGGCCAGAAAGATAATTAGAGGTCTGGAGCATCTCTCTTATGAGGAGAGACTGTGGAAGCTGGGCCTGATGCATAGAAATATCTCAAAGGAAGTTGCCAAGAGAATAATGCCAGACTCTTCCATGGTGTTCAGTGGCAGGACAAAGAGTGATGGCCATAAACTAAAGCACAAAAAGTTCCACCTCAACATGAAGAAGAACTTCTTTATATTGAGGGTGGCAGAGCACTGGAACAAGCTGCCCAGGGAGATTGTGAACTCTCTCTCCCAGCTTGATGCATTCCTGTGTAAGCTGTCTTGGCAGAGTGCTGGACTGGATGATCTACAGAGGTTCCTTCCAAATGTAACAATTCTATAATTATGTGGTTCTCTGTTTAGTTCAAGCTTAGAAGAAGTGTGTGATTCATTTGTCTTAGTTTTGGTAGTGTCTTTCTCATGGATTATGGTTTAAAGGCTGAACCACAACCACAACAATCTCCCTGCAACAAATCAACTGGTTTTAACGTGGAAAACTTTTCTTCATGGAGAAAAGACAGATAGCATGTGAAAAAGTAGGACATTTTTGGAGAGTTTTGAAAGCTGTTTCTAAACAAAGGAACAAAGAAATAATTATTCTGCCAGGGCATATAGGTATGAGTGTAATCTTTTTCATATTGGGTTCTTTTTCCCAACAGACTGATGAAGGTTTTGACATTTAAGCAGCAAAGATGAGAAAGCTTTCTCAAATGCATTCTCAAACCTCAGCTTTCATACTACAGCTTCATACTATGAGATTCCTTTTAGGCTAAAGAAATCACAGGCAAAAACTGGATTAATTTGAGAGTCTATCCTTTGCTGTGGTTAATCAAGTTTTGCATTACAGTATTGCTAACAAGCTTTCTTCTCAACAGAATGTGTATTGGTCTTACTACAATGCTCTCCACTTGTAGACTTCTGTATTGAAGAGGCTTATGCTTGAATAGTATTATGTCAATGTGTATTTCTTAAAGAATCTGCACCAGTCTTGCCTCACCTTGAGTTGTGTATGCAGTTTAGATTAACACAATATAAAAAAAGACATGAAGCTATTAGAGAGCATCCAGAGGAGGGTATATAGGGTTTACATGGCCAAGCTTTGGTTGTGAGGAGGCTACAGAGGTGGCTTCTGTGAGGAGCTGCTAGAAGCTTCTTCCATGTCTGGCAGAGCCAATCCCTGGGATCTCCAAAGATGGACCTGCCACTAGTTAAGGCTGGGCTAATTAGAGATGATGGGAACACAGGACACCTCTGTGATAAAAGATTTAATAGAAAAAAAAAAAAGTTATTATGCAGAAGTAATTGCAGCCACAGAAGACTGGAGTGAGAATATATGAGGAGGACAAATTTGCAGACACCAAGGTCAGTGGAGAAGGAGGAAGAGAAGGTGCTCCAGGCACTGGAGCTGGGATTCCCCTGCTGCCTGTGGTGCAGACCATGGTGAAACAGCCCCTGCAGCCCATGGAGGACCAAGGGGATGCAGAGATCCATGTGCAAGTCATGGAGGAGCCCATGCCAGAGCAGGTGGATGCCCGTGAGGAGACTGTGACCCGGTGGGAGGCCCATGGGAGGGAGAAGCCCACTCTGGAGTAGCCTGTCCTTCAAGAAGTGCACCCTGTGAAAGAGTGACCCACGCTGCAGCAGTTTGAGGAGGACTGTGACATGAGCTCACATTACAGCAGTTCACAGGGAGCTGCTGCCCATGTGATAGATGTATGTTGGAGAAGCTAATTGAAAACTTTTCCCATGGGAGGAACCCCATGCTGGAGCAGAGGGAGGACTCCTCTCCCTAAGCAGCAGAAAAACCAGTGGAACTAACCATAACCCCCATTCCCTGTCTCTCTATGCCGCTGGGAAGGAGGTAGAAGAGCTGGGCATGAGGGAGGGGTGAGGAAAAGATGTTTCTAAGGCTTTATTTTATTTCCAATTGTTCTGCTCTGATCTTCTTAATAATAAATTCAGCTTTTATCTTTAATTATAGCCTGTTTTGCTGATGGTGGTATTTAGTGACGGATCTCTCACAGTCCTTGTCTCGACTCATGAACCCTTAATTATATTTTCTCTACTCTGTCCAGCTGCAGAGGGGAGTGAGAGAGTGGCTTTGGTGGGTGCCTGGCATTCAGCTATCATCAAACCACCACAGAGGGCCATGAGAATGGTGAAGGGCCTTGAGGGGAAGCCATATGAGGAGTGACTGAGGTCACTTGGTCTGTTCAGCCTGGAGAAGAGGAGAATGAGGGGAGACCTCATTGCACTCTTCAACATCCTCACAAGGGGAAGTGGAGGGGTGGGAACTGATCTCTTCACACTCATGAACAGTGAGAGGACTTGAGGAAATTGCCTGAAGCTGAGCAAGAGGCAATTTATGTTAGATATCAGGAAAGAATTCTTCACCCAGAGGGTGGTTGGGCACTGGAACAGGCTCCCCAGGGAAGTGGTCACAGCACCAAGCCTGACACATCTCAAGAAGCATTTGGACAACACTTTCAGGCACATGGTGTGACTCTTGGGGCTATTCTGTACAGGGCCAAGAGATGGACTTGATGATCTCTTACAACTCACCTGATTTTATGGATCTCTCTTCAGTGTACTTATATGTTCTGAAGTGTTTTACAAATGCAATATTCTTCTGCTTATGAGCCCTTCAGTTAGTTGTAAGATGAAATGGAAAAATATGGAGCTGAGCCTAGCAATTTTACATGGCAGTGTGTATATGGAAGTAAAGAACCTGTTGCCTGTAGAGTTTAAAGGATTGCATCAATTCCAGTGTGGAGCTTGGGCAGGATATCAGAAGTGCTCAGAGACTTCCATTGTCCTCTGATAGCCTAAAAGGTGAAAAAATGTAGCTCTGTAGATGCAAGTGTGCAGGCTGCTTTTTCACTGTGTTTCTCATTTAGAGAATAGAACACAGATGCTAATGTGTGCTTACAAACATAGCTTCTGAAACCCCTAATCTCTTCTGCATTTTTGTTTTTCTGCCAGGTGCTGTTTCCAGTCTAGAAGATTGTCCTCTTTCGGGTGTTTTTCCAGTATTACCCCTTTGCAGGGGTAACAGTATCAAGAGATGGAGTTCAGGGCATTCATTCATTATGTATTTACTGTTTTCTAGCAAAACCCAGCAAAATAGCCCACTTCACAGAATCATGAAATCACAGAATCAGCTAGGTTGGACAAGACCTTTGAGATCATCAAGTACAACTTATGACCTAACACCACCTTGTCAACTAGACCATGGCACTAAGTGCCACACTCAGTCTTTTCTTAAACACCTCCAGAGGTGGTAAGCCCACCACCTCGCCAATCCCAATGCCCAATCACTCTTTCTGTGCAAAAATTCTTCCTAATGTCCAGTCTAAACTTCCCCTGCCACAGTTTAAGACTGTGTCTTCTTGTCCTGCCACTGGTTGCCTGGGAATAAGACACTAACACCAAACTGGCTACAACCTCCTTTCAGACAGTTGTAGACAGTGATAAGGTCTCCCCTAAGCCTCCTCTTCTCCAGGCTAAACAACCCCAGCTCCCTCAGTCATTCCTACAGGCCTTTTGTTCCAGACCCTTCACCAGCCTTGTCGCCCTTCTTTGGACATGCTCCAGCATCTCAACATCCTTCCTAGATTGAGATGCCCAGACCTGGACACAGCACTCAAGGTCTGACCTCACCAGTGCTGAGTACAGAGAAAGAATCACTTCCCTCATCCTGCTGGCCACACTATTGCTCATACAGGCCAGGATCCCATTGGCCTTCTTGGCCATTTGGACACACTGCTGGATCATGTTCAGTCTGCCATCAGTCAGTACCCCCACGTCCCTTTCTGCCTGGCTTCTGTCCAGCCTCTCTGTCCCCAGCCTGTAGTTCTGCAGGGGGTTGTTGTGGCCAAAGTGCAGGATCTGACACTTGTCTTGTTAAACCTTATATTGTTGGATTTGTCCCATCAATCCAGCCTGTCCCAGTTGTTCTGCAGAGCTCTCCTACCCTCCAGCAGATTGAGATTCACACCCAACTTGGTGTCATCTGCAAATTTGCTAATGATAGATTCCATCTCCTCCTCAGATCATCAGTAAAGATCTTAAACAGGGCTGGTCCCAGCACAGATCCCTGGGGGATGTCACTAGTGACTGACCACCAACTGCATGCAACACCATTCACCACACCTCTCTGGGCCCAGCCGTTCAGCCGGTTCTTAACCCAGCAAAGAGTGCTCCTGTCCAAGCTCTGAGCTGCCCGCTTTTCCAGGATTATGCTAAAGGATACTTCAGTCTGTACCAAGGGAGACAAGATCTAGAATGTAGAACACCATAGTCCCATCGACTAATACAGAAACTTGTTCAAAACGTGGGTTGTATGCATGGACATGGTTCGGATTTTGTTGCTAAACATGCCATAATCAATATTACTAAACAAACCTTTATCATGAGACAGTCAAACCAACTGTAAATACTAATTAAAGACTAATCTAAAAATCTATTGAAGTTTGTGGCAAGATTCAGTGTGCTTTGAATGTGTCTCAAGGTAAAGAAATAATCACTATTTTAGCAGGGTTCTGCCTCTACAGTTGAGAAAATTTCTTTGCTAATGAGAGACTGTTTCTGTTTACCTGAATCCTCCCATGTTCCAAAGCTCTCCTGTTTTTAGCTTGGTAGAAATAATGTTTACATAACAAGTATGAATGCGCTGCAGAGAAGTAGAAGCAGAAAACCCTATTTTGCTGCGTAAGGAATGCCAGAATACAAACTTACTTGTTCAAATAAAACACAGGGCAATTATCCAGCTATACTATATTGTCAAGCTCCAAATCTGTTACACTTGTTTACAAATGTCTGTGGAAAAAGGATGAAAATCCTGGCTTTATGGAAGTCAGCAGGGATATTTTCATTAACTGATATTGCTTAGAGAGTTTATGGTAGTTATAGGTACAGAAAGTCTGTGCTGAAGACAGAACAATTCCAAATCTGCTCTGAATGATCGTGACAAAGATTAAAAAAAATTTCTAACTTCCAAAAGCTATGTATTGACTAATACCCAGTGTACCATGAAGGAAGTTAAAAAACGCCAACAGCTCCAAAACCTACATGCTCATTCTCAGTGGTTTAAAGAACCCCATCTTCCGAGGATGAACATCTTTTTATTGCTCCCTTTTGCTTTCTGGTAATACCTACATTTTGGTGTAACCATTCACTGCTTCAGAAACAACAAGATACTTGCTAATTAAATATTTGTGACAATATTCAATACAACATTTTTATGCTATATGTAATACTTTAGTATCACTACATACACTTTCTTGAACTGTGTACATTAGGACCCTCTAATACTTTAAAATCACTACGGCAGCAATCTTCAAATTATATACTGTCAGGATCAAATGAATCTGCTTCAATAGTGTTCTAGTCACAATAGTTTTAAGCCTTGCTTGTACGGGAAAAGCCCTGCTGAAGTCAGTTATGCCCTTAAAGTTCAGAGTATGCTGCAATCCTTTGCTGGAGCATGGCCTATCCTCTGAATGGGTAAATGAGGTCAGCGTGGGATTCTTCCACTGTAGTCTTCTCTTCCTGCTCCTAAGGCCGTGGGTATGCAATTGTCCTTACCAACTTTAATATACCTTTGTGGTTAGTGTTGAGTCATCCAAATGTCCTCTGATTAGCTTTAACAGCTAATATAATAAATAAATAAACAAATAAATAAAGCTAATATATTAGCTTCATAAGCCTCCAGTCAGACACATGTGAAATAAATTGGGCAGGAGACCTTTCTCCTTTTTAATGCCCTTATTAAAAATCAGCTTGGGTGGGAAGAACTGACAGGTCGTGCCCACAGCGCCACTGCTTCCAGGAGTTGCACAGAGGAGAAGTGCAGCTTGGTGCTCTGGTCTGCAGGCAGAGCTGGGGCTTCCATCCTCATGAGAGCATCAGGAGATTCCCGCTTTTTCGGTTTGACATTCATGGTCCTCTTTCTAGCTGATGTCTTTTAGCTTAGGGTAAAAAGTAAAAAGGGTCTCAGCGGACACTGGATTCTGTTCCTCACATCTAGACATCACTTTGATCCCTTAATTCCGTGTTGGCTCATTGTTTTTAGGGTTTTTTGCTAGGTTTGGTGAGGGGTTTCCTCTTTTGCATGTCAACCCCATTGTCCCCTCCTCTTCATGGTCTCGGAGTGGGGGTGCCATCCTCCAGGCAGCAGCAGGGTGGTACTGATAAAAGGGGAATTTTCAACCATCAACAACAGGTAGTTAATGAACAACTCTTAACAAGTGATTACAACATGAAACTAACAAGGAACAGTTAGAACTCCACCCTGGCAGCAACTGGCCCAACCTGTGAACTCTGCAACCTTAAAAAAAAAGTGTAACTTTTCTACTCATAACAACATGGATTTCAGGATGCTTACAATCCTTGCTTAAGTATAACATAATTGGACAATAATATGTTGATTCAGTTCCTCTGAAGAGAAAGAGTTAACACATTTTGCTTTTTTTTCCTCCTCAGAAATTAGCCATTTTCATCTGATAAAATATTGTTGCTGTACAAATGGGAGTTATCCCTTATCCCAGTTTTTTAGGTATTAGAATTGATGTTCCCTGAAAGGATTTTAAATTGTTACAAGTATTTCCTAAATTTAAATTGTTTCAAGTATCTCATAAATGAGTGTTGGGGGTTAGGATTTTTCCTTTTGTTTCTTTCCCTCATGGAATTTTGTCCCATATGTTGCTAGGAAACAATAACTATCGATACTTAAGAAAACAAAAGATGTAGTTGGGTGTCATAACATTCCATTGAAATGGCCCTGAATGGGAGCATGTTGCAAGTGATAAGGGGAGAGAAAAGGTAAGGTGGTTACTCTGGAGTTTTGGGGCTGGGTTTTTTGTCAGTCAGGTTTCTAGGTTTGGGGGAAGAAGGAGCTGTTTGCTGTTTTCTCTGCCACCTGACTGCTCGGAGCTCAGAACCAGTGCATGTGGTGCCAAAACATTGGGGTTGGCTACCGCTGGACCTGTAGCACGTTGCCACGGCCACTCCTATGTGTTGGACTCCAAGATCCCGGTCTGCTGTGATTTTCGTGCACTGCAAGTCTGCTTAATTACTTTTTTTTTTGTTTCCCAGACGTTTTGGGGGGGGGCGGGGAGGGGGGGTGTGTCCCCACATGGGCCACCTTTGCGCGGTAGCTTGGCAATCACGATCAGCTGCCGCCAGTGACTTCCCGTCTCGGCTAAGCCACCATTAACTGCATGGTCTCCAAACTCGCACTAGAGCACCCCCTGCAGCCACAGGGGAATCATTGCACCTGCTCTGCCTCCTGGGAGCCACCAGCACCCTGCCACCAGCCCAACTACAGCAAAGGGGAAAGCGCTCAAGGAGCGGGAAGAGACTTCATTGGGGTTTCTGATCTTGTTTGTTGTTGTTAACATTGTTGTTGTTTGCTTGCCTTGTTATACATGCACATACTAGTAAAGAACTGTTATTTCTTTTCCCATATCTTTGCCTGAAAGCCTGATAATTTCAAAGTTATAATAATTTGGAGGGAAGGGCGTAATATTTTCTGAAATAAGTAGGGCAGAAGATTTTTCCCTTTCTTTAATGCCTTTATTAAAAACTAGCTTGGGTGGGCAGACCCAACAGGTTGTGCACATGCCACCGCTGCTCCCAGGAGTGGCACAGAGGAAGAGAAAGAGTGCAGCTGTGTCTGCTGGTCTGCAGGCAGAGCTGGGGCTTCTGTCCTCACAAGCACCAGGAGATTCCAGTTTTTCAATTTGACATTTGGGGTCCTCTTTCTAGCCGACATCCTTTAGGTTAGGGTGAAAGGTCAAAAGGATCTCAGCAGACACTGGATTCTGTTCCTCACCTCTAGACATCATTAGATCTCTTAATTCCATGGTGGCTCGTTGTTTTAGGGGTTTTTCTGCTAAATTTGGTTTCTGCATTTGCATACCAGCCCCGATGCCACTTCCTCCTCACAGTCCCGGGTGCCATTTCCCAGGAAGCAGCAGGGTGGTACTCGAGGAAGAGGGAATTTCTAACCATCAACAACAGGTAATTAAAGAACAACTATTAACATCAGGTGATTACAACATGAAATTATTAACAAGTAGTTAAAACTCCAACTTAGCAGCAATTGGTTTAACCTGTTAACTCTGCAACTTTTTTTTTTTTTTTGAAGGGACAACTTTTCTACTCATAACCTTTTCCATTCCAAGGGAGGTTCCCGCCTTCCTTGGCAGACACCTGTCTTTCAAACCAAGACCATGAGAAACTTAATTAACTTCTAGATTCTTGGATTTGGAGAGCAATGCAAAACTGCGTTTGGTGACTGGGGGGATCGTGTACCTTGTACAATTATATATTTTAATGGAAGAATTGCCTGGCACACCTCCATCCACATAATTTAGGCAACTTTGAAAGAATTTTCAGATGTACTTGAATGTTTTATGAATGTTGTAATTGTCAGTCTGTTGGTTTCTTCCTCCTGGTTAAACTTTTTAAATTTGTCTGTGTCTCTTCTGATGCTTGGTTTCTCATTTGGCATATACTCGCTCTGACTTAGGCATTTAAAAATTGTATGTCAAAGTCTGAGGCAGCCAATCTGTATTCTCTCTAAGTGCAATAAAAGAAGGCAAGTACTGTGAGCTACAGTGGAAAGCCTTACGAAACTCATGTAAATAATTCTTAAGTAAGGAAATATGAACCATGCATTTAATTATACAGCAATTAAAAGCAAATAGTTTCTTTTAAAAGCTTTGTAAAAAATTCTTGCTGGAGGTTAACTCTTGAAAATGAATTCTAAATTGCAAATGAAAAAGCCTGCAACTTTGGCTTGCTAAAAAAAGTTTTCTAAGCAATGTCCCAAGGCTGAGGATTGGAAATGCTCCAGCTTTCCTCCAACAGAGGAAGAGGAGGAGGATGTGTCTAATAGCACAGCTCATTTCTATAAAATAGTCAAAGAGGTTTCTTCTGCATAGGAAATATTATCTTGATTTTTTTTTCCCCAAATCATCTGGTATGTGAGGATATATGTTTTCTGCAAAAAAGTTTTTAAAAATACTATTAAATTAGAACAAATACAGACACTCATGTAATTCTTATATGAGTTGAATAACAGCTGGGAAGAAACAAGCATCTTGCAATGCAAAAAACCTTCAATTTTTATAGAGCTTTTGCCCTCAAATATTACTTCATAATAATATCTAATCACAAATGTCTTGGTTTAATACAATTCAGAGGAGGACTTTCTAAAATGGGTTATCTCCCATTAGTTTTAACCAATTCCTTTCCACCAATAAGAAGACACAGATATTAGTAGATTGAAGAGAAAAAAAACCAGTTTGCTAAAAAATGAAACAGCAACAGGTAAAAAATAACAGTTAATTATCAGTAACTACAAAATTGCTAAATCTCTCAGTCCCCACGAACAAAGAGAAAACTAAAATTGCAGAGAACCCCCACCCTGAGATGGCACCCTCCACAGACAGCTGTGTTTGGGCAGACAAGTGGAAAGACAGCAGCAGGTTTTCCACCTCTCCTGACTATATGTGGAGGGAGAGAACAAAGAGAAAAACAACACAGAAACTGAAACTCCTTGATTACAAAACCTCCCTCATCCCCATACAACAACCAGCAGGAAACAAGGACAAAACAAAAGAAAACTTGGAGTCCAAACTCAAATACCCCCTCAATCTTCCTGGCAGTGGAAGCTCTGTCAGCAAAGGCAGCTGACACATTCTGGCAGCTGGAACTTGGGAACTGAAGAATCTACTAAACCTCATCTGGCTGTTTGCAGATAGTGTCTGCTCTGCAGCCTCCAAGCCATTGGTGTCAGTGCCGCTGTCTCAGGTCCCTTTAACGATGAGGGTGAGGAAGAAAGACAGACTCCTGGGCACTGAAGAATGGTGGCCCAACCACGGTCGGCTCTGACATCATCCTGTGGACAGGTGTTACAAAATTCACTCCCAAACTTTTGAACTGTGAAATGCAGCTTCTCAGGTTGCTACTGTTGCCATGTGGAAACCCATTTGAAGCAACCCCCTCCAGAAGCCAGAGAGGAACAAAAGATAAAAATTCTTCAAATTAAAAATTATGAACCCTAAGCAGTCTTTTTTATAGACAGTCCTTGGTTTGATAAACTTCACAGTAAAAAGTTTAAATTCTTTATTTGTTGTTCTTTACCTTTCCAGATATTGTCCATGGAAAATTTACCAGCATGGAGAGGGCCTGGATGTGCTGATATGTTTGTATGTAGCTATTGTGGGCACACAGTTTGTGGTAATTGGGAGTGGGGCTGTGGCAGAACCTCATCCCTAATGGGCTGCAGCTGTGTAGGGCAGGTGACCTGCACTGAAGGTAATGAGACACGGAGAGCCCAGGTGCACTGACCAGTCACCAAAGGGACACACAGGTGCAATCAGTGCATGTAAGATGAGGTGTATAAAAGGCTGTGTTGAAGACTAAGATAGGCAGATGCTTGCAGCCTTCTGAACTGATGTTTCTCTGTATGGGCAGGTGCTTGAAGCCCTCTGAAATTGTTGTGTGGTACTCTGTATATCATGGCTGTCTCAACTGTGGTGTGTGCTGTGGCATATTCTGCGACAGCTCTGATCACTTACAGCTACTATCTTTGTTCTCCACTGGCTGTCCAGTGCCACACTTTAAATAGGTGGAGAAGCTGTGAGTTTCAAAGGGAACCAATGTAGCATCAGTGCTATGCCAGAAGAATTGGAGATGGAAGCTCATAGGAAAACCAATGTGTACCCAGCTGGGACTCTGAGTAGTAGTTCCAATATCAATTGCCCTGACATGCATATGAAAGTTGTGCCTGAGTATGTGACTTTATGTTGGAAGCATGTCTCCAACCCAGGTTCCACAGGAGGAGTTGATGTTTCTGCTGTGTGGAGAAAGATGCTTGGCTGTCTTCTTCCCTTCATTCATTCACCCCAGTGCTACTCACACTGGTGTTACTTTCTGGGGTACATCTCTAGTGTCAATCTTCTTGCTATGTAATGGGGGTTTTCACAAACGATAAAAAATGCAGCTATTAGTGAGCTGTGATTTTGCAATGTTATTTCTAATAGTCTAGCTATAAGCAAAAGTAAGGGTTCTACTTGCATCTACTGTGAATTAGCCATATTTTACTGAAAATTGGTGGATTTAGTTTATATGAAGCTGAAACTAATTGGTGTGTAGATGAGTCTTCTCTCTGATTAAATACCTCCTTATGTCGCTTTGCAGGGTTATGTGGAATACTCAGTCCATGCAGACTTTGTAGTCATTCTTCATATAAGAATGAGTTAAACTCCATGCCTTTTTGTAAGACATGTTCAAGTCTGGTGCTTAGCAGGATAAAACTGAAGTAAATGCACACTTCTTTAGTTGTCAACTGATAGTAATTACAAGTTCTCAGTGATTTTTACAGTATTGACACTATATATTGGTTTCCAAAGTTCTTCAAAATCAAAAAAAAATCCATCTAACCAAGAGGTTCAGTTCAAGTCTGTTACCTACGTGTTACGTTATATGTTTAAAAGATGGTTGCTGCAGAGATGAACACAGAAAAACAGACAGACCCTTCTGTGCAAAGCCCAAGCAACTCAGTTCAAGTAAGGAACTTCTGTCTTGACCTGAGGTGGGATTAATTAAAACCTTGCATGTCAGTATGACAGAAATACTGTGTCATAATGTCATACTGTCAGTATGACGCAAACATACTGTCTGATTAGGAAGAATACTGTCAAGTGGCAGACTCATCTGAAGAGAGTTCCCTTGCCAAAAGAAAAGCCTTCAATATGGGTCTGAATACTTTCATTTTTTTGTCTCCTGTTGGGATCTTGATGGCCTCTTATGGTCAAATGTTGCTTAAATTCTCATATTTAGAAAAAAACCAAAGCAAATTTTCTGAGTGTTTTCCTGTAACTGGTTTTGTGAACTGGCTGCCTGCATAGCACATAGCCTGGGGCAGTTGGGGCTGCACAGTGTGGAAGCAGAAAGTGTTCAGGTCTGGGAAGGGGGACACTGAGTGCATTTTATTAAGCAAAGCTATTGAGAAGTGGATCTAAGAAGTACTGTTGGAAAACATTAAATGCTGTTTGCTGGGTTACAGAAGAAAAGAAGGGATAAGAGTCAGTGCTACCAGATGGGGAGATCTTCCAGCCCATGATGTAGTTGTGTGGCTACTACAAGATACCCTGTGTTTGCCTCTGTAGTGTCACGTGTCATGTCCTTGGTACTTGGGCCAGCCATCTCTGGGACCAGCCGATTGCTTGCTGTGGTTACTCTAGGGCTGTGCCTTCCCATACTGGTGGGTTCCTTGTTGCAGCCCCTTAGTGCTCTCTGTGCCATTTCTCCTATCACCACTTTATTAAAAGGTTTTAAACAAAAAATAAAAGCCCTTTTCTATTCATTCTTCTGTTTTCTTCCATTACGCTGCTCTCTAGGAGGGCAAAGGGTCCAAATTTTTTAGCTCCTGCTAATATCGTGTTTGAGATGATGGAACCAGGCTAAAACGTGATCACGGTTACTGGAGGAATCGTCCTTTATTGGCTGGTAACTTGTGTTTTCTTCTGCATCTGAACTGGGAAAGTTTTCTCTTTAGGCATGAAGAATTGTAGAAAGCCATACTTGTAGGCACCGCACAAATAATGGTGCTATAACTATTTGTAAACAAAAGATCTGCAGTGGGGTTAATTCCATTATTGCTATATAGTGCTGATTACATCAGCCCATGCCATGGGTCTAGGGATTCCTATCCATATTGGAGTGTTGCACTGACCTTGAGCCTGTGTAACCTACAGTTGATAGTTTACTTTTGCTGTAGAGCACTTAAAGAATTGTTTAAAATTCATGTCCATTTCCTATCTTTTTATCATATTAAAATATAAATGTGGATTGACTGGATCCCAACAATATTCTGTCTGCTGCATGGTTTTAATTTCCAAATATGTTTTTCTCCTGGGATTCTTCTGTGCATAAGTGGAAAGAACAGGCAGTGGCATTAACTAGGCTTTCTCTTATTCCCTTTGAGCTTTTTCTATCCATCTTTTCTCATATGACTGCAGTAAGCTTGAGCTAAATATCTTCATAAACTGGTGGTGGAATAGAGTAGGAGAACAGAATCATAACTACATTAGAGGACTTTAAATCACATTTTCTATCACAAAGCCTCTAACAAGAGCTGCGCTGTATTAAGATTATTAGGGTTACTATAAAAATTATTTAATAATATGATACCTGAACAACTGAAAGCCATTAAAGTCTTAATAACATGACAGCAAAAGTGTCCTGTGCAGTGGCATGTTAATCAGGACTGGTGTAGGGCTTGTTCTAAAGATGATGGTTGCTATCAGAAGAGCTTAAACAGGGATGCCTGCAGATAGCACAGGCAGGGCTGAGGTGAAATGATTAAAGGAGAATGCTTGAATTTTATTTCACCACAAACTTTTTCTCACCATGCATACTAATTATACTTGAGAGAAGAGTTTTCTTTAGTCTCTATTGCACTCAGACAACGAAAAAGATATCCGCTGGCAAGATCTTCTTTCTTGTTCTATATGTTGAGCAGAATGCTCCAAAGTGCAGAATACTGTCTGTGCTCATGCCACACAGTCTCTCCTTCATTTCTGTCCCCTTTCAGAGAAAGAATTGGAATGTTTGTCTATCTTTGTTTGCAGAAAAGACTCAAGGTGAGTCAAAGAACAAATCCTGTAAGGCAATTCTGTCACTCACCTCATCTTCATAATCTTTCCTTAGCTCCCTCTGCCTTCTAACCTTGCGATTGATTGTGTCATAGGCTACAGCAGTCCAAGGCAGGGGGCTGAAAACCTTTCCGAACAGCAGTGGCCAGTCTGCCTGTTGCAGCTTGAAGAAGAAAAGCATGCTGTGAAAACAATCAGTGCATTTGCTTTAGATCTAAGTGATTCCAACTAGGTCGATGCTTCATGCTGATGTGTTGAAAACATTTAAAATTTTCTCAGAGTTTGATTTCAACTGGAACATTTCAGCATGTGTCTGACTCTCTGAAGTTGTTATTTCTCACTAATGTAGCAGACAACAGGTTTTCTTCCACCCTAGCACAAAGCAGTAGGGAAACTGGGCCTTTATTTGAATGATTTTATGGGAAGGGGAGGTTGGTTGGGTTTTTTTTGTAAGCTAAGGCTCTTGCAAATTGACTTCAGATGTGTACCAGTTTATTTCAGGAAAGGAAAAAGAGGTAATCAGTTTTATAGAGTGCAAATGAGAGCATAGCTTTATTTAAACCTCTTTCCTCCCCCCCTTACTTGAATTTTCCTTCAAAGGCAGGATAGTTAATTCATAAATACATGCAGAATATTTTATTTTCTTTAAAGCACATGATGGTTCTTTGTAATGAGTTTGCCTTCAATATAATTGGCCTGATTCTCTCTTGGTTTGAGATCACAGGAAATGAAACATTGCAAAAGGAAACTCTTCTCATCCAAATTAACATTCATTCCATTTCCAGGAGTGGCGTGAATCCAGGACAACATTTTTCTATGGCAGATGGTGGCACAATTGGTTTCCTAACTTATTGGAAAAGAACACAGAAAACCAGAATTTGCTGTAGACTGTGTTACTGTTCTGGTTTGGTTTGCACATGCTCAGCAGCCACTAGAGTCTATAGGAAGCTAAACTGAGCAAAAACCACAGGACTACAGTCCTAGATTGGAGCTGGCTGTTCAGTGGTTTTGCATGGGAGCCCATCAGTAGGACCTCACTTCTGATTCTGCTCCACTGCACTTTCAAGTAAACTCCTCTTGTTTTATGTGTCCTTTTCAATAACAAGTACCTACCAGTGCCTGTTGATCTCTTTGGGATACCTTTTTACAGCATATAAATATATATTAAATATATCTTGGAATTTTTCTTTCCTGAAGGAAGTGAAGCCGCCTTTGTGCTGTTGCCATCTTTGCTGCTTGCTTCAAATAACACAAAGAACATTTTTGTGCTGCTTCAACCGGAAATAGTGAGCAAGTACTTGCCTTGAGGTATTTCATTGAGTTTCAGAATACCAGCAGATAGAGATGTTAAAAAAAACGTTGGAAGAAAATAATAATAATAATAATAATAATAATAATAATAATAATAACCTTTGAAAGCTGTATTTATCTGTGGAGAGGAACTTCCCCATGAACTCAGCCTTTGCAATAGCAGTGTATAGTATATATGGCACTAATGGATTTCATACTTCTGCATTTATTTCACCAAATATCGTGCAGGGAAAAATAGTTGTCATTTAAGCAGCTATAGCTTGCAACTGTGTAAGTCCTAGACATTAAAACCAGATAAGCCAATGTAGAGGTGTGTCTGAGAAATCCTGTAGTCTTAGTGGCATTCTTTCATTCATTCATTTTTAAAATTATTCATGGGGTGTTCCAGAAGTGCAAGTTATGATTTAAATGTACTGCTAGGAATCCTGTTTATAAAAGGTATATACACTCAATTTATGTATGCAAGATGATGGTTTAATTAGATAATTGATTTTGTTTTCTCCAGAAGAATGGGTAGAATCTAGAGAAAGACAAACTTCAATTTGGTTTAAGGTGCTTATAACTGACAGAAATGTAGTTAGATCAGACCCTTCTGCTATGATCTACCATGCCCTAAACCAGGACACATGGCTGCTGAGCAATGATGAAAAGTTTCTTTCCAATAATACCATATATGTGAAAGCAGGGAAGAAGGTTGTTTGAATAATGAGTCCTCAGTGGTCCAAATGAGTTGCCTTCTATTGGCGTGGATTTATATTTTTAAGTTGCAGTGATTCCTGTAACATTGGAACTGGTTAGGAATTTATTACAGTGTCAGTTTGAAAATATAAGGTCTCTTAAAGCAGAGGCCATTCGGCTGAAATGCTCAATTCCTCCACAGAAGTCAGAGAATGTGAATTAACTTGTGCTTGGGTGCGCTCCTTGGTGGATTAGTGAGGAAGTAGTTAAGGGTGATTTAAAAATTATTTTACATATTCTATGGTTGTCTGCCTCTTACAAACACTTTTTCAAACCACTTTCAGTGTTTTTCACCCTCCCTCAACTATAAACAAAAATAGCATTCAGAATTGCTACCCCTAGAGGAATTCAACCCAAAATCATGGTGCTTCCCATATGCATTCTAACCTTCACGCTACTTTTCTTGATGTAGCTTTTTAAGTCTAGAGTTTTTTGCAATATTAGCCATAACTGGAATTGACAACAGAAAACTACAGAAGGCAATTCACTTAATCTAAGTTTGTTGCGAAACTGAAAACAGAATTCTGCCTGAATTCTCTGTAGATTTTCTGGCAGGAAGCATTCTGTCATTTTCAGGTGGAATTTGTTCACAAGGACCTTGAAGAAAAGGTCTTGCTTTTGATCTGACTCTTACAGAAGTCAATGAAAGAGACTCCACTGATTATAATGACCATTGGGAAACTGTCCTATCCAGAGCTACATTGTAGATTTCTGTTTCTGGACAATTGCTTTTCCTCAGTAACAGTCCCAGAAGAGATTGATGTAACTACACAGGGAAGACAGACAGTGGTGAGTAAGAGGGAGCTCATCCCAAAGAGCAACTGAACAAAGAGGGAGTGGAACATGAGAATTGTTGTGCTTTGTTACTGCTCATGTGCTGAACTGATAGGTTCGAGTAAGTCAGCTGTATACTGCTTTAGAAGAAAGAGGCAAATGGAGAACCAGACCTGTTAGATAATGTTAGCTGTAGGGCTCATCTTTCTGTAGTACTTTTAACTTTGTCTTCAAATGCTATTTGGGCTCCAAAGCTTTTACTACTATAAAAATAGTACATCAATTTTTCCAGGAGAGACAAAAAACTTGCATATCACTGTCCAACAACTACCTGTACCTCTACCCTCTTTTTTTTCTTCAAATAGTCTACTTTGTGTGAAGGTAATACAGTTTAAATTGCTTCAAATCTTTTATGTACCAAGGTCAAAATACTAATGACACATATCCCACAAGTCTTAAATGATTTCAACAGGGTTGTCTAGCTACATTGTCAGACAGACCATGTACTTATGTCAGTTTCTCCATTACATAAATTCCACAGTGCAGCCCTGTGTGATAATTGAACCAGATGGATACGAAATGAGAAGAAGAACTTATATTTTAGATTTGGCTCCACTAGATTTCAGATTTAAATAGGTTTCTTGCAACTATCATGAGGACTAATACCCCCGTCAAGGACATTGCACCCAAAATGGTAGCTACCAGTCCTTCAAAACCCTAGGCTAGCTACTGCATGGGTCTTCTGTGATCTCTAAATAAAAAATTAAAAATGTCACGGGGACCTGTGGTAAGAGGCTGTTCCAGTTGTGGGTAGTAGAGAAATGGAAAGGAAGGCATTAGTAGAGTTGTTTTATTCTTGCCACACATGCAGACACCAATTGATAAGCTCTGACTTGGGTCCTTTCGTCTGACAGCGAAACACTCTCTTGGCAAATAATCCACTCTTCCCATGGACTTAAGATACATACTGAGACCTTTAACTCCAGTGACTCCAGGTTACCAAGCAGACTAGTTAGTGCATGGTCAAAAAGTTTGTATGCCCCCAATACGCTAGAGTCAATACTGCAAAACTGCCTTAGCAGGATTAGCAGCTACACTCTACTTCCCACTCCTCCCAACCCCCAACTTGTCTCGGCTTTTCTTTTGCCACCCAGCCTGCCAAGCTGCAGGTTTCTTTTTCTGAAACATGTATTTCTTTGGAAAAAGTAGATATAAAGGGAGAAAATAATTTTCTTTATCCTTTAATCCTTTATTCTCTTTGCTTTTAAAAGTTTATTTGCTGCCTACAGTTGGCCATCTTGAGCTTCTGCTTCTCTGCTGTGTCAAGACTTGCTTAAGCTTGAAGGTTTTTTAGGCTTGACCAAGCATTGACAGGGCTATCGCAGGAGCTAATGCTAGAGACTGCCAGTTTGATGGATTAAGTAAACTTATTGAAATCTTTTTTCTCTAATACTAAAAGATGCCAAGGGCTGTTTCTGTTCTTGTACTTTGTGTGAAACACCCACTGACATTAATGGAAGTCCCATGTGTAGAACTAGAGTAGAACATAGCTCTTAATATTTAAAAGACTTGTCAACGATGTGCATGAAGTAATCAGGAGGTGTGTTGTGATGCTTTTTTGCTCCGCAAAGGCCATTTTCCTTATACATTCCCTGCGTTTTGAAGACACTTACATGAACAAGAGGGCTGATAGCCCCAGCTTTACATAACTTTTCCCTTTCTAAAAATATTTTAAAACAGGCAGTTCCCTTTAGATGTGATCAGTCTGCTTTGCTTGGTCAACAAAATATACTTGATGTCTTTCAGTATGGCTCACAAACAGTCTTGTTGCCTGATTTTGCCATGCTGTTACTCTCTGAAGGAAGAGGAGGAAAGGAAATCTTAACAGAGAAGCCATTTCCAGTGACATATGCATTCTTCTTAGTGTTTGTAAAATTGCCTAATCTTTCATTCTCTGTTTGTTCTTAAGTAACTTGCTGTAATGCAGTGGTGGTATGCAAGGTAGGTAAGGAAAGTTAAATTATTTATGTTACCAAAAATAGTTCACCACCAGTCTAATTCCAATTTCAAATGCACACCATGCTTATTTTGTTAGAACTCGGACAGCAGCTCCATAGGGCCACCAGATTGTCACAGATAGCCTGGGTAGATTAAAGATTTCTGCTTAGAGAGACAGCTGTAAAGATGATTTCTTTGTCTTCCCATGAAGATTTTCTTTCACCAACCTCTTGCTCTTCCTCAGTCATGGCTCTTGAAATTCTTCATATTTACCTGGGAATGACTTGTACCCACAAAGGTTTTTGGTGGGTTTTTGGCAGGAAGAGTAGAGCTGGTGACATAATTACAAAGACTTTCTGAAGATTTTGGTTATAATTCTAGAAGATTAGGGAAGAAATGAAGGGAGATAGGGAAAGAAGAGACTAGGTAACTCCTCCTGTGTTTTGAAGGTAATTTGGATAATTGAACAAGACAAAGGTGGTGACTTCCAATATAAAATACTTATGAATATGGCATTCATTTGCCATCATATTAGACTTTCACAAAAGTGACTAGCAAGTTTGCTTATTTTGAAGTATTGTGGAAGCTCTGACAGTATCTTTACTAACATAAGAATATTACTTCTTGTGAGAAAATCTTAAGGATGATCAAATCTGCATACAGGATACAATTACTTCTACTTGTGTCAGTGATGTGGATCATGACCTAGGTGTTCACATGCAGTCCACACAAGATCTGAGCATGTTTATGCAGAAGTCTACTGAAATTAATATGAATTTATTTTGTGCTTTACAGTACTGTGGCCTGCTTTGTAAAAATGCACTGGCATCTACAGTTCCAAGGGATTTTTAAAGGTATTTTGCCAGAGGACCTGCCTCCTGTGCTATTTTTTAAATTTTGACATTTCTGGTATTTCTAAACTAGATCACCTGTGTAAGCAACTGAGAGAAGGGTGCAGTGCATTCACTTAAAAGTGGTACATGGTTCTGAAAGCATATATGGGCTTCATTATTATGACATTTTCTTGGTATGTTTACTGGTTTACTATGTTAATGGTTAGTTAACCAACCCTGAGGGTGACCACAGAAGACAGATGATATAAACAAGTGACAGCAGCATTAGCATTTCCATCAGTTTCTGGCAGGACAGTATAATTGCCAAGAAGCTGGTGGAAACCTAAGTCTCCTTCCCAGACTCTTCACCTTAAAATTGTTCTTCACATTAACAGAAATTACTGTAGTGTTTCAGGGTGCCAGTAACACTGCAGTGGAAACTGTTTGGTAATTTTAATTTTTTCTTTATTATGAATAAAAGTATTGAAGGCTTACTAGGTCATCCAAAGCAGACTTTGTCCTGCAGATTTCAAGATGTCCATTTGCAAAATGTATAATGAAAGAACATGGAAGTGACATTTCTCTATTCTGCTTCACTGTGCTCACAGCTGAAATTAGTTGTCTCCAAGAGAGGTCCTCTCTTTTCCTCTGTTCTTCCTTCTGTGCCTTCCTAAACACATTTTAGCTGTGCGAGGCTTATTTTCCTTATCTGTTGCCCCCTTTTTTTCCCCAAGCAGCATTTTTAGTTTCCTCTTCTGTTAGATAAGGCACAGGAAACTGGAAGCCCAACCACACAAGCTAAATTTTCTTTACTAGTCTTTAGGTAGGTAAAGGTGGTTCTTTCTGCTATTGTTTCCTTCCCTTGCTACTGTCCAATGGGGAAGAAAAATGGTAAAAATTCACAAAATCAGAGGGGCTGAGGCTGCAAGGAGCCTCTGGAGGTCACCTATTCCATACCTCCTGCTCAAGGAGGACCACCTAGACTTAGTTGCCTAGAACCATGTCTAGATGGCTCCTGAATATCTCCAAGGAAAGAGGTTGCACAGCTTTTTGGGCAATCTGTGCCAGTGCTTGGACATTGAAAAAATATTTCCTGATATTCAGACAAAACCTCCTGTATTTCAATGCATGGTCCTTGCCCAGTCACTGGACACTACTGAAAAGAGCCTGGCTCTGCCTTCTTTGCTGCAAGGACATATTGCTTGCTCACATTCAACTCGATGTGCATCAGAACTCCCAGTCCTTTTCTGCCAATTTACTTTCTAGATGACTGTCTACCAGCAAATAGTCATTCACAGGATTTTTACTTCCCAGGTGCAAGACTTTGCCCTTCTCCTTGTTGAACTTCATGAAACAGCCCATCTCTCCATCCTTTCAACTTTTTTCTACAGGGCAGAAAAAAATGGTTAAAATAGGTTTATTTTCAAAATTATTATTATTATATTTTTTTAATCTTCTCAGAAAAAGCTTTACTCAGTGATGAGCTGTGTTTCTTTGTGAAATCAGGGGAAATTTTTTGGTAGTAAGAGGAGAAGTTAGTTTCAGTCTTTTCTACAGGTCACTCAATTTAATTTGAAAATTCACCCTGTCTAGTTGTATGAGAGTAATGTGCCTTTGAATAGAAATGCAAATTTTAGCCTGTGACATAGAAAAGCTCCTTTTTGAAATTTTCTAAGGGTATGTTATAGAAGTATATTCTGGAATTTTGCTCTTGCTGCACATTTTGCAGATATGTGTGCATTTAACATTCATATAGGGATTCAGAAAGTATAATTCAATTAATGAATCTCTTTATCATAATTTGTTTGGGACAATGAGTCAAAAAATGCTACTTTAAAATGTAGTTGGAAGAAGCTTTTCTGTATTCTAAAAAACACATCTTAAAGCACATAGGGTGAGATTTATTTTGTTGTGTTGCATCACTAGTGTAATTTGGTCTGGGCATTTGATCATATAAAACAAGCCTGACTCTCAGATTCAATGTTTTTATGGGCATCTCCTTGATAAAAGCCCATATGGATTTCCTGGATGGGTTCTCCCCTCTTTGGAAACACTGAGAATTTTATATTTTGGTGGATGCATGATTTGGTCCTTTGTGCAAACTACAAGTATTGGTCTTTGGAGATATGTATGTCCTTTGGTGTCTAGGCACTTTAGCCAATATCTTTAAAAGAGGTACATGCTATTTAACATCTGTTTTTCTTAGTGCAGATCAGCAATAGATAGGTTGTCTCAAATGGGTGGGTAGATACACACAATTTGTCTTGGTTGTAATCATGCAAACACGCAGAGAAATTGTGGGCAGCGTCCATTTCAGGAGCAGACACAGGAATGTTGTATTCGTGTCTGAATATGAGAAAAATAAAGGAGATGAAAAACCAAGCATACCAGACCAACAAACCTGCCAAAAATTTATAAATCTCTTTCCTGGCCTAAATAGCTCTTGTGCAGCAACAACAAATCCAGCTTGGGTAGGCAGACAGCAAGCTTTATGTGTTGCTCCCTTTTGAGGAAACTACTATCAAATTTCAGATATAGTGTTTAATCCTAAATTCAATATCTTCTAATCTGCAATATTAGAAAACATTTGGAAATAAGAAGTGGGTTTGCCTGTCTGTTTGGGTTTTTTTCAGTTTGGTTGATGTGGTTTTGGTTTTATTTTTCCTAAGCAAATGATATTACCTGCAGTCCAGGAAAATCACGTCCCTGAACAAAACACAAGAAAGCAACCTTTATGTAAGGAAGGAAGCCAAACACCTAGAGGTGCTGGATGTGCAGGCTAGAGAAGGGTCTGAATAAATGCTTACAGAGTAAACCAGATAATGTGTGCTACTCTGGCTTAGTTGGTTATTATTTATTGCAAAAGTTCTATTGTCATTATATCATAAAGGTTCCCTATTGCTAGAGTTTCATACCTCCATGATGTTTCTTGTAGGCAGCTCCTCTAGGCACTGACTCTTCTTTCTCACAGTAGCCAACTAACTCCAGCATCTCCTCAACCAACCAAGTCACTCTTTTATAACACTCTCGTTCCTATTGGCAACAGCTGCAGCCTGTTAGAGCCAGGCCTGTTCCCAATCCATAATAATTGGCTCAGCTGCAGCACCTTAGGGTTAAGACTACTTTCTATACTGCCTTTAATTTCTTATATTGTATCTCCCTATATAATTGATTGCTGCACACAAGTATGAACTATGTCATCAGGAGGGGCTATCCTCAGAAGTTGCAAGATAAATAATGGTATAAAATAGAATGGGATTTATTCAGTATCATGTAAAACCTGGTGTGGCAGATCATGAGCTCTGACCTTAGCATGACACTCTCTTCTTTTATGGATGGGACAAAAGCATGTTTCTTTGCAAGTAATATTAGGCCCTTGGCATTTTTTGTTTCTTACTCATGATGCTGCAGGGATATTGAATATCCCATTCTTTTGTTTCAATTAATATGGCCTTTTCCAAAATCTATGGTAAAAGAAGACAACTGCATATTTCTCTGAGATACCCAAAATTGTTTGGGGATTCTGTGATGGAAGAGAGCATGTATAGTATTGTTTGTGAATATTATTGTATCTATATGGTTCAGAGTTCCCCTTTGATGGATACTGGTCATGGGCTGCCACTGACTAGCTATGTCTTTCTGACCTTCTAGTATTTCTGTGAGTTCCCAGTAAGAGGGAAGGACTAATCTGACCAATCTCTTTTCAGCTAGGTCAACTGCTCAGACTAGTGCAGATAAGGCACCCAGCTTTAAAATGTTGATCCTGCCTCACTGTGATACCCCAGTGTGTGCACATGTACATGCACACGTATGGGCCTTATTTCTTTTCTTTGAAATGCAGTGAGGAGGTGTTGTAATTATGAATTCATCATCTGAACTTAACAAGTACTTTGAGATGCTCCTCTGAAACTGTCCAAAATACACAGGTTTGAGGAGAAGCTGAAGAAAACTCCTGGTGATACTTTACTATGGTGTCCAAGGGTAAAAATGAGATTTGCCAGTCCAAGACTATTTAATTTTTTCCTTTCATCCTCATGGCAATGATATAAGGTGACTTTATTGGGATTTGATTATATCGCATTTGTTGTTCTCCTTTATGGATTTTTGTCATGGTAAGTCTGCTTACTTCAGTCTCATTAGTTGTGGTGGACTCAAGGATAGCAGAGATAATGGGGGGAAAAGACACAACTTTTAACTCTTCTCCCATGTTTCATGTTCTCCCATGAAACAGTGCAGTTGCTGAGCCTGTTTAAGTGTGCTCTGATCAGCTTCTACTCAGCGAGAACCTCGGGACCTAGAACCTGTTCTCAAGCACTCTTGTTTATGTTGCCCTGTTTATAAAAACAAAACAACCCCACAAAAAACCAAAATCCAAGCTTAAATTATTTAGGAAATTGTGTGCAGGTTCCTTGAACTGTGGAAGTATACAAAGCGTTGAATCTTCTGGCTATAAAATTGATGGCTTCTGCCCTCATTCCATGATCTGAAAAAGGCCAGAGAAACTTTTTTAGGTGCATTGGTTTTCAGGATGTAATTAGCTTTGTTAGTTCTGCATCTTAAAACATTCAGAACTACAAATAGGCTTGAAATGCCCTGTCCTTTGTGAGTGCTCTGTCAAGCATGAGGCAGTTTGAGTGATGAACTCAAAATTTTCCCTGCCTGTGCCTTCCTATCATATTTAGTTTCTCATGTTATTCTGGTTTTTTAGACTTGATCTTCTGTGTTTGTACCAAAGCCTACTTGCAAGAGAGAGCCTGTTCTCCAGACCGTAGATTTCTCTGGGCAGCAGAGGCTGCCTCCTCTCCTTTCAGGTTTCACAGCATTAGGAAGAGGGACAAAGCTTTTTTCCTCTCCTCAGCATGCATACCCTCAAAGATTACCACCCAGAATACTTGTGTGCTGGGAGCACCAGGAATAGAAATGCAACCCAGCATGTTAAGTTTCATACCAGCACTGGCATTTAGAATTGGAATGGACATTTAAGTGCCCACACTGTGCATATTACCACTGCTGCAAAAACAACACTACAGACACTTCTGGCAGGATCCTCTTACTCTCTGCAGCAGGAAAAGGAGATTGTGTAAAAAGGACAAATAAATTCCTCTGCTTGCTTGCATAGCCCACTTCTGACTTGGCAATATATTTTGACTGCTCTCTGTAAACTATATTATCATGCTGTCTTCAGGCGAATGCTACTTTGCTTCTATGTAAAAATCACATGTTTAGGTGCAACATGAGTGTATGATTTGGTAGTGTAAATGCCAGATGGCATGTGCTACTGCAGTAACTGGACAGACACCTTTCAGGTCTGTGAAGCACCTGGTAGAGTTTCAGTTGCTATATACCTTATAATTAACTCTCAGTGCCTGAAAATGTATCTATGTATGTTGCATGTATACATTTGCACATGTACAAAAAAATCATACAGATATACACAATGTACTACATATTAGCATATTAATGTGTATGTGTAGATATATACATACAGAGTACAGAATATTTGTGTAGGTACAGAGACATATAGTAACAAACCATATGTGTGCATGGTTGTAATGACATTTCCTTGCATCACATCTATCAGGTTACAAGCAGCTAATAATTTTCTTCTACTCACAGCTGAGCATAATGGCATACACTCATAAATCAACATCAACATGGAACATTGCTTAGCAAATATAAATGTATGTGCATTGCAGAATGATCAGAGATTACGAAAATATATCAGAAGTCAAAAGTAGCTGCTGGAGAAATACTATGTCTTTAGTTTACTGAGATTGTTTGGAGGATCCTAATGTACTGTCACTGAAAGAATAATTTTTCCTTTACAATCTACTTAGCAAAGATTTATTGATCCTTTTCCCCTTCATAGAGAATTACTGATCCATTTTAGAAAATCAGATTTTCACACCTTTCACGAGAATGTGCAGAGCGCAGTTCTCTAGGGATTGCCAAGGAAGTTGACTTTGACATGAAATCCCTAGGTACCGGCACACAACTGCCTATAGTCTCATCACTGATTTGTTGCACAGGGTGGTAAAATACGTTTATACATTTATAGAGAAATGATTGCACTGCAAGGACTTATTTTTCCATGCTAGTGGATGTATTCAAGGTCCTGTTATTTGTGTAAACAGCATTTTTCAGGGGGGTTGGTTCTTCTCGTCTCTGATTTTATGAACAGTAAGGTAAGATAAAAGTTGTTGAAATTCATGTTGCAAAGCAGTACGGTACTGTAGAATTTTTCAGTGTGTGTAAACAACTTTCTTCAAGATGTCTACTCTCTGTCCTCATTATTGTAGTATCCCAGGTAGCTAAGCATTAGGCATGTTATATTGAAGTATGCATCATAATGAAGGTGATTTATTATAATTAAAACAGCATGGAGAGCAGCTTTTATTAGACATATTGTTTCACAGGAGAGCTTAATAAAGAGCATTATTATTAGTTATAGATCTGTATGAAGGATGTTGTTTACTAAGAGTTATGTGAGTATTAGTCAAAGTCTGAAGTTGCTCATTTGAGCTGTCCACTGGATGGGGAAAAAAAACCCCAAAAAACATTCTGCACAGCAAAGAGAAGAATTTTAAGATTGGAGGGGAGAGACAGAGACAGAGAAAAGGAAATGCCGAGTGCATGAAGTGTTCTCTGCAGGAGCAGTTCTAGAATACTTTATTACATATCTACGGAGACAATGGCATGGACTGTAAGTAGCTCCTGTCTCTCAATATAATAATGCACATAAAGTCGGGGTCAGATTGGGTTCGCTCTGGGCTTTGATGCTGTAGAAGGTCACCAAGGGGATCGATGGACAAAAATGAGACCCGAGTTTCATGCAATCAATGAGATTTTTCTATTTAAAGTGGACACTGTGTGAGTCTCGAAGCTTCAAATGTGCTTTTGCTCAGCTTGAGCAGATTGAGAGAAAGATGTACTGTAAATGTGTTGTTTTTTTTAATAACTGCTGGCACAAATACTGCATATCTAAACAGTTTACTCTGATGAACTCTATTATGAAGTTGCATGAGCTGCAGATAAATGGACAAATTAGCAGCTACTTTGAATGTTAATTACACTGAGTTTTTATTCTGTTTCTGTCTAGTTGTAATTGCCTGGCATTTGGATAACGCTTAAAATATGATTAGAGAACTACTTAATCATTTGGTTCAACAAAATCTTGTGGGATTTATCTGTTCTGTAAAAGAAAAAAAAAATACCTTGTACTGTTAATTTCCTAGTCCTCCATACTCATTATAGTCGATTCCTTAATTTCTTTAGAAATTGTTCACATTTCCACAGATTAAAACAAGTTCTTACCTGCCTTTGGTGAAGAAGCTTCATTTTTCTGAGTAGTAAATGGATAATTTTATCCTTAAAGTTTCCAGGCAGGTGAAAGATCATACATTGTTTTGCCTTTTCTGTAAACAGTTATCTGTGTAGGAAGAGGGAAGCAATCAGGAAGAATGTGATCAGTGAGTCTGACATAGCTGTAACATTAGTGACAGTAAATAATTGACTGATATGATAATTATCTCTGTCTTGAAATAGTTAAGGAATTAAAGCAAATTATAGGCCAATTTCTCATCACCAATGTATATGATTTTAACTACTTTGAAGTTGATGGAGTTGCTCCAAATTTACGCTGCTCTAACAGATTCATGTCCTGACACTGTTTTCAATTTCAAAGCAAGTCAGCTATCAGACTGCGCTTCGTAAATGAGAAAGCCACTTGAATCTGGGATTTAAATGATCTGATTGTATGGTTTTAAAAGCTGAAATAGCTAAATACTCTTCTGCCCCACTCCCACAGCCGTTCTCTTTCAGTAGATGTCAGAGAAATAAAGTGTCCTGTGTTTTCTGAGATTTTATTTCACAAATTGAAGTGTTCAGATATTAAAGACTGTTTATCCCACATTGCTGCATAGTAAATGCCCACCAGTGTCTTTGAGGGAGGAAAGGGGGAAGCAGCAAACCCAACCCTCTGCATTTTTCAATCTGTAATTAAAAATGTCCTTTTAATGACAGTTGATTCATTAAATGTAGTCCATCAACACAATCCCCAAACAATCTCAAACCAAAGAAACAAACAAGATTTTGACAGACTTTTTCACATAAATATGTTAAATACAGAGTAATTGCAGTATTGTGAGAAGATCATTAGAGATTGTTGTTTTTTTACAGTTCAGGTCTAAATTTGTTTGCTGGATTCTGAAAAATGCTGCAAAGAAGAGTAGGTGTACAGAAGATAACTTAAGCTTCTGCCTTAATCTGATTTCTGCTGGAAGGGTCATTTACGATTCAAGCAGAATTTATGTTTACCTGAATTTTTTTTTGGTATTTTCATGTATGCCTTGAGTAAGGACACTTCAGCCTCTATTATTCTCATTGAAATGAAAAGTTAAACATCCTCCACCCCAGCTCCTTGTCCTTAATGTTGCATTCTAGGATGTGTTAAACATTTTCTAGTTAAGTCTCTTTGATAAAATATAGAAGTTAATTAATTACTTGAATTTTTAAAAGAAAATATTGACAATAAAAGCCCATTGCAGTAAGCACATTGCACTGGAAAACAGGTCTCTAGCAGTTAATGGAAAGAGTAAGCAATTGCAGGTAGCTTATATAAAACTCAAACAATAGCACAACCTGTGATAAATTGGAAGATCATATGGAAAAGGGGTAGAAAGAAAGTACCACAACATCTGTAAAATTTTTCAGTGGACACACTTGAGTAAAGTATTTCTCTCTTTGCTTTGGCTGCAAATATAGGAAGGCGAAAAACAATGGCACATAAAAATTCAATTGTTAATTTGTAGAACAACTACCTTTATTTAGCCGCTATTGAGGTGTGTACCTTTTTTGGACAAGAGGTCTGGCATGATTCTCACTGGTGAGTCACTGAGAGTTAAATTATGTGTTTTGCAGTAGACCCAATCACTGCTGCCCTTTGGAGTACTTTCTTTGAGTTAAACCTATGCAGCCTCTTTTGACCTCCTCAGAGACATCAGCTGATTTTTACAGCCACCCCCAACTGGGTTAAATTCTCAAGTGTTCACTCATGAAAATGTTTTTGAGGTTTATAGTAAAATTCCTGCTTGCAAAAGAAGGAGCAGAGGCAACTGGGTTTCTATGCAAAGATTTTTGCAGAATTAGGTGGTGAATTAAGGCATGCTTCCCTGATAAGGCCTTACATATGAGGCTAATAAAAAGATGGTTTTTCAATTCTCTGCTTTAAATGTACTGTATATTTAATTTTACTTTATCTTTCTGAGTGAGAAAGGATGGAAGATGAACTGCACATAGAACAGCAGGAGCATATGGACCATAAGGAAAAGAAATACTAATGATCCAAAACTAAGGAAACAGATTAATTCAAATGGAAAATTTTGCACACTGGGAAAATATTGAATATAATTTGTAAGGACTTCACCTTAAAATTCACATTTAATATACTTTCTTTTTTAAACCAACTAATAAACGGTCCTAAAAAGGAATTTTTTTACACTTTTCTCTCCTACCTGTTTTAAAATACTGGAAAGCAGACATGTAAATTAAAGCTTCCCGTGGATATTTTTAACTTCTGCAACCTGCTTATTCAACATATCATCCTAGGTCTCGCTGATCTTAGCAGCATTACAAGGACCATATTTTCACACAGATGAACCATTCATGGCAATTTCTCCTATAGATTTGACACAAACATTCTTTTCTTTGATATTGGAGATACAAATTTTCCATTTTTGACCTATTTTTTTCTCCTGACCGACATATTTATTGAGGCTATTGCGAGGAAAATCCCACTTTCCATTAATATTTCACTTCTCTGTTTCTTTCTCTTGCAGAATTTCAGGTTGATAGAGCAGTAAGAGGGTCTTGGTCAATGTCAGCTTATGTATGGGCATGCATCAATAAAAACAAAACTCAAAGTTTTATTTAGAATTGCCATTTGAATAAATATACATGTGCAGTAGTTAATGTGTATATATGTATCATTTTGATGCTGTCTTCATGATTCTACTGATTTAGATTAACATGTAGCATTTATTGATCTGTTCTGAAGGCATATCTGGTTTCAGAGAAGATTTTGATTGATTGTCCTCATCCAGAGTGAATTGTTTCTCCATCTCTCTAGAGTCTTCAGTGGCATTGGCTGTGGTTAACAAGCAGACAAAAGATTTATTTTTGAGAAAAAGGTGTAATTGTATACATGTGTTATCATGTTTGAATTCCAAAGAATTATTCAATGCCCTTTCTTTTTCCATCTGACCAACTTGATACACTTATGCTAAGAATTTTTAAACTATTGGTAGTAGTATAGATATCTATATGTCAATCCTCCATTTCCTCTATTCTACAGAATGAGATGATTGAAACTAATGCACTGCATGGGGTAGGAGTGTCTTCTGTGACTTGTGTTGTTTGTTTCATCAGTCAAATATTCATCCCCTATTACCTTTTAAATTAAATGTTTCAGTTTTAAGAATTCCATGCATGCAAGTCTCTTTTAAGAAGGTAGTAAAATTATTGAATACTTTGCATTTCTTGATTTTTAATGTATACAATTTTTAATGTAAAAGTGTCTTGATTTTCAATGTAAAAGTGTAAGATACCTTACTGCATATTTCAACAATAGGTGTTTATTGCAGTGACTCTGTTCTCAGTTTAGGTCAAGAGGTAAGAATGCATTTGAATTCATCTGGATAAATGAGCTATATATCCACCCCTTAATCACTGCTGCCAGACGCAAATGTCAAATATATTGTACAGGTCTGGTTTAGGACCACAGTCAAGAACTGGACATCAGCTCACTTTCTTATGCTAATTTCTACTATGGTCTAAATGGTTTCTGCCATTTTATCTCTAAGTTCCTTCTACTTGCTGAATGAGATAAAAAGTAAGGGATGTAGTCCTCCATCTTTTGTCTTCCCTTTATAAACGGAAATATTCACCACAGAAGCCCAAAAAGAAAAGGTATGAATGCCAATCTTATTTCCTGAAATTCTCCATTGACTAGATCTCTTGATTAGACTCAGTAAGATGCCCATGTCTCTCAGGTTGCCATCCAAAAAAAATCTCAGTCTGTCTTGAACACTTTAATAAAAGCCATGTCCCCACTTCTTTCCATGCTATTAATAGGTTTGGGGTTTTTGTAGTCCAACAATAATTCTACTCCACAAAGCTTTGTGTGCATGCTTTTAACCATCCTGAATAATGAGACTGCTGGTATGGAGTTGAATTTCTTTTCTGAAAATCTAAATTAAATAAACATGCTTGGAAGCTATACTGCCAAAAATGCATGCTTGGAACAGTGGATAAACCTCAGGACATTGCAGAATTCAACTGCCACATCACTTCTATAGCTCCCTGAGAACTGGAGTCTGCAATGTTGACCAAAGGGAGGTCTTCACTTCATGCCAATTCAAGACAACTTCTCTTAGCTTTAAGCTGCAGTCTACCTCTGGATGGCAGTACGGTCCCTGTGAGCAGGTCAGAGCTCCTCCAGTTTTCTCTGGGGAACTACATATCTGGCAAATTTATTTAGTCTTCACTCACACTGTTGGTGTTTGCCTTTACCTCCAGCTTTCAAAATTTGACATAAGAAGTGAAGTCTTTTGGCTGAAGTCTATTGTTGTTAAGGTTTTCAGTCCCCTTTTCCAAGTCAGTGATCCATTATAGTTGTTGAGCATTTTGAGAAGCTCCTCCTTTTTACTGGGTTTTATTACAGTACCTGGTCTGAATGCTCTCCAGAAGTTGTTGAGAATGTAGAGTAGTAACTCCTCTAAGACTGGCTATATTTAGTTATAATGTTATTTGCTTGCAGTTTATTTCTTTTGGTAGAGTTAAGCTCTAGCATGTTTAATATTTTCACATTATAAAAGGTTTTTCAGTGTTGGTAATAAGTTTTCTTGAGCTACAAGGAAACTGGAGATATATAAGTCATAAGTTTTTACCCCTGCCCTTGTGAGCTGCAAACCAGAATTGCCTGACAAATTTTCCCAAAGTTTAGTGTTTTTCTCTTTGGTATTTAGAATGTATCTGGTTTGTTCATTTTTTTCCTTGCAAATAAATGGTGCAAGCCAAAGCAATGGGATTTGAAGCAGTACAGGAAGATAAAAATGTGACTTTGCTGTGAAATTATGATTTTTTGTGCTCCAAGTTGAAATTGTTTTCTAGGTAATATCTATTCACCTTATTGTACTTTGTTAAAAGTGTGGTAGGAGTGCAGAGCCCGCATACTGCTCAAAGTCAGATTTTATCATTGTATCCATGACTCCAACTGGGATACTAAAAGGGACTCATCTGTGCATTGTCATCAACAATGTTACAAACTGTGTTCCACTTTCTAGTCTGCCTTTTTAATCTCATTGCCTTAAATGGAATGCTGAATTACACTTGAAGAATCCTGGTGAAGGCAAAAGGTTTAGAATAAGTGTCACTGAGGTCATACCTTGCTAATGATGTTAATATCATATACAAGGCAGGAGAGAATCCCCTTTGATAGTGAGATCCTAGGTTAAGTCTGTAGAGACATTTAGAGGGAAACTCAGCAACTTTTTAAATTACTTTTGGGAAGGAAAATAACACAAACCAATATGTTATTTAACTTTTACATTCATTTTCAGTGCAGTGTTTTAAAATTTTTCACTACATTATAGTGCAAAAAGTATTTATCTGACTCAGAGCAAGTTTGAGGTGAAAGACTTTTGGTGATATAGATTAGAAGACACCACAACTGTGCACAAGTGTTCATTCCTGTGTTGCATGTTTCTCTGTCCAGTAGATCTTTAAATGTCACAAACAGAAGAGCTTTTTCTACTTATCTTGATTTCAATGTGTATGCTTAGTCCAGGGTTACATGCTTGAAGCACCAGTTTATACCTTTCAGATATAGGTAAATGACTACAATATCTTAAAACCATAATTTAACCACAGAATAAAAATGGCTTTGTGTTCATCACAGCACTTCAGTTACTCTGTCACAACAAATTTAAGAAATCTGGTTTGGCTTCTCTTAGTGCTTTTCAGTATGTTGTCATCTTTTCTTAAAAGACTGCTAGGGATGTATACAGACACTAGTTCATGTAGGAGAAAGAAACTGTATAGATGGAGGGACACAAGTCACATGGAGTGATAACTAAACGTTGGGGTTGGAAGCCCAGCATAAGCATTCACTTGTGTCAGCACTTCTCCCTGTGATGACTCTTCTTTGTTTGTCCCTTTGATATTCAAGGAAATGTGTGTCTTTCCAAAGCCTTACCTTGCTTGTGGTAGTAGTTGTGAGAGAGAGGTGGCACCCAATGCCTTTTCATTTAACAATTTCTCTTCGTAAGTAACTTTTCTTCAGAAAAACAGCGCAGCTGAACAATTTGTTCAACTGTTTGTACGGTTAGATTGCATGTCCTCGTCCTATTACTCAGTCGCTCTGCTGGAATCAGACAGGTTGGGAAATGACATTGAGCTGGGAACAGTTCCCTGAGCGAAGCTTTGTACGTCTGGCTGTGTGAGACTTCTGAAACTATAAAAGCTTTAAACTACTAAATAAGGCAGATTTTGATGTCATGAGGTCCATGCAATTGCTGCTTAAGCATGTAATTCATGGTAATGCACCCCAATCCCTGCTGAGTTGCTGATTAATCTGAGTGGGTTATAGCATAGTGTCTCAGTAGCTTTTCTTTAACTGATACATGGAACAGAATTCAATGTTTCTTCACACTGAATATATGACCTTAGAAAACTGAAAAGGAGTCCATGTGTAGCTTTTTTGTTTAGTTTTTGGTTTGGTTTGGTTTATTGTGGCTTCAGATTTTTCCTTCCTTTACTAACTTCTGTTCCATACAGCACTTGGACTTGAAATAGAATGAGATTGGTATTCAATGCTTAATACTCACAATCCTCTAAACCCTTTCCCCTTGCCCCCCAGAGTATTTCCTTTGAGTTCAAAGCTTATGAATTTCTGGGCTTCCCACATGAAGAGGTAGTTTTGAGCCAAACAGTGTTACTTATGTGGAAATTACAGTTTGTCTTTTCTGCTGTACTTTGGTGAGTTACATAGGCAATATTTGTGCACATATCTTGGTGCTACAAAACTGATCTCATATCCTAGCTAAGTATCAAGTCTAAGAACATTTAATGTTTTTGCTATTTTGACTGCACAAGTGAATCAATTTTGCATAGAAGTGTTTTGATTTCATGTAGGAGTTGCTGGTTATCTTTTACTAGTAATCCTCTATGTAGGCCTGTGGGTGTACTACTTTACATTCTCCTGGAAACAAGCAAATACTTTGTGATAGTCACTTAAGTGGCCTTATTGTGCTCCCTAGGAAGATGCCCTACTTGTGAGTGCAAAATTGGTAGCACATGCTTATTGGGGAAAAAAGGCTTTTTCCAAAACCATTGCTGCTGCTATTGCAGTAATGGGATATCAAACAGGCAAAATTGTATGTGTTGTCAATGTATGCAATATAATTTCATTGACTTACAATGTTTAAAGTGAAGGCATGATGGTAAGCTTCTATAAGGTGTCACATTGAAGTAATCACCTACCAACTTGGTTTTATGGCAAAAGAGAACATTTTAATATCCACATGAATTCTAAGGACACTCCAGCTTGCATGGGAACACAGAGATCAAAGTATATGATTAAGCATTCTGATACTGTAGTGCTGAGAAATACTTAAATAACTGAACAAATAAATTAATGAAGTAAATAAGAAAGCTGATTTTAATCTATGAATAAGAGTTTGGTCTAAAACCAAAAGAGAAAAGGGCAAAAAAGGGGGATGGTTTAATTTTTCTTTCCCCACATGTAGCCACTTGTATTTATTTGGTGCTTGCCTAAATCTCTTTGCTTATGCTTTTATTTTGCCAAGATTTCTCTTCAGCAATCTTCGGAGTAATGTTTTAGTTGGAATCAGATGATAACAAGGGTACATGAGCTGGGATTGTCAGGCCTGTGGGTTGAGCAGAGTTACCTGTCTGCGTGAAAAGGGAGCTCAAGCAATGTCACAGCTGTGTGGGTCCTCCACTCATTTTCCTAAGTTGTAGATCTGAATCATAGTACAGGGGCTGGCTGGCTGGAGGCAAATTGCTTTGTTGCAGCACATATGATGCTGTGTTTGGATTTGTGACTAAAACAATACTGATGACACCCCAGTGTTTTGGCTATCACAGAAGAGCGCTTGCACAGTGTCTGTGATAGAGACAGGCAAAAAGCTGGGAAAGGACAGTCTCTCTGTAAACCCTCCCTGGAGAAAGACAATTTATAAGAGTTGGTAGCGATAGGAGAAGGGGAAAATGGCTTCAAACTGAAAGAGAATAGTCTTAGATCAGATAGTAGGAAAAAATTCTTTACCCTGGGAGTGGTGAAGCATCGGAACAGGTTGCGCAGAGATGTTGTGGATACCCCGTGTCTGGAAATGTTTAGGGCCGTGTTATCTGGAGCTCTGAGCAATCTGATCTAGATCATCTTAGTGTCTCTTCAAACTCAAATGGTTCAATTCTATGATACTGTTGGGATATCTGACCCTAATTGACCAAAGGGATATTCCATACATATGATGTAGTGTTCAGCATTAAAAGCAGGGAGAAAGAAGGAGAAATTTGGGTTATTTGTGTCTATGGTGTTTATCTTTTCAGGTAGCTATTATGCATAAACTGTTGTGAGGCTTCACTGCCCTAGAATTGGCTTGTCAATGGGAAGTAATGCTAAAAATTCCTCATTTTGGTTTGCTTGCATATGCATCTTATGTTTCCCATATCAAACTGGCTTTATATTGATCCACAAGCAATGTCTTCCTCTGTTTGTTTTCCCCTCATCCTGTGGGAGAGGGGAGTGAGTGAGTAGTTGTATGGGTGCTTGGCTGCTAGATGTAATAGCTCACCAAAATAGTGCAAATCTTCAAGAGGGATCAACTGCTGTAACCACAAGCAGAAATAAATGTGTTGGAAAAACATTTCAATAGGTTTAAAACATAAGAACCACCTACTGTGACTTTAAGGGTAGTCATATTGCTAACTGCTTGGAAAGAGAATATTCCTGAGGAAAGTGCAGTGGTAGGAAGAAAAGAAAAAGTGATGTAACAGGATAGGGTCTGATCACAGCAGACATGAACTCCTGTCTTATTTTCTTGCTTTCCTTCTCTGCAATGAAGATCTGCTTTCCTAATTTTTCTTGAGCTCCTTAGGCTGGGAGATTGGAGGGCACGCAATGTAGCAGTCTGAGTAACAAGAGAGCAAGGTGAAAGTATCTTTTACTCCTAGAAGATGCTTAGAAGATGTACCAGTGTTGAGTTTGACAGGTACAATCAAGACCTGCAGCAGCTCTGTGAAATGTGTCAGAAGTACCATCAGGTTAAGAAATGAGAAATGGATTTTTCTTGATGTAAGGAGTAAATTGGTTAAGTATGCATTACTAGATTATTTGTTCAACACATGAAAAAATGGATATCTGTAGGTATTGAAAGCAGGTAAATCACTAAAGGAGTAGGTTAACAAAAGGAATAAATTGATGAAATTCTTAATGATCCACTTAAATATAGTGGAAATTGTCCTAGCAGTAAATGTAATTAAAAGTTTGTGAGTGTAGTTTGAGGAAAGTTAGTTTTCATGAAACTCTAAGTTAGATATTATTAAACCTTAGAAAAGCATAGAGCAAGAAAGAATTCAGTAAAGACTCTGTGGGGATATGCAAATTTTTACAGAAAGGCTTTAAAGTCAAAATAGACACCCTTGCCCTGTTCTCTCCTTTGCAAATTGGTTAAAAAATCCATAGGGATTAGGTGACTTGCCTGCCAATGCTTCAGTGGCAAAACTGAGCCTCCAAGAGGCCAGCCCTCCTATTATAAGTATCCCATGGCAAACTTCCTCTCCCACAAAGGAAAGACTATTTTTTGTTATAGGAGAAGTAACAGAAAGGTCAAAAGTGATTTGAACGATCTAGCACTGAATGTGCTAGTATACTCAGGCTTTCTGCAGGAATCCCAAGTGGCTCTTTGGTTTTGCTGGTTTTGCATATTACAAACTATGAATACATGTAGTCTCTAGATTCAGAAAACTAATGATAAATATGGACATAGGAATTAACTTTTAAGTACAAAGCAAGGATACTTTCTTCAAATATAAATTCCAAACACACAGTATCAATTTCCATTTGGACTGACACGTGAAAATAATTTATAATGAGCAAAAAATTGTGAGATTGTGATCAAAACTCATATTCTGCATTTTATTGCTCTGTTTTTGTATTTTTAATCACTCTGAAGTTATTAATGCCTTATTAATATTAATTTTTGGGATGCTAATGTTACCATAGCAGTTATAGTAATGATCTGCATATTTGTGCATGGGTTGTGCATATAAACAAAAGAAAAAATATGTGCAAATTATGCCATGTTTTAAATAATAATTTAAGGAAACTTTTATTTTCAAAAATGATATTTATTAGTTTTTAAAAAACCCATTAAGTTTGTAATTGGTTAAAAACTAGGTTAAAAAGTAATTTGAGACAAATAGTGTCATGAGATTATGTTGCCCTATTTTTTTTTTTTAATAACTAAACTACATTTAGGGATACCTATTGATATCTTGTTATGGATTTCAATGATGAGAAAATCAGTGCCCTGAAATAGATCTCAGTGATTTTTCACTAGAAGAATTGAGTATGTATTTGTCCCTGTTGAAGTAGATGGCAGCAATTCAAAAGGCTGAACTGGGAAGGAATCAGGCCTGCTAAAAACTTTTTATTATATGTAATATTTATATGCATATACATTGATATATTAGACATACATGTCATAAACAATAATAGGATCTTTGGAAATATTTTTCTCCTGTTAAAATAGAAGGAAATCAACAGCACTTGTGACTGTTCTCTGAGGAGAGCATTGATAGTTACTCTTTTAGGGTGAAACCGAGCAGCACAGTGATGTTGGCCAGTTTGCAAAAATCAGGTGTTAGCAGCAACGTGTTGCTATAGTTGCATGTTTTGATTTATTCTCTGATCTGATTTTTCCTTCCTCAAAATATTGTTTGTTTCAAAGGAGTTTCCTCGAGAAACAATAGGGAGCCAATGGCAAATCATTGTATGGCAATTTTTTTTGTTAAAAGAGCAACAAACCCTCCAAAAATCCCCCCAGCCAAACAGTATCTAATAAAGAACAGGACTGTTCATGTAAGAAAATTTCAGCAGATCTGGGAAATACTTCATTCATTGTTTGTTGATAATCCAGTTACTGTAGTTGCAGCTAAAATGATTGGTAAATGTTCTGCTGTTTTCCTGTTGTGAAGCATTAAACAGAAAAACCACTTTGTATTGAAGAGATCCTCCCATATGTCCAACACATAATACTGTCACTGTGTGTGGTGTGTGACACATCCTTCCTGCCTTGGGGAGTTTATAAGTATACCTGCAACTTCCAGCACATTAAGAGTAGTGATAAAAAGGTGAAGCACTCTTTGGGCGTCAAGTTCTTTAACTCTTTATGCGAATTGCATTAGAAATATGAAGCTGTATGATAGTTGAAGGCATGTTAAATTAGTAATACATTTAATTAGAAATTAATACGTTTTAGACTACAATATGAGAAGAAATATATGGTACCCAGCTGTTGATGAAGACCTGGTTATGAACAAAAGTAACCCTGAAGATCTTTTTAATGATTAAAAAACAATTGCTCTCATTCATCAATGAGAAAGGCTTGGGAAATATAAAAAGCATTGCATTATTGATCTGCAGTATTTGTGGCATTATTAAGTATGTTTAGCAGCTGTAGCAGCAGGTTTTGTTGTCATATTATTTCAACATAGAAGAATGATAGGAAAACTATTTGAGATTGTTCATCCTAATCTGGAAGCTGCAGTGCATTTTCTAGTATCTGGAAAGGAGAAAATAACATTTTAGTCTGTGAGCCTCAGATCAGGAGAGGCTTTCAGTTTCTTCAGAATATGGGCATCATTGCTTTTCTATTCTATGTTTAGAGTAGATAAAAGAAAATCTGCAGCTCCACCTTTAGAAAGTATGATATGAGTAGAAATGCCAGAAAAGAAATAATTTCCCATACTTGTCACTGAAATTCAAATGTGCTGTATTATGAAAAGCTCCATGAAGAGCAGACTAAATTATTAACCACATAATTGAGGTTGAGCTATCCTAAGTTTGGATTCAGATTTGGGAAGATGTTGGTCTTTTTTAGCAAGTAGAAGTTAAAGCAGACTTGCTTCGAGATAAAAAGGAACAATTTTGGATTGAAGAATTTTTATCAATTTTTGATTGTGATATTCTGGTGAAATCACAATTTGCTTGATATGATTTGTTTCAGTGTTTTAACTGTATTTGTAAAGGATTTTAAAAGATTTGCAAAAAATACTCAACTTCCAAACTGGTCTAGGTTATTACCATGTATTGTATTATAAATTATAACAATTTTAAAAGTAGCATTCAATTAAAAACCTGGATGAAACTGGACCTAAAGTAATATTACTTAAAAAATCTTCAGGAAAAAAGAGTTCTCGCTGGAAAATGTTGCTTCATTGCACTATAAGAGATTTGTACCCATTTCAACAAAGTTACTTTTGAAGGTGTTACATTGTGGGTGTTTAAAGAATTTCTGATAAGGGCTAAGGAAGAGATCCATACTGAAATAGGAAGTCACTTTCCTCATGTAGTCAAGTCCTGGGCTGACTACTGATGAATCTTGATTTGGGTCTTCCTAGACCAAACGCAAGTAATTGAATTACCCACTGAGCTGGGTTACTGTTTAACATGTGCTCTGATTGTCAAAAATTCAAGTTAATGGTTTCTTTGTTTTACATCATGAAAATCCTAACATATTATGTAAAATTAAGTTTTTCTTTAACTAAGAGGAGAGCTTCTTTCAATCACTCTGAGTCCCTTCTATGCAACCTGGTCAAGTTTATCGCTCATACCTGATCAACAATCAAAACCTATTGTAAGTTTGATTTTGGTGTGATTCTGGATGTGCTGATTTCTAAAAGAAAGCAATTTTAGCTGAATTTTGGCTTTTTTTTTTTTTTTTTTCACTCAAAGTAATTTCTAGTCTGTGCATGGTTGACAAAGCCTGAAAAATGAAAATATAGACAAACTGCATATAATACCATATCTAAATTTTTGGTTAGGCCAAACTGTTATCATTTGACTGCTTTTGGTAGAAATCCTAGTAAGAAATTTTACACCTTTGAAAGAGTAATTCAAATATGCCATGGAGTATTTTATTGTGTTTCTTAATTTCAAAGAGGTTATGGCCTCTTCTTCTCATGGAGAGCAGAAGAATTATGCTGATAAGACCATACTGTAGGTTCTAGAAGGATCTTTTAACACATGTAGCATTATCATCTGGAAAGAGAGGCCTTGTCTTTAAGGGCTATTCAAAATAGAAATGGAGCAAATATTAAACAAGAAAAAAGACAAGTTATAAAACTGGCAGGCTTATGAAAGAGCACTTGTAATTTGGTGAACAGGTTAATGTCTTCTCATGTGGTCAGTGTGGAGACTAAAACACCACCACATGAAATAATTTTCAGGGTGAACAAGAAGGTTGGGTTTTTTTTATAGCAGGGATCAGTTAGACACCTAATGTATTGCATTAAGGTAGAATGGTATTTTTTCCATAAGAGTAATGAATGAATACCTTTATTGAAACTTTTTATTTTGTTTTATTTTGCCTTTTTTTTTAATGGAAGACAATGCTTTCTCCTTCATCTTAGATTTTTTCCAAGTCTTCTGGTAAGTTGGCCCCACAGTATAAAAATTTTAGTTATTCTTACAGGCTTGAAATTTTCTGGATGTTTTCTTATGCTTGACATGGCTCCTTCAGAATAGAATTGACAGAGCATTGGGAATCATCCATTACTCATATGAAGAAAGAGTCAAAGTCTTATTTTCTCCTGATAGGACCTTCTTCTAATTTGAGATTTAATTGCTCTCCTTCAGCATCTTGTTCTTTCAGGAAACCAGATGAAAGAAGAGTAGAAAATCTCTTGGTTTGATGATCTTAAAAGTCCTTTCCAACCTAAATGATTCTATGAAATGAGTGGGAAAATCTATTGAAGGCTTATCCCACCATGTTGTTCCCAGTCAAAATTGCCTGTTTTGCTTTTGCCCTATCCTGATCTCTAGGGCCTGATTGTCTGCTTTCACAAAAATGGGTCAGGTTTTGTGTAACTCCAATAATCTCTAACTAGAAGAAGGCTGATTTCTCTCACCACTCTCAGGACTTGTTATTTCTACTAGTGACTGTGTGCTATTGTCTATCATGTGTTTTGAGGAGTGTGGTAGCTTCCCAGAATAGCAGCTTCTCTTGTCTCTTGACCTATGTATGCATACAAACTTTTCCTACATGTCCACAAATAGACAAGCTGCTTTCCAGCGAGGCAGTGTGCCATTTAAATGAGGAATCATTATATTTAGGATAAGGCCAAAATTAAGACTCTTTTTATCTAATTAATAGAGGAGAGTTTTTAATAGGTTCACCCTGGTACAAAACTCTAAACAAGAGTTCTTGTAACAAGAAGAGCAGTTTAATAATTTTATCAGAAGCATTAAGGTCAACTTTTAAGACTTTAAAGCAACATTTAGAGTAAAGCTTCTGTGCTGTGTGTACTCTGGCATAGTGATCCCTAAGTGTCATGTGTGTCAGGAAAAACACAAGGTATGGATTCATTAGTGCACATTTCTTTGCCAGCAGGATTAAGAAATGGCTTTTATGGACCAGAGCTGCAGATGTCTCCTACAATGAATTATTGTTCCTTACTTTTTCTATGGTGAAACCAACATTCTTTGCCTTTCTTTCCTTTTTTGGAGGCTGCAGCATGATTGCTGGGGTACATTTAGAGCAATAAACCTAACTGATTGTAAAGTAGATGTTCATCTAGCTATGTACTATGGGGCAGCTTCTGTGTGCCTATTCCCTGCAGCCTCTGGCTAGACTGATTAGCAAACTGAAATTCTCTTGTGAACTTTTCAGCTTGATCTTAATAGGTGTAAGAAATATGTGTCTTAATGTGTATCATTAGGGAAAATAGTGAAATAGGGGAAAAAAAAGTTTAGTGAGGGATTTTTTTGGTATGATTTGAAAACACATTGTAGTACCTCAATCTCAAGGCACAGCAAACCAAGGGACATGGCCACTTAAAATTTAATTTTAAAAGGAAATAAAATTAATTCAATTTTAAGATTTCTGAAGCTACAATTAAAAACTTCATAAGTTTCTCTAAATCTTGTTTTTTCAGTCAGATCTGTGTTATTCTAATTAGCAGTAATCATTTCAATTTCCTAAGAACTTAAAATTAAGTAAATAAATGAAGAAGACAGTCTTAAAATTTCTGCTTAACTTGAAAAGAATATTTCTGTGACAGAAAGCACCATGGGCAGTGATAGTTTTTCTGACTTTCCAAATTAAATTTTTATAGTTCAGTTTTATTAATAAAATGTGTATAACTAAGTACTGATTTGTTAATTACTGGTTAAGTTTTATTATGAACATGTGAAAATGAATATCATTGGAAAAACAAATGTCCAAAGCCACACTAGTATTGAGAAAAGGGAGAAAAAAAGAACTTTCTTTTTCTGCTACAGAGAATTTATTGAGGAGAATAAATACAATTCTAGCTGAAAAAGAACCAGAGACTGTTTTAGGGGATAATATTCATATTGAGTGAGATGACCAGATAACATATCAGCTTTTTGCTGTAAGAGAAAGGAGAGGTAACCCAGAAGATTTTAGTAAGCTGAATATGAATAACATAGGTAAGAGACATACATACGTAAATAGAAGCTCAAGATCGAAATAGTGATGAGAGATCAATGATCATGTATCAGCTTGTTTGTTTTGCTTATAAACATCCATCCAAAGGTGGTGGTACAAGTGGCTGTGAAGAAAATGAGTTTTGTCCCTGTAACTTTTCCAGGGAAATAAGAGCCAGCAGGTAGAAATTGTCAGAGGCTAGCAGGGGACAAAAGGTTGATTCAAAGTAGTTTGCATAAGCCAGTCTGTGGATAGATTGGGATGGAAATATCAGCACATTAGTGACAGCAGATAAAACAAAGTTAAAAGAAGAAAGAGGGTTGTCTGTAAGAGATCTTTATTTATGGAAAAAAAAATTAATACCTCTAGAAGCAATAAAATGAAGGAAGAAGACTTTTTCATAAGAAGACCAAGGAAGAAGGTAATCCTAAATTTCACTGGCATTTACCAAAAAAAGAAATCCAGTCCTTTTCCAGTAGAGTCTTGTTAATGTATTCCTCACACAAAAAGCTAAGGTACATCTTAGAACAGCTTTATCCAAGTTTGTAATTGTGCTCTATCTTGATTAAAAAATTTTAAAAGCTACAACTTGAATAAATTTTTAGAGCAGTCATTGGAATTATTAGTAACTGCAAAGTGTAAATTTTATGTTTATTAGTAGAATTTTTGTGTTTGCTCTCAAAAAAATTCATTTTGTAAGTCCCAAACTGAAGTTTGTGCAATATCATGATTGGGGGTGGGGATTTGGGCAGGATTTATTTCATGTTTTGAAGAAAAGCAGAAAATTGATTTCTAATAATTCTGCAGTAGGGGGAAAAAAGTCTGTGCAAATTAACTTCAAACTAAGGGCCAAATAAAAAGCAAAACAGAGGATCTTACTTTTTCTCTGAACTAGAATTTAGAAAGTAATTACATTCAGAGCAACAATGTTTATGATGCAGTAAGTACAAAATTTAAACCAGTGGCTAAATCAGTACATGAAGCCTTTATGAAGCTCTATTATCACCCAAGTCCTACATTAAGGAAGAAAGTAATTCATTTTTAGACTCCTGCCTAGGGCATGTTTGACACAAAACCTATACAGTTCCTTTTAAAAGCTGTCTTTGATTATTAAATAGTTTTGCTTAGAAACTGCACCTTTACTCTTAAAGTGCAAAAGCAAAGCTTTTAACACAGCGATAAATGCTGTCCTGTACTTCATACAGTCCTTCAGATAAGAAAAAAGTAAAGGTTTTATCTTGTAGAAGAGAGTGTGTTACCAGAACTGTAATTTGCATTTGCAAATTCACAGGATTTTTAGTATTAAATTAAGCCTAACAGCCAGTTTAAATCATCAGGGAGTGGTAGAGCTGAAAAGTGGTGTAGCAGATACTGTAAGTGAATTACAGGAGATATAAGCCACCCCTTAAGGGAGACACACAGCAGGGAGGACCACTTGCAGCACAAAGCTGTCAGGGAGATCTCATAGGAAACAGGCAAGTCTGGAAGTACTAGTGCTAGTTGGACAAGAAATAGATGACAAGTTATATGAGTATCTGCTAGAGATGTGTGTATAATTTGTCACTACATGTGTGGTATGTACAGTTATCTTTTGAATAAGAGGATTGTGATTCCTTAGTTCTCTCAAAAACTTGAACCCTGAAATTCTGAAGCATTATGTGCCTTTGCCTCTTACTTAAAGCATATAAACCTTTTTGACAAAGTTCATCTTGCTGGTTTTAAGCATTCTTAGACTTTTCAGTTTTGCATATGAAAATCTGAAACTTTTGTGTGGCTGTCAGGGAACAGAAGAGCCTGTGTTACAGTGCAAAGTGTAATCTGACCTATAGCACCTTCCAAAAAGCAAATGCTGAGTGTCAAGCCCACAGACATCCAGTGCAGAAGAACAGGTCCTGACAGTATTAGCTACTAAGGATGCATACACAATTCCTTGTCTCAATGCATCCTTTCCAGCGCTGTGAGTCCTCTCTGGGATGGACTTGTAGGTGAGCAAAAGAAGAGGAGAGGGCTGCTGGGCCTGCAGCTGTCATAGCAACTACTCCAGATTTTTTTTAGGGAGGCCATTAGGAAATATAGGAAAAACCGCTTTGACCACTGAGGGATTTTACAGACTAGGCCACTTGCTGCGCTCTAGAATTACAATTTGTTATGTGTTTTGCAAAAATAATAGTCTTTAATCATGCATAATTCACTGCAGAACAGAATGTTTTTAAGCACAGAAAGCAATTGAAGGCCTCGAGATAACCTGAAGTTTAAAAATGTCCAATTTTTAATATGTTTTTCAAGGAAACATACCTTTCCTTAAGTCATCATTTAAGTGATTTATTTAGTCTTCTTGTAGACTAAAGAAACTTGGAGAGTATCTAATCTGTCTGCGTATAGAGAAGGTTGTCGTTCATTTACCACCTGACAGAGAGAGCTACCCTGGGGGCTAACTACAGGTTCTTGTGCTGCCAGAGGGAGGGGGCAGCAGTTTATGTTAATCCACTTTTTATAGTCCTTGCCTATGTGTTTGCAAAGCTGTTTTAAATTCACTGCTAAGAGTGTGCCCAGCCATGTGAGTGACTATGTTGATGTTTACTGCAGTGCAGGTCTCAGTGATACCTTGCAGCAATGAGTTCAACAGATTTTTCACCACCCACTGTTTGGAAAAATATAATTTATTATTATTAGATTTATGACTTTTTCCCATTTCAGCAGAGACACCTTTTCTCCTCAGATGAGTTAGGGTGAATAGTTTCTGATCTACACTTTCTCTCTGCTGTTTATTTTCTTGTATCCTTTGATCATGCTCATTCTTAGTCACACTTTTCTGTAAGCACTTCCAGTCCTTTCGATCAGTTTATCATTCTTACTGCACCTTTTTCTGATGTATCTTTCTTAGATGGGCTAACCAGAAATGAACAAAGTACTCCAGATGAGGCTGAATTATCGATATACATAACAAATAAAATCCTGGCTCTGTTGAAGTTGCTGTCATCGAAGGGCTGAGGTTTCTCCTGGTTCTGTCACACTTCCCACATTATTTTTCCTCCCATTTTTCATACATTCAATTTCAGAATCTGGCAACTTAGGCTTAATTTAGAATCCCACCGATTCCGTTAAATCCATTAAATTGCTGTTAGTCCTCAGATCAGGAGTTTTTCTCTGTGGACATGATTAGTTCCCTCCCCAAACTTTGATGAAAAAGGTCAAATTTTGTCTTGATTCACATTTGTTATGGATGTTAGTAACTAATCTTGATGTTAGTGTTGAGTAGCTGAAACTGAGAGAAGCAGCACAGACTGAAACAATGCTGTTTGTGTTCACAATAACCTTTAGCTGCAAAACCCACTAAAATACATTATTTAGTATATGAAAGCAAACAAATTTTTTGCCTCAGTAAATGACTGTCCATAGTGCACTATGAGTATGAGGCAAAACAACTCTGAGTTTTTTACAGTGTCTGCAAAGGAAATCTTTTGGTTTTTGTTTCCTCTCCAGAAACATCTAAGAAATGTTCAGATTGTTGCTGCCTAATAAATACAGTAAATGCAATGTTAATAAATTGCCAGCAATTTAGCCTGACAATAACATGGATTGACCAAATTGATTAAATTGATTATGTTTCATGTATTTACAATATGTAGACACAAGCCTAATTTATTTTCTGAAGAGTTCAAGGTAGGTATCACTGGTGTAAAAAACAGGCAAAAACAAAACAATGGAGTAATGTTTGTGGTTGCTATCTGCAATAATCTAATGCTGACAGAGAGCAGTATTTTATTTAGTAATTAACAGTGTAAAGGGAAGAGAAGCTGTCATGTTGGTTCTTAAGCTGGGGAATGTGATGAAAGATGATATCTGCGATCTCATCCTTTCCACTTGTTTAGGATTGTCAGAATGAGAAATGTCAGCATTATGAAAGCTCAGCTCTGCTCTTGATATGATAAAACCCTTCAAAAGCCAGTCTTTCTTTCCCTCTCCCCCTCCTTTCTCCCTCTCCTGCTTGCTCTTGCTTTTTTTATTTATCCTGTTTTGTTAGATGGCAGAAATATAATTCTTTTCTTTCTTCCTATTATAAGCCTCCATTTTTGTTTTATTATATGTTTCACAACCCCTAATGCCCCACCGAAAATTACCTTGTTAAATGACAGTGTTTCAAAGCCATGAATCCTTTCCACCATTCCCTCAGAGGTTTGAAACAGTCAACAGACTGTAAAGAATAAATAATAAAAAAGTATTGATTATTTTGATGACTGTGAGATTCAATTAAGTATTAATTTTGCCCTCCAGTGGACCTATCAAGGTATTCAAAAGGGAGGATTCAGCTCAACTAAATGCGTGCTGAGTGCTTCAGCCTTAAATAGGGAGAAAATGTGTTTACCTACAGTATTTGAAGAGGAGTGCATTGATGCACAGAGTCCAATATTTAAGTGCTGCGCAAATTGAGCCCTGGTGACAGTGACATTGTTTTCAGCAGTATGAGTATTGACTAAAGAAGAGCATTTGATGACAGCTTAAACTATTTGTATTGATTAACATTTTCATAGATTATCATGTGTCATATCAAATTCACTTTTCAGACATGAATACATTAAAAAACCCACAGGCGAACATCGACCAATGTGAGGACGGGACAGAGGGAACATGCCAGCCAACCTACTTGCTCGCTGGTCACCTGTTCTCTGCATAAGAACCATTTAGGCATGAACTTTGCAATAAATAGCTGCTAGAGAGATCAACAAGGTCACTTGCTCTTTTTCTATTTCTTATTTTTTTTTTTACTCTGCTTTCTGTGCTGTTGTGATATTATGCTTATTATTTTGCAAACGGAGTAACTGAGTGTGCTTGGAAATAATGCCTGACCCCCAAACATCCTCAATGAGCAGAAGATAAAACAGATTCTGATCATCAAGAAAAAATTTAGATGTGTAGATATGTGTAATGTTTTATGAGGCATAAAATGGTGCAAACACAAGAATAATTGCAAACTGTATGTGTAAGTATCTTCCCTAATTTTATCTTCTAGAAAATGTTTTCTGTGGTTTTTATTTTCAAAAGGAGCATCCGTGTTTGTGTCATTATGGACTTTTGGAGCATAGTATCCCAACGACAGGAAGAGTTAGAAGAAAATTGTATCTCTTTTAAAAGTATGCAATGAAATGGCTATTTGATGCTGTGTATTTTCATAGAAATGCTGTAATGCTAGAAACTGTGCATTTGGTTTTGTTAACATTATACAGCCAAGGATGCCCACAGGGGGCTCCTCTTCTGTGGTATCGGAGCATATAGGAATTTCTTCTCTTACTATGCTAAGGACAGGGTGAGGTGTAAAAACATACACACAAAAAAAGCACATCCCACAATTAAAGCTGTGTTGGTTATGTTGCTTTCATAGAAGCTTTTCTCCAAAGCATCCTGAATCTCTCACATGCTAGTTGGGCTTTAATAGGGTGGGGAGTAATGGAAAACTCATTGGATCTGTAATAGCTCTTCACTTGACTGCAGCCAGCAATAACAGCAGGAGCAGCCAGAGATAAGAGAGAGAGAGAGTGTGTGTGTGTATGTGTGTGTGTGTGAGAGAGAGAGGGAGTGGAAGAGAGAGTATACGCACACCAAAGCAGCCACTTTTTTTTCCCCCTCACTTTTTTTTTTCCCCCCATCCTAGGATCCAATGATAGCTGGACAAGTCAGTAAGCCCTTGCTGTCACTGCGGAGTGAAATGAATGCAGAGTTGAGAGGTGAGGACAAGGCAGCTACTTCAGACAACGAGCTGAATGAGCCCTTGCTTGCGCCTCTGGAATCAAATGACAGCGAGGACACTCCCAGCAAGCTCTTCGGTAAGTCTGTCTAGGTATTTCATTTCACTGCTACCATGTTGTCCGGAAGAGCAATCTTCCCCCGTTCTTTTTTTTTTTTTTTTTTTTTTCCGCTCAATTTTCTTGTAAGTAGGAAAGAGTAGCTTGGAGCATGCAGGCACAGAGTCCTCTGCTCCTATTGCAACTGGTTACCAGAATGACAGCATCAGTCCTGAAAACTTTTGTTAACAATGGATGTATTTAGTGCAAGTTGCAGATGTTTTATGAATGTTTTTGAGCCATGGACTTTAATGTAAAATTTTTTGTGTGTGTGTGTGTGTATCATTTTCTTGGAGCATTTTAACAGTTATTGTGGTAGGTGTTGGTGTGTTGCACATGCTACCAGTTTTTTCCGAGGCTTGATTAAACTGAAGTTAGAATTTTTTTAAGGTAAAAATAAATCTGGCTGAAGGGAACTGAAAGATTCTTGTAGAAAACACTTCATAGTGAGTAAACAAAGCCTAGCAAGGGTATTGCACGTGGAGCTAATGTTTTTGGTTTTGTTTTTGACTTTTTATTCATTTAGGAATAGTCTAAATTGTGCCAGGTAAGTGTAACATTTCACAATCAAAACAAAAGCAGCGAGAGTGGCACTCCAACACTGACATCTGTCATTCAAACATAAGCCAACTCAAGCAACTCTGATCTCTAATCAGAAAAGGGAGCAGAGCTGTTGAGGCGCGTGCTTGAGTGATAGATGTTGATAGGTGTCTGAGCTGTAGCAGCACTGTGTGGTACATTGTGACATTTGGGGTTTAGAAGGACTACACTCCTGAAGAAGTCCCTTTTAATTATTTCTGTTTGTGACCTGAGACAAACCTTAATAAAAATGGAGCACTTACTTATTTTTTATTATTCTATCCGTGGAAGTCAAAGGGAAAAAGGTCTTGTTTAAAGGGAATGCAGCTCTGAGGGAGAGGGGGTAAGAGCCCATTTTCTAAGATTCAACTTTTGATTTCATAATCTGTAAGGAAATCTGTAGCAGTGTTCAGATTTCAGTATTCTACCTACAATAAGAGCTGCAAGATTTTTTAAAAACAAAGGAACACGTGCAATTGTATATTGTAATATTCTTTACACATTACTGAAACATTCAGGACAGAATGTTTTAATAAATAACTTCATGACAGATACAGGAAAAATAATAATTAAACACCCCTAAAATTTAATTTCTGGATTGCAGTAATGACTGTTACTCAATATCACATCCATTTTTAAGCACCCTCTTAGTAATCTTTGTTTCCATGGAAAACATAATTTCCATTAGCAGTTTGAATGTTCAAAAAGCATATAATAATTATTTTAGCCCATTTTATCCAGCAAAGAATTATAATGTCTAAAATTCAAAAGGCTACCAGTTATCTAGAGTAATATAAATATCTTCAGCTGTGTTTATATGTTTCATTTGCTCAAATTTTTAGGCTCCCTCTATTAAATACAGCCAAGCATATAGAAAGCAAAAAATGAGCTTTTAATTTCAGGATAGTGAAATGTCTGTTTGTTTTTTGATCAGGCAAGTATTCTAATAAAAGGCAGGATATTTTTTGAGCCCTTGTCATTTGGGTGCTCTACAGTGGTAGTGAAATATACACAGACACTTTCATTAGACTTGTAGTGTGTGATATAGAAATCATGTGTAACCATATCTTGCTCCTTTCTGGGCTGAAAATATAATTTATCTCACTAAGAGCACAAGTGAAAAAGCTGAAAATTCATATATTGTGCTTTTTCTATTGGTGAATGTAAGATGTTTGCTAGTCTGATTCTTATAATACTAAAAAGATGTTTCCAAGTAAACAAAAGTAGGTGAAATAGTCCAGCTGCCTCGGTATGAACTTATGTACCATTTATTGAGGTTTTGTTAGAATTATGACAGATGCTACAGATCTATTAGCAACAGCCCTTGTCAATTAATTTTAGTAACTTTTATAACAAAAAAAAAAGGATAGTGGGGCAATTTTGATACATTTGAGGATTAAATTGAGACAACGTAAAATAAAGATGATTAATTGTTATATCACAGTGCATCCCTTAAGATAGATTTGCAGTAAACACTAAAAAATTGTCAAGTGCAGTTGTGTTTAAAGCTCTGATACATAAATATGGAATATGACTGCCCTATAGTTTTTTCTTTGTTTAATGTTATGAATAGCATGTTAGGAATGCATACTTTGTACTTTCCTTTGCAGTGTCTGAAGTTAAATTATTGTAAACATATTGACGGGTGTTGGCACAGAGAATGACAACTTTCTCCTTCAACCTTCTTTCTTGTAATCAGAGATAATAAATATCTTTTTTAAACATTACAATTAATACAGGCTGTGTGAAAATTTTCCCCAAATCTCTTAAGCAGGTGAGGGAGGAGCATTTTAGAAAGTCAAGAGGAGACAGGTCCCTAGAGAACAAAGTTTTTCTACACTGTTGCTTTTCATTTTTTTTAAGGATTTGTGAAAATCATGTACTGATTTAGTTGGAATGAATGACCAGCATTTATGTGTCTTGTTGATGTTAGCAATATTTCATGAGTCTTATTTTCATATAGATGAACGGAGTTGGACGATGAGATGCGAAGAGCTTTCTTTTCTTTTACCAGACAGATTCTGCTTAGCTTCTTTTGATGGATGAGTTTATTTCTGCAAAGGCCTGCCTTTCTCACCTTTACTTTTTCCTAAAATTTACCTGCTTATTCTCAAATTTCCTTGTTCTGGTATTTCACTGCATGCCATAGAAACAGTGGGTATTTGTTACCAGTCAAAATGGTACCTTTTCAGTAACAGTCCCTGCGGCCAGTGAGGAGAGAGCAGGAGCACAACTAATTGTATTTATTTTTTAAGAGAGGCACTAAACTTTTGTTTCTCTTATGGGTGCTTTGCTATCAGTAACAAAGTGGATGAATGCTGTGGCATTTTAAGTCTCAGAAATACCAGCATTAAGTATAAGTTCCTGACGATTTGAAATAGCTTCCACCTGAAACTGGTGTACAGGTGTCTGGGAAGATGCACTTTGTCACTGTGTTGCAGCTGTTCCCTGTGGGTGAGGACAGGAGTAGCTGTGATTAGAGGGGTTGTTGTTGTTTGCTGGCTTGTTTTCTCCTGGTGGTGGTGGTTTTTTTTTTTTCATTTTTAAAATTTGTTTCTCTTTGAAAGAAAATGCTGTCCCATATTCCAGGAGTTTGTAATCCTCTACTTGTGCTTTTATACCAGTGGACTCTTTTGAATTTGCATACGTCATGCTAAAGACTTTTGATACTGAAACCAGAAAAAACGTAGAGAAAGTCATCAAAAATTAGGTGCAAAATGTTGGTAAAGGAATCTGTCCTGAAACTCATTACCTCAAAAATACAGTTTTGAAATGTGGGTTAGCACAGTTACACCGTTTTGGTTACAGAAATCCCAGTATGGGGTGAAGTTGCTTTGTAAGAGATATTGTGGTGGGGTATTTATTTTAAAAAATATTTGTGAAGTAATAGCTCCTATTTTAACCATAGAATCTAATTAAGTAACATAGAAACTGAGTATGGCTCTTGACTTTTCTGGCAGTGTCATTTTTATATCAACTTGTCTTACTCTGCAATATCCTTCAAAATACTAGCCCAGGCCAAATGCCACTCGTCGTACTAGGGAAAGCTTTTGTTAATGTTAAGTAGCAGTTTCACTTGAATAAATATATTGGTATCTGATCCTAACTTAACTAATCTTGCTTGTCATTTTTCACTGTATTTTCAAACAATTCTAGTATAAATTATGAATATTGCTCTGAAAAAAAATCTTAGCTGTAAAAAAGCACCCATCATGTTTAGCTGTGTGATTAATTGTTGAGATTCAAAAGTTGGTATAGACACTAAGGGTATGTTGTATATAAAATTCTCAGTAGGGTAAAAAAATCCCAAGAATGAAGTGGCTAATCCAAGCATCAAAACCCCGCTGTGGACTGATGCTGACTTTCCTCGAGTTAGTTTCCTGGATCTAGTCCTTAATTAATGCTTAATTGAAGGCAATTTGTGACATAATTATATGACTGGGGGGGGAGGGGGGAGGAGCTGGGAGTGCATGCACTTGTATATTAAGGAAATTTTACTGTATGATAAAAAGTTATTTTTTGAGATTCAGTCTGTAGTTCTATGAATCAAAAATAAAGTTGTAAGTATATAGTGAGGGCAATACCAAGCCTCTAATTTTGGAGCAGAAGTGTTTCCTATTAAATTATTGCAGGGCAGAAAATAAAAACGACTGCTAATTTTTTTTTTTTTTTTTTTTTCCTCCTTTGCTGGCAAGGTTTTGTTCCAGTGAAATTAAATCTTGAGTTTCTTGTGCTGGATCTGATGACTGTGGTTTTCTTTGGTTCATTAGTGGGCTTTTGATCTTTTCATAATGCTGTGTATGCTTGAAATACATAGTGGGGATATGGGAGTTAAATGAATCTGCACGCATTTAAATAAACAAGTTTTTATTTTCAAACCTCTGCATTGGCTTTTGGATTTTATTTTCCTTTCCCACATTGTTACCCATGTTTCAAAACTGTGTGCATCCTTCTATAAAACCATACATGTATGTGCTGCAGAGAAACAAGGTAGAAGTTTCTGGCTAATTATGTTTTGCTAGTAGATCCCTTGTACTAGTCTTTAAAGAAATATATGTTGTATATATATATATATATTTTTTTTTTTTAATTGGAGTTGCCTTGATTAGAATTTATGGGACTGGAATAATTTCAGTTACAAAGGATAAAGGACTAAATTGTCTTTTACCTCTTGAGACAGTGGTCTCTGCAGGTCAGAGCAGAGGTCATTGCCAGGTTGCTGTGAGGAAGCTGACATTATCATCCTTAACAGTATATCTAGCCTGTGGGGGCCTTCAGACTATGAGCTTTCCTTTCATCAGTGTATTTAAGGATGATTCTCAGTGGTTTGGTTATATTGTCAAATTTTAAAGGCCTATAAGATCTCTGCCCATCAGGAACACTTTGCTAAGGTTTGGTAATTTCAGTGGAAGAAGGCAATGTGTATTTGTTGCTCTTGATTCATTTTTAAGTGCCAGTGAATATTTCTGTTCTGATAGGAAGGTTCATGGCCCAAATGGTCTCTATATTGAAATCAAAGCCTTCTTTTAGAGGCCGCAGACATAACATCTGAAATATGTTTGAGCTGCATATAAAGATTCTTGTCTCTGCACATAATTTTATTCCTTAATTTCCACATTGTGGATGCTTTGTTCTAAGACACTATCAGTTATCCATGCCATAGAACTGATTCTGTTAGTGCTTGAATGTGTGATACTTTCCTTAAAGCAAATAATCTGTGGATTAGGAGCCCTATTTAATGACAAAGACTGTGTCAATGAGAAACATTAATAGGTGGCATGTTTACAGGACTGAGTCAACATACAGTCTTGTAAATTCATTTTCTAAAATTTATTGATGTCTTGCTTAAATAACGAGTAAGTTCTTAAAGAACCCTGGCTATGTGATTGATTGTTATTTCTGAAGGATATATTTTACATAAGCATTTTTAAATAGGTATTTGCAAACAGGGACTTGAATTATTCTGAATAATGCTGTTGTCTGATTTCTTGGCAGAATTCTTACTCTCTCAGTGGGACATGTACATGTGAATGGGGAGTAAATGCCCATTAAAACCAAAAGAGGTGTTATGACTATTTAAATATAAAGCATGATGGAATAGTAAGACAGAAAATCCATCCTCGGCTTAGCTTTCCTGCTGTGCTTAGGTATTGCAGGTAGCTCAGGCTGTAGTGGTACGGGTGCTAGCACATATATTCCAGCTCTGAGGAGACCAGAGTTTTAGTCACTTAGCCTTTGATGAAAGCAATATTGGGCTGATGAAGGACAGATATTGCAGCCCCACTAATAAATAGTCCTGCTTGTATGGAAATAAAGTACAGTAGTCTTTATAGCTGTCTTGTAGCTGTCCCTGAATTGTGATAAAGACAGACCATTTAAAAAAAAAAAAAAAAGAAGAGAAAACGAAAGTTGGTTTGAGTGTCAGTTAATAGTGGTTTTTTTCAACGTGTATGCTATGTGTTTTTTAAATTAGTCTTGAAGTCTCATTTTCTGTATTTATACATAGAACAACTAACATTAGAGAGGGAAGAAAAACCAATTAAATCCTAGTATGTAATTGGGATGACTGAATGACAAAAGGTTAATATTTAATTAATCTTTCTTCTCTCTGAAGTTATAAAAATAGCAACAAACTTGTTAAAAAGCAACATAAATGGCTGGCTGTTTTCAAGGGGATATGCTGGCTACTAGACAGTAAACAGGTAATTTGTGAAAGAGCTGTTAGATTCTTTGATTGAGATCCTTGCCAGTTTATGTTTTGAGATAAATAATAGATCAGACACTTGCACATTTAAAAAGGAAGCAAATGTAAAAAAGAAGGATAATGGTAGGTTTCGATTGGACTTCACATGATTAATCAAGTTCTCCATAGGAATGTGTAGGTGAGGCAGATGGCAGCAAAGTTAGACTTGCCCAAATGTACACATGGCACCACTTAACACCCCTCTGGATTTCCTTATGCTAAACAAAGAGGCAGCAAGTGCTTATACCAAACTGGCACCCTGTCAGGGCAATCTGTACAAAGTTTCCTGCTGTCAGGTTAATAAATTTTTTAAAAATATCTAAAGGCAGAGGTAGCTGTAGGAAGCTCATAGTAACAGTTGCCATTCTCCTGTGGATCATTTTTCTCTTTAATATCCTGTGTAGCATTTGGTTTTCCTTGTGTTGTCTTCCTCGGTTTTTTTTCCTTGTCATTTGTAGGTTCTTCTTTGTTTTAATTCTTTTTCATTGTGAACCTGTTTCTTCTGTTGGATCCGTCATCTATGGTCCCTTTTTGGGGGGAGAGATAGTCAAAGGATGGGAACATCAGCTTTATGCATTTTTATACTTTGATTTAATTGCATATTAATTACATTAAGGTTTCTTCCACAAATGGTTTATTTTCTCACTTTTTACATGACTACCACAAGTACTACCATTAGTACTTGCAAAATGACATTATTTTGTGAGTTACAAAAATATTTCTGACCAACTCAGAGGTAGCAGCTACATTCAAACAATGAAATGAGAAAATTAGTCCTAAACAGGGACAAAAGCAGAATAAAATTAAATGTGTCATAATTTGCAGGTTTCAACAGGAATATTATTTTTTCATGTAAATAGCTTGATATTTTTAAACCATAAAGTCTTGCTTTTCTCTTTTTCCACCATCTAAAAATCAAAATCAGTATCAGTATGAAACAAAGAAAGATTTGTATTGTGACATGTCCTGCTTTATGTTGTGATACTGCTTTGATGCTCTCAGAAGCCCTTTTACTTTGAAAGCAGATGTAATCTAAAGAAGAATAGTACCTCATCCTGTCTGGCTAGGTAGAATCTGCTGTTTTCAGAGAGATTAAAATTGGGTTTGTTCTCTAGATTTCAGGGATATTTACATCTACCAAATCAATGAACAATGCACACCCCTGTACTCTAAAGCAAGTTTTTTAAACACAAAAGTACTGCTTGTCTATGCCTAAAAGAAATTTAGATTTCTGGTTTTATTTTGGAGTATACAAGAAAGACGAATATACAGTATTAGGAAAGAAATATATAAATAAAGAAATATATAAATATACAAGAAAGAATATACAATATTAGGAAAGTGGGAGTTTTGTTTTTCTTCTCAGATGTCCTTTTCTTCAGAAAGGTAAACCATCATTTTAATTTCTGGACAGTTTGACGTTTTCTTAGAGAAATGTTACATTTCACAAAACAGAGTAATCACCCTACTTGAAATGGATTACAAAAGTTAAATATATATATTTGTTATATATATTTATATATATATATATATATCTATATTACAAATGTAATATATATAAATTAACAGCTAGTGTGACTGAAATATGACATTCATTATTTTAATGCAATAAAAAACTCAGAGTCCTAAAACAATTTCATGTTACACTGAAGATTTGAATGTTACACAAGTAATTAACAAAGAATTTTTTAGCATTTTCTACAGCTGTCTATATTTAAATTCCTTCTTTCAAAACTAGCATTTAGCTTACAGAATGACAGTAACACTAACTTTTAAAATATTGGCTTTTAGGAACATTTTTGTGCTTTTCAGTTCAGATGATGGTGGTATGGTTTGGTGGCCATTAGAAATTCTATTAAATAATTTTCATTTTCTAGCTCAGTCTCCTACCTGATATAGTCCTACACTTTAAAATCTTGGTTTTAAGTTGTTGTAATATAGAATTACTAGCAGTCAGTTGCTTTCCAGAAGACTTTAAAGGAAGTCCTCTCCCAGAGCACATTGAACACACAGCCCAGCCTGTTATTCTCACCACAAACACCAAGGCTTGTAAAGTAGAACATCGGGAAAAACAAAAGTGCCATCTTTCCTGTCTTCCCTTCTTTCTTACAGCTAGGCTTGGAGCTGCTCTCCTTTCTTCTGCTCCTTGGTGTGTGTGCACAGCTGGAAACACATCCAGCTGTGTCATGGGCAGTTGCAAAACACGTTTTGCTTAATTCTGTCAAGATCTTTAGGCTTCTGTAATTTGTTTGAAGCTTACTGTTTGGGGGAGTTTGTTCCTTGAAGAGGATGATCAAAAACCTCTGTTTAATCAAGAAGCCAGAAATGCATTTCAGTTAACATACCTTAAGGCATACTTTAATATATTGTACTATTAAGCATGCGTAATTATTTCTCAAGATAGAACAATGTTCACTGGAGAGGAAGAAAAATCATTTGAATTCAGTCTAATCTCTTGAGCAAATACTATATGGAGTAGTTTTTGTGTTTTCTTTTGCATACAGTTAGGATTTATTCACATGGTGTAGAGATGTTATGTTTTCTCGGTGATTTGAATAAACATGAGGCCAGATTCTGACAGGTCTTGAGTGACTGTCCATCACAAAAGACCATAGATTTCAACAGGATATTCATCCTGTCAATACCTGCAAGCCAGTTTGGGCCCTCCACTTGTTTCAATACTCCTCTACAGCGGTTTCTTATGTTGTGTAGCTAAAATCAGCCAAGGAAACATACTGACAGGAAGGAGCAACCTCTCTATAATCATGCTGCATTCATATTTAACAAATGATGAATTATGGAACCAGTCCTGGGGTTACTTTAGGTTTCTGCTTTGCTGTGCAGGTGTATTCCATGGGTATTGCTAAGGCTCTGCAACTCCACCTCTGCTGTCATGGGGAGGTCAGTGGCAAAATGTATGTAAAGCATCCATTAAGGTGGGAAAGTTCTTAAGTAGAGTAGATTATCATAATTAAAAAAAAAATAAGGAACATAAATGGTAATTATTGCTAAAACAAAAACCACTAGAGAAATACACAGAGATTAAAGGTAGGGGAAAGAAATTAGGTAGATATATTTGGGCTCAACTGTGATTCGTATTTCTCCTCCTTTCTTGTACTTCCTTGCCTGAAGTCATAAATATTTGGACTGTGAGTCACAAATATTGATGAAGGAAAAATGGAATTTATGGCTAAAAGAAAAAAGGAAATGAAAACATATAAAAAATTTTTGCTGCTAATTGAATATACTTTACTGTCATAAGCACAATGAACTGAGTGATAATGTCCAGAAGAAAAGCATCTGCATAAGTTGTTTGAGTTGAAGTGTTTTTTTCTTCCTGGTATGAAGAGTGTGAGGTAAAACTATTGCGTGGCTGTCTTGCTGGGATTTGATGCATTGTTTGCAGAGTCTTCTCATTTTAACTGTGTGGATATAGCACAGTGAACCTTCTCATAACAGTTGCTGACAAGAAAAAAAAAAATCTTTCAATCAGCTGGTTTGGCTTGCTCCCATTCTCCCCAGCCCCCACACCGCTTTGCTTTTATGAAGCAATGAATAAAAGAGGGACCAGATGATGCAAAGGTTTGCTCAGATGAGATGTGCTAGTCAGTAAGCAACTTTGGATTTGCAGGACTCAGGCTTGTGACCATGGACTTCAAAGGGATTGAGTTTGGGGGTCAAGCCTTTCTCACACTGCCATTGTCTCATTTGTGTAAAATGATGCTGGTGTATTTTGAATGGCACTTTAAAAATTTCAGGCTTGCTTGTGTCAGCAGCCCCTGACTGGTGTAAAGGCTGATGTGCTAGAATACAGGGTGCATTTTCCCAGCTGTTGTAGTTGGGCTGTCTGGGGCTCTATTGGAAGGGAGATGAAGGAGGGTTTTACTTTATACTCTATCTGAAAACTCAGGCTTGAAACATTCATCATAAGGAGAAAAATCAGGTCCGTTCTTGCAAAAAGAAAAAGTATCTCTAGGGTCTGGTCAGGTTTTTGGTTATTTATTTTTAATAAAACATTCTTCTGGTTTTGTATTCTTTTCTGTGGGTTCATACAACTGGTATTTCAAAACAGCTTAAAACAGTAAAAAAAAAAAAAAGCATTCCCTAAAAGACAGTGTACTGCTGACTGTTTTATTTTGTTTATATCTGATATTTCTTATGGTATTCAGATGGTTGTAATAGACTAGCACAAGAGCTGCATGTCTTGTCATCTGTACTATATCAATACATTTTTATAATGATACAATAACCTGAACCCTGTAACAGTTTATGATCCATTTGAGAATTCTTATGGATTCTCAGAGTGACGGAGGCCTGAAAAAAGAACTTGACTGCTTTCACAAAACTGGTGCTGTGACAGGAAAAACTAGTGTGCCTGTGATTTAGTTGCTAAGGAATCATATTGATCTGATTCGTCATTAAACTTTTAAGTTGAAAAAAAAAAAAAAAAGTCAAGCTGCTTGAAGGTGGAAAAACAGTGATTGTGAGGATCTGCAATACAGGTAAACTGTGCCATACTGCTACTAATATTGATTTGTTATGATTAATAAATATGATTTTATGCATTACCCATGTACTTTATCTATAATACTTCTTTTTTTAGAGCAGAAGAAAATTGCCTCTTGCTCTTTATTTTTCATTGACTATTTTTAGTCAATGATAAATAAAGAACTCTAACAGCAGTCTGATTACAGGAAAGACAGGACTTTAAAACAGAAACGTAGCATTAATGAATAACCACACAGCACGCTACACACATGCAGCCATTTTAACATTTGTAATAGTGCTAATTTCCTGGGTTTTTAAAATATGCTTCCAGATGAGCTCTCAAAAGACATAAAAGCTTGGCATGCAAAGTAAATTGTTTGTCACTTGCTGACGACCTGCCATATTTATTGTCAGGAGAAATGGACATTAGTTGAAAAAGCAGTTGTTAAAGGCCAAACAATTTTTAAAGATGGCAAAGATGTGCAAGGGCTTTCCTTTTTCTAACAATGAGCCACCCCTTCAGACATCAAAAGACAAGATAATAAGACACTTCAAGCACAATTCAAGATTATATTCAACATCTAAAGGCTCATCTCCTGTCAGTTTGCATTTACTCTCCCAGGGATGTGATGCTTCTATCATCATTCTGTCAAGAGGAGTCTGGCAGAAACGATGAGGGCCCCTCATTTCACACACTTAGTGTTTTTTATCAAATAGCCCATGCTCATTCTCATTCAGCCAAAATGGAGGGATAATTTGAAGAAGGTCATGCACAAGTACAAAAATCTTGTGCTGATTTGTGTGATTAGAAGGCATTAAAATTGCACGTTTATGCTAGGTTCTGAGATGTTTTGTCAGTTTATTTAGTAATACACTGTTGAAGTATTAAAAATATTTTTTAAAGCAAAAAAGGAGGTTTTCTTAAAACAGCACACATTCTATTATTTAGCAAACATGTTCAAGAGGGATCTATTCTAAATGGCATTATTTTAATACCTTCAAATGCATCCACCTCCCCTTTCCTCTTTGAGAGTGGAATATTCAGGAGCTCTAGGGGTAAAGCATTGGCCCACTCATTAGGATTTCACTCACTGTCACTTAATTCTTTGAATTTTTATTTGCATAAAGATTTAGGATGCTGAATTCAGCATATCAATATAAAGGGAATAATTTTAACACCTGGATCTAAGCACCTCTCGTCTTGGCATTACAATCTCCTTTTTGCTAACAAGGAATGGAAGGACCTGACCAGTTACAGAAATGGAGGATGGAGTAAAACGTTTTTCCTCATTTCTGAACTGTTTGATTCAAGCACTGAAAATAAAAAGACCGGACAGTGCTGTCAGTGTATCTTGTACATGAAACTGGCTCCAATATACCAGCCATACATGGGCCATGTAACACAGAGGAGCCAGGCCTCTCTGTCTCCCATGGAAACCAATGGGATATGAGGCAGTTTAACCCCTCTTAAAATGGAGCCACAGCTGAGGGACTTGGCTGGAACTGCTCTCAGTCTTGAATCAGGAATTTATCAGCTCTGATAGGAAGGAACTGTGAAGGAATGTGCATTTGGCATTGTGGAAAAAAAAACCCCTCTGCTCTGTAGCTTGCCTTTGCACAACACAGGAGAAAAAGAAAGGAGACCTGCACTTACGGTGCATTCTAAGGGGTTTTCACCAGACAAGAAACCGCAAGGGAATTAGGAAGCTGTGAACAAATTGTCAAAAAGACAGATGGAATCGCTGACTGACCTACTGGTAAGAAACACTAACAACTTCCACCTCAGTGGTATGGTATTTATGCTGCAATGGAGAGTGACTTCTCAAAGGAATTTGCTCTTCTACACATGTAAATGCCTTCATGTATATATCAATGTAGTGTAGAGTATTTCTAGGGAAATTATAAGGTGCATTTAAACAGCTGTGGATGTTTAAACTGACTGTTATGCCCAGAATAAAAAGCATTTTTTACTCTCACTGAAATACATTTCTGCCTTATTCATAAGGCCTATCTATATTCAGAAGTTTGTATTCTTTCTGCTGAATTATTCTGGAGGAGAACTCCTGTCTGATTCCACATCAGTGTGATGCTCTGTGCCATCCAAGTTTTGGTCTGCTCCATACTGTCCAGTGGAAAACCAGCATTCTCTGAAACTGTGCAAGCAGACAAGGAGATTCATTCTCAAAATATTAAAGAGTGACTAAGATTGAAGGACAGATATGACCAAAAGCCGGCCTGAATGCAGTTGTGCAAGATCCATAGTACCACCAGAGAGAGCAAGTGGTCACTCTAAAAGACTTCTGAATAGAATTTGGTTTCTAATAGGACAGGATTTATTTGATAAGGTTTTATTATGTCTGTGGACCAGCTCAGAGCTGTTTCATTATCATCTTTTTCCACAGAAGCATATGGGCTTATATCAACTGTGGTTGCTGTGTGTACATCACTATATTAGTGAAGTTGTTCTAAAGTATTTATATTCACTGAAGGTCAAATCCTGAAATACTATAGTACATGAGGAGGAGAGAAGAGAGTGACTGCAAATAGAAATTCAGCTATGCTTGAATCTGTCCTAGCTTGCTTGTCTATCTTTCTTGCTCAGTCCCTTCCTAGGTGCTCTAGGAGACTTTCTTCCCTGTGCCTGGGGATGTTCTCCTGGCAGTCCACTTCTCAATCATAAGTGTGCAGAAGAGAGACACTAATAACAAGTGCTGTTAAAGGTCTGTAAATTGTTTTGCATCTGCTCTTAGATCCAAAACTGTGGAAGGTGTAGGGCTACATTCAGGGAAGCTAATGCAGGTGCTCAGTGCCAGGGAATAAACCAAGTGTCCCCACACTGAGCAAAAACTTTGTTTAAGAAATACTTAAACTGTAGCTATTGTGCAGTCCAGTGGAAGCATTCCAAGTAGGATCCAGGAAATTAAAATGATTACCCATAAATGAAGATAGAAGAGCCACTATATTTAGGGCATTATGGATGTGTTTTATCTTTTTACTTATCCTCCTGTAAGTTACTGGGATAGGCAGTAACTTCTGCTAAAGTTAATGTATTGATTTGCTCTGTGCTGTGCACCTGACTGCTTTCTGTTCCACTGTCTAAGCTGTTCTGGCAAGAATTGCCTGGTGCTTTAGAGAAAGCATCATTGTGACAAAAGTTCACATGTAAAGTTGTGAAAAGCAGGACTGCAGTTGCTGTGCATGAGTATGCTGTTTCTAAAGCACAAGTATTACAAACGGAAGGTTTGTTAATTTCAAAGACAAACTGAAAAAGCTGGAGCAATTTTGACATCATTTGTACATTGAAAATGTGCATGAAAGGTCTTCCCCAGAGCTTGCACTAACATGCAAAGAGGCTGGGAGGAGCATGCCTTTATGTAAAGCATAAGTGTCTATTTAGGCTCTTGCACAATGTCACTGAGCAATTCTGTATGCTTCGGGATTAACTCTCGCATGAATTAGCTGTGCATTGTTTCATGGGAAAGTGGAAGTGAACAAGAATGTATAAATGTGTTTCTGAAGATACTATTCAACCTTTTTGTGTTACCATTCAACAGTTTTTCTTTTAAACTGTGTCTTTGACTGTGGCATTTCCTCTTAGAAAAGGCCTACCTAACAAACAGCTCATTAAATCATTGATAAGATTCTGTTAAACAAACACTGGATAACACAAGATATCAGTCCCTGACAAGCACATGCACAAAATGTTGCACTTTCTGGCTTTCTGAATGCTTTTGTGAGTTTTCTTTTGAAGTGGAGCTGTTGTTCAGGGCTAGAAGAATTATTGGATGAGCTACTAAATAAATAATGAAACCTATAGCTATGAAAGAATTTTTTTTTCATTTTTAAAAATCATTACCATATGTATAAGTGTATCTCACTCTCCCCCAAAAAGATTTTCACCAGCTCTTCTCTCAGAGGCAGTAACACACAGCTAAAAAAGAAACAGGAGTTATTTCTGCAAATCCTTGTGCCATTGCATCCTTTGCTTGCTAAAAGCCAGGCTCTGACACCAGAATTTAAGCCCTAAAATCCTGAAAAACACAGGTACTAAACTGGTCCATTTCCCTGAGGAATCTTAACAGCTGTGAATGTAGAAAAAGTGCCGATATTAGTCAGGCAAATGCAAATAGTGAATAATTGCAGTGAATGCTGGAATTAATAATATTACATTTACTTAATAATGTTGCATTTCTACTGCACTCTTGAAGGAAGTAATATCACAATTTCTACAAGACCGCAAAGGTGCTTTTCTGGTGCTGACCAGTCCATGCAGTCCATGTTGAATATGTTCAATATGATAGAGCCTATAGATTTGAAGTGTGTAATCCAATACAGAAGTGACTTCAGAGAGCATCCTACCCCCTTAAATGTTTCAGAATATGCTAAAATAAAGTCAATTAAAATTCAATAAAAACAAGGGACAGGTAGAGCTTAACATAGTCAGTCTATAGGAAGTAAAGGCTTATGAGTCTGGAATTGGTCAGACAAAACGAAGTTATTTAACATGGCTACAACTGTTTCTGATAGCCTAGAGACTTGCTGTCTCTCACCTGCAGTGAAGCTCAGGTCCTGGTATCAAATTATGGGATAATGGAATTTGTGGCTCTTTGAATGCAGGTATTTCTCAAGTCAGATGTAAGGAGGAGGAGGAGGGTCTGTTTTATTCCTTTAATTGCAAAGCAAATTGTGTGTAAAGGCAGAAACAGAACACTGGCTATTTGTCAATTGTCCAGAAAGACAAATTGGTTGAACTACTTGGTATGTCTTAAAACACACAGAATATATGGGGAAATCTGTTGTAACACCTGGAAACATGTGCAGTAGCCTTTCTTATTCACATGCTGTGGTATTGGTTCTCTAATAACTTTCCAATCTTTTCAGTCAAACCTGCCTTTTCTTAGAGACAAATGTCATGTCAGTTCAGATAAGAGCTAAATCTGCTTGTTTAATGAGAAGTGACAAATGACAGTGCATTCTCATAGAACATATCTAACTTATAAATGTAATACTCTAAAACAATTAATAGTAATTTATTAATGGTTTTTGTAATTTTTTTACTGGAATGCAATTGTTCAAAGAGGAGACTTCTGAGATGCATCTTAGCTGCTGCCAACATTGCATGTTTTGACCACAAGAAGCATGCTGGTTTGCATGAACCATGCTTTTTTACTGTGCTTTATTTTTCTATAATGTAATTTTAATTGAAGTAATGTTCATTCATTTTAGACAAAGCAAAGAGCAAAATACAGCAACTTTGTCCTCATACCAATGTCATGCTGCATTACATAAAAATCTTAAGTAGAATCTTAAGCAATAAAATCAAACCTAAGTAACATGAAATGCTAGAACACTTGCATTTAAACCATGGAAAATTTTAGTCCAGGCTGTATGATGAGGAGTACAAAAAGCCTGCAAGTTGATAGAGAGGAATTTTGTTGTCAGGATATGATGAACTGTCAAGGGAAATTAAGGGAGGCTTGCCTAGGACTGTGGCAATATGTAATGTCTCCAGGAGAAGTGTTGTGATAATCTTTTCAGGCCTTGTTCTGGATACCAAGCAGCCCCTTCAGATATGCTGGGATGACAGAGCTGAATGAAACCCACACAAGGGTTTGCATATCTGGAGACTGTGTGTCTAGTAAAGCACAGTGACTGTAAAGCAGAAGAAGTATTTACAAATTTTAAAGACATTCATTTCTTTGGGATGTGATTCTTCTCTCCTTGGGGAGGACTGGGATGGAGAGGATTCCAAAGTAAACCTGTGGGGTGATTCCTCTCTGCTATAAAATCATTTACTCATGATTGATAGAATTAGCTTCTATTTCCAGAAGGAATATTTATTTTATTAATTTAATAAAGACCATGTATGTACGACCTGTATTCCTATGACACAAGACCTGATTACTACCTAACCTAATTAAGGTCATTTACACCCAAACTCAGTACATGTAAAATGCTGTGTTGGTAGAATGGGAATGTATTATGCCTATTTAACACAGATCTACCCATGGTGCAAGGCAGGAAAAACTTTTCTACTTTTGGATTATATTTTTATCTCAAATGCAACACAGAAATATAAAACCCATAAACCCACTTATTTTTATAAAGATGTATTGCTGTCACAGTTTCAGCTGACAATATTAACTCTCAATTGACCTGTTTTGTTAGATTTTGTAAACTAGCTAATAAACCTTTGCTCTTGCTACTGTTGAGTTTAATACAGTTCATTACATTCACTGCTGAAATAAAAACTATGTTTTAGTAAATTAAAAATGGTTTCAAATATCTTAATTATAAGCATGTTCACAAATACACTTTCATTTAACATGCTACTCAGCACAGAAAAATTCCACTGATTCATCTTCCAAGCCACCTTTAAAGAATGTATCTCTGAGTTTGGACTTAATTTATATGCTTCTAGAAGTATCAAATGCATAACCAAGAGGTAAAAAGCATATGTCAGTCTCTAGGATCTTGGTCTCTAGGAGCTGTATTAGAGTTTAGGGCAGAGGGGGCTGCTTGGGGAAGTAGAGTGCAGTAGATGCTGTTGTCCTACTTGTTTATTGTCTCTGGAGTGTAAGTAGGCAATTTAGAAGGTGGATGTTAGACTTGGTGAGCATTATGAGACTTTTTCTTAGCCCAGACAGTGGCATGACTCTGATGGTGATGTTCAGTCCAGTGCAGATCAGTGAAAGGTTCTGTCCACCACTTTGTTGGCTATCTTTTGGATGGGAAAAGCCTCTGCTGTGGATGAATGCTCTCATGTTTGGAGTAATGGTATGTGATGTCTGTGATGGTGGGGTGGTTGGATGCAGTGCAACTGTGGGATACAGCTGTTATTCAGTATTGAGATGAGTTTTAGGCTTCCTGCTGGATTCTTCTATTGCAGACAGGCTAGAAAGAATTTGTGAGGAAGGGACATCTGTCACAGGACTATTCAGTGTCTGTCTTCCTGTCAGGGAGGAGTGAGGCTTGCTGTTTCCTAAGAGGAGATGAGCCAGAAGTGGAAGATGACCTCCAGTGATGGAAAGGGGGAATGGAGGGGTCTGAAACCAGATCCAATTCCTACCCAGGGATTTCAAATGGGAATACCTGGAAATGATGTCAAAGACAGGACTAGAGACAAGCCTACAACATACATACAAGAGACTGGCTCAGGAGACAAGCTATCTACAGTGTAAATCCAAGCACATCCAGGAGGCAGGGCAAGATACAAGGAATGGAGGCTGGTGTGCCTGAAATGTAAGTTCAATGAGGTTTGAATGCTAAGGACTCCCTGTCCCATGGGCAGGGCTTGTAGGAGACAGCCCCAGGTCATCAGATTCAGCAGGATGCTTGTACCTGTTGGTGCACTCTTGCCTCTATACAGAACTGAGCTCTAGTTGGCAGCTAGAGCTGAATTCTGAAGTGCATTTGTAACCCAGCAAAAAGCACCTTAACAGGAGCCCTGGAATTAAGTGTGTGTGGTGCCACCAGTGTGGAAGGTTCTATTTGTCTACTCAGACCAGTGATTCTCAGTAGTTAGGTATATATAAAGTTTATTCCAGCCAGGGATGATACTATTTTCACAGTATGTGTGACCAAGATTTAAAGGAAGATGCCCTGTGAACTTCTCCATACTAGCTGATTCTATGAAGTTTGATGAGTGGGAGGGTTTTTCTCCCCACAACCTTAACCAGTGGGGAAAGCCATCTTAGATCCTGCTTCCTCAGCTTCATAAACCTGTGGAGACTGATCGCATTATATGTGCTGGAACCTTTTCAAAAAGGTCCAAAAAGGTCAAAAAATCAGGTCTCATAGATTTAATTGAAAGCTTCTTAGCATCTGTAATTAGCAGGGTTTTATTCTGGCAAAACTTTGTAACGTTTATTTTCAATGAAATAAGAATGAACTGCAAAATGGAAGTACTCTTTCCCTCATAAAATTTGATGATGATCTTCATACTCTAGGAGTTCTCTATGGAGTTTTTGGGAAGGCTGTTCAAGCTTATCTTAAGAGAAAATTTTCAATATACAACTTTCAAATGCAGGTCCAACTCTCCAAGAATCTCTGCTGGTGGTGGCTGAGGGACATCACTCTGCTACTTTTGATTGCTTCTGTGCATTAAACCCAGGTGGTCTTGTACAGCTTATATCCTTCAAACTAAGGTAGTTAGGAAAACATGTTCCATTTGTAGTATGTACAGGTTGATACCACCCTGGTGATAACTGACTACAGTGAGTTAGTGGAGACTGTCAAAGGAATGAATTTTAAACCAGAGGAATATTAATGTGAGGTGCTCATGCATAAAAAAGAAGTTAGTTGAAATTTGCATAACACTTCTTGACCTGCTTGATTGAACTGTTAGATTATTGTACCAGGCTGCCTCAGTTCAAACACTTCAGCTTTGTCATTCTCAATGGATTAGTAAAAATAATTGTGTGGTTTAACAGAGGAATTTATATTGTGTTTGAGAGTCTTTGAGCAAACACCAGAGAGTGAAAGATACATTATAGACCTAGTGAGCCATGCTGTGGGAAATGTAAACTAAAGCAGTGATATATCTTTAAGAGTTGCATCTCTTTTGCTGCTTGTGAAAAACCTCCTATTTTAATAAATTGTGAATGAATAAGATCACTGGTATAAATGGATGAATTTGGTTTAGTAAACTATAAATGTGATACAATATTTACAGAAGAATAAGGAAAATAATTGCATTTTCTAGGGGTGAAGGTAAACTTGATCTCTGAAGACATGCCTAAAAGATGGCTTCTGACTCAAATGCTTAGGTTTTAAAGAAGAGTGCACTGTTTCCCTTGTGCATGTCTTTACATGGCTCCTCTCACTTTCTGAGGAGAGAGAAAAGTTGCCTTGATTTTTGAAGATGGAGATAGTAAAGTCATCTAGTCTCCTTGGGCTTCTTCCTTCTGATTAAGAATGCAGTAGGTATTGAAATCATAGGTGTTGACTGCTAGATTCCCACAGCTGCACTAAGGGTAATAGAAGTTGAAACAGAATTATACACTCATGGGTCATATGAAAGAGAGAACAAAATGAGATGGTAACGGTAAAGCAGTAAATGTACTCTAGATTTTCTATATTTAAACAAAGAAAAACAAAAAATGTCACACAGCATGAAGGTCAAATCAAGGCAGTACTCAGAAGAGAAAAACAGAGCAAACAGATTGTAATTGAAAGTGCAGCTGTAAATGTACTAGCTGAAGTTATCACAGAGGGTTATCTGCTCCAACCTCCCTGTGCAGAGTCATCCTAGAGCACATGACACAGGATTGTGTCCAGATGGTTCTTGATTATCTCCAGTGAGGGAGACTCCACAACTTCTCCAGTGCTTGATCATCCTCACAGTAAAGAAGTTCTTATATTCTGGTGGAACTTTCTTGCATCAGTCTCTGCCTCTTGTATTTCTTGGCACCATTGAGAAGAGCCTGGCCCCATCCTCTTGGCACCCCCATTTAGATATTTATACTCATTAATGAGGTCACCTCTCAGTCGTCCCTTCGCAAGGCTGAACAGACCCAACTCTCTCTTTCCTTGTAAGAGATCCTCCAGTCCCCCGAACATCCTTGTTGCCCCTTGATGAACCCACTCCAGGAGCTCCATGTCTCGTGTTTGCTGAAGAGCCCAGAACTGGACACAGCACTCCAGATGTGGCCTCACCTGGGCTGAGTAGAGGGACAGGATCCCCTCCACTGACCTGCTGGCCATGCTCTTCCTAATGCACCCAAGGAGACCACTGGCTGCCTTGGCCACTGGTATGGGCTCACTGTTAGCTCACGGGCAGCTACATGAGCTAACAGGACCCACAGGTCCTTCTCCACAGAGCTGCTTTCCAGTAGTTTGGCCCCCAGCCTGCACCAGTGTAGGGGGTTATTCTTCCCCAGGTGCAGGACTCTGAAATTGCCTTGCTTGGACTTCAGACAGTTCTTTCTGTTCATCTCTCCAGCCTGCTGAGGTCCTTCTGAAGGGCTGCACAGCCCTCTGTGGTATCAGCCGCTCCTCCCAGTTCTGTGTCATCAGTGAACTTGCTGAGGAGGCATCTGCCCCTTTCCCCAAGTCACTGATGAACAAATTAAACAATACTGGACCCCTGGGAAACACCACTAGTGACAAGCCTCCAGCTAGACCCTCTTCTGTTGATTTCATCCCTCTATCATGTGCCATTCAGCCAGCTCTCAATCCACCTTGCTATCCACCTATCCAGTCCACAATTCCTGAATTTGCATATGGGGACATTGTGAGAGGCAGTGTCAGAAGCCTTGTTGAAGTTGAGGTAGACAATACACACTGCTCTCCCCTCATCCAGCCAGGTGGTTGTCTCATCATTGAAGGCCATGAGGTTGGTCAAGCATGATTTACCTTTAGTGAATCCATGCTGACTACTCCTGATCCCCTTCTTGTCATCCATGTGGATAGAAATGGCCTTCAGAATGAGGCACTCCATCACCTTTCCAGCGATTGAGTTAGGCTGACTGGCTGGTATTTCCCTGAGTCCTCCTTGCCCCTTGTCCTGGTTCAGGGCAAATTTGGGAGAGAACCCCCAAAGGGCCCCCCTAGGAAATCGGATTCTACCCCTCCCCCAACCGGTCCAGGAGAAAATACCTCCTTGGAGAAAAGTGGAAAAAAACTGTTTATTAAACAAGAAAACTTAATATTAAACAATAAAACCCCTTGCTGCTCCAAAGGAGAGGACAAACCCAGAAAGTCCCCTCCCCAGATTCCAGTTCAGCTCACTCAGTCCCTTATCAGTCCCTCCGGCGCTGGAAATGCCGTGGCCCAGGCCCGGCCCGGCCCACCGATGAGAGCTGCTGGTGCTCTTATGGTTGCTCAGTCCAGAGCAGGTGTGAACAGGTCCAGAGAAAGGGGAAAAAGGGGAAAAAAAAAGCATAGTCCAGGGAATTTCTTTGCCTCGGCTAGCTAAACTAACTAAAAAGCAAGAAAAAAAGAGAGCCCTGTCCCGCCGTCTGTTCATCCGCAGACAATGCAGTCCAGGAGCAGGAATGTGTAGGAGTGAGTTCAGTGTCTGAAAACAAACTGCGCGCCTCCTCTCCCCCCCTCAATCCTTGAAGCAAGTCTTAAAGGTGCAAAACTTATTATTCAGCATAAACGGAATGAGACGACTGGGGATAAAAGCATCATATAGTCAACCTAGGACACCCCTTTTGAAGACTGAGGTGACATTTACTCTCTTCCAGTGCTTGGGTACCTCTCCTGATATCTGCAACAATGGTCTCTGCAAAGATGACCATTAAAGGCCCTGCTGTGGCATCCACCAACTCTCTCAGCACTCGTGGGTTCATTCCACCAGGACCCATGGACCACGCATTAAATCTGCCTAGGTGTTCTCTAACGGAATCCTCCTTGGGAGAGGGAAAGTATTCTAGCCAATATTCCTCGACCGTGGTCTCCTGGGTCAAAGATTCCCAAGGGTTGGCCATGTCAGTGAAGACTGATGCAAGGAAATCATTCAGTTACTCTGCCTTCTCTGTATCCTTTTTATCAACAAAGGATAAAATAATATAATATAATAATTTGTTCATCCTTTTTACTCTATCTAGTAATGGGCCCAAATTTTCCTTTGTTTTCCTTTTGTTATAAATATATTTGAAGAAACCTTTCTTGTTGTCCTTGACATTTTTGGCCAGATTTAATTCAAGATGGGTTTTGACCTTCCTTGTCTAATTTCTACTTATACTGACAACCTTTCTATATTCAGTCCACGTGACCTAACCCTGTTTCCATCTCCTGTGTATTTTCTGCTTCTGCTTGAGTATTGACTGGAGTTCTTTATTCACACATGAAGATCTTTCTTTAACCTCTTTGCCCAATTTCTTGCTCATTGGGATGAACTGTTCTTGAGCCTGGAAGACATGATCCTTGAATATCAGCCAGCTCTTAGATTTCTCTTCCCTCAGGACCCGTTCCCATTGGATTCTTCCAAGAATATCCCTAAAGAGGCTAAAATTAGCTCTCCTGAAGTCCATGGTTACAATCTTACTTGCTGCCCTGCTTTGTCCTTGCCTCCTTCCTTGAAACTGCACTCCACAGTCTTACAGTCACTAGAACCAAGGTGCTGCTCCCAACCTTCACATCTCCAGCAAGGCCCTCCCTGTTTGTTAGAATGAGGTCAGTAAGCACATCATTCCTTCTGGGATTCTCACTACCTGTGTCAGGAAGCTGTCATCACTGCTTTCCAGGAACCTTCTGGGCTGTTTGTACTTCAATGTGTTGTTTCTCTAGCAGATGTCAGAGTAGTTAAAGGCCCCCACAGGAACTGTGACTTCGAGACTACTTCAGGCTGTCTGTAGGCATCATACACTTACTCCTCCTGCTCAGGCTACCTGTAGCAAGCACCCACAATGTCACACTTACTAGTCTGCTGTTTTATCCTAACTCAAAAGCACTTGACTTGCTTGTCCTCCACCCCAAGAGAGAGCCTAATTCCAGGTGCTGCCTCACATAGAGAGCAACTCTACCATTGCACTTCCCTGGTCTGTCTTTCCTACACTGTGTAGCCCTTCAGAACTATCTCATCCTGAGGCAAACTGTTGTTTTTTTTTTTTTCTAACTCTTAAACCAATATATATATACATATTGGTTTACCTGCCAATCCTACTGGAAACCTCATTCCAAACCTTCTACTGCAGTAGTTAGGAAACCTTCTATTTATCAGCTAGAAACATTCATGTCCAGTTTGTACCTGTCTGTTTTTATTTTGGTATCATCCCAAATTATCAGGGGATAAAATTATACTTGGACTGAGCAATTACATCTTCCCTAGGTCCTTGCTTTAAGAGGAACTTCACTTCCCCAGTCTCCATCCCACTCTCCATCCTCTTGAGAGGTATGGAAAGAGAGGTTGTCATTAAAGAATGAGGCAAAAAAGTAGCTGAGTACCTCAACTTTCTCCTCATCCTTTGTTACCAGTTTTCCAGCACTGTTTATCAGAAGGTGTATACCCTCTTTGACCTTCCTTTTCTGGTTAACATACCCATAAAACCCCTTTCTGTAATTCTTTGCATCCCTTGCCAGGTTCAATTCCGTCTTTACCTTGGCCTTTCTCCTCCCGTCACTACACAACCATACTTTGTCTCTACACTCTCCCTGGGTCACCTGTCCTAGCCCCAACTGTCCATTCATTTGCCTCTTTCCCTTCAGTTTGACCAGCAGTCTCTTGCCTTCTCTGCCTGATTTCTTGTTCCTGGGGATTGCTAGCTCTTGCCTTCTATGGAAGGCCTCCTTAAAGATCTGCCAGCTTTGTTCCACCCCTTTGTCCCTCTGGGCAGTTTTCCACAGGATCCCACTATGTCCCTGGAAAGCTAGAAGTCAGCTTTCCTGAAGTTCAGGAGCCTAACCCTACTCCTTACCTGACCCATATTTCTCAGGACTGTGAACTCCACCAGTGCAAGATCACTGCAGCCCAGGCTTCTTCAAATTTTAACATCTCCAATAAGCTCACTTGTGATGATGACCAACAGATCCAGTAACACATCTCTTCTTGTAGGGCTTTCTATTATCTGGGTCAGGAAGTTATACTCCATGCATTCTAGGAGTCTTCTGGATTGCCTACAGCTACTTTTCCAGCAGATATCAGGGTGGTTGAAGTCTTCCAGAAGGGTAAGAGCCTGTGAGTGCCTCCAGTAGCTAGAGCAAGAAGGGTCCATCAAGAGGATACTCTTGATCAGGACAGTAGAAACCAACCACAAGCTTCCCTTTGTTTCCTCTGTTTCTGATTCTTACCAGCAGGCTTTCAACCTGCTTGTGGCTGTTCTTCAAAGACAGCTTTTCACACTCAATCTACCTCTTGTGGTGGATGCCTCCACCTCTCCTTTCTCCCATCTCTCTTCTGAACAGCCTGTAGACATCAATAGCCACACTCAGTCATGACTGCAATGGCCCAGTGTGTCCCTTCCAACTCAGGATATTCTATAATTCTACGATGCCAGTCATGCAGGCTATCCTACCACGTCTTTAACTGCAATGAGATCAAAGCCCTGTGAGCACACACAAGCCTCTAGTCCCTCCTGTTTTTTCCCCATACTGTATGTGTTGATCTGCAGGCATTTTATAATTGAGTCAATATCCAAGTGGGGATGAAAGAACTGACCCATAGTCCTGTCTTGTGGTTATTTCTTTGGATGTTTTTTCTTGCTGGAGATATCCCTTTTTGAGCCTTCTTTTGCTATTTGGGGGGTTGCAATAGTCCTCCCTATACCACACCTTGTCTTTGTCAACCCTGGCAACATCCATATCCCTCTTCAACTCTAGTGTAAAGCTGCCTCAAAAAGCCCTGCTAAGTCCTGAGCCAAGATTCTTTTCCCACTTGGAGACAGGTGGACCCTGTTTATTGCCAGTGGGCTCTCTGTCATATAAACTGATCAATGACCAAATACCCTAAAATTCTGCTGGTAGTCTCAAAGCCAAGTGTTCATCTGCATGATTTTCATGTTTCTTGCCCCAACATTTCCTGCAGCTAGCAGGACAGAACAGAAAACAACTTGTGTTCCAAATCTCTTGGTCAGTTGTCCCTAGGTCTGGAGATCCTTCTTGGTCATCCACAGCCTTCCTGTTGGAACTCCATCAGTATCCACTTGGAAAACCAGTAGTGGAAAATAATCAGTGGTCAGTGCTGGGAAGTTTATTGGTAATGTCCCTGACCCCAGGTCACAGGGAGGCAACGCACCTCCCTGCAGGTCCAGTTCTTCCATTCCTTCTAAAAGTGACTACTACCCTTCTTTTTCTCTTGAGAGTGTTGTGATGTGGGGAATAGGCTATGAAACTCAAGCATTTTCAATTTTAAAACAGGTAATTTTTTATTCTTAAATTTTATTTGAATTTACTTGATATTGTGCTCATTCTGAATCACTCTGGACTTGCACCACTATTTTAGATTTAAATAATGTGAACATTTTCTCATTTGTAGTACATTCTATATTTTTAAGTTCTTTTTGAAAAAGAAGCTTCAGAACATCATTGAGTATCATTTTACTTTACATAGTTAGAGAGATGGGCCTTGAAGACCAAGAAAACTAGTAAAAAGTTTTCACATGTGGCCTTAGTATGCTCATACCCTTGTTGCTTGAGTATAAGATTTAATTACTATATTTTTATCACACTTTACAAAAAATTCCCCTAGTATTACATGAGGGAGTTAAATTAGATTTAAACCCTTTGGGTGACTTTGGGAGATATCGCAAGCATTGCAGAGAGCAAGCAGGACTTGAAAATGACGTTTTTGGGAGTTCTCTGCTCTGACTCATTAGATTGTAGGTACTTCTTTATGCTGTTAATGAAGTTTGTGCTTTTGAAATCCTTATGTACCAGGAGCAGGCATAGATTTATCAAACAGCTGTGGTTCTCATTCTGGTTCTTGTGTTCATGCACTCATCAATTAAAGGCAACTCTCTATCATTAATGTACTTAATAATTTTTTAGTGTACCACAGTAGAAACATGATATGGTATCAACTTTTAATACCGAGGCTTAAGTACTGTAGTTGCATGGTTTAAATCTGTCTCAAAACCTTAAAAATCCAACCAAACAAAACCATAGCAAACAAACAAAGAAACACAAACCCACAAAAATTCCCCCCCCCACCCCTCTCCAATCCATACCAGCATTGTTTTCCAGTTTTTCAAGATGCAGGCTACCTCTCTAGAAAAATGTGGTCCATGATGTCAGGGCAGCCTGTTGAAGCAGTGGTCCTAGGAGTTAGAAATTTGGGGTTGTTAACCTCTGAAAGATGCCTAGGGCTCAAGGCAGCAAGAGAGAGACAGTCCTATGACTATTGCAGCCCACAGTACCAATCATACTGAAATGATAGACTTAGGAAATGAGAGGTTCTGGAGCAAGAGTACATTTGTTTAGATAAGCTTTGTGTGGGCACTTCTGCCATGTCTGAGGAACATCCTTTGTACCTAGTGTTATCATTGGTCCAGGAAGCATGTTCCTGAGTTCTGAGCCTCAAATACTGAATGCAGTGTTGGGCCAGAGGAGTACAGCTCGTGATCTATAACCCATAAGCTTGGTAATATTCACCAAGTAACGCTATTCTGAGCTTCTTATGAGGCAAGGGTGGTGGTAGGAAGGTGATGCATTTTAATTTTTTTTTCAGGCAGGATGATACATGGTTCTTGATTCCAGCCAAATTCAGTGTCAGCATCTGACCTTTTTTGTAGACAGCTGGCAGATGGAACCAGAGGCTAACAGGCAATTTTGCCTGGATCTTATGCTTCTGAGAAGTAGTAGCCTTTGGCTCCCAGTTTCCCTCTGAGCATGAATGCAGGAGAACTGGATTGTGTGGTTTCCTTTGTCCTGGTGGGTTCTGTACCGCATACCCTGATAACCCCTATGGCAAAGTTACAATGCACTAAGGATTAGTCTCTGAGCTCCTTCATGTTCAAATGAAGCTCCAAATGTTGTGAGGACTCTCAGTTTGTGGAGTTCAAGTCCCTGGACTAGATCCTGAGATCAAAATTCTCACCAGCCTTCTGTGATACCTACATTTACCTATCTGTATTTAGCCACGTGCTGCTGGGGCCAATTCCAGATACCATGTGCTACAGAACTGGCACTGGCTGAGCTTAAGGAAACTCATTGTTTAGCCTTTAGTGGGTCTTCAAAAAGCCTCATGCTGCAAAGTGTGCACAGTTGCTGCTTTAATAAATTCTTTTCTGATTTAAGATTAGGGGTTTATAAAAAATTAGATTATGTTGCCTTCCTAAAAAATGAGATTGTTTAATAAAAATCTACTTTCCAGTTCCCTCTGCAGTATCTGAAATTTACCTTTTTATGAGAGCAGTGTTATAAAAATGTACAGGGAGACAGAGAGAGAGAGTGAAATACTATAGCAGTTTTATGGCTATGTAAACAAACCACCTTTGCAGGAATTCAGTCATCTTTAACAGCTAGGTGGTGATGCTTCTAGTGATGGTGATCACCTTCCAGATGATAGTAAGTACTTATCCATCTCACAGTAATTTAAATAGGAGTCACAGCTCATCTGTCTTTTTCTAAGAGTTACAATGAATATATTTGACTGTAAGAATTTAGCATTTACCCTTCATGGGTCAGTGGATGGGTTAGTCTTAAAGCATCTTTAGGGAGAGATTATTCTAATAAAGCCTCTCTACACCCAATATACTCTATTAGTATTTCATGCTTCATTTTTTAAAAAATAAACCAAGCAGCAGGCTACATTTCCTAATCAACTGTGTTTCAGACAACATCCCCACATGTTGGGGGTGATGTGGACTTTTAGACCGAATAGATTAATAGCAATATTTCATTTAAATCCTTTTTGGGGAACTAGATGTCCTTAACAGGCTAACCAGAAGGCACTTTGATTATTGTTTTGAGACAGTGTTCTAGGATCATCTTAAAAGCAACCTTGTTATACTCCTTTTATTGCTGCCTGCTCATTTAATCTCAATTTCATTACTTTAAAAATTGTGTGCAGAATGTTTCACCTTAAAATTTGCAAGCCATGCAAGCATAAAGTGAGCTCTTAATTTAGTGTTTCTTATTTTCAATGTCAGTCATATTTTACAGACATTGGATTTTTCACCATGAAGTACAACCATTATACATTTTCATGTAGGTTGCACACTTTTCTTGCCTGATTTACATCTGCAACACTCACTGTGCTAAGTAGCTTACAGTTTTAGAAAGTAGCTCAGGACAGGGACTGCGAAACATCATATTTAGTTAAAAGTGGAAAGGGATTTTAGTTGATAGTGTAAATATGAGGGCAACTTTTCTTATCACATTTCCTTGCTCTGTCATTAGAAAGAAAAGCCCTATGTTAAGAAAATAATGAAAAATCTAAAAGTAAAATTCTATGTGTCTACATTTGAAAATACTATGGTAAGCACTGAGGAAGGGCTTGGGTTTTTTTTCTTGACTTTCAATACTTACTACTAAAATTGCCATGTTGTTAGGAGCCTTTGGCCTCCTATTAGTGTTTTTCTCAGTGAATAAGGTCTGAGCTTCTATAAAATATCAAAAAGTGAAAGACCTTAACCTCTTCAAGACATAAAGCAAAACCTTTAATCTAAACAGAAAATAAGGCAATGCATTGATACCTACCTCAGGTCCATGAATCTGCATAGCCTCAACTAGAGGATGTAGAATTGGCCCACATTTAGATAATCTTTGAATCTTGACGATGATACTGAAATAATAACAGAACCAGAAAGATTATTTTTGGGATTTTTGGCACTTCCTTGGGATTACAGCAGAGTTGAGACCCCTGCTTCAGAACTGGGACAAAGCAGACTCACCTAGGGAGGAAGCTATATTATCTAAGGTAAGCATCAAGTTCTTTACATAGACAAGATGTAAGTTAGTAATTAGCATACATCCTCCAATTTTTAATATAGGAAAAATCATGATTTTACATGAATGCAAAGTAAAGTTCCAGAGACAGTAGCAATCAGCTAACCAAAAATAAGTACATAGAGTGGTTTTGGCAGAGGAATGAATGTGTGAGCTCCAAGATTTTGGGAGTTGCTTTGGTGAAGAGAATTAATTTGTGTCAGATAGCAGAGAAAAAAGATGGTGCCTCAAAGAAGGTCTTTCTGAAGGATTCAAGAATGGATGCTTCAAGCTGCAGTTTCTCCTTACTTTTCATACTTTCTGTGATAACACTGGATATAGCCCAAATTTGACAGGTATTAAAACAGTGCCTGTTTAGGCGTGGTAAGATCTCAGGTGATTTTTTTGGGAGTGCCTTGGGTCTAAGTTATTCAAGTGTGAGAGCTAGGTATTTAAACATCTTTAAAAATCTGGTTCATAGAATTTTAAAGATTAGCTTGCCTTAATTTCCAGTCTTACAGGCGCTATCTATGGGAGTCACTTGTGAAAATGCCTATAGAGCAAGAGACTCTCAAAATAGCTCAGGAGGATCAAATAAAGAGGAGGGATGTAAATTAGGGCAGTTTCATGTGTTTATAGGGACTTTCTCCTAAGAGTTTCCAAACACCTTAACTTAAGGCTAGACTCTGCGCACCTAAAAAATGTGCCTTACCTTTGCTTCACCCAGGTTCCCTCTGTATAAAGTAGGGATAATAGCTTGGCCCTGTCTCACGGTGATAAAAACATTAAAAGATTGCAAAATCTTTTTGCAGTACCATAGTAATGGGGGTTATATAAACATCTTAGATAGTCGAAAGGTAAGTCGAATTGGCAAAGCAGAGGTCATGAGCAACTAGAGATGAGATGTAGAAGGGGGCAAAGTTGTGCAAGGCCTGGAAGGCCTGGTAATAACTTTATATACTGTATTATGTCTAGGAGGGAGACTTTCAGCTATCACTGACCTTTATTTTGAGCTTTTTTTGTCTCTATTTTATTTACAGTTACATGTACTGACATTTGTACAATTTCACATTTGTCAAAGACCAAAATCTGACAATTTTTTCTTTCAGACTTTGTTTTAAATTGTGAATGTGGGTGCATGTATGAAATTAGCCTCCCATTAACTACTATGGCATGCAATTAGAATTTGCAGCATGGGTACAGAATTCTTATTATAGTAATGGATGTAGAGGTACCCTTGTGTTTGATCTGAGTAGAAAATTTAGATAAGATATGTCATGAAATATTTTTTTTTCATAAGAACTGGAAGAAACCCATATAGCTAGGCTTGCCTCATATTTTCCAGTGCCTTTGCAGAAATGTATGATTTTATTAAGCTCCAGTCTTAAGTTTTTAAACTTCAAAAAAATTTTTTTGGTGTTATATGATTTCTGAGTGTAAGTTTTGCCTGCAACAGTGATGACTCATCGTGAAGTAACAGTAGGGAAATACTTATTGCCCAGCATTACTAGTTTATTTGTGCTTTGTCTTGTATATACTGGAACAAAATTTAGCAGTTCTCTCAAAGCCTCCAAATTTGATTCTTCTATCATTATTAAGAAATCACCTTTTTCACACTCAGCCTTGTTAATCACTGGCAGCCAAATTACTGGAGGAGTCCAGCTTGTAACTGCTTGTGGGACTCATCTCAAATGTACCAAAATTCAACACGACAATTGCCATTGCTCACCCACGAATCTGGATCTAGACTTCTCAAAAAAGTGCTGTGTCTTAAGAGCAAGTTTGGAGAGGGATATGGGTTGAGACAACAAGTTACTGAGCCAAAAGCAACAGAAAAAGAAATGCACAGTAGCAGCAGCAATGTTAATAACAAGAGTATATAAAAAGAGAAGGTGCTTTACACACAAAAATGTGCTCACCACCTCAACTTAATTCTGTGTGGCTACCAGGACAAAGACAAGATGGCAGGCACTCCCCACAGTGCTCTCCCTGTCCCCAAGCCCGAGGCAAGGGAAAAAACTGATGGACAAACTCCCAAAAGCTAGACTGTCAGTGTTGTGCCATGCTGCCACTTGGTTCCCCATGTCTGCTTCCTGCACTGGTGCTGCCACTGTTGACCACTCCACTCCGCTGGGGCTTGGTTCCATACAGCGTCACCACTTTTGAGCAGTCCACTCCTCTCCACTGGGCTGAGCTTCTCTGCCCAGAGCCACACTGTCCCAAGGGTTGAGAAGGGATAGCCAGTGACAAGAGAAGGCATGGTCTGCACAGCTGGCCCCAGAAGCCTCTCCATGGAAGAGAGGGAAACAAAACTGGCTCCCATCTGGGGTAAACTCACCTTCTCTTGCTGCCAAAGCCGTCAGTGCTATGGAGTAGCAGCCTAGCCCTGCCCACAAAGATCTAAGTTCTGCTCCTTCTCTCTGCCCTTTCCCTGCTCCCAGGACACCACTGAAGAAAGTTACTTCTTCCTTCAGTTCAGGAACTACTCTGCCGAATTAATAATTTCAAAATCCACTAGAAAAATATATCTTACCGGCATAGTAGTGACTGGCTGCTGAGACGATCCCTGCTGCCTTCTCACTGGATCTGCATGTGAAAGAAGTCCCAGTCTATTAGACCTTAATCTATTTTAGTTGTTTTATTGTGTTAGGGCATTAAAATTCCAGCTTTGATCACTTCTAGGTAATGAGACAGCATCCCTAAGACCAAGACAAACTTAATGTTAGTAAATCCTTATTTCAATATGCTTGATTACAAGCTTATTTTTCTTTTGACCTAGTGAGCTGAGATCGTGGCTCTTCACATTGCTTGAGCACATGAAACACTAAACATATTTTCATGAGATATCTGAAGAAGGAAAATCACCTTAGCCACAGGGCTGTCTGTAAATTTCATCATTTCATTTCCTGCAATCAGTGGTTGTCTTTAGGAAAGCGTATACTTGGGATAAACAGATGGCCTGATCCTGCTCCTGGTGGAATACTGGGATTTCCCATTACTGAGACACATACAGGGGACAGGCCTAGAAACATCTGAACTAAGAGGCTGGAAAAAATTGTCTTTTGGACCTTTTCATAATTTTAAAGGTGTTTACTGAGTGATTCACTTCTTTCTTGCCTCATTTTTGCATTGTATTATCTGGCTAAAAACCAGTCTTGGAAAAGACCCTTCCAATGCTGGTCCTGCCAGAGGGTATCTGCTTCTTTACCAGTGCAGAGTGGTCTCACCACCAGGAAAAAGGGTTGTATATTGAAGATATTTGCCTCTCAGTACCTTTCTGCATTTCACCTGATATGCCTCATCTTGCAAGTATGTCACTATCACTGTCATGAAACATGTCTGCAGGATTAGACCCAACTTTTTCTCTTTAAAACCAGTTCTCTAGCAATGACAACAATTTGTGCATGTATGTGTAGGTGTGTATATATGTAATATTTATATCTATACACAAATATTTGCATGTATACATGTTTGTAATGTGTATATACGTAATATATGCATATATACATAAATACACACAAACCAGGTATGTATAGGCTGACTGTCATCTATTTTACATTAGATAGTAAAGCAATTTACTATTTTCTGCTTAGCATGAAACTTTCTAGGGATGCATATAGACTGAAAGTATATATGCATACATGTATACATATATATAGATACATGCATACAAACATTCCCATTATCTATGGTGCATTAAAAAGCAAGAAGTTTTGGTTTGTTCTCCTGATGGAACTGATAAAAAATGTGTGTTAGTGCATCAGTTCCTGTATTTCAGAAGAGAGCAGTGCAGAGACATCCAGTCTGAAGTTGCTTGGTATTTTTAAGCTGAAATAAGATTCATTGCTTTGATTATTCCATTGTGGGTCTCAAGTTATATTTTAGTGTCCTTCACCCTCTTCTCCTTTATTATTTATAACCCACACTCTTTGAGCAATGACCAGGACTAATCTGTAACCTTCTGTCCTTCTGCCTGATTCATTCTCTTTTGAAACACAAAGATTGAAGCAAATATTCTCAGACTCTGTTAAAATATAGATAGATAGCTGGATAGATATTTCTCTTGTATGTCTTATACTGAAATAAGACTTAATGGAGGTTTTGCTTTTCTAATTCAGTCTCAGTGGACCTACTTCAAAGGAAAATAGTAAAGGACTGGGAAATACATATTTGGTATTCATTGTATTATAATGTATCTACTGCACACACATCTACATAGGTACTCTATAGGCCTCCACCAAATCACTTCCGTGGCCATCTTGATTGTTAGATCAATGCATCCATATTTTGTGGGCTTTTCCTCCACTGTATGTTTTTTTGTTTCCTCTGCAATGTTAGCTGCACCTAAATAAATAAATTAAATAGTAATTCATTTGTGCTCACTCTGCATCACAAAGAAGTGGGGCATAAAACAGCATTAGCAGAGAATCCCCCGAGGACCAAAGAATCTCACAGGGGGCTGGTCCTCTGAATGGTCTCTGTCACTCCCTAGTAGCTAATGACTGAAACAGGATCCATTGCCACTGGGAGCTTTTAATTTCCTTACATTGCACAGATTGCCCTGATCCAATGCAAAGTGACAGCTACCATTTTGGTACAGCTCATTAACAGCTTGTGCAAAAGCCAGCATGCACCACATCTTCACGTCTGCTATATTGCCATGATCTGCATTCATGCAAGCTAGAATTCAGCCTTTGGAGAAGTTCTAAAATAAAATAGTTGCAGGCATAATAAATGCAGTGTCTTAGATGCCTGGGGAAAACAGACAGTATATTTAAACTTACCTTGGGGCAGAATGACTCATGCCTATATTTCAGAATAACTTGAGAAAAAACAAAGATTTATTTCCTTCATGAAAGCCCAGCAATAATTTATTCATGAGCAGGAAGCACATAACAAGGAAAGTTTCCCAGGAAATTTAGGAAATATCAGGATTGCTAACAGGGGAACAGAAGGGTGAAAATTTAAGAAAATAACTGGAAAATTAAGGGAAAGCTCTCAACTTCCTTAAGACATGTGGAACAACAAGAACAGCTATGTCTGTCAAACACAGGCAACAAAACTAGCATAACTTTAGTTGTGTTAGGTTGGGTTTGTGTATGTGTAGTTTTGTAAGCACTACTAAATTGTAGCCAGCTGTGATATCTCCAAAATCAGTAGAAAAGTCTTGCTTTAATTTGTACAGGTATATTTATTTTTCCAGCATGGGTTAGCAGTCCTGAAATCTGAACTTTTTTTAAAAATAATTTTAGTTAGAAAAATAAATCCACTGAAAAAACCCCAAAAGCTTGGATTTTCCATTTCCAGATGGAGCATTTGTATTGAATAGGAGAACAGCAGAATAGGTCCAGAGCATACTGGTGTTTCTCATGACTCAAACCTTTGAGAAGAACTAGAACTGTTTAAAAGTGGTCTAGTAATTCTAACAAAGTTGATGAACCTGGAAGGGGGTCCCAAACCAGAAACAATGTTGATATCTGCGTTGTGATGAGTTTGTGGTGCTTCCATCTCTTCCATATCTTCCATCTTGGATCTGAGCATATCAGGGTAGGTCCAAAGACTAATGAAAGTATACCATTGCATAGACTCAGAGGCCATCTCTGAGTAATTTGTAAGTGTGTTTTTATCCACCCTCCTTCAGCTCAGTGAAACTGAAAGTATTCAACACCTTCAGTGGTTATAAAGAAGAGGCTCTCTTGGAAGTGAGAGTATATAATATTCTGTAGGTATTTGCTGAAGGCAGAATGAAAAGTTTGGAAAGTCCAATGGAAAACAGATCACCCTTCAGTATAAAATCCTGGTTCTGAAAGAAACAAAACCTCAGAGGTGGAGTGTTAAGTGTGTCTTTCTCAGTAAAGGCAGCGAAGTTGCAAATTGTTGTCATTTAAGTTCTTTCCCTAGTTTTGCTTCTGACTATTTGTAAGACTCATTGGAGTGCAATTGCCATGGGAAGTTTTTATTAGTACATGAAGGAAATAGCATCAGATACGGGTAACATAATGAGAAAAACTGTGATACATTTATTTTTAGACTTTACAGTCTAAGTGCATGAATTAATGAAAAGCTGAAAGATTTGGCACTGTTATTTTAAGATACAAGCTTTCATTTTGATGAACTTTTTCAATTCTTTTTTTCTCTTTTTAATGTGGAAGTTGAGACGAGTGCAAATCCTGGGCCTTTAAAGTAGATAAATTGAAACAATGTCACTGGCAACTTAGCAGCATAGAGCAGGTGACTTGTAGTGACAAGTAGTAGCATCTAGCAGGCAGAGGGACAAACCTGGGGTCTTGTGGGTTTAGGGCAGTACAGAATGGATCACTGAGGAAGTATTGAAGCGTGTGTGGGTTCTCCTATTCACATAGAAATATATGGTTTAGTATTCAATAAAAAGAGCCAATATATTGTCAGTATTACAATGTATTTTAGAAGAAAACTGTATTTAGAAACATATAAAACATTATGCAAAACACCTTGTTGATTCTATTTGCAGTGCTTCTTTGACACCTATTGCTCCTCACTCATTTTTCTGTCATTATGGAACATGCCAACATGTAAAAAGAATGCACATACATACAATGGAAGCATCGTTTATAGAACAAAAGGGGATATAGGTCCGTAATAATACACTTAGGGAAACAGATAGGAATATATATAATTATGAATATGATCACATGGTGAAAAGATGATTGACTAAATATAAATCAGTGTATCAGTAACAGTGTGTTTTAAAAAGAATTTTGTATCAAATGTGTATATAATTTCAATAAATGTGTCTGTATCAGAAATACGTTATGTTAAGATGGAATATGAGTAAGTTGATGCATTCAGTGGATTGAAGATATGGTGGATCCTCATCAATCCAATTACTTTGAAAGGTTGTATCTTAGTAAACGTATGTGTTTCTAAAGGGAGCAAGCTTCTAGTGTGAGTACACAGACATGGATTAAACTTTGCCACAAAGAATTAGTGGTTTTCACCTTGTAAAAGTGTCACACTAAACATAATGATCCCTCTGAAAACAACAGTGGGTAGAGTAGGAGAAGGGCTCAGCATTAGCTGAGGCAGCTATTTCACAGAGCTCCAGAGTAGCCAGTGTCTTCTCTGGATAACAACTTGACCCCGATGGCTTATTGGAACTCCCTGCTTTGAGAAACTCCTTATTGCAGTCACTGACTTCTTGCCAGGGAGCACTGCCTCCTAACAGCAAGTTGCTTCAGGGCTTGCCTGAGTGTGGGATTATGCATGTCCCACTTCTAGCAGAGCTTTGAAAAGTCTCTGTAGCTGAACAAGTGCAAACGGCCAAATTTACCCTTTGGGTGGGGATTATTTAGCATTATTTGGCCATATTCACCCATCAGCAATGGAGAAAAATTTAAACTAAATTTGAATAAGCCATCTAAGTCAGTTATGATTAAAGAAGTTATAATTACATGTCTATGCAGAGTGCATTTGTATGCATTTTAAAATGCAGCTAGTATCACATATACTCCCCACCCATCACATGTTGGTTCAATCAGGCACATCTCTGGTAGCAGGAGAAGCACACCAGCACTGTGTTTTGTGATATACCTCTAATCATAATTTTCCACTGTTTGGTTGGAAAAACTCAGTTTTACACAGCTGCATGGTGTTTATTCAGTATGTTGTGCTCAGGGGTAAGGCAAGAAAGCACTCAGCCACGTGTCTTGCATTTCTGATTGAATGCATAGGCAGCCCAAGCACTTAAGCTCTAAACTCCACATTGTGCTGTCTGTGACCCTCAGAAAAAAAAAATCTACAAATCAGATGTCTCAAAATTAATTAGAATTATAGATCAATATTATTTAATGATGCTTAGAAAATTTTATTTTCACCTCAGACTTTGCTGTAAAGTGGAAAAATTAACTGTCTAGTAAGAACCTACCAAAAATCCTGTCCTGTAGCCTTTTTTGTACATTGTTCCCCCAAAATGCAATGGTAGTTTTTCAAGTGGAAAGGTTACATGTAAGAGTTAAATTGCAGGATCAGATACTGCTCTTGGATGTGCATGAAGAATCCAGCTGATGATGATAAATGAATCAGACCTTAGGTGGTCAAATTGGGGTATTTTGCTCCTTAAGTTGAACTAGAAAATGTGTGGCCATGTTTTCAGAAATACGTCATGACTGTGCACCCTTAAGAAAATATTCCAAAATAACTGTATTTGTTCTCATGAGCGGGGTGTTTACAGTTGAATCACTTTGGGAACATCAGCTCCCAAAATCATGAATATAAAAATCATAAGGTTTTGATTTTTTAAACAGTATTTTCCTGCTTCTTGGTGTATTTGTTGGGTTTTGAGGCTTCATGGTTCTTGTATTCATGTTTCTATTCTTGAAAACCATCAAAAGATTTCTTTTATCTTTTTGTTTGGTGTGGATGAAGTTGGGAAAGAGAGAAAACCAATCTGTATTCACTTAAATGCCACAAATAGACATTCAGAAAAGCATTAAATACCTAAAGTCTCAGTCAAGCAAAGTGACTGTTAAGGATACCTGTGATTACTAAACAGAGGACCTTGTAAAAAAATTATCAGATATGTTGGTTCCTTTTTTGTTATTGGGGCTATAACTTCTAGGACTATTAAAGAAGCAGACTTGTGAGTCCTCAAAAAGTGTAAGGCTTGTGATGAAAGGTGTATCCTGGGATGGGACATAGAGATGTATTTCCATTTTGAGTTCAGCTCTTTGCTGTCCTGTATCAGGAGAGAGATAAAAGGTAAGCTTTGGGGAGCTATTTAGCTTGGACCAGGAACTGCAGAAGGATGGCTGTGGTGAGCCTGTGGAGTGAGTGTGCTTCAGCTGCGCTGAACTCCCCAAAAATAGTGGGCAGTGACAATTTTTAACCCTGCAAAGAAAGGGGATATTGCTGCATGGGATCATCCCACTTGGTTTCCTTTTACAAACAGCACGGGGGAACGAGGGTAAAAAACCTTTTTGACAGAGAGAAAATGAAACAGAAAAACTTTCAACTCTGAATAAAAGGCTAATTTCTTTATTAAGGTGCAGGTTTGGCCTCTTTTTATTTGTCTGTTTTTCAGAGAGTGAACTTGGTTGGTTTTACAAGTCTAAATCTTTATTTTAGCTGGTGTCCCCCCACCCCACATTTGAAGGACTTGGGTGTAGGCAAAGGAATGTATGTGTCTGGGAACAGGTTATTCTAGCTGCAAGAAAGAGGAAATGGTATTTAAAAAACCCATTTAATTAAATGACAGCACTTGGGATTTCATTTAATTCACATTACAGGAGGAATTTAGACTTCCACTGCCACCACCTGCTGCCAGGCTGAGCTGTGAGCGTTGTTCCTGCGTCTCACCCATGCAGGTGAACTTACTGCCGAACCACTTTCACAGTCCAGAAAGCATGACATTCCTTGTTACCAGTGGGAGGAAAGGCTAATTGAGAAGTGTGTATAAAAGCTGTAATGAGTAGCATTTACATGTATTGATTAGAAGTAGGGCCACAGTCTCTCATTTATCACCACCAGCAGCTGTGAAATTTTCCCCACGTCGATTGGCACGGCTCATATTCCCGCTCCTCTGGTTCTTTATTGCTTTTTTCTTCCCCCCACCCGCCCTGAACCAGAGTGCTGATCCACCAGCTGGAATGGGCTGGTAATTACTCCAGCTTCTCCACCAGCTGCCACAATTGCCTAACCGCTGGAGTGAAAAATTCCATCCTGCATTTCCGATTTTTTACATTACCACTGCATAATCATATTTGACGAATAATTAACCCGGGTTAATACTTCAGGGAGCCATTTGCAAGTAAATTGATAAGTTGGATGCTGTAAAGGCACACAAGGACTAAAGGCTTTAGGAAGCTGCTCAAAACAGCCCACTCACTGTGCTATTTTGATACGCACACACCTCTTGACCATCTTAATTAAGAGTGGATGGTCGGTGCTGTCCTCCAGCCTCCTTTAACAGTGTGGTTAAGGAGGAGGGAGAGGATGGGAAACACACGCAAATTAAACTCTCCACTATATCTCTCTCGTGGCAGTGGTGCAATGGATGTGAATAAATGCACTTTCCCTCCCTTCTGGATTTAGAAACAGACACTGTTAGATCAGAAACTGGTTAAACAGGGTTGAAATCAATGAAAACTTTCCCTGCCAACTCATTGGAGAGTAAGTTTGGAGAGCTATTGCCACTAACAATAGCATGCAGGTCAGTAACAGAGCAGAGTCCTTTTTGGAATCATATATATTTGTATTTTGTTTTCAATTAAGGCAGCTGCACTGTGTTTTAAATGCATCGTGTTTTTTGGGATTGATCCTGGATTTCTGAGATAAGTGAAAAACCTGTCTATGTGAATTCTGTGGTTTAAAAATCTACTCTTTTTTCAGCTTCAGTTTTTAGAGTGTTTGGCATAATCTTACTTGGAGCAGGACTGCAGCAAATAATAGGTGATTGGAATAAATATTTTTGGTTTGTTCGGCTCAAAACAAAAATACATAAACCAAAGCCCACAATCCCACGGAATTTCTGTTGTGTTGATTTTTCTGGCACAGTTACTGTTATCCAGGCAAATATTTCTTCCTCAGAATGGCCAGTAAATACCATATAAGTGTTCTGTAGCATAGTTTTAGACACAGCAAGATACAGTACTTAGAGTTAAATGAGAGTCACATTATTGCAGATCTTAACTGGGGTTTGCTTTTGTTTTGTTTTTGCTATGTAGCTGCATTCCTTAGATTCAGAAAAAAATTCATAAGGAATATTACAGTATGTTTCTATTTCTGGGGAGACAAAAAACAGTGACTAAATTATGTGAAAAAATAAAAGAATTAATCATTTAGTATTTTCATATAAACTGTCTAATTTGTTATCTCTCCAAGATTTTCAGTCTAACTCCTGGTCTTTGGAAACATCTGTTTTGACAGTCTTGGTGGCAGCTCTAAGATGTGCCATGCACATGCGAAGCTGTAAATCAAGAGAACAATTAATGGATTTGTATATCACACACTTGGTGGCATTCCCTAAGCAGAATACCATCAAGACACGGTGAGCGGTTACAGAGCAGCCTTCAGCCCAGCACCCTGCCTGGCTGAAATCTCTGTGCAAAGCCCCGTGAGCTCCTCATGAAGCCTCAGCATGTCCCATCACTTGGCTACCAGGAATACCTCTGAAGATGGTGAATGGGCATGTGGAAGTTACAAAAGCTATTTAAGTTATTCTATCTCTCCATGGAGAAAGAAAAATAGTTAAATAAAAAACATAGGTATTAGAGTTTAAGAGTTCAAAGGAGTTTTATTAATTACTAAGATGATTCAGGAGAGAGAAGCAGATGGGATTATTTAAAATTAGGCATTGTCACTATGTTCCTGTGAAGAGCAAGGCTTTCTCTTTCACAGCTCCCTCTTACAAGTGTGCTGATCATGGGAGCAGGTTTGGGTAGGCTGCCATGAAGTTGTAAGCTGGGTACCTGAAGGCAACATAATTTTTTCTTGAAAGGAGCAATATTTCTTTAAGAAGCATAAGTCTTAACCATGTGGACTACTATTTTTCTATTATGTAATCTGCTTTAAATAATAGGGGTTTATAAAAATAACTTAAGAATTGTCTTACCTTACATGTAGTGGTTTTTACCCTATTGCTAGTGAGAACCTAAGGATTTCTGGGTTGTCATTTGAAATCTCTGTAGTTTAAGAGAATTTCAAGAGGAAGAATAACACTTCAAACTATGAGAGTTTTATGATTTTTAGTGATTTTATTATTTTTTGCAAGTAAACTTAGTTTAAGAAGTATTTTAAAAATAACTTATTCATTGTTAGGAGAATGGATAGCCTATCTTGAATTTCTTCTTTACACCACAGTCTGACAGCTGCATCTCTTCTGGTGGTTGTATGAACCCTGTATAAATCCCTGCTTGAAATTTGGTGCAGAGGGTTTTAATTGCAAACATGATACACTGAAGACCACTGTTGGTAGATCACTGCTGTTTAAAACCCTCATGCACAATGTGCATTTGCCTTAGCAAATGTTTCTGGATACTGAGGCAGGCATATCAGCCGTGGCCCAGTTATAGGAAATATGAAAGGAATTAGTCTTTTCAGTTTTGTTTTCCTTCACTATGCAGCTTTCCATGTCTGCCTTATCATTTTCATGTGGACAAATTGTCATCTGTCTTATTGTCTACTCAGCTGTTTCTGTAAACAGACTCTTTCAAACCTAAATAGAATTGCATAGCATGGCCTGACAATTTGGAAAATAAATAAAGAATAACACTTTTATGACTATCCTGCTGTATTCCCCCAGCATTTAAGTGGTCAGAGCTTCTGTGCATGCCGTACTGAAAGTCAGCGCTGGGCATTTGTCACCATGTGTGGTAATGCAGGGGAAAGCAGTTCCTTTCAGAGCTCAAATGTAGCACTGAGTGAAATCAATGGCCAAACAATCTAACACAATTGGTCACATATTGATAGAATTAAACACCGCTGTTAACGTGACTTGTCATTGATCTGACAAAAACAGAGTCCAGGGTAAAAGTCGCCTGAAGCCTTTTGAGTGTGTTTACATAGCTAAGGTTGGGAAATTTTTCGCTCCATCTGCTTCTAACATTTTTTAAAATTATTTTTGCCCACAATACTCTTCACTCCAGAAAACACTTGCAGAACTTTAACCTCTTCGTTGTCAGAAACCTGACACCATAGACACACACACAGCCCCACCCACTGTGCCTTTTCCCTCTTGGATCAGGCCACTGAGTCTCTTTTCCCAATCCATACACAGGGGAATATTTGCAAAAGTTACTCCAAGAACTGGGAAGCTTCTGCAGGTTGGGGCAAGGTCATCTGGATCAGCTGCAGGCAGTGTTGCCAGCAGGCAGACACAAATGGTGGAATACAGAACATTACTGCTTTTAAAACAGGGTATGTATCTGGAAAGCAGAAATAGGTCCATCTCTTCTGGTGCACAATATATCTGGATTGTGCAGGGTATAGCCTATATTCCGGTTCAGAGGGTAAAAATACCGATAAAGACAGAAATTAAGAGGTTCTTTGCTAATACCACTTGAAACTAGTGTGCATTTTAGGAATCAGTTTTATTGAGCTCAAGCTTTGCATCTGTAGTTTAGTTGTTGGCCTTTTCTTGGTGTGTTAGAAACCAAAAGATTATGAAATCTTCAGCTAGCTGGAATAATTGCTGTACACGCTGGAAACAAATTTCTAATGAGTGCCTGAAAGATCTGAGCAAATTGCTCCAGAGTATTTGCAGGGGAAATATGTTCCTATAATGCTCCTGAGTTGTCCGATCTGACCTCCAGTCATGCTTTGCTTTTAGGCTGATTGCAAACCTGATAATGTTTTCTAAAGTACCTCAAGAGAAAGGAGCCTGGGTTTGTAAAAGCATGTCTTAATGGTAACTCGTAGTCACAACGCCTCAGCCCTGCGTTTCTGCATCATTCACAGTGTCAGGATAGGCATTCTCACCTGCTCCATTCTCACAATCACTTCTCTCCTCCTCTCCTATAGCTCCTTGCCTCTTAGACGTCTCTTTTGTTTGCTGTAATCTTTGTGCTGTGCTAGAGGTTATAGATGCTTGACACTTTGATAGTGGGTATTGCTTCTTTGTTTATCTGCCGGCTGCAGAGCCCATGCTTTGCAGGCGATGGTGTTGGCAGGCTGTGCTCCTGCACATGCCGTCATGGCATGTGGTGTTCCTGGACAGACCGAGCACCCCAAGGTGACCAGAAGCAAAAGGCTGCCTCACATCTCAATTCTGGGGGAGACAGAGAAGTTGCTGTGTTTGCGGGGCTTTTTTTCACTTTTTTTCCCTGATGTTACAATTATATAATAAAGCTTTCCAGCCAAGTTCGGTGTAGATATTGCTGGTGGATTGTTGTTGCCTGTGGCAGCCGTGATGGCAAGATTTGCTGTTCTGTATGCAGCCTAGGGACTCTGAGGCAGGTTATCACACCTCCACAGCTCCTTCCTTTAATTCACAAGCCTTACAAAGATGTAGTGAGTGAGGGAAGGGGAAAAAACTTTAATGTTCACAGTAACATAGTCACAGGGGGAAGAGAGTCAGAAAATACTTGGGCTGCTTACCTGCACTTCTTGCAGCATTACAGAAGCAGACAGATTTCTTCTGAGTGGAATATGATATTCTCCCAAGATTATTAGCAGAAAGATATTCCCCCAGCAGAAAAGGAGCAATGATTCCTGTGCACAGGATTTGCGTTCTCACGGTCTGAAGCTCTGTGAAACATAGTGGTGGTGCTAGCCAACCTTCCCCATATCCTAATCATGAAACACTAGTGCATATATCAGTAGTATACACATCTGAACTGGAAATGTGAAATCCTTGGAAAATATTACCCTGTACTGAAGTTGAAAGCTAATTGCTTATCATGACCATTCCTGTTAGACTCATACATTTGAAGTCTCAGTGTGAAGACTAAAAGCTCATTTCAGGGGTTAAAGAACCCTACTGACAGATGGGATGTCAGGAGGGAGACATAATTGCACTACAGAAGTGGTAACCTGTATGTCTTGGGAAAAGAATAGGACACAGCTCCTGTAGCTTGAAAGAAATAGCTGTGGCTAGATCTTTGAACTCTATCAAGAAAGATCACACTTCCAAGAAGGCAGCAATGCGATGTGGCCTTCCTTCATATAAATGCTGTCTTCATCCTTCTCTCTCAGTTGTACCCCTTCCCTTTTCTTAAAGTGATCTAAAAGACCTACAGCTCGGTGATAGTTTCATGAAATGCCTGATGAAGGATGTATAAAGAATGTGTCAATGTCAAACATTGTACTGTGCTATGATGGTGACATAAAGAGAGTGCACACACAAAGACTTTCTTCCTCTCATCTTTCTAGGCAGCAGTTTGAGTAACTTTTATGAAGGTTCTTCAGCAATTGTGCATGGTTGGTTTGGATGCTTATGGAACCTTCAAAATCTGTTGAAACAGGAATAAATTATGTGAAATTAATTTCCATCATTTCAGACTAGATCCACATCTGAATAGTGCATGTAATTTTAGAGAGACTGCATTCACCTGAAGTAGGGAATTTGCATTTTTTTTATCAGACATTGAGTTCCATTTTTTTTAAGAAGCCTTACCTCTAATATAATTTTTAGCAAAAAGAAATTAAAAACTATTTAAGGTGAGTAGACTATATGTATTTATCTCAATATAATTTTCATACTACCTTGTTAGAGTGAACTCAGAAATGCTAATGTTATTTCATCATTCAATACAAATAAAGTGGATAAAAAAATATTTGACACTCCTTTGCATTTCGAAGATAAAGTTTAAGGACTTCAGTTACCTTTTATCTTTGAAATTCCAAAGGAGCAGAGATTTTTGTTGAAACCTCCAAGTCTAGTCCTTAGAACTACAAGTCTGTATTTGCCATGCTTCACTTTGAAATTTTAATCATCAGCAAATAGAAATTCTCTCTAACAGCTGCTCAAAATTTGTGTCAATTAACATTTTTTAGGCTTCATAGGATGCAGAAACAATGACAATCTATACCCTGAATGTATTTCTATTCACTAGAACATAGTACTTAATTTTAAATGAGGAGCTAGTTAAATAACTACATGTAACTTTCACATTAAGATTATTTCATCACTTACATTATTGTTCAACACTCTGACAGAGCATCAAAACTAAATATCCTCAATGGAATTGCAGTGATGTTTTGTGGTCACTGGAGAGATTTTAAACAGTGCAGCCAGCAGTTTGAGATTTCTGTGCTGTCTTTATCTCTTTGTGTCCATGAAGTGTTCAGTTCTTATTACAGCTTATTTATGCAACATAGGATTGAATTTTTTTTCCCTTAACTTAGACAATTGGCTGGTCAAGGACAGCTCTTGAAGTGGGATTGAGGTATCTATAATAAATTATCAAAGACTTGTGAAGTCAGTTTCATAATAAATTAAGCCAAGTTCCATGAAGACCCTAGCATGCAATTGGAATTCATGGGTGCCTAGCTTGACATGTCTCAAGGAAAAGTCGTAATCCTTCCAGTGGAAGTCTGAGGAGCTTGGCATGACAGACTGTATAAGATAAAGCTATGATGATCTGCTAAGACTAGTCAAGAAATATTGTGCTTAATTGTCTCAGCTGTGTTTCTCATTCATTTTGTTCTTTGTCCAGTGTGTCTTTAAACCTATTGGCACAGTAAAATTGGGATGGGCCAATTGGACTTGTGAAGTTTTAGTTATCTATGTGCCACAGTGTTTGTGCAGTGAATGTGCATGTTTGTGCCATGGCTTCTTGGTTTGATAAATGTTTCTTGAAATAAATACGGCAGGAGATCTTTCTCTGTTTTAATGCCTTTATTAAAAATCAGCTTGGGTGGGGAGAACCAACAGGTTGTGCACTTGCCGCCGCTGTTCCCAGGAGTGTCACAGAGGAGGAATAAGAGTGCAACTGTGTCTGCTGGTCTGCAAGCAGAGCTCGGGCTTCTGTCTTCACGGGAGCATCAGAAAATTGCAGTGTTTCAATCTGGCATTCAAGGTCCTCTTTCTAGCCGACATTAGGGTGAAAGGTCAAAAGGATCTCAACAGACACTGGATTCCATTCCTCACCTCTAGGCATCATTAGATCTCTTAATTCCATGGTGGTTCATTGTTTTAGGGGTTTTTCTGCTAGGTTTGGTGAGGGGTTCCCACAGTTGCATACCAGCCCTGATGCCACTTCCTCCTCACAGTCCCGGGTGCCATTTCCCAGGAAGCAGCAGGGTGGTACTCGAGGAAGAGGGAATTCCTAACCATCAACAACAGGTAATTAAAGAACAACTATTAACATCAGGTGATTACAACATGAAAATATTAACAACAAGTAGTTAAAACTCCAACTTAGCAGCAATTGGTTTAACCTGTTAACTCTGCAACTTTAAAAAAAAAATGGACAACTTTTCTACTCATAACATTTCTGTGTGTCCATAACCTTACTGATGTAATTTCACTGATAGGAGGAGAGCTCCCCTGCCCTGGTTCGTGGAAGTGCAGGGACAGAGCAGGCATGGGAAGTGAAGTTTTCCTGGCACTTGCCTCATGGAAGGTGTGAACAATCCCTAGTTGCACCTGGTGCCTCCTTAGCATTGTGCAATGCCTCCATCCACTGTATCAGTTCCAGGATAAAAGAAGGTAAGGTACATGCAAATGTACCTTCAGAATTAGAACTGGTGGCTACTCAGTATTTGTTTTGCTGCAGTTGTTTTTTTGATTCTCATGCGTATTAGGATCAAACTGAACTGAACAAGGATTAGAGAGATCCATAAAATCTTCTGGAAAGAATAAGAAGGCCACTACATAAAATTGTAATTACATTGAAGTGTTTTCAGTGGAGACATTCTAAGGTAGAAAATGTGCTGCTTTGGGAAGCCAAGAATTTCCCTTTTAGAGTAACATTCAGTATTTTTTTATATAAGAGTATGGTGAAAGGCTTTCATCTTAAGCCTACCATTAAATCAAGATACTCATTCTATATCCTGAGCTAATTTAACTTTTGATAGAAGCTTCATGTTTTTGCAGAGCGATAAAAGAGAACATGTTGCTGGAGCTGAGAGACTGGAATCAAATAATTACCCATTGAGTCAGTCAGCTAATCGGGGGATTAAAGGTTAAAAAAATCCACGTGAGATGCATTAATGAGATATTTGTATGTGACACGGCAAGTTTTGAATGACAGATGCATGTCATGCTTTGCAATATCATATGGATAAAGTATTCACCTAGATTTTGTAGTTCTATATTATTTGTAATGCAGTGTTTTCTAAAAAAACCCTAGAAGGATTGCTTATTGTTTTATAGTGTGTTCATAAGCACTGGAAAACTGGTCAGAAGAGTGAAGAAGATATGTATCATGATGACTGTAATAAATCCAAGGAAAAAATAATGAAAGCAAACTTAGGGAAATGTCTGCTGGCAGATGATATGTTGTGTATTGCATGGTGTGTCCATAGGATGTGTGACTTCATATAGGAGTGTCAGCAGCTATGTCTGCACATGCAGCATTAAACAGAGAATTCATGACCTGAATAAATATATTTTGGTGTATGTCCAGGAACCAGTCTGCCCAGTGATTAATATTAGTGCTATTCTTCCCTTTTTATTGAAATCTCTTTGGTGGGGAAGGCAACCTTCAGCATCAAACTGCTAATTTTGTTAACAGAGGAACTGTACCCAGGTTCCAGGGTTTAACTAAATAGGTAACCACAGTATACTGTTCCTCCAGAAAGATATTCAGAACCCCACACAACAGTGTGTTCCCTGGCTGTGTACCTGCAAGGCACTTATGTCCAGTTTTAAGAGCAGGGATGATGCACTGAATCAGTCCTAGAGGCCACATGATCAGTTATCCCTGCAGCAACTCTGTGCTGCCCTCTGAGAGCTTGGGAGGCAGTGGACAAAGAATTAGGTTTACTTCTTCTGAAGATGTGCGAAAGGTGCCCTTCTTGAAATAAACATGTTACAGAACTCCGTAACTGCTGATGAAAGAAATTTATTTATGTAAAAATAATATTTCTCTAAAATAGTTATACATCTACTCAATTTTTTTGATGCATGGTGTAAAATCAATAGTTTTTGAAGAACTACCACGTAGATGTTTGACAGTATTAACAGTGTTGAAAATTTACATATTTCTCAGTTTCTTGCATTTTCTGAGTAAAGCTAATGCCAATTAATTTTCATAATTAGATGCTAAGTTTTGATTGCTTGGGTGGGTTTTTTAAAATAGAAGCAAAATGGGATGGTGATCCTGGTTCATCTTTGTCCTGTTTTGTCTATATGTGAACCACATCTAGCCTTACATGAGACCTAGCAAGCAGCTCCTTTCTACTGCAGCTGAGAATTGGGTCTGAATTTCTGAATTCTGCAAGCCTTGTGCACTGACACTGTGTTCAAGATGCTGAAACATAGATAGATCAAGCCTGTATGGGCTGGCACCAGGCTCTGGGAGGGCTGAAGGCTACTGGCTGACCCAGATGTAAATCCTGCTGTACTAAAACAACAAATGTTTGTGCCTGGCTTTCTTCCAGTTGTGGGAAAGCAATGGAGCTATTTCACTAGAAGAAGATGAAGAGGAACATGTGTCTTAGAGAACACAAGGGTGCAGTGCCATAGGGTGTTATCTTGGTAGAGACTCAGTTTTGTGTCCTGAATCAGATCTTAGTGCCCCCAGACTTGATCAAGTATGGAAAGCACTGGGGTGCTGTCTGTTCTTAGGAAGCCTGGTCCCTTTCTTTCCACCTCCAGTTCTGGTTGCAGTCTGAAACTGCATGTTAGAAATGAATTTTCTGCTATAAGTTAGGTATACTCTTCCTCTTCTGAAAACGGAGTTTTGTTGAAGTTCAATTGACTGATTTTAGCTATTGTGACATTTTCCAATAAAAATAAAATAGCATAGAATGAGAAATTTTCTACCTGGGTCTAAAGGTAAAATTATTCCCATCTTGAAACATAGGCTTTTCAGCAGTCTCTGTTGCCAAGCAGGGAAAATTAAATAAGCACAATTCTGATGTCTTAAAAAAATAAATAAGTTTGTACATTTAACTGTAATTAGTTTATACACTATTGGGAATTAAACAACATAAGAAGATTATTTTTTTAAAATAGAATAACAATTACATATTGCTAGTTTGCTCTTTTTGGTCAAATTGGAATAATGATTGTTGTATTATTTCTTTGCAATTCCTTGTTTTGTTCAAGGGATTTCATGGCATTAGGTGCTGTATAAATACAGGACAAAAGGATAGAGCTATACCCAGAAATTACAGAAGTTTTGGAAAATAGGGAAAATATAAAGATGCTGAGAATATTAAGTTAAATAGTGGAAATGAAAGGTAAAAGATTTTGGGCACTTATTTCTACAAGACTCTAATTAACTCCAAGATGTGCCAAAATGTACCCAATTTTCATAAACTGCAATATACCTCAGTGTCTGGTGGGATGGAACCTTATAATGCTGAAGCAGCCCTGATAAGGATGAGCAGAAGTGTTGTTGAAGCCTTTTCTTCATTGTATTAATTCTTAAAGAAAGGAGAAGAGCAGAGTACACAGCAAGAAACACAGTGTGTGTTTTGCATACACAGAAAAACAAACAAAATAGAAATAGCAAGGCATTGATACATGTGAAAAATATTGTAAAAATATTTTAGTGATACATGAGCTTATAAGTACTGAATTGATCTATTTTTCTTCTAACATCAAGATAAGATTAGTGTTACATGCATGGAGCTTCCTTAGCTATTGGATGCAGGGATTAGTGATTGGAGCATAGACACTGGTAGTCAAGAAATCCCAATTCAAGAGATAGACAAAGCACTCCTGACTTTCTTTTCTTGCTTTCCCCACCTGGCACTGTAATACTTTGTACTTTTCCTGTATTACAGATCTGATGTCATGTACCTACTGGACAATTTGAGTGGTTTTAAAATTTTGTATGTGCAGAAAAGCTGCTGTCCTAGTTATTCTGGTCCATGAGTATCTCTTTCAGATTGTTTTAGTTTTTTACTTTGTAGTATTTGTGATAGCTGGAGGCCAAAGCTGAATGTTGTTTCAGACACTGCATAAGTGTGTCGCAGGCAACAGTGCCAACGGTGTCTGCTCTGTGCATTGGACCTGGGTGCCACTGCTTGCAGGGGGCTCCTTTCCCATCCCCAAATGCCTTGTGTCTCCTCCTGACAGAAGTAGCCTTGTGTCCTCTTCCTCCCTGCCAAATAATGTGCCCTCTCATTCAGAGCTTGCTGTGTGTCCCTGCATCTCAGAGATCTGAGAGACACTTCTGGTGCTGTATCTTATTGAAGACAATAGTGGAAATAGTAATAAAAGGAATCACTTCCTTAGGAAAATGGAGTTTCCCATGTATCAAGTCCTGATCCAAGTTTCCTCTCTCCTTCTTTGGGTTTTTTATAGGAGAGTGAATAGGAAAAACAAGTCCTGTGGCTGCACATCGTGACAATAGATATTAGTAAGAAGTTTTAGTGGCCTTTCCTGCCTTAGTGCTGGCACTCTCTCTTGACAATTTGGGCATGCTTACTAAGAAGGATGCAAAGGAGAACTGAGCCTGTACAAAGGAAGTACAGAGTGTACCATACTTAGAGAAATTTAGATTAGAGGCTTCCAGAGGAAAATATTTTTATGAACCAGCTTTGCTTTACAGCTCTGAAAAGCTATAGCTTTCCTTGTCATGTCTGGACTACATTAGTCTCAAGAGAGTGCTTTTCAAGTATGCTTTTGAGTTTATAACATGTGGGGTTTGATATTGTTCCTAGAGACATCTGTTAGAGCTTCTCTACCTGGCTTGATTGGAAATTAGTTCAAGCATGGTAGGAATGGGAAAGACATGTTTGCTTTTGTATTCTCACTTAAAATCTTCTCGTGGTATTATGAATAATCTGCTTGCCCTGATAATTACCATTTTTGGATACAAATCCATCACTAAAGACCTAGGTGTGTGCTACCCTGGGGCTTGTCCAAGCCTTGACAGAAAGTTGTGCTATTGCAAGCCAAAGAAGTAGCCATACAACTCTTACAACTCTTGTTGTATGAGCTCCTGAAGTCTGATAGTCTCAGGTTTGCCTTCCAATTTCAAATATCCTTTTTTTGTTTGGGGCTGGAAGGAAGTGAGAGAGAAAGAAATATGAAGGAATCAGACAAGTAAACAGGCTTTGCACAGGGCTTTTTAACACACCACTGCTTTTATTTAAAGCATGCTGTTGGTTCTATTTAGCAACTCTGCTGCCAAGCTCCAAACCCAATGTAGTTCAAATTTTCCTTGGGAGTTGCATTTACTGAATCTGTGGTGAGTCAGAAAGCATTACTACCTGCCTCATTGTGCTCCTGGGAAAAGAGGAGCTGAAGAGGAGAAGCTCTTTCGCCTTTTCGTATTGGGTTCCGATTTGATTTGCTCCCATCAGTCGAACAGATACTCTTTGGGGGGTGACTTCCTTCTGTGGCTGCCTCCATGACAAGATGGTATTCCTCAACCAGAGCAAATTGCTTGTTTGTTTCATAGTAAATAGGTCAAAGACTTTCTTTTCAAGGCTCAGGTTTGTGTACTTTCAGTCTGCAGCGGAATACACAATTCCTCATGCCCCTAAACCAGGGCTATGTGACTGCTTGCTGGCCCCTTCTCCAAGCTCTGTGAGTCCATACTTGCTAGCAGGGTGTATGTGCAGAAAAATATTGCAGATTCTTTCCTGAAAGCTGCATGTAATATTAAATGGTAATTTTTCAATGACAGAAGAGAGTGCAGTGCTATTTGATAAAAATTTCATTTTTTTATAGGCTTTCCATGCCATTGCAAAATCAACCCACGTGCATTTCACCTCTTTATATAAGTGATAGATGTGATTCTCCTTATGCTAAATATTCTTTCTCTGCATCTCATCCATCCAGAACATGTATATTGAAAATGCATTGATTTGGGGTGAAATTCTGAAAATCTTTTCTCTTCCCACCCCAGATATGAATCTATTTTAGCGTTAGATTTTAAAGAATGGGGTGGAAAATGATGGATACACCAAAATAAAAGGAGACAGAGTTGCCACTCAGCCCTTTTCCATATGTATCAGATGGTAGAAAAAATCATTCAAGTAATATTACTGCAACTCCATCATCAATTTATTTCTTGGAACTGTTTTGATCTTGCAGATGTTTCATGTTCTTGAGGTGACTGATGTAGATGAATGTAAAATTAATGTAAATAGGTATTTAAAATAAACTATTGATGTATTTTAAGTTCTTCAATTTACCTTTACTACTGCAAATTTCAGACACAAAATTTTGCTTAAAGATGAGACAGTGGAGGGGGACTGACTTTCGGAGGAATATTTATTTTGTAATTCTTTGTCATTCAGAATGATGCTGAAAAATAAACTAATACTAAAGGAAGAAGGAGAGAAGTTGTATTTTTACTTGTGTAGACATCAGCCTGCTTGTATTTATGTAAGGTGATCTGAAGATAGTTCTACACAAAAAGGAAAGGATGGGTAAATATAAATGTTTACACACATATGAGGTACAATAAATTATTTTTAAAAATATTGAATAATGAAAGGTTTATTGAATAAGACTTGTTAAATGCACCCAACTTTTTCCAATGGTTTGCATTGAGCAACAAAATTGCAAAATTCCTTTTGCATTAGGATTGCATAAATGTGTTGTTTTCTTCTGATATTTTGATTGTCGCATCCATTTTAGTTTGCTTCTTTCTTTGAGAGGGTTTTCAGCAGGTGCAAATGTGCAGTGCTTCCCCACTGTTCATGTTTTAGCTGGGTATGGACCTATTGAGGAGAAAGTGTAGTTAAATATGGCTGACTGCATTTTCCCCTTATTTTCCAATTTCTGATTATTTTTTATCATGCTAATGTTTTAAAGGTGGCAGGTAAATCTTTTTGTTATGAATCAGTACTTCACATATAACCAAAAGGTGCTTGTCCAGCAATCATCTTTCAGATCAATGGGAGTCTTCCTGCTCGCCGTGCCAAGCTCTCCTGTCACGGGGGGTTTATGGCTGTTTATGTTTTTCAAGTGCTTTGCCAGACTGAGGTTTAAGCAATCAAAGAAGCACATCAAGGGCAAGACATTGTGCCATCTCATGCCGTCTGCAGCAACTCTTGTCAAGTCTGTTTCCTCCTGTTCTTCCCAGAATGATTATGCTATATCTCATAGGTTGTGCTGACACCAGAAAATACTGAGTGATGTAGGACTGGGCTTCCTATGTTTAAACTTATTTTCAATTTATTCTGCCATTGCATTTCTTAGGACACTAACCAGACATCTTCGTGGCCTGTGATGTGCTGTCCACTTGGTAAAAACAAGTTATTGTGAGGCTTTGTTCAAGGATGGAGCTGGCTCCAAATGATCTCTTTGATGCCTTACACAGCTTGCTAAAGCTGTTATGTTCTTTAAATTTTAAAGTAATGTTGCAAAGCTCTGTGCTCTCCTCTGGAGCCCCCTGTCTTGAAGCAGAGCTGGGACTTCTGATGGCTGGCTTTCTACTGGTTTTGACACCACAGTATTATGCACCATCAGCGCTGAATGTAGGGAAAGGCTACAAGGGAACTGAAAAATCCCAATATCTAATAGCCCTAATCTTAATTTTTTGGTGTCTTATAAAACTTTATGAAGATGAGGTGACTGAGAGCCACATTTTAAGACATGGACATGCCATGGTTGGCACATGGTGATAGAATGAGAGAGAAGAAGAAAAAACTTTCTCAATTCCTTTTTTGAAACTAGAAATTATTTCAGGTCCTCTTTAATTGAGAAACTGAACATGTGTTTGGTAAAGACTTTTCCAAATATGCTGTTTGAAGCACTTAAACAAAGATCTTTTCAAAACCCATCAACCAGGGTTTCCCCTCTTCCACCATGCCAAACTTTTCTTGATTTTTATAAAGAACAAAAAACTTTAAAATACTATTTTTACCAATTTATTGCTAATAATAACAAAACCTTAGCATTTTTTAGATTTGCTGTTGAAAATGAGAACAAATAAAGGTACACATTTTTATTGGTTTTGATTTCTTTGTGTTGATGGAATATTGGAATATTGACTTGAAAATGTGCAGATGAATGTTTAGTAGTCATATAACTAATTGCTACCATGTTAATCCTGCAAACCAAAATACAAACCTCTTTTTTAGAGAGAAATCCTTTTGATATGGGTATGCACTAGATGAAAAATACTTTTGTTTGTATGAATGGACCTATTCACAAGAGTAAAGTCTCCTTGCAAAGTAGGAGTAGGTTGGATCAGGTTTGTGGTATCAGCCTAGTTATTTGCAGAGGCGCAGGGACACAGTGGAATCAGAAGCAATTTCTTTTATATTGTGCATGAAAATCCATTCAGATTTCTAGAAGGGTCTGCTTTATTTCCACTTTATTAAATGTAGTCTTGCTTCTCCTTATACCAATTGTGTGTGTGTGTCTGTTTTCTGAATGTATCTTCATTTCTTTATTGTAATATGGGAATATTGTATTTTGCAGTCTGTAAATTAGATATTTGATTCAATACAGTGGCAGAACACAAGAGTGGTAAAAATGTCCAATTCCAGCAGGTGAAGCCAAGGGATGTTTAAAGCTTGGTGCATATAATGTTTATATTACATTAAGAACTCTGTTATTGCACAGGATGCCTATTGTTAGTGTCTGTAGGGAGAATCAGTTCCAAAGATTTCAATTTCAATAAACTGATTATGCAGTTCCACCACATGCAATTAGAATGGTAGTAATGAAATGGTTATAAAGTCCCTTGGCATTCTGTAGTTATTTTTTTTAATTTTGTGAATAACATCAGGAGCATTCTAAAGGGAAGTGTTTATGTATTTATTTGTTATTGAACTAAAAAATACATTTAACATTACTAGTTATTACAACTCCAGTCTCAACAACAGGAAGGAGATAAGTTGTTTCCACATTATTAAATGCAGGATGCCTTGGGAATCAAGAAGATTTATCCTTTATATAAATATATTAAATATTAATAAATAGTAATTACAGAAATTAATTTATAGCTGCATTTATTTTCTAGTAACCTCTCATTGCTTTATTCTTTTGTTGCAAACAATGGATATTTGAATTCAGAATCTTAACAAATACCTTCGATGACAGAATGGTCTTGTCTACTGATCAGAGTGCTTCATGTACTTCCCTGGATGATACAGAGAAAGGACAAAGTGAAAAGAATATGAATCCAATCAATGCTCTTTGGCTAAAGAAAAGAGGACTCTCACATCTTCTGAGGAGAGAAACAAGGGCAACACAGGGAGAATTAAGAAACTTATAAAGATTGCTGTCTTTTACTACAGGTTATGCTTAGCCCTTTTGGAATACACTATAAATATCCCGTCTTTTAAAAAGCCTAAAAATATCTTGTTTGTAGTTTATCATCATTTTGTGTGGAATTTTTGAGTTTTTGCAGCTTGAAATTCTTTGGGTTCTTGGGAAGAATTTACCTCATGTGCAACTTGCTTTTGCTTTGAGCAAGCTCATGTGCATGCATTTACTTCATGTGCAACTTTTTGTCCCCACAGTTTTCTACCTTTCCAGATGCCAAAAATATTTATTGTTGTTTTGTGGTTGATTTTTCCTTTTATATGAGCCCAGGTCTGGGCACAAAACAGATCCAGAGGAAAGGTCTGTTCTAATTCTGGCATGGATTTGTAGTAGCATCTTGGTCAGGTCAATTTTGGGCAAGATCACAGTCAATCTACTACCTGTGCCTGAATTTCTCCATCATTGAATTAGGTGGGAGGCATCTTTTCTTCTCCTTTTTACTGATCTAAACAATTAGATGCAGGGAGAGAAACTTTTCTGTTGTTTCAGGTTGCTAGAACTAAGTATTTAGAAAATAAGTTGGATATGAACTGTATCTTATTCTGACTGCAGAGCTTCTAGACTTCCAAAATGTTTATGAACCCCTTTTTTTTGTTTTTTTTTTTTTTCCCTCTTTTTTAATGTAGATTACAGGGGGAAGAAACATATAAATGAAAGATAAAAGAGAGGAAACAGTTATTGCCTTTCTTCTGTTCAAACTTTGCCGTGCTTCTCTTGGGAATAAGACAAATGGATGAGTCTAAATATGAGGGCCACCAGAGATCTATGAGGAACTTCCACAGTTGTTAAATAGACAAAGAATAATAAGATTTTGTGTCCTTTTCTTTCCCTGATCATAGCTAGAATTGGGTTATTACTATCTAACAGGAGGACTTTCAACATTCAGGAAGTGGGTTTTCAGTGATTAACTAGATTTGCAAGATTGAATGTCCCTGAAAACTTCACAAACAGTAAATGCTCTTCCTGTTAGCAAGGTATTTGAGGAAGATTTGGGGAAGAAGGCAGAAGGGGGAAAAGACTGCCATGGATTTTTGCCTTCAGAAGACATGAGTACCAATTTCCACCAGCTCAGGCATGCAACAGAAATCACAATAAATTTTCTGAACAGAATGTCACAGAATGGTGTTGAAAATATTCCAGCATGGCAAAAGGGATCTGTACAGTTTGATAGTGCCAATCACTTGAGTTTCTTTGTTGAGTTATTCTAACTGCAGCTAATGGTGGAGGAGAAATGTATATTCATTATCTTCTTCATGTTATCTTGATTACATGTAAACAGTGGTGGTTTCTCTCAATTGAATTGTCTGCTAGTGCCTGGTACAGATCTGACAAACAAGACACTTTTAAATGCATGATAAATTTATGATAAGAGGATTTGGTGGGTTCCAAGGATGAAGAGACCATACCTAAAGAAATACTTAAGTCAGATGTGGGACTCAGATCCCTCTTGGGGGAGACAAAGGGAGTGGTTCAGCATTTTCAGGGACCTTGGCAAACAGCAGTTTTCAAATGTTCCTCCTCATCTATATTAGAAGGTGTCATGATGTTGACATGCTGTATCAAACCTACAGAAATAAACTGATTTCTTTTTATTGGAATTGGTTAAGTTTGTGTCACACCATGTAAAAAGTAAGTTCACTGCCCATATAGAGCATCCCTGGCTACCAGGATGGAGCAAATCTCTAGAGAGGTCAATTTCCCTTTACAGAGTAGATGTGTGTAATTCAGGATCAAAACTGCAATTTGACCATACAGGCATGAATTCAATAATCTAGATACTTTTGTAAAAATTAATTCATTCATTCATCAAATAATTCATTCATTTTTAATCAGCAGAGGCAAGCTTGAAATGTCTAAAAATTGTTAAGCACTCAGAACCAGGAAAACTTCCCTGGGAATCCACACTGAGAGCAGTGAATGTGTGGGCCAACACGGAGTTGAGCAACATGACAACAAACAGAGGGCCAGAAAGGATTGCAGGGAGTCTGTTATTTTGAGCATCAATTCAGACATGTTTTAGTATACAAAGTGCTACCATAGATCTTATCTCCTGGCCTGCTGCCAGGTTAATTTCCAAACTCAATATTTCATGCTGCCAGCCTGAGTAATCCATGTTTTTGTGTGTCTGATTATACCAGCTCTGCTTGCTGTTGGTGCAAGGCTTGCTCTCCTCCATGGGAAAAGTCAGACAATCCCTCTGTACAAATTGCTGTGCGATTTGGAAGCAAGCAATAGTCCATGAGAAGAGGAGTTTTTGACGCTTAGTCAAGCTGTCCTACTTTCTGGAATGAATATACGAGAAACCAAAAATATTGGACAGTGGTGTTTCAACTGTATTATATGGTGCCTGTCCAAAAATTTGAAAACAAGGTCTTTGATATGGTTTGCTGCTTGACATTTTTTCCAGTTCTTTCTAAGAGTGCACAGTTTCACAGAATTGAGTTTTGGGGTCAGGATCGTAGGAATGACCGGTCCAATATATTATAAGGCACTTTATGTGTTTGAACTGTTCACAGAAGTAGATGCCCAAAGATGAATGCTTTCTGAAGCAGCCATCAATACCTTCAGTTCAAGCTGAGGTTGAGCTGTTTAAGCTCCCCTCACTCTGCACTGACCCTGCTCTGCTCTCTGCACTGAACTCATATGGTGACCCAGATTAAGGAGCCCATCCTGCTGATAAGAATATTTTTCTTGTGTTCTCCCTACCAGCTGTTAATGGTCACCCCATCTGAGGCATTGCACAGGTGCAATGAAAGGGATGCCAGCACATCATGATGTAGTATAGTAGATGCATAAACACAAGCAGAAATAAGTGTTGTTGTATCTTCATGTTCTTTGCAGAGGACATGAGGTTTAAGCACAAAAGCATGCAGAAGGGATTTTGTTCAGCTTAATCCCTGTTCCTGTACATGTTGGCAGTGTGTCTGGTTATACTAAAATTAAACAGAAATGTGTACACTTAAAATTGATCACTAAAAGGTGTTGATTCATGCCTGCCTAATATAATGCACATCAAAATGACATCTATAAACTCCCAGCAGACCTGGAGGACAGTTAGATCTTCACAGGATTTATCTTTTTGAGTGATCCACTGTAACTCTTCGGTATTCAGCTGAACTGCATGAATGTCAGAGGGTGGAATCTGGCTGAGTGGATGTAAATTTGGGAAGAAATCTCCTATCCATGGACTAGGCCTTTAAAAAAGATAAAATTTAGAAAACCTCAAATATTTACTGAGAACTTCAATGAGAGAAAAACTAGTTGTAGGGTTTTTTTGCCTATACTGTAATACAGACTAATATAGTCAGGTAATTATTATGTACTGTTTACAGGTGAAATAGCTACATAAAGTTCTCAAAGAATTTAGACTATAGTAAGAAAATAACTGGAAGGTCTTTGCTGAGCACTATCTGAGCGCTGCTGAAATGACTAACAGCTATAAGCATATTTTGCTAATCATAATTGTTCTAATAAATGTTTGGTTTTGTCATTCTTATTCATGACTTATTAGGCAGAAAATAATTCAAACCTATGACTCTAAAGGTATCCAGACCCAACAATCTTGTGTCTGCTGTGCAAATGGGCCCTTACATCTTGACAGAGTGATGAACTTTTGAGTGAAAGTAGATAGTTGCCTGGTGACACAGGGATTGGCTCAAACAGTTTTGAGTCTGTACAAATGGTAGTGAATGCCAAAGAAATGAATATAAGGAAAAGGCTATGCAAAGTAGTTTTGTAGAAGCTTTTGAGCCTAAGGGATTGTAGTGATGCTTAAGCATTTTGCACTTTTGAAGTGTACTTACTATGATGACAATGGGATCTTAAAAATTCTCTCTATCACCTGGGAGCGTTGCTACAGTCCTGCCAGACGAGGGCATGGACTATGGAAAATCCTTGCCAGAAGGTTGCTTTGGTGCAACCCTTGTTCAGTATTCACTACTCTTGTCTAATCTGTAGAGGATAGGAGCTTGATACAAAACTGACTGTGGAGCTGGCCTGTTTAAAACAGTTCTTGTTAGTTGGAAAGATGACGGCTATCATTACTGGTGTGTTCTCAGGTGTTTGCAGTAGCACATGGGAAGGAGAAGACTGAGCAGGTCTGTAAGATAAATGAGTCCTTTTACAAAATCCTGAATGTTGGTTGTGTTTGACTACTTAGTTTGGGATGTGAATTCACTCCTGGCCTTTATTATCTCTGGGAAATTGTTCCTTAAGATAATAGAGAAGAAAAAATCTCATGCTAATAATGCTGTCAGCTGCTATTACCACATCATTAGTATTTCTTGCCATTTATTTAAAGAGAGTGATGATTTCTTTATGTTCATTGGCATTACAGTGGTAATGCCCTGTATTTTTGTGTTCCGTCATCAGTAAAATCTATCAGATAAGTTCAGGAAAATGACTGGACTCAGAACTTGTAAATTTTCTAAACGTGGTTGGAAATGGGTGTTGCTCTCCGGTTCATGTGTCTGAGAATTTATGAAAAAAAAGTTATTATACTTATCCTGTGGATTCATTATGTAAATGAATTCACATCTGCTCCAGAAAAGTCTGGGGATTCAGAAACCAAAAGCCTCTGGTACATGAGGACTGAGAGCTGATTAAGCATGCTGTGATATATGCTTTGGTTTATGGCACTGCTGTCCTGACATTTTGGCACTTTTAAGCATACCCCCTTGCAAAAACCAGCAAACTGGCACATATTAAAGAAATAGACATTTGTTTGAATTCCGGTATTAGTACGGAATCAAGTTGTCTGTTAAACTGTGGGGTAGAAATATGGTGGAAAACTCTATTTGATTTATGGTGGAGAGCAATTCAGTGATATCTGGCTTCCAATACAAGCCCTCTGTTTTGGCTCTTCCCTTCCCTTCCCTTCCCTTCCCTTCCCTTCCCTTCCCTTCCCTTCCCTTCCCTTCCCTTCCCTTCCCTTCCCTTCCCTTCCCTTCCCTTCCCTTCCCTTCCCTTCCCTTCCCTTCCCTTCCCTTCCCTTCCCTTCCCTTCCCTTCCCTTCCCTTCCCTTCCCTTCCCTTCCCTTCCCTTCCCTTCCCTTCCCTTCCCTTCCCTTCCCTTCCCTTCCCTTCCCTTCCCTTCCCTTCCCTTCCCTTCCCTTCCCTTCCCTTCCCTTCCCTTCCCTTCCCTTCCCTTCCCTTCCCTTCCCTTCCCTTCCCTTCCCTTCCCTTCCCTTCCCTTCCCTTCCCTTCCCTTCCCTTCCCTTCCCTTCCCTTCCCTTCCCTTCCCTTCCCTTCCCTTCCCTTCCCTTCCCTTCCCTTCCCTTCCCTTCCCTTCCCTTCCCTTCCCTTCCCTTCCCTTCCCTTCCCTTCCCTTCCCTTCCCTTCCCTTCCCTTCCCTTACCAAACCTTCCCTTCCCTTACCAAACCTTCCCTTCCCTTCCCTTCCCTTCCCTTCCCTTCCCTTCCCTTCCCTTCCCTTCCCTTCCCTTCCCTTCCCTTCCCTTCCCTTCCCTTCCCTTCCCTTCCCTTCCCTTCCCTCCCCTCCCCTCCCCTCCCCTCCCCTCCCCTCCCCTCCCCTCCCCTCCCCTCCCCTCCCCTCCCCTCCCCTCCCCTCCCCTCCCCTTCCCTTCCCTTCCCTTCCCTTCCCTTCCCTTCCCTTCCCTTCCCTTCCCTTCCCTTCCCTTCCCTTCCCTTCCCTTCCCTTCCCTTCCCTTCCCTTCCCTTCCCTTCCCTTCCCTTCCCTTCCCTTCCCTTCCCTTCCCTTCCCTTCCCTTCCCTTCCCTTCCCTTCCCTTCCCTTCCCTTCCCTTCCCTTCCCTTCCCTTCCCTTCCCTTCCCTTCCCTTCCCTTCCCTTCCCTTCCCTTCCCTTCCCACTGTAAACCCATAAAACCCAGGATTTGTGGGCGTCGTAATTGAACTCAATGTGTTACAACTGAAATTTGCTAGTCAATAGAGAATTATTCGTAAAATCAAGATTTTCAGGGATGGGTGCAGAGAGAGAAAGCTGTCTCTGGATTTTTTTCAGCATGACTTTCAGCCTTGCTCAGAGGCAATAAAATGAGATGACATTGGGAAAAAGGTACCTCACCAGAGCTTGTAGTTATTGTTGTTTTGAATGCTTATGCAGTTGCTCCACTGGAGCAAGGTTGATCCATTCCTTGGCAATGATCAGTATATATTGTTTCATACAGCAAATGCAATGCTTTTTTTTTAAGTTGTCCTTTCTGATGGATGTTATTATGCTGAATCTTATTGCTTTATATTATAGTTCTGAAATATTTAGGTATTTATGTCATTAGTTAGTAGAAGAGTAGAGTGTGAATAGGATGTTGGGTTTGAAAACATTTGGCTTTGCAGGGTTGGAAAGTACTCATGGAAGATGAGCTGCTACTAATGGGGAAATTCTACTTGCTGTTCCAACATGAGAGGGTGAATTGTACAGGCCCTTCTGCCTGCAGGATGCCCTGATGTGTTTTAACCCCTTGTGTTATTAGCAGGATACATCACCATCTATTCTGACTTCCCCCACTGTTCCCATTTTAATGCAAAATATCTTTTTATTCCAAATAAAAGTAATTATCAGAGAAAGAAATAGTGTTTAAAATTGCCTTATATTCTGCATTTGAGACTTTTTTCCCTAAGACCCACCCTGCATTTAAAAACATAGGTAATTAACCCATATATTTTTAATATTCTTGAAGCCACTCTTTCAAGGGTTTTGTCCAAGAATCCTCCCAAAGAGGAGGAAACAGCACAAAAAAGGGGGAAACAGAGCAGGAGAGAGAAGCCAACCCTTTGGAGCTCTATACTTCAAAAGGAAATGAATGAAAGTTAAAACAGCACGCCCTTTACCTAGATACGAGACATAAATGTCAGTATTCTTTGCAGTGACTAAACCACTTCTTTTTTCTACTCCCTGAGTTGTGTCTGCCTTAGTGTGTCTGTCTGAAGTTCTGATATGAAATTATTTCAAAGCCTGGAGCTCAAGAAGAGGGGCACACTCCTCATGGTGCCCAATGTTGTATGTTGCCTTCACTCTCCGAAGGATGGGCCCTGCCCCTGCAGGTACCGTGTGTAGCATGCTCAAACAAGTCAGCTCTGACTCTGCCTTACTTGATGGTGGCCTAATATTTTGGGGAGGTATCCCTCGAAAGCCTCATGCAGAAACATCAATGCCTACTAAAATGAGCAAGCACTGACTGGCATGCTGCTAGATGAACTCACATTCACCACGTCATTCTCCATCTGACTTTTAAGTCTGCTGCTTGTGGCTTAGGAGAACTGATATTTGTGCTGCTTCATCCCTTGCCTGGCACTTTGCAGCTGCAGAGCAGCACTGCAGCACTCTTCTGCTTAGCCTGCTGGTATTTCACAACAGCCAAACTGCCAGAGCTGTTGCTGAAGTGTGCCAGCATGGAAGTATAGGTAAGGACTGTTCTTTGAGACCCCAGCTGCAGTGCAGGCTCCCCTGAGAACACACTGCATTCCTGCTTGCAGACAATTGTGATAACCTCCAGCCCCAGCACATGACACGATGCAACCATTATGCCATTCTGAAAGATCCGGACACATGCACTGTCATATAACCCAGTGCTTAAGATCTCAAACTTTGTAAAAGAATGGAAAAGGAAACCTTCTTTAATACAGACCAGCAGGCCTGTATCTTACTGCCACAATTTGTCTCAGTGTTGCTGTATGACATCAAATGAAACTTATGGAGAAGAAAGTAACTGCCATGAAAGGAATTTTCATGCTGTTCACAATAGGTATCATTTGGTATTAACTATCTACTTGCAGCTGTGCAGCTGCCAAGCCAGGTTTTCAATACCAAAACAAAGTTACGTAAACGAAAAGAAAATATTTAAATTCTTATGAGGCCTTGAGAAGCCTTGCAAAGTCTTGCAACCTCTCTGACTAGTACCACACTACTATCCACAGGGATGTCTTACCCAGAAGCATAAAGAAGTGTCATTAGTGCTTCATGCTCAAGTTTATTTCAGTAGACTGCTCACAAGTGTAAGTTAACAAAAAGTAGGAACATATCGCTACTCTCTGCTGTTTCGGGCAAAGCTTGTCTGTGGTCATTTTTCAAAAAGAAAGGATTCAGAGGATGCTGTTGTAAAACATGCACCTCCTGTGTTTCTCTGAAGGTAATCTATAGGCTGCTGGAGCCGTGGGGAAAGGGTTTGCATTTGTCCTGCATCCAGTGCTTCACAGAAATCTCATCCAGAAGCCAAATGAAGAGTTAGGATATATTTCAGCAGTGAACTAAGAGAATAGCATCAGACCAGGAAAATTTTTGTTGATAACAGAGCATGTTAGCTAAGGAGAATGAAAGAAAAAGATATTGTATCTATAAGTCTAAGTAAGCCTGTGGGTGTGCATTAAGGACTTAACTCAATTTGAAAAATGCTGCCCAAATTTGTTTCTACTGTGCGTAAAGTGTTTCTAAGCCTCAGACGAGCCATTATATTTATCCAGCATGACATCTGTTAAAATATTTTTGAATAAGGAGCCTGTATGGAGCATACATAATAAGATAGCTTTTGTGAGCATGTTTGTATTCCTGATAGATGAGAATGGCTCATTTGGAGCCTTCCCAATTTTACACCATTTAGGAGGTATGCTAGATCCCAGATGAAAACCCACAAGAAAATGTAATTAGTGGAACAAAATTTAGTGCATTTGCCTCACGGCTACTTTTTACATTGCAGCAGTTTTGCTGTTAATTTTCCTTCTTCTTGGAAGTACTAAAAATAAGGGATTTTTGAGCTGGGGACCTAATCACATTACAAAATCAAGCCTTGTTTCCCAGTCCTTTCATACAATTTTTTTCTTCAAAGAAAGAAACCCGATCTGCTTTTCATTAAGAAAATAAACCAGCCAGACTCATAAACCTTGACCTTGGCTTGTAATCTGGCAGAACCCAGCTAACAGAAACACTGACTGAAATAGAATGGACGACTTTCTTGAGTAAAGATTTGTAAAATTGTACTTCTGGTTCACCAAGTTTCAGGCCAAAGCAAATTTTACGGCCAAGTTATAAATATTTGAAGCATAATGGAAATGCTGACACAACCTTAACCACACAGGCATAAGCAGCTCAGTGGTATAATCTGGTAGTGCTGTTCTGAAAATGGTTATATGATAATGTAATTCAGGCCTGGAGAACTTTTAGCTAAATGTATCAATATGAACCTAATTTACTTAAACATCAATACAGTCATTCATATTTAAAATCTCTAGTACTCTGACGTACAGATCAAGACAGTTTCTTTCTCCCTGATTTATATCAGTGAGATATATGTTGCAGTACAGAACAAATATAGGATGAGTATCAAATCACTACGGTGGTGTTTTCTCAGTCTTGTAATCACTATTTACTGAACAGTATCACAAGAGCTATATCATTCAGAGTGTTAATATGTAACCAGGACAAACAGAGAACATAGGAAAGGTGGAGAAAAGTTAGATTTATAAGCAAGAAAAAGTGAGTTATTGATTTTATTGACTGGTTTGTTAACTTCTGACATTGCAATAAAGCCTTATTTATTTGTATACAGAAGACTCAATTACATAGATACATATTATTTAAACAACTGGGTTATTTACAGGAGAATTGCAGTTTCATAAATAATATAGACTTGCATTTCTTAAGCTGATGTTTATCCATTTTTACCACTTAGGGAGTTGTGGTATCCACAAATGCTCTTTGGAGGAAAGTCATTAGAATAACATTAAGTAAAACCCTTGCTATTTTAACAATACATGTCCAAGGTACACATTAGCACATTCAAGCTGTGCTCTTCACAATGGTTGAAATACAAATCATGGCATTCTGCTCTCTGTGACTGGAGGAAGCAGCATGCTGGCAATGCTTGCCACTCCAATTGACATGCCCCTTTGGTCCAGGATTTCTCTATGCTCTGACAGCCCAACAACACTCTGCTCGTGGGATAAGAAAATGTGGCGAAGGTCACACAGGAGATGGTTGGGGATGAGCCTAAGTCTTCCTTTTGCCAGATTAATACTGATTTTTTCCTTTATGACAGCTGTAAGGAACAGACAGTGGATGTGTTGGCTATTTCAAACCAGCCCTGGCTATCTTCCTAAGACAACTTCTCTGGGCAGAGAAGCAGCACAGAAAAGCTGTGTTAGAAAGACATACAGCTTGCACTTGTAGAGCACCATGTGAGCATAACAGTGTGTCTTCAACATCAAGACTGGCTTCTGTTTGCTCATTTGGGAAAATGGACAAAGAAGTTAAAATCTGTTTGTCTATATGTACCTTTAAATGTTATCTTTATATTTTGTAAATATATCTAGGTTCTTCTAAAGGGCTGGATGTGTCTAAGTCAGATGCCGGAGTTCTTACAGAACTCTGTAATAGTTCTGAAACTATTTCAGAATCTTTTCTTTAAAAGAATCTTTTCTTTTCAGAAAGAATCTTTTCCTTAAAAGCATTTTTAGAAGGAATCAGTGATTACTTTTTGCCCTACTCCAAATTATGTTTAGTAGGCATGTACATGTAGTCTGAAGTCTGACATAATCCTCAAAGTAAGTAATATGACAAATGGAAGCTGATGCTGGTTTTGTGTTGTTGTGTAATGGAGTTAGAATAATGACAGGACAATAATATAATAGAACTCTGCAAAGCCCTCACTTGACTTTAAGTGGAAGCAAAATGATGGAAATTAGGAGGACAATAAAATAATGCTTTGCAAAAAGGATAAAGAAATAGTGTTACCGAAGTCTATTAGTGACATAACACACTATGAATGCACTTAAATTAATAGCATCTTTTACCAGTAGTTATTTTTCAGTTACTGTAATGCTGAAAAAAAACCCAGAAAAATTATATAAAAAATGAAACTGACGTAGGAAATGTGTTTGTTTAAATTATGTATCTATATTTAGAGAGGCATATGAATATGTGTTAAGACAAGTATTTGTGGGGATTAGAAACATTTTATTCCATCAAATTTCATCCTGTTAGGATGTGTTGCAGTGCCCTATTTGAAGCAAGTTGCCTGCCACTTGCTATTTTGGCAAAGCTAAGTTGTATGGCTTCTTTTTGCTTTTTTGCTTCTTCATGGCAGTTTATTACAAAGAGGTCTCGTCATGACAAGACATTTCTAACCAAGAGATCTTTTAGTGAAATTCAGCTGTCCTGGGGTGTATGCATCTTACATGTAAAGCTTTTTTAACCTGTGCTATATTCTCAAACCTTTCCTAGGAAACTGATCCAACACATTTATAATCCCGTGGGAGTTTGACTCACATAAAGGCAAGATTAACATGTTACAGGAACAGTGTCCAAATGTTTGTCAACCACTTGGTTATTTCTATGGAGATCTATTTTGGGGTATTTTCAGTGTAGAAAAGACTATTTTAGTGGCTGCTGCAGAGTGGTTTATTATCATTGATTGGCAAATAGCTCCTCAAAACCAGACACTGTGATGATGTTGGCTGCTAGCCTTTTTGCTACTTTTTGTATTTTTAGCTTTTGATTTATGGAGGAGGGAAGTATTGAAGGGGTGGGGAGGGGTACAAACCAAGAGTCCTTTTTGTGTGGTGTAAACTTGGTTTAGTGATGGTAAGGCTTGGCATACTTTGCAAGACCTGGTTGTAAGACTGAATGCTCTTTAAAAACATAGATACAAAGTGGCAAAAACTTCTGGCAAAATTATAAATAGCCACTAAAACCAATTTCAGACAATAATAAAGAGAAGGAAGTTAATTCAGTTCAGGATTTATGAGATCTGTAGGTGTGCATACTGTAAGTTTCTGCACCTTCCAGCCAACATTTTCATTTGAAATAATGTCTCACCCTGCTGAGCCACATCATGAGAACTTGCTGCAGATATCAAGTGGTGCCAGTTGCTTTTGAAAGGCTGTTGTATTTTTCTAGCTGGGACTTTCTGAAGATACGTGTGCAGCTAAATAGATTTATAATGAAGACCTACCAATTTTGTGATGTAATTAGATTTAGGAGTGTGAGATCTCCTGCGCACAGAGTTGCTGTCACAATTAAGGTTTTCTCTCAGATCTCAACTGGACTTCTGCACTATGCCACTCTGTGGGATGGCTCTTTCAAGAGTCTCAGTAAAGTCTGAACAGCTAAACAACCTGTAATGAGGCACTTGATGGAGCTGCCCCACAGGGCCGTGTAAAGACCACAGCAGAGAGTGTAAAATTATTGAAGACACTGTGGGGATGAAACCAGTGAACTCAGTAGCAAAGGTGATAAACCACTGTCGTTTTACCATGCATGCTTTTCAGATTGCTCATGTAGAAGTTAACACATATTATGGGGTGCACTTTGCTGAACAGTGACTCTCCTATGAGGTGCTTTTATTAGGTTTAATTGAATACTTCCTTCCTTAACTGGATGTTCTCCTCTCACCAAACTCCGTGATTTGATTTTTTAAACAGGCTCTCATTGGACAGATAAAATACTAGGTTCATCTGCTTCCCACCTTACAGCTTTTTCTTTCCAGTCCCTTGTCAAAGTTGTGACTTGAATTACTGTCACTGGCTGCCTACCTGTGCCCTCTCTGTTGAAAGTAGTCTATCAATGTAGCTTGTAAAAAGCAAAATATGTCACACATACTATGCTTTTCTTCCACCCAGAAGCCTGAATTACTGTGCACCAGAGACTGTCCACATGTATTGCCTGGCTTTCAGTAGGCTGTAGTGCCAGCTGCCAAACACATACTAAGTAACTGTGCAGGATTCCTCAAGCAAAGAGCATTATAAGATATCTTTATATTCTGGTTTACTTGGGGGAAGGGTACAGATGTCAGGTGGGGAGGGTGAGTGTTGGCAAGTTGGGCTTTTGATGGAAATCTTGCCCTCTTCCCTATTAGCAATGAAAACAATATGCATAGGTAAACACTGTAAAAATTCCTAAAAATATCTAAGATAGCTATAAAGATGGCAAACTGTAACAGTTGTTCCAAAACAGATGTTCTTTAATGTGCTCACTCTTTGGCATTAGTAAACTTCCTGGGATGGAAAGGAAGGAAAGTTTAATTTAGAGAAGCCTCCTGGCCTTCTTAGCTAGGGATCAGCTGCCCAGCATGAAATAATAATGCATTCAACTGTCCATCTTCTGGTAAGTCACCTTTATCATCGCTGCATTCACCAGCACTAACAGCAAACAGTGAGTATGAACTGTTGTGTGAATTCAGAGACTGATGGGTCTTTGTGGCCTTAATATTTGTGCTAATGCATACAGTATAAAAGGAACTAGAATTCTCAATATGAAGGGTCCAACTCATAAAAAATTTATGTACCACTAACAAGGGATTTTTATGCACTGTACTTAGTGGGTGAAGAAAAGTAGAATGAGTCTATTTTGAATAAAGAACATACTTTTGCAATTATATCCCTTCACCTTTTCTGCAGTAGCAACACTTCTTTTCTTACATGAAGTATTTGAAGTGGAAGAATACTCATATAGACACCAATAAGAAAAAAAAAATCACAAATGGTAAAGAGAAAAAGGAAAAGATGAGACAATGAAAGAGGAGCAAAACTAAAGATGGGAAAGAAGAAAATTTAAGGCCCTTGGGAAAACTGAGATTTTGAGTTATTTGTGATTTTGTGCCTTGGTATGGTAGATTTTTTTTGGATGGTAGTTATAACTTGTGGTTGCCCAGAAGAAGTCCTCTGTAACATGAATCACTTTAATAGTCTGATTTTCATTATAAAGAGTCATGGAGTTTTAATGTTATCAGTCCTAATCCAGAAGGGTGCAGGTGCAGTAATACAAACCAAGCTCTGTGCATAGGGGTAATGAGGACAGTGATTTCAGCAACTGCATGTGCCTTGTGGGAAAAGATCCTTTAGGAGGAAATATCTCCAGGGACCAGGCAAAGACAGTATTCTATGCTCTGCTGGCAGAATGACTTTGAGCTCTCCAGATGATTTTAGTAGCTTTGCAGTAGCAACTGCGAGGCAATTTCAGGTGAGTATAAAACTGTGGTGTTTTACCTAAGTACTGAATGATACACTGAGTAAAGCAAATCTGCTCTATTCATACTGCTGTCTAATTCAAGGCATTTTCAATGCAGGATTTTTAGCTCTTCTGTATAGGATATTGCATTGACATATATGTCAATATGGCAAATCAATATACTATTCCCTTATCACACCACAAACATTTTCAAAGGTAAACTAGAAGGGCTTTGTACATAGGAAAGAGAAAATTAAGAATGAGAGCTATGTACGTTGACACAGTCTGACATTGTAGAAGATGTGCACAGCATTTGTATGTTGTGCTGAAATGATTGAACAGTAAAATCATAACATCAACATTGCAATTTCATTAGATTTCAGAGTTAACAAGTGCTAGTAGTAATTCTGCACACATCCAGAATTCTACACACTTGTTTGTGTCTCTTTGTGAGGGTGAAATTACTGCCTAAAAATAAAAAACTAAAATCTGAAGTACAGGGCAGCAGGAAAAGATTAATTGCTTAATCATCTGTGTGATAACCTGATGCCTAGGGAAATTTTATACAATCTAAAGGAGTGAATTTTGTGCCACATTTTGGTCATGGACTGGAAAGAGACAACTGCCTAACAAACTAAATATGGAAGGTCTAAGCTTAAATTAATATCTTTCAGTGGGAGAATCATTATTCTAATATAATTTATGAGCTTGATTTTCTTTGCTGAGGTAGCAGGAAAATCTCCTCTCATAACCATGGGAAAATACCAGTGTAGAATGGAATCAGCATAAAATCTCAATTTTGTCTCCTGCAAGTATTGTAAAATTTAGGTGTGTTTGTGAAATTTTGTGTAACAAACTGATCACTAAGGTTTTACAATGTGGTAGTTTGTGCATGCTTCCTCCTGACATGTCCAACTCTGATGCAATAGGAAAATGAAAATAGTGCAATTAAGAGCCAAAATGTAGTAGTTTGTGGCAGAATGAAGAGGGAATGTTACATTTTTTCTCATTATCAGTTGAATCTTTTTCTTTCAGCTATTAAATTTTGTTCAGCAAGATTGCTCTTGGTATAATTGCTGAGAGTTAAGGTTTCATTTGGTGAAGAGCTGAGTTGCTTCAATCAGAGATGATGGACTTTCACACACCATACCTGATAATTTGAATCATATTAGTTGTCTATTTAATTTCCTTAAAAAGTTTTTTTCCTCTTGATTATGATCTAAATCCAGCAATGTTTTGCTCAGATTGTTCAGTTTATTATTTTTTTTTAGTTTTAAAAATGTAATACTTTTTTCTCAAAGGCAGTATTTTTACTTTAATGATTTAATTCTTAAAGCTGTATCTTTAATGTGAGTTGTCTCAGTGAGTAACAAAAAAGTCTGCTTTTGATTTCTTATTGATATGGTTACTGAGAGATAAATACAAGTAATTTAATGTTGCATTGTGGAACTAGCTAAAGGTTTAATATCAACTGTTGCTTGAAATGTGTTCTTTTATTAATGTTAATGCATTTGAAATATTTTCTTGAGAATGTCTCAGAAGGATTTATATATTCTTTTGATCACTGAAAATCTAGTATTATTGAATTTGCTCCAGCTCAGTTTTTAAAGCATTGAGTGCTAAGGAGAGGTGGTCCAGCATATCCCTGGTTTTGTTACAAATGTGAGACATATTGAATTCGTTCATGGGACCATGAGGAAGTTGCTCATATCCAGGTCATTTGCTGAGATTAGTGCTATGCTTTGGTATGAGCATTGGCTTTGAGTGAGCTTTGGTGTAGAGTTTGAGAAGAGATGCCAGGGTGCATCATGCCTTTGAGCAGGCACAAGCACACATGCACGGAAGGGCCAGGGTAGAGCTGGATGTACAAGCTTAATGCACTCCATGCTGTGATGCTGTTCTGTACCATTTTTCAGTCAGCTGCAGGTTCCTTGCAAGCATCAGAGACCAGGAGAGACAAGGGCAGCTGGGGCAGGCATTGCATCCAAGTGAGGATGCTGGGGAGCATGTGCAGGTTCACCTTGTCAGAACTGCTGTACCCCTGGAGCAGCCAAGGAGTGGCAGAGCAGTTTTGTGTTTTGACCCATGAGTTCCTGAGCAGTGGATCTAGAGCTGAGGAGATCAGCTAAATTGTGCTTAGTTGAGAATCCATATTGGAGTCTCTTTTCCCCATTAGTTGTAAACTGGGGCATCGGAGCATTCTCACATTCGCAGGGCACTGGGAGACACTAAGAACTGAGTTGCCTGTTGTGTTGCTGAAAATGTGTAAGAAACAAAATGGAAGCAAATGATGGAAAGCCTTTTATAAGCAGTACATTTACAGCTGTAATTTTGTATGAAGCTTGGTGGCCTTGAGATGTGGATTTTTTTTCTTCTGATGTTTCTCTTGTTGTTTTCTCTTTTCTGAACCAGATATTGTGCAACATGGCTTTTCACTTGGTTTGTGGAATTTTTTTCTCATTTTGATAAGGGGAGAAGAAGGTTGCCTTTGTTTTGCTTAGCTTTATTTTAAATAATATTTTATTTTAAGAAGGCCATTTTAGAGTGTTTACAGTGTGCTTCAATTTTTTTATTGTGTCATGCCCTTCCAGTCCCTTGGTGAGATGAGAGGTATGTATTATATAATTCATAATTAATTTATGATGAATCACATATGATGAATACTCCTTATTAAATATTAAAACCTTGTCTACAGTTGTGGCAGTACTATGGCAATGGCACTCCTGTCTGTTCATATGGTACTATTGAGCAAACTCATTGACTTAGGCTGTGTTGTCAGGACTCAGTTATTATAAGAGCCCTGCCTAGAGAAACAATGTTAAGGAGAATTGCCGCTCTTTCAGAGTAGCAGCCCCGCTACTTCCTTCTCCCTGCCCCTTGTGCACCAGCAGTCATGGTTGTAATGAGGGTAGAATTTCTGCAAATAGTTGCAAGCAGAGATGGTACTACTGGTAGTTCCCCAGCCCCATAGGGGTTGTTATAAGTCCTGGTTCCTTGCTGACAGATCCCTCCCTGACAGAAGACTGAGCGGAGTTGGAGAATAACCTAACAGGAATTAACAGTAGGCCTGGATCAGACAAGTGGAAAATCTAGGCTAGATTTGGACAGTCCATTTTTATTAGTGAGGACTGGAATTTGGACAGAGGAATAATTTACCTGCAGAGGTCGTTCCGGCATCTGGAATTAATCAACTCCCAAATAAACTCAGTAAAACATTGGCAAGAAGCAGTGTAGGGGATTGTGTGCTGCCAGTTTAGGGCAGTTGGTCTTAATGAAGGCATTTTTCCAAATTCATAGCCATGAATCTCTGAAGCAGAAATAGTAGAGAAATCAGAAATAGACAGAGCTCCCTGACTCCTCTGAAATCAGGGGAATCCCCCCAGTCAGAAATATAGGGCAGAAAAGAAAAAGTAGCCTTCTAGCGATGTTTTGTGCTCTGCCGTGCCTTCTTCAGAGTGTTGACCTGTGTGTGTCAGTGAATGCAGCATACAGCAAGGAAAAAATGTTGTCATTGTGTGATGCAACAGACATCACCCTGAAATTCTTGCTTCACTGTATTTGGTGCCAGCCCAGCAAGCAGGTTTTCTTGTACATTTTCTTGACTCTTAAGTGTCTGTTATGGCAGGTAGATTAGAAGGGGCAGGAGAGCTCTGAGAATTTCAGTCAGAGAATACAGGATTGATAATTTCATATAGGATGCCATATAAGACCACATGAAAGTTTGTGCTGTTTTCCTTGAGATGACTTTATTCTATGGGAACTGAATTAGGAGCAGCAGGCAGAGCATTTGAGCACTGAAATAAAAAAACCCCAAAACAATCATCTGTGGTGAGTAACTGTGTGACAGGAATGTAATCCTATGTGATTTCAATTAGTACAATGAAAAAAAACCAGTGTAATTAATTTTGGCTTGATGGTCCAATATAACCAACTTGTGTTACATAAAGATTGTGTGATCAAATATTGAAAAATCCTTTCGGTACAGATAACGGAAATCAGTGGTTCTTTGGATGGGCACCATGGAAAAAAGAATACTAAAACACAGGCATATTACTTCAGAAATTCTTACATATTTTCTGAGAGCTCAAGGTATAAAAATTTCAATTAAACCTAATTCTAATGGCTTTGGTTTTGTTCTTTTCCCAAAGATTTCATTGGATTATTTAATGATATGACAGATTATCAAGAGCTTGTTTTAATATTGATTAAATCCCACACATAGACAAAACTCACAGCCCTTAAAATTACATAAGCAAAAATGACTTATAAGATTTGATCTTAATGGGGAGTGATATCTTCATTGGTATTGAGCCTTGGATCTAACGTCACTTTATACATACAGCTGTGAAGATTAAAAAAGAAAGACTATAACAGTATGTGGAATTACCAAAGGAAAAATTATGTTTTGTAACATAGCACTTTATTTTGTATAGGAGGACGTCATACTGGGGAAACCCTCTTTTTGGTCTTAGGAGTGGCATCAGCACTAGAATTGTTATGCATTTGAAAGAAACAGTTTTCCCTGAATTGCGCATATCTAGTTACATTTTTCTCTTTTCATTTAACTTGAATGAGTAAATTGCAGATAAAAAATTTAGTGACTGTGTCTCTTTTTGCATCTTACTAGGCAATTGTTGGAATCCTCACTGATTATAGTAGGTCAGCTTATTCTCATTGTTAAATGACAATGGTCATTAAAATGGCAAACATATTTCTGTAGAATTCCCTTTATAAAATGTCAGCAAGTTTATATGTTTTTATTAGTTCCAAATCAGATATTTCAATAGACCACTTGTAAGTATTCCCAGAACAGTGTCCATTTCTGAATTTTTGAGACCACACTAAGATATTACAAATTAATCAGATTTTCAGATTTCTGCATAATCAGTCTGCACATTTATTGTTTAATCCAATTCTAAAATGCTGTTATGATTGACAGCTTGCTGTAGAGATGGAAGTCAATTGAATAATATGTAGCAGTCAATTTTATTTGAACCTTAATGTGGTGAAGGTGGTTTTTTCCCGCATTTCCATTATTTATAAGTTGTTCCCCTTGGAGAATATAGAAAAGAATTTGTTTTAAATGAGCTGATAATACCCTCTTTAAAATTTATGACAGAATTGTATCCTTTTTACTTACAGCACAAGGGTGTGCCAAGAATTATCTTGCTATTCATAGGACAAACATTAGAAAAGAGCATCTTGTTAAGGTTTACTTAGAATGGAATTTCAACCACTCATCAGAAAAAAAACCCCAAAAAAACCAAAACAGAAGATATCGTACCAATCAGGAAACTGATGCCATTGCCAAGGTTTCCTTTATAAGACACCATAGAACTCTTGCAGCTACATTTGATACTTGCTGTCATTCTTACAGCCTCAAAAATCAATGTGGGCCTGATCATCACCACTGAAAAGCTGGGAATCAGTTGAGCCCTTCACCCAGAGGAGACAGAATTGGGATGTAGTTTTGAAAACATCTTGGTACTTTCTTACAGCTGATAGGATGGTTTTATTTTTCTTCCTCCCTTTCAAATCTGTATTGCAAATTTCAGCAAAATTTAGCAGGGCTGGACTGTGTTCTATGCTTAGCAAGTCATTAGCGCCCAGCATGTAGTTCGATTGTTGGATATTGATCATCTCAATAAATGCTGGAAATCCTTGGTTTTGCAGAATTTTTCCAATCTTCCACATGCAATTTAAAAAACAAGCTGTCATATGGAAGCATACTAGTTTTCACAGTGCCTTTTTATTGTGCATAGTACAGCCTTTGCTGCCTCAGTAACTGACAAAAGAAAATACTTTATTAAGATAGAAAGTAGATGCGACTTGATTGTTTTTCAGATAATTTTTGCTTTCAGAAATTGCAATGGCTGATGCTCACCTAAGCGTAAAAAAATGCAGTTCCTACACACACGGTGTGCTCATGTGCTGTATGTAAATTGATGTATAATGCAACCCACATTAGCTGGGTTGATGATAGCTTCAGTTTCACTGCTGTCAGATTTCTGTAACTCTTTGAATGAGCTGGCTGGTCTGAATGAACGTTAGCATAATTTATGCATCTGATAAGCGATTTGAGTGCTTGAGTTATTGATAAAGCACTTTAACATATCATTTTCAGCTTCATGTTATGTGACATCAGAGTAGAAGGTAATGTGGCAGTCCCCAGGCTTGATATTAAAGTCAATCTGTTCTCTGAATTTCAGAGGCCAGAGGAAACACAGTGCTGCCTGATACAAGCCCAGCAGAACAGCACCAACCCAGTCAGTCCCACCCTGCATTCCCTGTTGGGCCTCAGGTCAGTATCCTTCCTTTTAACTAATAGTGATGTGCAATTTGATGAACAGTAAATAACTGTGATTGATCATCTTTGATGTGTGTAATGTAGAAAATGTGAATCTCTTTGGCTGAATTCAGTGGTACAGAAAGGGAGTATGTATCATATATATTTTAAAAGTCAAATTTGGCAGGATTACTTTTCTAAAATAAAACCTAAGAAAATTTGCATATTTAGGAAGTTTAAATATTTTAATTTCTTATATAAATTACTTCTGAAATTAATATAATAATTTAATATTAAAATCTTGTGCAATTTTAATGCAGAATTATTGTCTCTGACAGTTATATCTATCACACAGAACTCCTGTATTAATAAAGGTATTTCATTATCTTTTATGCCAAATATTTATTTTCTTTAGAGCAAAGTGTAGACATAGTAGTATTGCACTTTAGACGTAGCAGTATTGCACTTTTAAGATTTTAAAATATTTCCCATCTCACATCACGATTTTATCCACGTTCAGCTGTACTCTAAGAAGATACTCAATATTCTTCCACTTCCCTGGACAGTCTTGGTCCACAAAGCTTCTGGTAGTTGTCACTAGTGTTTTCTGCTGTTATCAAACAGTATACATCCAGGAATTTTTGGGAAATGTTGGCATTTAGGTACTTGTAGACTAAGTTGAGTTATGTCTTCTTTCGCTCATAAATTATCTTTCATGTATGTGTAATGAATCTTCCGGTCTAGATTCAGCTGGGATTGCTACTATGCTATTTGACTGAGGCTTAGAGTTTCAGACTGTCATATTTGTCAAACTTTTCTGTGTTGGTGAAAATGTATACTTTAAGATATTGGAAGCAGTGCATATCTGTAATGGAACATGAAAAGATCTTGAGCCAGAAGGTTGAAAGTGTGTAATACTGAGCTATACACACTAAAATAGGGTTTTTTCTGTGGTTTCTTACAGCCACTACTGACAGCCCAACAGTTAGCCTCAGCAGTAGCAGGGGTGATGCCAGGAGGCACTCCAGCCCTGAATCAGCCAATCCTTATTCCTTTCAACATGGCTGGGCAGCTGGGGGGCCAGCAAGGGCTCGTCCTAACTCTACCTACAGCAAATCTCACCAACATCCAAGGACTGGTAGCAGCAGCTGCAGCAGGAGGCATCATGACTTTGCCATTGCAAAATTTACAAGGTAAGTTATGTTCATAATTTTTCTAACAGGTTCTTTCACGTGTTTTATGCCCTCTCTTTCTTTAAACTGTGTGATATCTTTTTCAAATTAAATGTTGCTCCCCATGAATATTGAAAAGTAATACCTGGATTGTTTTTAAATGCTTGAGAGACACTTAAGGGCTATTTGCCTTTTTTTAGAAACATATTGGAGGTTGGGTCTTACATTCTGTGGGTCAGTAATGCAAACCACTTGAATGACTCATCAGGTTTTTCTGTCGTCAGTGATCAATGTTCTCTACTCACAGATCACTTGGAGATTTCAAACTATAGAATAACAGAATCATAGAATATCAAGGGTTTGGAATGGACTTTAAGATCATCTAGTCTCAACCCCACCTGCCATGGGCCGAGACACTTCCCCCTAGACCAGGTTGCTCAATATCTTATCCAACCTGTCAAGGTTGGGACATCCCCAATCTCCCTGAGCAACCTGTTCCACTGTCTTATCACCCTCCCAGCAAAAATTTTTTTCCTAATATCTAATCTAAATCTTCCATCTTTCAGTTTGTACCTACTATTCCTTGTCCTATCACTACAGTTCCTGATGAGGAGTCCCTCTCCAGCTTTCTTGCAGAACCCCTTCAGATACTGGAAATTTGCCATAAGGTCTCCATGTGATCTTCTCCAGGCTGAACAGCCCCTACTTTCTCAGTCTGTGTTCACAGGGAAGGTGCTCCAGTCCTCTTAAAAACTTCATGGTCCTCCCCTGGACTTGCTCCAACAGTTTCATGTGATTCTAATGTTGGGGACACTACAATTGTGCACAGTACTCCAGGTGGGATCACATGTGAGCAGGGAGGCAGAATCACTTCCTTTGACCTCCTGGCCACGCTCCTTGTGATGCAGCCCAGGATTCAATTGTCTTTCTGAGCTGTGAGCACACACAGCTGGCTCGTGTTGAGTTTTTCCTCACCTGTAACCCCCAGATCTTCCTTAGGAGGGCTGCTCTCAATCACTTCTCTGCCCAAGCCATTGGTGTGTCTGGGATTGCAGTGACCCAGGTGTAGAACCTTGCACTTTGCTTTGTGGAACTTCATGAGGTTTGCTTCAGCCCACATCTCAGGGCTGTCAAGGCCCCTCTGGATGCCATTATCCCTTCCCTCCAAGCAAGTTGACTGCAACACACAACCTGTTTCACCACTGTTGATTAAAGCAGCTGTATGATTAGAGGCAACTAAAATTACAGTATTGCATGAAAATAGCTTTTTACAAAATTTCCAGTAAATTCAGAGTTTTCAGATCTGTCATCCATGACCCAGATATACATTTTTGTTCTTGCCATGGGAGGTCTGGTTTATCAATAAGGTTCTGCCATCCTCTTTCAAGTCGTTGAGAGAGTTGCATGAGAGTTTCCAAAGTAACTACGAAAAAGTTAAACTCTGTATGTATCCTCTCTATTGTCTGAGCTGTACCATGCTTGCAATGGTTCTACCCTGAGGGATCTGCTACATTTTCCCTGTGGTCTAAAATCAGACTGAAAGCAGTTATGTAAGATCCCTTTTTTCCCCATTCAGTCAGTGTGTCTAATGCTGTTAGGAGCAATATTCACTCCAATTACATATAATATAAAATACAGATGTATTTATTTACTATTCCTAACTATGTTGACACCTCTCAGAATGCAGTGGCTGCTGAATGGAATGGAACAAAATATAGCAAGATAAGTGTTAGCCAATATCCTACAACAGAATTGTATAGTTTTAATGGACGAGGACAGTAAAGGAAGTGATAGTCCTGTGTGATAAAGGTGTGAGCAGGAAGTGTAAAAAGAAAGCTTTAACTCATTAGATTTATTTATTTATTTATTGTTATTTCTTTCCAATGTAAATGGTACGAAATATTTTCCTTCAACAAAATGGTAATTTTTGAAAATTAATCCTCTGCACTGTGCCCTAAATACCTTTTAGTCATTAAACTCTGGTGGCTACTGATTACCAGATGCATTATTTGAAGCACCAGATCCTACAGGTTGTCGAACAGAGAAAACAAAGAGGCAGCTCTTGTGTTGAACAAACTCCCTTACAAAGCACATGCATAGTACTCTCACCTGTTGGGAGCAACTACTTGCCTTTACCTTGTGCATGTTTTAAAGTTTAATGTCAACAGACCTCTCTTATCATAGTTGTAAATGGTTTTTACTTTAATGTTTAAAATAATGTCTCTCTCATACCATTAAGCTGCACCAAAGAACCTGTCATTCATAAATGATAGATGAAAAGGACACACTAATGCACAAATTTTGCTTGTTTAAAATTTGAGAGTGCATGTAAAGTAGGAATGGGAGATTAAAAAAATAATGCAAGAACAGGAGCGGGTAAAAGCAGATATAACAAAGTGGAGGGGAAGTAGCTTTTTAGCGTAGGTGGATGATGAAATCTTAATGAAGAAACAGGCATTATAAAAACGTATCCTTCCACTCTGGAGTGCTCCAGGTTAGAGTTGCTGGGTATGTAGTATTATAAATAAACATAAGCTTGGGCAGTTCTTACGTCATTTATTCACCCCATGTTGCAAAGCTGGAGGGTAGGGATTAAGCCAGGCAACCTTTGCTCTTTAGTTTAGCCATGGATGTCTAATTGCTATCTAAAAGATGTAACTTTGCTGCCAAATAAATTTTGCAAGCAATGACCTTAGGAGATGAAAAGGTTTCCCTTGTAATCTTTACAGGTAGATAGAAGCCTGGGATCAAATAGGAACTTGCAGGAGCAGCAGGTTCAGTTCCCTGTCTGTGAGCACAATCACACCTTCCATAATGTATCTGAAAGGAACAAATGACATGAATTTATTTAGTTGTGTTGCTGTTTGTTGTCTTCCCTACCTTTCCTTCCCGACCTTCCAAGCAAGTGCTACTGCCTGCACTCAGTTTTTGGAAGTCATACTGATACACAAGGCAGCAAAGTAACCTGGTCAAGATAACTCCCTCTATCCTGAGTCATAGCTGAAAACTGCCATTGCTTGCTCTGTAGCCCACTGTCTGATGCATGCATGAATGAAGATAGGAATCAGGCGAGAGTGTTGTGTGGTATCATCAGTTCCACTGAATCTGGTCCCTGTTTCTTTGGGGGGGTTTTCTTGGTGGTTTTTTTTGGGTTTTATTTGTTGTTGGTTTTTGGTGGTTTTTTGGGGTTTTTTTGTGGTTGGTTGAAAATAATCATAGAATGTGTGTTCTGTTTTGTAGACATTTTTATAGGTATACTCATAAAAGCCGATGCTTGAACTCAGTTTGGTAATTCTTGCTCTTTTGGCAAAATCAGACCATAATCATCAGTTTCTGTCTCTTAACCTCACTGTAGCATGGCCAACTTAGATAATGGGATACCATGTTTTCATGCTGTTTTCCAACCTGTCTTAATACTCCTGTTGTCACATCTGCTGTCCCTGAATTTTCAATGAGGTCAAGCACAGCTCCTGTGAGCTGGGTCTTCTACTGTCTTTCTTCTCTGTCATCGTTTGAGCCAGGCGAAATGCCAGTGCTTCCATGAGAAAACCTCTTTTCCTGGTATCTACTGTGAGATGTGATCAGAGACAGAGCAGAGCAGGCTCCAACTTCCGATTGAAAGGAAAAAAACTTTATTAACCTAAAGCTACAGGGAAAAATACACAGAACACAGGATGAAAACCTTCCAAATTTCCTCCTCCTCCCCCCACCAAATTTCCTGATTCCGTTACCACCCTTTGGATAATCAATTCTAAATTCTTTGAGAAGAGAGGAGTCCCTCTTCCACCACAGACTTCACCCAGGAAACAATCAAAACTTCTCGTGTTTCCGTGTCACGTGTGGCACCACCCGGAGAACATTTTGCCATCATGACCTCTTCCTTCCATGTCCAGTGCTCTCACCACTGCACATGGACCAGAGCTGCTTCTATGTTTTTTTCCCTTTAAGGATGCTTTGTCCAGTTCCAAAAAAAGAGCACAGTCCCTCTCCTTTTGGGACACCTGTCCCCCCCATGTTTCACCCCCTGGGGCTGAGGGGTCTCTTGAACAGAGATCATCTTCCTCTTCTTCTTCTTCGAAGAGGGAGGGCACCACCACCACCCTCCTCACCCATCGTCTCTGTTCACACACTCTCACATCACCGCACTCTCCTGGCTCTGAGCCATTGCCTCCCCCTAGAATGCAGTCTCTGTGTCACAGGAACTCAAGGGTTCTGTCCATGGCTATCCAAGAAAAGTCCAGCCAAAAGCCACTCCATCATCTCCTCCCACCTAGAATTCTTCTCAACTTCTCTCAATCTCATCAACTCCAGGAGGAATCAGCGTTTGCAAGGTTTCCATCATCCCAAGAAGGGTTAAAAGTCCCAGGCTCTGCCGGTTTGGTTCATGAACTCCCACAGCTGGCTGCCCTGCTGGGCACCCCCCCCTTCTCCTTCACGCCAGCCGCACTATCACAGGCACAGTCTGCTCTCTCTCTCTTCCGCCGGGGAGGGGGCGGGGGGGGAATGAGGAATGGGGGGATGGCTGCCCGAAGCCCTCGCAGTGCAATGCTCCTCCACCCTTCGGCCCAGGCCTGGCCTACCTCCCTCCGGCCGCATGGCTCCCCTCCCCCCTGCCCAGCTCGGAGCTGGACAGGGGAGGTCTGCTCTGGTCCAGGACCGGAACTCAAAAGGAACTTCCAGTGGGAGTTCACAGCTTTTAACCCCCTGTGTTCTCAGAGGCGTATCCATGCCCTCAGTGGACAAACCAGGTGCCAATATTAAAATCTGGACACCAATTGGCGTGACCACACCATCCCAAAAAAAACTCATTTCCCCTCAAACCACGACATTCTCTTGTAAGTAAACTGCTAAAACTCTTCAGTAAGTAAACTTCTAAAACTCTTCACGGCAAACGACCCCCGCTAGGTAACTCAAAAGATACTCTTAAAACTTTTTGAATAATGTATGAATTCAGAAAAGGTTTGATCTGACAGAGTACTTGAATTCATACTAAATGTTGATCAAGGGAGTAATTCTACTATAGTTTTTGTGTTCCACATACATGTTTAAATGATTTTCTTCTGAGGAACTTTCAGGTCTGGTTCAGGGTGATAAGAATGAAACCCCAGAGTGCCTAGATAACAGAATGAAAATTCTTGTTTGTGAAAAGAGAAAAGAGTACTCAGTGATAGGAATCACAGAGGAGATAATATTAAGTATATAAAATGAAAAATCAAGAGTTTATTTTAAAATGGAGCAATTAATGATTGCTTACACAGTATAACTTAGTGATATTGCCTATTTTTCACTCACTACTTACCTATAAAAACTATTTTTCTCCCAAATGTGTTTGTGCTCACTTGTTTGGTTGCTATATGGTCCTGATCTACCAATAAGTTGATAGAAATTTCATTGCTGTAAGGGAAAAGAGGTTTAGACCAAACCTCTTCCAAAATGTCTTTTCTTCTTCTTCTTCTACATACTTGATTATTTTCTGTTCATTACAGCCTGGCATTTGCCATATACACCACTGTACTGTATCTTTTCCTGGAGCAAATGTAGGCGAACAGAAAGAACAGAGGCAAATGTGTAAATTCTTGCTGTGAAACTTAGGAAAATATGTTTTCCCTGGCTTCAAGTAAGCAAATTTTATTTGCACAACTAATATGCAGATCATACAATTCACTGAGATGGAAGAGGGTGGCAGAATAAAAGTATCTGCCTTAGTGGGAACAGCAATCCCTGAACAAAGCACCTGTGGAATTTTGAGTTTCCATCAACAGTTCTTTGAAGAAAACAGTAAAATCAGCATCAATAACTTTTTAGTGTAATCCACTAAAAGCACTAAAGATAAAAGTTTAAAAGCTATCCATAAAATATGTCATCCCAAGAAACTTACACACTTGTTTTCCACTCATCATTTCTTAGAAATAGAATATAGCCACGCTTTCCTAAAATTTTGCAGGTGTCACAATAACAATCGTGACATTGTGACATGGGAAAAGTGAGACAGGTGCTCCACAAGACAGTGTGCTTCCTGTCTTCTGCTCTTAGTTCATTGCTTCTTGGCCTGTATTTATTGGCTTAATGCAGAAAGTAGTCTGACAGCTTCCCTCTTAATCATCCAAACTGGTGGTTGTAAGTACTCATCTTCCTGCCTTCAAAAAACTTTTCTATGGGCTGAACAGTTTCAGTTTTTGCATCTCTTTTGCCTGGTCAGATTTCTTTCGTTTTTGGGAAGACTATGTTCTTCTTTTTTTAAATTTAGTTATCCTTCTCAAGAGACTCTCCAAGGGACTAGTAGTTGCTTAATCTCAGAATATTCAGTAATGCCTGGGAGCTGATATTCATAAAAAGAAATTCTCTCCTTAAGCCCATATTATTTTTTTTGTATCAGTGTAATATTTTTGTATAGCTGAACAAGAAACCTTTTGGGTGGGGGAGCTGAGTTTGCTCTGACTTCTTTTCTTTGTTATTTTAACCCTGTGAATTTCCTGTTGGCATAACTGAAAAATGGGAAGGCATTCCAATCCTGGCGAGTTGTTAACCGCTGTCCTCTCTTTTTAGTCTTTTTTCCATGACAACCAAAGCAGTTTTAGCAAAAAGGTTAACAAATTTTAGCTATTCTTTTAGTATAGCAATTAGAAATGAAATTAGAAAATGCCAGTGTGTCGGTTTTGCATCACAGAAGTGATGTTTTGGGAGAGGCTGTTGGTAGTTTCCTCCGTGTCTGATAGGAAACCAATCAGTGGCTGGCTTTGGGAACCGACAAGCTGTTGAACCACTGGAAAGCTGTACGCACTTCTGAGAAAAACACATGTTAAAGATGAAAGAAAGGGCTTTGTCTTTCTCCTAATCCTATCTCACAAGAGATTAATAAGTACATTCTAATGAGTACACTAGTGATTGACCAACACTAAACCCACCATAGGCAGTGGTTTTTGTCAGCTCACTGCTGGGTGCTCACTCACCATGGATAACAATCTGGGAGTCTCTCTGCAAAGGGCTGGTCTAAATATATTTTATCACACAGCAATGGCACACAAGTGTTTTAGATACATGTGCCAATACGGAGAAAGGATGACACTGGAAGCTTGAAAGATATCAACAAACTTGAGACTGTAGCCTCATGGCACTAAAACTTTGTGTATTCTGTTTCCACTACCCATTGTACTGCTCCATGAGTGGATGTCAATAATGTATTTACAAGTCAAACTTTCCCAGTCTTGAGTCATGAAAGAAATGAGAACAAACCAGCTCTCTAAATCACTACTGAAAGGCTTCAGTGCTGAAAGGAAGTCTTGCATAGCTGAAAATGTGAAATCATAAATTACATTATTTAAACAGCAGCAGGTCATATTTTAGCAGCAATACAATGGAAGGGGAAATGTATTAAACACCTTGAGAGATAAGAGGCAGCCATTAAAATGCACTGATATGGGTTACAGTTGACACAGATAATGGTAAAAAAAAAAAAAAAAAGAAGGCTTTTTTATATGGAGATCAGTCAAAAAGAATGTTAGGTAAAGACAAAACAAAAATAAAAATCCCTATTGTTTACATTTATTTGGTCTTGTTTCCTCTGAACAGAGATTTGTATTATTAATTGTACGACAGATAAAGTAAATATGCTCTGTCTCCATTCCTCCATGTACACATACGTTAATAATCAGAAATCAGAGAGAGATGAAAAACAAAAAAGAGACAGAAAAGAAGTAAGCTACAAGCTTCAATTTCTTACTGATCTAGAGTCCAAATTCCAGTTTCTTAGAACATTTTTCCCTTTTAACTAAAGTGATGCAGTCCCTATTCATTTGTATTCCCCTTCAAGTAACATGAAATAGCTTTCAGAGTCTACAGAAAGGCAGTGTTTCACTTATGTATTTTAATGAGCACCAATGTCAGTAATAATCAAAATGATGTTTCACTTAGAGGAATAGTTTATTCCCAGGTACTTTTGCAGTGTACTAACATAATCAGAACAAGAATGACAAGAACCAAGAAGAAGTGCTGCGCTCATAGCAATTTCTGTGAAGCCCTCAAACCAAATATACCTCCCCTCTCACTGTATAAATGCTGCACAAAATGCAGTCACTGTGAAGGGCTCACTTACACAAAGAAGGGGATAGCCAACCCTCAAGACAAACCTCCCTAGCACAGTATATGGAAAGAAATAAAACAAATGTGAGCATCCGTAAGCACACGGTGGCATGCACAGAGTGTCTATGGATTAGCAGCTGCTAGAGCAGGTTTCCTCAGGCTATCAGCTGTATCCCATCCAAACTGTTGAAGGATAACTGAACTAATACACAGAGATCCCTGAAGATGGGATGAGCTGTCTCTGCTGGGTCTCCCTGGAAATATACTTTTTTAGAAGGCCTAACATTTGCTTTTGAAAGAAAGGACGAAATCTGCTTTTCTGACAGTAGTATAGCAAGAATCTTACTGGGTTGTTTGTTTATTGGTCTGGGTTTTTTCCCCATAACACAAGGCTTCTCCTGTGCGCATGCATTGGCCCCATGTTAATTGCTCATCTTATTCAGTTGCAAATTGCTGCCTTCAGAGAGCAAATGTAAAAGGTTCAAGTCTTTATTAGTTACTAGCTGTTTATTGATCAGTCCCAGAGTGTTAGCTATTTGTTGTCTGGCTTCTTTGTCCCATAAGTTAAAAGACTACCACTAGAGGCATTAAAATGCAGTAGTCTTAATGCTTTGTTGACCTCCACCCAAAACAGATCACAACATGCCCTTTTTTTTTGGCTACTGATGGTTATGGAACATTGGTGAGAAGTAATGATGTGATGTAGATCAAATTCTGAAATCAAAGTGTTTGCACCTACTTAAACATTGCAGGCCAAGTACTGGCAAAGTCTAAATTTCCAGACTTTTATGCCAAGAAGCAGATGGGAAAGATGGAAGTAGTCTGCACCTCCCCATCCTCCCTGAAGTTTTCACCAAAAACCCATTGGTTAATTATCCTTTGCCAGGCATGACCATTAAGCTAGGAGTTGGGTAGTGATTGGTATGCAAGACCTGGTCATTTTGGGGAATGTACACCTTTACTGAGCCCTGACTCAGACTGATACTACTCCTGGCAAGAATATTCTGTGTGCAGGATTGTAAATGAAATTTCCATCAACCAGAACATGGGTGTATTTTAATGCTGCGTTTAAAGTATAACTCTGCACCTGTTTTGAGAAGCCTCTAATCTTCTCTTGAATTTAGACCGTGACAATTTAAATTAATGTAGAGAAAGCTCATTCCAATAATGTGAAGCACTCAACTTACTGTAATCCTACAAAAGTCAAGAAATTTCAAAAGCTAGTGAAAAACCTAGCTAGCGTTTGTCACTATGGTCTTTGCCTCTTCATTTTTGCACATGTGCTACATGCAGGAATGAATCACATGCAAATAGTCTAGATCACATAAAAACAGATGGGCATCTCTATATGCACATAGGATTCTTATGCTGATCCAAGACTCCCTGCTTCAGTAGAGAGATGTAGAAAGGTTACCATGATGGATTTGCAACCTTCGCTCTTAATTTTCTTGCCTTAGTGAATTTAAGTCAGACATTTATAGTATTTGTGGTTTAATTTCCTTTGTTTTTCCATGGTCTTTGTATTAACAAAATCACTATAATTCATGTTTTAAAAACTCCCTGGACACAGATTTGAATTTCTGATTCACCAGTGAGATTGTAATCAAGGACATTTACATTTAGGGACTCATAAAAACAACAAAGTCTATATTGACCAGCTGGGTAGTGTGAATTTTGAGTGCATGGAACATACAAATTAAATGCCTGAGAATCAATTTTTTAAAATGAAATTCCTTTAATGTCTATGTGGTTCTGTACCGCAGAACCATACACTTCCTCTTTATGGAGACCTCTTATTCTTTTTTGTCATGGAAAGTTCTGAAGGTATATTATGACTTTCCATTAAAATGTTGAAGTTTATGCATCTTTAAACTTTTTTATTTTAAATTTGAGAAAAAAAATCTGTCTGCCGCTGAGATTTCCTCATAAATGGGAACAGAATCTACTGGGTAATATCAGAAATTATAAAAGGGAAACTTCCTTCCATTTTCTTGTCCTGAGACTTCTATGGAATCTTATGTCCTTTGGGTAGAAAGTTGTACTCATGGTAATCTTCAGGCCTAAATTTCATTTTCGTGAAGCTCCCTTTATTCCTTGAATGTTCCATTTTTGCAAGCTTGTTACTCTGTCAGATGTAGCGGAGAGCACAGACTTGAGACCTGTATTCTTGCTCTGCGCTTTGGCCCAGGTGTTCCATATGATGGAGGACAAGTCAAGCACATTTTTTGCAAGTCTTCCCACCTGTGAACAAATGTGTAGACAGTTAGCAGTTATGCTTTCCTACAGAGTGGCTTAAATCACTACTGTTAGATGTCTGGAGTTCCACACACAGAGCTAGATCTAAATGTCCTTAACTCCTAAGTCTTATTCTGGTCCATAGACATGAAAGACCTAGGCTCTTTTCTCAGTAGCTGTAAAAATAAGGCAAGTTTTCCTTATTTTTTGTACCTAAAGTAATATTTTCCAGCTCATAGAAGTATGGAGTTTTCCACTCAGGTCAGTAAGTTCCAGCACCATACAGGCTCTTTGATGATTGCCTGCTGTAGTTGTTTGTTTGTTTGTTTGCTTGCTTGCTTTTAGCATAAATATTGCTTTTAAACTTTATAATCTGTAGACTTGACATATCTTAGAGACTCTTTTTTCACTTTTTTGTGTTTTAATATGATAAATTATGCAATGTTAAAAATAAATCTTCATCACAAATAATAGAATAAATAATTCCCAATTATTTAGTCTATTCAAGTAAATTATGATGCTTCAGATTTACAGTGTCTTTTCCTTTCTGTTTCTCAGATCCCATTTCAGTCTCTTGTGCCTTTCCTCATCCAGAGCTGTCTCTGTCCATCCTTTATGTTTCAGCTTGTTTTCTTAAGCTATTCACAACCCAAGTATTCCTGAATGTATTCTGTGCTGTGTAGCTGATTTCCTCTTGCATCAGCAGTAATAACTGAAGAAGAGGTGATAAAACTGTTGTAATTTTACTGTTATACTGGGCCCCTGTATTTTAGATGTGGTTGTAACAGAACATGAATCCTATCTAAAAAGCCAAGAAATAATAGGAGAACATTTTGAGGAAATTCACTTATTGGCACCCTGAAAGTTGTTTCTTTTATCTTTGTTATTTTTAAATGGGTAAAACCTCTCGAGAACAAATTTTGAACCTGTTTTCTGAAAACTGTAAAGTCTAACATCTGAACAGAGCAATCACTTTCAGCTTCTCTGTCCAAGATTCTAGCTTTTCTTTTCCCAGAGCATTGCTTGTGAATTGTAAAATAAGGATGTGGTTCCCCCCCGACTCCCCCTTTCCCAGCACTGCAGCATCTTGAAAAAATATTCAGTTCCCCAACTCCACACCTTTCATTTTACTGGTAACCAAATCAGTTCTTTGCATATTTGTTTTACTCTGCTTTAGCAATTGTGGTTGTTCATGTTACATTTACCAAATAGGAGCACCTTTGCCAGTTGTAAACAAAATTAAAAACATATACTATTTTCTCAATTTCTCAAAATAATATAATTGGTTCTAAGTGTAAGACTTATTAAGTGTATCTTAATGCATTTATGTTCTCATGAGTGCTATTATTTTGAATTTTTTTAGTGATATTTCTATATATTCAATGTTCAACATCAGATAATTTGAGTTTCTTGTGTTTGTAAGAAAACTCACAAGGGAGAGAGTTGTATAAAATAAATAATACAGATAAGTTTTATACTCCCATATATTTCAAAGCTAATGCAGCTAACTTTCAGTGGAATGGTAACATAAGACACAGTGCTATAATATGATTGATTTGTTTTGACAGCAGCCAAATAATTGAGAGTGAAAGGTGTCAGCACAGATGAAATATTGTGTAAGCCACATTCAGAAGGCAACCCCAGCAGCAATAGCAACTGGAGTTTTATTTCCTTTGATATTGCACTGTTACTCACTTCCAGTTTATTATAAAACCACGAAAGGTATGCAGCTTTACATATGATAGAGGCTTTTATGGAAAGGATAGAAACAAAAGTTTGTCAGGTACTTCAGCAATAGATACTGACAATGGGATTTATGATGGATACAATATACAATGATAAATTATCTTAATCTTTCCCTTTAGTTTTCTCTCTTATTTTAAACTTTTTGCAGGCTACTGCTTATCTGGCGTCGTAGCTCTAGCTTGGAGGGGGATTCCCTCCAGAGCAACCAGTCTGTGGATTGCTTTGCAGGGGATTGCTGCAAAAACAGTGCTGCAATTACTCTCCTCAGCAGTGAAACTTAGTTCACCTCTTTTGCACAGCAAACTATATAGCTATACACTTTCTGGCTAACTGAGACAGGGTATGGCTTGTATGTTTGCATCATGGCATCCAACTGCGCTGCAAGGATTACAAAGAACTGTAGCATCTTTTCAGTCCAGGAGGCTGCAAGTGTACAAGTAAACTATAACAGAAGGTAGCCAAATAGATGAGCTGGAATAATGTTGAACATGTAACACGAAAAAATCCTCAAATTTCCACTACAAGTGCATACATATTATGTTCCATAACCAAGTGGAGAATCACTTTTGAAAGTGAAAATCACTTTTGGCCTTTCTTAAAAGTACATTGAACAAGCGACTACAGCATGCTTGTAAAAACCCAAGCTGTAAAGCTTTCTTTGTCCTGGAGAGTGATTGATTTTAGAGGGAGCCAGACTCCAAGGTACAGTTTGAATTGAAATTTATATGTCCTGCCTTTCATTTCAGAAATGCTCCACTATGACACAATCTAATGTGAATGACAAGGGTTCTCAGTAATGAGCTCTTGCTCATGCAAAACAAAACAAACTATGACAACCATCATGTTAACAAGATCGGGAACCCTTGTGGCTTTGTAATGTAGCATCTAATCTATATCTATGCCTATACCTATACAAATATAATTATTTTACTTGGAAAAAAAGTAAATAACAGAATGGGATGAAATTTCCAATAAAGATCAATTTATACATAGTCCCATTCCACTTGCATTCTTTTTGTCTCCCAATCTGGTAATTTCATAAATGGCATGGTGGAGATTGGAAACCAAGGCTAAGAAACCTAGACCTACTGTTATTAAAACAGGGTAAAGTTTTCATTGAAGTGGTGTAGGAAGGCAGGAAGTAAACCACTGTTCATAAAATATATCTTACCATAGAGCCAGCTGTATCTACTGAATTATTTTGTTTAAAACAGATACAGCAGACTCGAAAATAATCCTTGTGTTTTCACCATTTTCCTCATGTTTAACCTGTGCAGACAAGATTTCTTCTGGAGAAAACTAAACTCAGAATTCTAGTACAAGTGCATACCTACTACATTCTAGAACCAAGTGGAGATACAAAGGACCAAACCAACAACTGGTCCTTTGGACAACTTCAAGACCAATACATTCAGTGCAAACCAGAGTAAATACTGTCCAAAGAAGAAACCCTGAATTGCAAATAGAGGGAGTGAGAGGGACTTACAACCAATTGCTTCCATCTAGTCATCTTCTCATACTGCAGGAAATTACTTGCTAACATTGATGCTTTGGGAAGAAGTAATTTGTGACTATTGTACATGCAATGAAAACAAAACCTCATTGCTTATGATTCAGAGCAATATAATTTAGGTAGAGGCTTCTCTTAGAGCACTGAGTGCCCAAGTTGCAGGACTGTGTGGCTTATGTAATAACTAGATCTCTGCCATCAGAACCTGCAGTTAAAATCAGCTTGGTTGCATTATAGCAGCAGCTATAATATTCTCTTCAGTAATTGAAGACAGAATGCTGAATGTGGAATGCCTGCATGTTTGTGTGTGCATAAATCTATTGATAGGCACTGAAATGGGAAACAATGCATAGGCTTTCCAAGTGTCGTGTTTTCTGTACAGATGTTAGTCTCCTCATCCAGTAGTACTACAGGACTTCATAAAGACAGGGAAGGGTAAAAAGAATTTCAGGAGAGTGCATAGTACTCATGAAAAGTCCTTTCCCTTTCCCTCTCCCTTTCCCTTCCCGGAACTTCCCTTTTCTTTTCCATGTTCCAGCTTGTACCAATGAGCATATATATTTGTACTTCTACCATTCCTTTTAGACTTCAACTAGTTCCTTCATTCAGGAAACTGTCCAGTAGGCTGGGGAGTACAAATTCTTCCTGAGAAGAATTTCATAAAGTAGCGTATAGAGGTAAAGGATCTCGTTAATAGAAAGATGCTCAAGTGCCTGCATTTTTCCTGGCCACCATAACTGGGATTCCTCTTTGTCTGTTCACATCTTGACTAGTAGAGGCATTTGTCAATCTATTGCTGATGGAACAAAAAGCCACTGAAAGAACTAGGAGTGAAAAATCAAAAAAGACAACTGCGGTAAAACCCAAAAAACACAGCCTTCTGGTCCTTAGCCGGGCAGGCAAATGGAAAAGAGAAAAAAAAAAGTAAGCTGACCAATCAAGTGAACCAACATGCAAGCATTTCCCACATGTTTTTGTGGCCCTTTTACTGATTGGTCAGATAACCCAAAAAACTGCTTGTTTATTTAGTTGAAGATAAGTAGCTACCTTTGAAAGTTAAAAGACTGGACAGGTTGTCTTCATAGTAATCCCTACTCTTAAAGATTCCAGTGACTTTTAATAAATAGGATTTTGCAGTCTTCAGCATCGTGAATAGTTTCCTTTTTAGATGATGGGTTTTCGCTAACTGGGAAGTAAACATTTTTCCATGCACCTCTTCTTCTGAAGTGATTCCACATCATTGTTACAAGTAAGTGGTCAGCTCTAAGTGGTAATTGTGATATGCCAGCACAGAGCCAAATCCAGAGGCCCTCAACTCTCAGCTTTAGTGTGGCAGATTCATTTTAGATGTGATGCTTAGGCCCTATTGACATTTGGGGTTTGGGTTTTAAAAAACCCTATGTGCAAACCCTCAAGGTTTGGCGGAGTATAACCCGCAAATGGTTTGACAGGACCCTATTTACAGAGACTGCTCAAGAGCCTTTCCCTTCCCCCATTTGAGTGGTCAGCACTGACATACTCCATTATGAGAAAGCCCCACTTAACACAGAACTACTTTCAATTGTCATGAGCACTCAGCTTTATTTAAACTGACACCCTTTCCATCACCCCCAAGCTAGAATCCCAATGTCAGACTGCTTCAAGAACTTCGTATTCAAAGCCATACTGTCTGGCAAAGAGCTGTGATAGAGTGGTTCAAAACTGCAAAAAGTGAACTTCTGAAATGGAAGGACAATCCAAAGGTGAAGGGAGACAAGGTAAATATGGATCTTCTAGGCAAGCAGAGCAAGGCAGATTGAATGGAAGGCTTGCCTGTGGGTTCAGATTGGGAAAGAAACTTGGAGGACACACATTTCTCTGTTCTCTTTCTCTTACTCAATTCATTAAACTTCTGGGGTCATGCTATTAGAAAGGGTTATAATTCCTTTGTGTTCCAAGAGCTTCCTTCTTGCACCACAGCAGGTTGCTCAAGTACCAAGAACAAGTGTAAACAACCTGAGATTAAACAGTGTGGAAATATTAATACTTTGTTCCTACAGAGGAAGTATAGTCTATCTGTAAAAAAGAGTTAAGTGGCTACTAGATCACTCCTGTATCTTAATAGTAAGCAAATGCTAATGAATGGGCCGGCTCATTGAAGTGGTCCTGTTTAATATGAAAAAAAAGTCATTGTAATGATCCTCTGATCCTGTTTACAGATGGAGAAACTAAGGCACAGAGTAATAAAGTGACTGCCCTATGTTTCTCAGCAGAACAATAGCAAAACTAGCCACAGATACCATGTTTCCCAAGTCCAGTAATATGCATGTTTCCAAAGTCCTGCAATATTTACAAATTTGTAATTTTAAATTAGTCTAAGAAAAGAGTATTTAAAGAGAATACTGTTACAGGATATTTTCTGGGTGTTCCAATAAAACATTTCTTATGAACATTTTAAAGGCTGAATCCTGTTTTTTTCACAGGTATATCCCATTGGCTTTAGAGTGGCTGCTTCCATAAGTAAAATTAACAAGATTCAGTTGCATATTTTAGCTCAAACAAAGAGAAGAAAAGAGAAAAAATAATGGCTGAAATAAAACACAGCCAATGTCTGAACTGTGAATGGTTTCTTCCTGTTCTCTCTTCTTTCCCCTAGAGAAGTACACAATCACAGTAATGGTTTGGGATTAAGTAATCATCTCAGCTTTCTGCAAAACTAGAGCAGTCTATGGTTTTGTCTGAGTTTTTGTTTTAAGATCAAATGTCATTGTCATGAAAGACTTTTTTCTCTACATATAGTTACATTTCAAAAATATACCTGCATTTTAGAGGTGGAGGGGAGGAGAGGGAAGGGAGGAATACCACTACCTGAGTTTCATGCCAGAATTTAATGTAAAATTAATTCCTTTAAAAAGATTTTTAAAAAACCACAACATTTTTCTAATGTGCATTAAGAATGTTGGATAGCTCACTGAAGCATATACGTTGAGCTTTCAGGAGCAATCTGTAGTCAGGCATTTTAAATGAAAATTGATTTGTGATTTACATGGTCAGTGGAAAGAAAATTAACTTATGGAAGGTTGTAATGAAATATTAGACAAGTAAAAAAAGTAGATGGTGATCTAGTGGAACTAAAAGTCCCATCTGGAAGAATTCTGTGACATTTTTACATTTATCTGTGTTCTGCATGAGTTGTAATGTTAGTGGTAATTTTATGGGACTGAACTGAAATGAAAAGGGTGTTATCACAGATTGCCTACAATATAGGATTGTGTTCAGTGGAGAGTCCTGTATCCTTTTCTCCATTTTCCTGTAATATGACTCATTGCACTTTTTTCAGCTACTGTTGTTGAATTCATTCAGCCTTTTACTTGAGGCTATTAAAGAAGAACATCAAATGCGCACAAAAACAATCTAGCAGCACATTAAAAATCAACACGGCTGCTTCCACGTACTCCTGCATAGTTGAGGCACTATCCAGGAGACCCTTTAAAACATATGCTAAAATTGCACTTTATCATTCTTAAACACAGGCTATTAACACAGATTTTAAAATACATTCTCTTTCAATCTGTGACTCATCAGCATAGCAAGAGTAAAGAATTAAAGCTTTTCCAGAAAACATACTGCCCTACTTCTGTTCCCCCATTCATTTTGAACTCGGATATTCACTGTATTACATCCTTGATTGCTCTTGCTGTCGGTTTCTTGGAGAATGAAGACAGAGAGACATGTCAGAATAACATGATGGCATACTTGCTGCATTCTTCTCCTGCTTTTGTACTAGAAAGTCTTTCTCATATTTCAACAATCCAGACTTTACTGGTAATGGAAATAGGAACTGTTGTACTACCTTCTACCAGATAATCTTCTTTCTTCTGTAGACTCCATGTATGGCAAGCTCTAGTTTATCATACTTCACACAGTTTGAAATATAGGACTCTAACTTGGCAGAAGATTAATATTCTTTGGAATTAGTAGGATTTATGCCTTTGTCAAAATTCTCAAATTTTTAAAATCTTCCCATCAAAGGCTTAATTCATTCTGTTATTAAATGAATTATGTCCTATCAAAGTCTTGTTTTTTGAGGACATATAATCTTCCTTTTCATAGGAGACATTAAAGTATGTTTATGCCACTTCTTTCTCTCTGTTCCTTTAAGAAATACATAGGTGTCATTTGAATGCATGCTAAGCATTCTAGTTGCTTTGTGCTGCACAGGTTTTCAATATGGCTCAGCAGCATGTGGGGTTTGGACACTCCTGAGCAAACACAGGCTGTAAACTTTTCCCTCTTCTCATTGTTACTTTTTTTTCTAATCACAGTTGGAGAATCAGGTTTGAAATTATACCAAGTCCATATTACTATTAGCTGAAGTAGAATTAAAATCAGATTGTACAACTAATATATACAGGGTTGTAGCTCAAACAAGTGCATTATGGAAGAGAATAGTTTGAAACATACCATGTTATTTCTTCAGGAAATTTATTTTATAAGCATATTCAAAAGAGGAGAAATATCACAAATCCTTCACAAATAGTATATATGATTTTCAAGAGAATAGTGTGGCTAATCATGGTAGGAACAGCCTTTTTAATCACAGGATACCACAGAGGTCAATATTAGGTATTGGCTTTCCAACCTATCCATCTGAAACAATATACCATAGTGAATGTAATCAGTTAATGGTGGCAAATGAACCTATTAGAAACATTAGCATTGCAAAATGACAAGTTCTGAGAAATAAATGTTAAGTGGATTCTGCAGCTGGTAATTGTCATCCTGGGAATAATTACACTCATTAATAGTGGCTAACCCCAGACCCTTGTGTCTGTGACTTTGAATGAATTAATGATTGCTGCTTTTGGGACTCTATTGCTGGTAGATTTTCACTAAATGTCAGCACAGTAAAAAGGCCCCAAGGGAGAAACTGACTCTGATGATCTTTAGGGTCCCCATTTTTACAAACCACAAGTACATCTCTGAATGATCAGATAGCATCTCCACAGACCACAAAGTAGTTGGAGATTGTCTAATGAAGAGATCCATTTCATTATAAAGTTCCTGATTTGTAAAGCTAGCATTAAGTTCATGTAACCTCAGATCCATAGCACTTGCCATCAGAAGGTTTTACTTTTGAGGCTGTGTTTAAATGACCCACAAACCCCAATTTTTTCCGTTGTCTTTCCTCTTGACCTTAGTTATGTGAAATCTATTTCTCCTGAAATGATTCAAAATGCTACCAAATCATTATTGGCAAAATTTAATTTCTGCAGGCTTTTAAAGACTGGGAAGCTTATTTTACAAAGGCAAGTGGGTCTAAATCCTTTTACTATTCTGTCCTCTTTCTTCATCTCTCTTTCATCCCTCCTACCCCCCAAAAAATAACTATATGAGTCCTGTAATATCCATAAATTTGGAACATATAATCTAGCTGTCTTCTAAGGGTGAATATTAGGGATAATTTTGTATTGTTAAAATCAATACTTGACTGATGTCACAATGGCAAGAGAAGAATTCTAGTAAAATCAAGATTATGTTCATCAAACCCAAGGGAAAATGCAAGGAGAGCTGTATTTCTCTTGGTCTTGCAGTCTGTGCATAAAAGGGTTATTAATAAACTTTTGGAAATTAGTCCACGGTCTTTGATCAGATGGAATGATAACAGAGATTGAGTGCTGCCCCATGTTGGAGCCTATTTTGGTTTAAACAAAAAGAAACAAAAAAAACCCAACTATGTAATACTACAATATCCTAAGTCCAGGTTACTTACAGTAGTACACTATTAGTTGATGATTCATCATAATATCTTCAGGGAGTTAGAAGACATCATAAATATAGATCTTTTCTTAACTGCATTTACTGCTTCTGATGTTTTCCCATGGCTCTCAGACAAGAGAGCTCCTTAAGGTCATTGTGAGTTGTCCTGTCCTGAGTAATAAAGCTGTTAGTTGACAAAGATCCTACCCATCTTTTGTTCTGTAGAAAGGAGAACTGCTTATAGAAAAATTTATGAAAGTTTCAAAAAATTGGAAATGTTGGCACTTCAGTGTTGCTTTGAACATAGAATCTAGAATATAGACCTACTATCTGTACAGCATGTAGAAGCAGGATTAAATATGGCAGTTGTATGGGCAGCTTATTAATTTCTGCAGTCTGCAACAGAGAATTGTTTTGTAAACTTTTTTTTCAGCACTTATTTCTCATAGGCAAGTGGCATGTTTTATTTGCTTGGGTTTTTTTACCGATTATGCCCATAAAACAAGTGTACATAGTGCCAAAGTAAGGTAAGAATGGTGGGTGACATTTTTAAGGAAGAAAGCAGTATGAATTTTAGAAGCCACATAAGTACTGACTCCTGTAGACACCACAGTAGACTAAAAGGAAAGTGTCCTCAAGCTTTTGAAACCAGATATAGAAGTTGAATTGTTGCTATCTCCCTTAATGAATATCCTTTGTTTCTCCACATGAAAATTTATGGAATACTATGTTTTATAGTGATAAGCATTTTATTTGTCTCAGAAAGGAACAATTTGTTAGAAAGATATTGAAGTAGCAGAGCAAATGGTATAAAATAAAGTTTGTCAACCATCCTCAACAGTCCTTACAGTTCTTCCAAAAGATTTGATAACTGACATTATGTTAAAAAAATTGAAATATTTTAAGTAGTTCATGTTGCCTTTTGCCATGGCACCAGACAAGGGTGTCAAGTAGAAAGATGATATTAGGTTAACTGCTGGTCTGGTTATACTCTGTAAAACAAAAAGAAAATGAATGAGATCTATTTTTTCCTATATTTATACACAACGTTTCAAGGATACTAATGTTAATTTTGTAAGTTAAACAAAAGAATGCTGGAACATTATGGAACAAGAAAACAATTACGAGAAAAAGAGGAAGGAACAGAAACTGCATGGAAGATAATGTTCACGGAAGCTGATATACATCCAACAAGGCAAGGAGAAACAAATGGCACTGAAAATATGCCAGTGGTCTGAAAAGGCAGATATTATATACAGCAAGATATGAACAGAGAAATAATGGTAAAGAAACTACTCTTTGAATAAATGCAAGGGCCTGGCTTTCATAACTAGAGAGTAGCTTTCAGGCACTACGTGCCTCAATTTTTGAACTTGGACTGTAGCAAAACCAGCTGGCACAGGAAATATCAGCACTCTGAGAATGGTCACAGAGCCCATGGAGTCTCCTTATGTCAGTGATGAGAGTGAGCCTGCCCCTGGAGGACAACAGTCAATGCCTACTGACAAAGTTAACCAGACAGTGCATAAACCCTTGTCATTTGACATCAACCATGCAGATTAGGTGTTTTGTTCCAGACATATTGCAAAGATCATGAGAGAGAGCAAAGGATGCAAACTGGGGGTTTGCAGTGAGTCTTGTTTGCAGGGTCTTATTTTCCTCTGAGTTGCAAAACTAATTAATTTTACTTTGAGAGTTAGTCCTTAGACTGCTGTTGCTGAAACTAGTAATTTGGTGCTAAATCTCCAGAGGTCTATGGCTAGACAGGGTCTAGTCTTATGTACTAGAAAGAGCATGTACTTCATTGAATTCTGCCTATTTAAACCACAAATAGCTCTCATGGCCTTTTTTATGTGTGCTTTTAGACTGATTCACTGTGCTTCAAAAAACAGCAGTCTATCGAAGCAGGAAAATTTTGATTCTGAGTTAGTATTCTAAAGACAAAAAGTTAGAGAAAATCACAAAAGGAAAAATAAATCTTGATTTGGGATGAACAGAGAAGCATTAAATCCAGTAGGGTGTAAGGCACAATAGGCAGTGAGGCACAAAAATATTAATCATAAAGCCAAAGAACATAAATGCTTAAAGCTGGAATTAAGCAAAAATTATGTGAAGACCTGTCCTGGGCCTATTGGATGGAATAGAATTTCCTTTGATACCAGTCTGGTCAAAATTTTGCCACTTTGGTGATAAAATAGAAGGCCTAAACACAGGGAGTGAAAAATGAAACCAGTCTGGGAATGTGAGACATATTGTCTCTGGAGGCATGGTGTATCATAGAGTCTGTTTTGTTCTCCAGTTAAAATCCTTGGTTAAATTGCATCAGTCTGCCGCTAGGAAAGGCTGTATAGCTTAGAGAGTGAACACAGCAAATTTATGTCCAGAAGAGGGGATGATTCTTGTTTGTTAAAGAAATGTTCCTTTTTGTGTTTCTCTTTGTGACTTTTAGTTACCATCATATTTGGAATAGTGTGGTGATAGTTCAGCTCATGGAAACAAGACATCCACCAAAAAATACACTGGCAAGGAATACAACATTTATGAAATAAATATTTGAGTGTAACTATAAATGTATTTTACCGTTGTTTTCAGTGGGGTGTTGGAGAAAGGATGCTAATTGGAAGCAAGATGAAGAAAGATAGAAGAGAGAGGGACTTTTCTGGTTAAAAAAAAAAAGGGCGATAGAAAGACATTATGACCCAAACTATATTCTTCTAGTTTTAAAATGATGGTGCAGAGTGAAACTGAATCAGCCAAATCTCTCCAGAGGTGTACGTTATCTGGTAAGGGCATAAAGAGCAGGATATACAACTCAGTTTACAAAATTGTTTCAGCATATAAATACAGCTGATACCATAATACATAGACACAAGCAATGTCATTATGCTAGATTTCTTGATGTGCAGCAATTAAATTTCAAGACATTTCAGAACCCTCTTTAAGATAGAGTTGCAGAACCCGACCACATTTTCCATGGCTCATCTCTCCTCAGTGAGGCAGTACATCTGGTAACCATAAAAACAGACACTTTCAATATATTTTTAGCCATGTTTCCACCTACTACCAGAATGCCAAGAAGTTTCTCCTTCATATTTGGTGTACCTTTAAGCAAGAAGACAGGAGTATTTATAGTTTTTTAGGATTCAGTGGTTATATGTCAGAAATTCTTATTATGAAATGTTTTTGTAAACAAACTAAATTCCACTGGGAAATATAGAGACACTGTTGCTTTTATTTCCTGGGTTTTTTATTATTATTTTTAATTAGTTCTCTCCACAGAGTGTTGAAGGTTATGATAAATGTTTCCTGGAGCAGATTTTCAGCCTGTAACTCTGAGGAAGAAATATGCATTTAAAGATGCTTTATATTTTGACTCTGAAGGGGATTAAAAAACTACTCTCGGTAGCTTACTCTCTTTATAGTTTATTTTCTCAAAAGAAGTTACAGGATATTTAATGAAGGAAATTTATCCTAGCATTAAAACTGAGCTAAACTTATGTGTACGTTTTTTATTATTTTGTAAAATACATGAAACAGTTAAAGCATATGGAAATACAGCTGAATTTTAAATTTACTATATGCTGTTTCTGCTTTTCATTTTTTGCCATTTCACACCTTGTCCGCATCTCGAGCAAGCTTGTAAGTTTCCAGCGCATACATTTCTTGTGATGATATATTGTCCTGGTGGAAAATTTCATTTACTGGCTGTGCCCTTTGCTGAACCTGTTGCTAGTCAAGGAACATGATAAGCGTATAAGTAGCATGCTACTTCATTTATCATACATCGTTTTAGACACTCAAATATCTCATATACAATTCTGCATTCTGTACCAAGGGAAACTACTAAACTTGCAGGAAAAAAAATCCACAAATAAATCATCACTTTATAATATAGAAATGTATCATCCTAATAAAAATTAAATGTAGTTTATACTAAGACTGTAAGTGCCCTTTATTTTTTTTATGGCCTCAGTAACCACATGCTATCAACCACTAACAGAAAATATCTGGCTTATTTGATTTTGTGTCCAGCAGAATTGAAAGATATAAAATACTGTCTATTTTTAATAATTGAATTACATTGTAAATAATTGACAGGCTTGAAAAGATCCAGCATTGCTAAGAACCTTCTGCTCTTCTTACATTTCTCTTTGGTTTAAATTTTCATCATATCTTGTATAAAACAAAATTTTATTTAAAAAACAGCCAGAACAGCATCACCAATAAAATCCTCTAACATTTAAGGAATTTAAAAATCACCAGAAAGAAACCAATTACAAAAAATTTAAGGTGAAATAATACCAAGTCTATCTGATGTACTAGCTGTTCCAAGAAGAACAGGTCAAGCCTCCCTAATTTCAATAATGTGTCATCTATTGATTTCAAAGCTTCTTCAGACCATCATCACAATATTTCACTAAAAGCAGCTTTTTATTTCAGCATAAAATAATCTATGTCTTGTCAAGATGTTGCATGTAAAATGCTTAATTCAAAGCTCTTTTTTATGTTAAGCCACGCTTTCACTAATCACAACCTGTCCTAAAATACTGGACTACAAAAAAGTATGGCTTTCATTTATATAGAACTTTTAATCCTGCATCTTTTAACAAGTATACATTGAGGAGTTACTTCAACCACTTCTCATGTATATCCATTTCTAGGGAGGGGTTGAAGTGTTTACCGGCTCACAGTGGCATTGTGTTCTAGCTTTGAACTACAACTGAAGAAGAATTTGTTAAATAGAGTTTAATTACACAATCTGTAATTTGACTAGGCTATCGGAGCTTATAGAGATCTGTCTAGGGAGAACAGAGGAGGGAGGTGGAGAAGAATGAAAAAGCAAAAGAAACCTAGATGTCATCCCATCTCATTGGGGTTAGAGAAGAAATCTGCATAGAAGGTTAGGGGTTTTTGTACTTTTTGAGAACATCATCTTTAGAAAATACACCAGGTAAGGTGATAGAATGGAATCTCCAAAATAGGTTTCCTTCAGCTGAGAAGTTTTCCACCAGAGTCCCCATTTGACCTCATTGTCATAGCGTATGAAATACAAAATGTTGATATATAAGGGATCTGAATAGGAAATGTGTGATTGTGTTGCAGTCATAATTTCCCTAGATGAAGAGAATTCATGTCAAGATGGTTTTTACTATCATTCACATCTATATCTCTTCATAGGATCAAATAGGTCACAATTTCAGTATGACCCACCAGCTCTACATTTGAAACTAATGGCTGTGATTGGTTTATAAGAAGTTTCCAAAGTTTATTTAAAACATACCAGCATTTTTTCCCATTTAAAACTCAGTTATAAAAAGATTGAAATTCAGAGTTAGGACTTGCAAATTGCTCTCTAGAATTGTATATGTAGATCCATTTACAGTTGCCAAGGTACTGCAGGGGCAGGCACCCTGAAGTTTCTGGTATAGAACTGGATGATTTGCAGAGCTTCAATGGAATGCTGAAATAAAACCTTTTAAAGTAGTTTAAGCTTATCTTTATAAACAAGTTGCATATACTATATTAGGTGTGGTTTATGATGACATTTTGTTCTTTCAGCTCATAGATGAAAAAAAATTCTGGATAAAAGGGGTCATTATAAATTGGTTGTACATCTCTAGTGTTTTAATTATGAAATTTGGAGATGGAATCCATTTTATACAAGAGCTTTGCACAAGAACAGGTAGCTTTACAATTAAAAAGTTTCTCTTGGGTTTCTTCACGACCAGATACTTCAGGTCAATGTAAGAAGACAAATATTTGCTACATTTAGTTTTCAGGAATCAAAGTGATTAATAAAAAAAGTTCAGGTTATGCTGGAATCAACTACAGTGGAGGACATATGTACTGCTTTAGAATTATTTGCAATGGAAACAGCCATGACTTTTCCAATACCAAACAGATGAGTTGAGCACAGTGAGGGATCAACAGTGAATAGAAATAATTTCTTCTCATGTTGAACATACCTCACTTTCTTCGCCTTGCCAGCTTTTTTCATATGCTGTTAAAGTGGTCAAAGATGCTCGTTCACTTTGCTTTTTCAGGCTGCTGATAAAACACATTCTATTTAATATGAGTATAGAAGACAGGAAGAAACTCATATCTTTTATGGGGGAAAAACTGGTGAGATACTTTAGTCAGTGATGTTCTCATTTGTTCTCCTGAAAGATAGCCAAGCCTAGTCAATAGAACAGTTGATTTTATTGTGGTGGGTTTGTAGATTTAAATATAGTCTTTGAAGAAAATCTGTGCATAGCTACATTAGGAAGAAAAAAAAAAAAGCAAGCAACCATGGCTTTATTGTTTAGAAATAGTGGCTATGGTTTGTATCTTGCCATCTAAACATGCACTAACACCAATAATATCACTATTATATAATGTTATATGTATTTAATTGCTGAGGAAATTAAGATGCTGAGAAGTCAGGGAGCAAGAGAACCCAAGATCTACATCCAAATCTTTTCATCTAAAGTGATCCCCTTCCTTTCCACACAATATTTTCCTCCCTTTCACACCTGGAGTATAAAAACACTCAGAGAAAGGATAACATCCAGAGAAGCAATGGAGATCACAGGGTCAACAGTTGTTTCTTAAAAAAAAATAAACATCCATTAAAGAAGACATGGACCTCTCATTCTGTGTCATGTATTCCTTAGCACCACCTTAATTTTAGTTGCTGTACCCTTGATTTATGTTTCTGGAAACAAACGTTTTGTGTTGGTGCTCTAGATTTGAAGTACTTCAAGTTCAGAGACAGTTCTGAACAAGGAGGAAGACAGAAAGAACTCTGTTTTACTGCAGAGATCTTTGCCAAAAGCAGAGCAATAGGTTGCAGTCCCAACAGAAGTATTCAGGGGGAGAACCACCCTTGGTTACAGGCAGTTGTGTTTACTTGTGCTTTTCTGTGAAGCTGAGGACACAAAAAGAGAGAAACATGGTGTACCAACAGTCCTAACTTTACACGGTTCAACAGAATTTATAGCAATTTTTCTTAAGGTTTTGGTTCAGGGTAAAGCTTTCGCTTTGACTTCTAAAAGCAGCTATTAAACTTAAAAGGTAAGGTATTAAATTTACTTGTTAAATAGCTGCCTTAAAATATAGCTATTAAACTTATCAAGCCATTAAAGAGTTTTCATCCTCTATCTATTATTCTGTTTCCACAAAGCAGTGAGGCAGAGCTCGCCCTCACCTTGTTCTGGTCAAGGTAGACTTTCTAGATAGGAGTGTCTCTGCAAAAAAAAAGTTTATTTTTGTTTTCTTGGTCATTTATAATTTGTTTTATAGGTGCCTAATGAACAAACTGAGTTCCCATCATTCTTGGTATCCCATCCCATTTCTCCATAAAAAATACAGAACTAGAAGTCCTCCCAAAGCTGCTTGTAATGCAGACCACAGATTAGTGTGGTCAGATATGGAACACAAAAATCAGTAAAGCAGTAGTGGTCAGTGTAGCCTTAATATGTGCTGTCTGTCCTTGAAGAGTAAATGAGAAATAATGGGAGAAGAGGAAGGGCAGAGGTGGGCAATACAAATCCTTGAAAATGAAAAAAGTAGCTTCTATTTGATGTGATAAAAAGAGGATAAGTGAATTAATTATATGAAGAGACATTTCAAATAGCCTTGGAGAACCAGCAAGAACTCTAAAAGAGTAAAAGGAGAGCAAGTTCTTTTCTTGAGGCAAAAAAAAGGATATTGGCAGAAGAGTTTGGACAAGAGTTTCAGTTGTGAAAGTAGTTAGGGAGAATCTTAAAATAGGCTGTGTGTAAAGAAACTGACTGACATGCAGATTTGTTTGCTGTCAGCATATGGACAGAATTGATGTCTTTGAGTTTAATCAGATAAAACATTATGAGGGCCAGGAATAGGATCTGAAGAAACTGTTACGGAAAGATGGAAGAGGAATTAGAAGCATCTTCTGTAAGGCATGTCAATGAAGCATTTAGAAACATGATATATGAAGTGCTGTGGGATGGAGCACTGAATCTGAACAAGTTCTGTTGAGTGCAAATGGTGGGTTGTAAAGGTATATCGTGAAATCAGTAAACAATTTTAGACTCTGATTGTGAGTACATGTTTAATCATTAATTAATTGAAGAAGACAGCTGGAGCAGTAGTTATAGTGCCATGTGAGGATGAAGATTAAGTTAAGGCTAAAGTATTTATATTTATTTTTATTTTTCTAAAAATAAAGCAAATGCATATTTTAAACAGGAAGAGCTATCAGAATATAAAAGGTGATGAACAAATGGCAATGACGATATCTCTAATGAGGAGAGAGGATCTACTTAATGGGACAATGAATAAGAAACTGATGGTCGGAAAGAAAGTTGTAACTTTCTATACATTCATAGAATAGAATATACATTCTGTTTTGTCAGCTTTCACTTATAGCACATCAAAGCAATACTATGTGTAAAGAGGAGTCAAGAAAGTGGAATATGAAGATGAAGCTGGGGTCTTCCTCATAAAGAAGTATTTGGGATAGTGTGATACCTCATCAATACAGTAGAAGGGAGAGAAGACTAAGATTCAGGATTGTTGAAAGGAAAAGCACGAACTAAACATGGTGCAGTGATTTGAAGTATCCCCCCGTTCTGCTCACGAGCAAACTTTGGTTAGGCAATTACTGGATAGGAGAGACTTCCACATGGGAGGGTTTTCAAAGTGGCAGTAACACAGTGGCACTCAACTGCCAACAAATCACAAATCCTTCTGATCACCTCAGAAATGCCCTGTATGCTCCAGAAAGGGTTGAAGACGGGAGGCAAAGAGAATAATCACTGTAATTTTCTCTCTAAAATGTAGTACTTAGAATTATGCTTCTGAAGAAATGCTCAGCATTAAATTAACAAATTACTGTACCACTGAATGCAAATCTGTAAAAAAAAAAAAAAAAAAAAAGCCCTACAGCTTTAAGTTTTTAGCCCTCTTATTTATAACTTATCTCTGGGAGAAAACACTTCCAAACTTGTTGAGATATATTGATTTTCAAAAGCAGATGGCTTTTTAGGAGTGTCACAGTAGCTCATCTCTGCTGTCACTGTCTCTTTTCAACTACAAAAGAAGTGAAAGTTACATGGATAATGACTTTCCACATCTGTTGACTTCTTTAAATTCTTGATTCAAGTAATTGCCAGTGCATTTTTTTTGTATAGCCATTCAAACTTGTTTCCACTTGTTCATGCTCAGTCCATTAGATCAACAAACATACATCCCTGTAAATGTGTGTATTATATTTCATAACTGTGTATTTAACAGAAAAAATGCCATTAGTTTGTGAATATTCAACAATTATTTCAGATGTATGGGTGCATCATTCAGAAGTTGATGCCCTTAAATTAGGGGGGAAATCCAACTTGTCCTCCAGCTGCAAGATCCTTGTTTTTATAACAGTATGTTTTTCTCCTTTTCCAGTTAATCTTGTAATGTATTATATTATATTATATTAGTTCACAGGTATTGAGGTGAGAGGGGCTTTTTTATGCCTCTATTACCTGCTGAGTATTCCTGCTCTAGAATACATTATGTTTACTATGTGGAGTTTTATTTAAATGTATAATATTATTATCCCCCTGATTTTTGTGTGGTACTGCTCAGCATAATTAAGGCTGACAATCTAATAGGACTCCACACAAGAAATTTACATGAGAGAACCATGTTGGAAGATATGTTTTCCAGCTGAGTACTTTGTCAGCAGCTACTATCAAGTAACCTTTTTTTCCAATTAAGTTCTTAAGCAGGAGAGCAAGACAAAGTAAACCCATGGTTATGCTCATGCAGAATAAGGTGGTCTCATTCACTCAGTAGAAACAGAATTATAGCATAGGGAATAGCTAAATAGGTGAGAAAGTCAAAAGAAGCCGTCTTTCACATCTCTGATTAGTCCCACACACACGCATCCCTTTATAACTGTACAAAATATATTTGTACTTATAGTGGCATAGCCTGTTCGACTGTTTCACATTGAATTTCCTTCAAACTGGGTTTTAAAAACAATAAATATACTACATTTTTTCTGGGGAAAATATCAACACAAAAACTGTGCTTCTTTGAGGTAATGAAACTGTTGTTCATATACAAATCACACAAAATTAATTATTAAACTTCTTAATTGTTAAATTTATTTGTTTGTTTATTTTTATTTGAAAGCTGTGCTGATTTCACCATATCTTTGACATAGTGTCCTGGTTTAGGGCAAATTTTGGGAGGAAACTTCTGAAGTGGTCTCCTCTAGAAAGCAAATTCAAGTTGCCTCTCCCCCAAACTGTTTGGGAGAAAAAACACCTTCAAGAGAAGAGGAAAAAACTATTTATTTAACAAGCAAAGTACTCACAAACATGAAAAATCAGTAGTATTAAACAATGAAACCTCCTGTTGTTCTGAAGAGTTGGCAAATTCGGAAAGTTCTTGCGGGGATTGGAGAGAGAGACTTTTCTGTCAGTGTGTCCTTGGCTTTCTCTTGTCTCTCCGGGGCTCGGGCTGGTATCCTGGCTGCAGTGCAGCGAAGGGGGCCCCTGGATGATAATCCTGATGTTCCTGGTCTGAACAATAGCTGAACAGCTCCAAAAAACTTCTGGCCTCAGCTAGCTAAAAAAAACCTAACTAAAAGCAAAGGAGAGCTGCCTCCTGCTGTCCCTCCTGCTGTCCCTCCTGCTGTCCCTCCTGCTGTCCGTGTGCAGTCAACACAGTCCATGAGAAGGAATGTGGGGGAGCAAGTGCAGTTTCTGATAACAAACTCCGCGCTTCTTCTCCTCCCTTTCACTCTTGGAACCAGTCTTAAAGGTGCAGAACCTGTTATCCGCCATAAACAGAACAGATGACGGGGGATGCAATCATCATAGAGTCACCCTAGGACACATAGCTTCACTTAGAGTCTCAGCAGTGGTGACTTATGGGTGTATCCATCCTTGCCTGACTTCCCCAAAACTGTTTTGGATTGTCTTTCTGACATTTTTTTTTTTTCCCAGAGATGCCTCAGCTTTCACTACTGTCTGTCACTACTTCTGACATCCTCTTCATTAGAAAGTTATTTAACCTCTTCCCTATTTCTTCCCTTGTACATACAAGCTTTACCCAAAACTTGCCATAGTTGCTCTCTAGCATTAGTAAAAGTCTTTTCCATCATCTCCCTTTTTTTGGTCATTTTCCTTTTCCCTTTCCTAACACACCCTGGTAAAGCTCCGTGTCCTTTCTGAGCTCAGTTGCTAGGGTATATACTTTTCAGTCTGGTCTCCTGAGAAGCCTTGCACTGCCACCAATATTTTGCAAGTGTTTCTGTTCCATGTCATTAATAGTCTGCTCATTCCCTATAAGTTTGCTCATATCTTCTCCCTTCTTTTGATTAATTTGTTGATATAGAATGAAAATACCTCTGTAAATGTATTGAGCATCTTCTGAATTACAGTCACTTATGCATGGATGTACTATTCTTGCCTTCACTCTCAGGTCACTCACTTATATCTATTCTAGGAACATATTAGCAATGATTATTGATAGTGGCAGATATGCATATTAGCCTCAGCTGTCTTTAAATTCTGTATGTGCATATGCATATATTTGAATATTTTCCAAAATTTTTTGGTTTTCATTTAACAGGCTGAAATACACCATGTATGTAATTTACTGTTTTCTTTCTATATGCTTTCTCTCTTCCTGCTACAGTTCTGCACTTTCACAGTTTATATGATTTGGTTTTTTCTTTGCATTTTTATAGAACCTTTCACATTAGGTAGTGTTCAGCTCTTTGAATAGATCTGGTAGCACTAGGGTTTATTTGTACCCCAATAGAACTTAGAGTCACTGATCAAAGACCTCAAAAGCTAGAACCTTCACAAATGGGCATTAAAACAATTGTTCTTGTCTTAGGCAGCTCCCAGTTTTAGCTGAGAGCAGCTCACAATGGAAGAAAAGAAAGCTGCCCTGTAATAAGCCAAGTTCTCAGTTTACTGTCTCCATGGTCAAAGTTTGCTAGTAAAACATTATAAATGGGAGGACAATGGAATATGTTTGTGGATATTAGAATGCATTTTTTCCATGTCTATGGATGAGGAGATAGTAAACTGCAAGATGCTTGTAGAAAAACCTGTGCATCTTGTGATGAATTGAACACATTAGTACTTAAAAAGTAACCTTTACCTAGTTTCTGTTACTTTTCAGTATTCAAATGCTAAAACATTTCTTGTAATATGTTTTTAATGTGGCATTTTTGTAAGATCATTTGTTTTGGGGAAAGAAAGTCTAGGAGAGAGAACTTCTGGGTTTAGCAGAGATAATAATAGCTATTTCTTTACTGGGGATAGTGAATGGGTTTCAGTACAGAATAAATTAATAAATGACCACACTGTAGAAACAGCCAGCTGTGTCTTCTCCTCAGTTATGTGGACCCAGAAGTCTGGACTCCCTTCAAGGGGATTTTTTGCTAGTTTGGTTTTGCCATCTTCCTTAAGTCAAATCTTGTAAATTGGTAAGGAATCTTCAGGTGAAGAAACTGCAGCCAGAGGGGTAGTTTCTGTAGGAGAAGGTGAAAACAGAGCTGATGGTTTTCATCTCAGCATCTGTCTGATGGTGGGACACCTTCACCTTATGAGAAAGTTCTGTACACAGACTTTGTTCTTTAATTTTGCATGCCTGATGAGGCATGAAAACTAACAAAAATGAATATACTAATCTTTAAATAGGAGGGTGTTGATTCCTTCCAACAACAGTCATCTGTGAGTCTGAAATCAGACTTCTTTTTCAGTCCTCTCATTCCACCACTCAGAACTAAAATGGCTGTTTTCACAGTTGTCATGCTGTTTTCTTTCTAGACAAGATTACCTATCCACACTGTTAATCATTTAGGCTAAGTGAAAAGAGGCATCAAAGGAAACAGTATATTTTATCATTGTATCAGTGATCTTTCCTCTTTTTGTTTCTTCTTTTAAATCATCTGCTGGAGAGGTGTTTCATTACTCGAGGAAAAAAAGAAGACCCAAAAAAGAGACAAAACCAGAGAAACCTAAGTTTACCAGAAGATATCCTCATTTCCTCAGACTCTGAGGCCTTATTCTCGGCTGTTGTTTACAAGTTCTGTAGGTAGAAGAAATGCATTGCCCCACACATTTCTCTGTCCTGCTAGATGTGTGCATAACCTCTCCTCATGGTGGTAGAAAAAATGGGCAAGCTAGGGACTTATATGACAGCATCCATACTCTAAGGCGTATTGTCAGTGTCTGTGTTCCCTGTAGGGGTTTTTTCCCAATAAGCAGGAAGAAGTTGGTTTCAGCACTTGTTCAGAGACGCTGTAGGCTTGTCAGTCTCCCATAGAGCTACAACGTGACTCTGCACTGACTAATTCCTACCAGGTGTCAATCAGCTCTCTGTTCTTGGAGTCAGCCTTCCTTCCTCTTTCCATCTTCTCACAGCAAGATGAGGAAAATTCATCCTCTCACCAAAACATGTTCACTGACTCTCCTTTCCATTGCCCATGTAGGTTTGTTGCAGTTACATGATGAGCCCAGTACCTGTCCCTTTTGGGCTCCAGGAGGGCACAAATCAGTGCAGTCATTCCACAGACAAACTTTCTACTCATTTCTGGTAGAGAACTAGTGTGACCCAAAAACAGAATGGGGGACCTTGGTCTGATGGAAGTTGGTCACTTCAGCATTTTTAATGAAGTCACTGAAAGCAGATGCTCTCATGTCCTGGAAGTGGTGCCTGGATGGCACATATTGAATGGGGTTTCAGAACTGGTTTATAGCTGTGCCAGTCTAGCTTCTGTGGGTGTTAGATGTTTCTTAGGGTTTCTGAATTCAAAAGGGTGATACACCCCCATGACATACGTGCACAAAAATAGAGAAACTTGATGACAAATTTTACTTTAAATTCACAAGCCCTAGTAACAGAAATTTTTGCTTTAGAAGAGGGGCAATCAGGATACTCAGTTACACAGCACTAATTAGCTATTAGACATAACTTCGTGAAACTTTTTGGGGTGGAAATAGTCTGTACTTAGCTGCTTGCAGGTGGCATTAGCTCTGCTACAGGAGCTGCAGAGGTAGTAATTTTTGATTTGTAAGAATTCATTTAGTTAGTATAAACTGTATTTCTATAGCATAAAAACACCAGTGCATTGCAAGAGAGCTGGTGTGTTTTATTATCATAAATTTTTCTTTTGTTTATTGTTAGAAAGGGCTATATTTTTTACCCAATTCTGTGTATAGATATCAAAAAGCTAAACATGGGAGTGAAGTGTATTTTGTAATAATATCATGACTATTGCTATGGAATTCAGGGATTTCTAAACCTACTAACAATATATTGCTTAATCCTTTCTTATAGTCTGTACTAATAATTTTGCTCATTATTTATGACTTATAATAAAAGTAGAAGACATTGCTGACCAGCTTGTAATGCCATCTCATAAAATATTTCTGTGTGTTTACAGTGACAAAATTGTTGTACATTCCTGTTCTGACCAGAGGTAATTTTGGTGGAGGGAATATATGTAATTTAAGTAGATTACAAAAGTTTGTTTTTTATTTCAGACATTAATTTTGGTTCATTTTCTGATATCCACTTCTGTGTCTAATTCCTTGAGTCATTACGGCAGGATGTTCACTCTAACAATAAACTACATCTTGAAAATGCTTTTCTAAAAAGCCTCTGAGTGGATAGATTTTGTTTCTTTTCTTTTGTTATACTTCATCTTTGTAGACCATATCCATCCATGTTTAATAGGCAGTATTAGCATTTTGAGCTACAACAGTCTGCACAATCTGTGCAATATCCCTGGCTTGTGTTGTGCTTCCATATAAAAAACAGCTCCTGTGTATGTCTTTTTTAAGACTTACAACACACATTGCATTTTACTCTTTTTAAAATAACATCAGGGAAACTGTGAAGCTTCTTTTGAAGGATTACATTATAGTTTGATTTTTATTTATAAAACATAAAGGACTAATATATATCAGTTAGGACATTTTGCTTCCAAAGTGCATTGTAACAAAATAATTGGAAGGCAGTTGTGGTATGAAATATATGACAGCTTTACAGGACATAAAAAGCAGCTTTTTCTTTGTAATAGTGTAATTGCCTTAAACCCCCCAATCATAATTGTTATCAAAAAATAATCCCAAAGAAAGGCTAATATAAGGTGAGCAGACTATTATAAGAGCTCTAATACACTCAATTCCTTGAACGGCAAATGCAGCCCCTCAATCTCCCAGTGCTTTTAGTGTCAGTCAGAGAGCACTCAGTCATTTCTGTGCATCAAGCCTGCAGTATTGATTTTTCCACTGACTGAAACAGCCATATAAGCATAAATTTTGCATGAGGCTTTCACTTTGTAGACTCTCCTTTGGTCAGATGACACATGATGTGAACATGAAGACTGTATAATAACAATGCACGGTCAACCTGCAGGCATTAAAGCGTGGTCTCTCACAGCTTTGAAGGACAAAAGCTGGAATGGTGCATCTCTGGTGTGATAGAAAACAAATATAATTTCCATCCTGGCAGCCTGCATTCAATTTTATACACTCTCTCCCCCTCTCTCACCCCCCTACACTTTCATGGTCCCCTTTTAGGGAGGAAATGCACACGCTCACACAAACATGTATAGACATAAAGTATACTTATCAGTGATATCCAGTACAGATAAAAATCAGCTCTGTGGGAAAGCAGAGCTGTGATAATAACTGTGCATCAAACTTGAACCCTTTGCTGCACTTGCTTTCCACTTTTCTTTGGTGGCGATGTGTTGTTTTGTTTTATAGTTGATGCCATTTCTTTTAAGCCAGCCCTTGAGACTAAATATTGTACAACAGCATTTGATAACATCTTGTATCATGCTGAAAAACCCTTATCTAAAGATTTGGCCTTGTGATAGGCAGGCAGGAGTGAAAACATTCCTTAATAACAACGTTGTTTCTTCTCATTGCAGTCCTTGTGAAGTTCCTCTGCTCATTAATATTCCCACTCTTTCTCTTTCTCTTTCTCTTTCTCTTTCTCTTTCTCTTTCTCTTTCTCTTTCTCTTTCTCTTTCTCTTTCTCTTTCTCTTTCTCTTTCTCTTTCTCTTTCTCTTTCGTCCTGTCTCTCTCTCCCTCTCTCCATTTATTGTTTAAATGTTTAGTGTAAAATGCATTTATCCTGTTAGGGGAACATGTCAATGGGAGGAGACAGAGGAGTAATCCTAACCCGTGTCAATCTGAAATAATAGCACAGGAGTAATTTGTCACTAAGACCTGCAGCAGTGCATTAACTATTCCTTAAAGTGCATTAAACTGCAGGCAGTTAATGTAATTAATTTATAATATAATGCAATGCAACCTCTTAAAGTTAAGTTGGACTGACCCAGAGGAAAAGATATCTTTAAGCAAAAAGCTCACTGATAAGCCAGTTTTAGTCAGTGACAACAAGAGAGCTGTTTTGTCTTAAATAATAATCACAGAAGGAGAGCAGGCCTTCCTGTAAGGAATAATTGGGAATGAATTGCTGTTCTCATTTGGAAAAAGGATCCTGACATAATAATTGCACAGCAGCATGATTATTCCAGCAATGACAGATGTTAGAGGCACTGCTTCTGCTTCTATTTATGCAGGACACAAATAAATGTTGAATGTTTATATAGAAGGAGCTACACCATTGTACAGGCAGATTAGTGTTCAGTGCATTAAGAGAAGAGACTCACGTTTTTTCATTTAAAAATGCTCTGCTGGGAATAAAAGGGCTCTGACCTCCCTGGTCAAGGGAGTATTTTAGATTTTTTTTCTTCTTTCTCACCCAAATTTGCCTGTCTCTTCTCTTGAGGGTATAATAACGTATTGATCTGAATACAGTGACTGTGTAAGTGCTGCCTTTCCCTCACAGTTGTGAAATTTTATTTCAATTTGAGCATATCTTAGAATAAGAGGAAGGGATGCACTTTTGTCCTGGGTTGTGTTTTGGTTTGGATTCTCATTTATTTTCGTTGGTTAGTTTGTTTTTTAATCAAAGGAATTACAGTATCCCAGCAAATTCTTTTTTTCTTTGAAATTAGGTATTTTTTTCTAGAATGGCAGTGAGCATGACACTTGCATCCATGGGCTTCACTACAGACATTTGTAATAATAATTCATCTGTTGTAAAATCGTGAACAACGGCATATACATTTTTAAATTTGTAATATTAATCACTAGCTAAAATAGGTAAATATAAGAGCTACTTCCTAGGTTCATTTCATACAAATATTTGAATGATTTAAAAATATTTATAGCTATATATATTTCTTTACCTGTACTTAGAGAATTATGTCTCTCTGTCCTCATGCACTCTTAATGATGCAAACACTTCCATAACTACCTAATATTAAGGACAGAGACATTTCTATTGAGTCATACTGAGAAAACCTATTTGTAGGGTCTGAGATAAAATTGTCAAGTCAATGGTTTTCTGAATTACCTAAATACAGTTAAATAGTAATGGGGGGATGGAGAATTACATGTCAGTGATTGACATTAGAATAGTCAAAAAACCCAAAGCCTATTGTTGAACTGTTGCAGAAACAAAGGGTCATTGCTGAAGTAGTGTAACTATTTGTTCCTTTTTACTCTCATTTGATGTGAAATTACTAATTAATTTACAGGAATCTTATATATGCCATGTGTTTCTATGCATTAATAATTTTTATAAACTTTTAATTTTCATGTAGTGGAAGTAGACTGTAGCCCTCAAAGGAGATGATTCTTTGAAATTAAATCTTTACAACTTGTAAAATGAAAAAAAAATACTGTGTAAAATTGTCCTGCTGAGGAGTAACAACAAGTGGCATGGGTTCTCTGAAAATATAAGTGATAGGATGTGTGAAAAAAAAAATCAAATTATTTTCAATAATAAATTTTGTCAGGAAAATACTCTGTATGAGTATGATGAAAAGCTCCTTAGGAAATGAAGGAAAAATGTATAGGGGAGGCAATGAGAAGAAGACAAGATTGTTACGTGTTTTAGAAACACAGCAAGGAGCAGCAAAAATCACCTTTAAGTGGTTCAAGTCGAATTGCACCTATATACCTTTATCCTGCTCTGCATTTTCTGAAGAAAGATCTTTCCCATCTTGCTCCACAGAAGTGGTGGCAGATATGGCAGAGTACTTTGGGATAATTTATACATCCAATGTTTGAACATGTGAATAATTTGTACTTCCACTCAACTGTTTGCAGTTTATAAACATGAAATTAGGATACCTAATACATTAATTTATTTTGTCCAATGTTAAGAAAGTTTATTTTGGCATTTGGCTGCTTCTGTTTGAGTAGCTAGTTTAAAGGTGATCCTTAGAATGGTGGCAAACACAGAAATCAATCAAATCTTTGAAATAAAAGTAGAGGGAACGGGTTTCAGAAAAGGTAGGCTAGAGGAATGCAGTAAGACCTAATCAAAGCCTATTGAATCAAAGAGAAATTAAATCAGATTTGTAATTTGGAGGGTGGAACCTCATCTCATATAAATTGGTTCTTCGTAACAACTGAAAGCCTCATATGCAGATATTTGGTATAAAGAAAAATCTATAGATTAATTTATATATGATGAATTTCATAGTTTGATCCAAACCATAATGATATCCTCAAGAAAACCTATATACACATATAGGTAAAATTGTGCTCAAGAGTGTAAATCCTCAACAGTTCCATTGATTTCAGCAGCACTCCTGTGCCTGCGAGCAATGTGATTGAGAAGAGATTTTAGCCAATACCTGAGCAAATAAGCAGAGAGGTCATAGCACTCATCTCCTAGCCACAGAAAATGTTATAAAGTTCACAAATAGTCAGGAATTTATATCATAGGCATAATTTTACTGAAACAGGAATTGGGACATTCCAGGTATACAGGTATAGCTAATACCTGAGAAGTCTAATAAATCACCAACCTCAAAACTCAAATGTACTGTCAAAACAGAATAAACAGTGTTATATTTCTTACTAGGTGCTCTAAGATAAGGACCTCTTTAGAATTATATTTTTTATGAAGCTCAATGAAAGTAAAGAAAGGTGAAGGGTGATAGAGGGAGATGCAATTAAATTGAAATTATAGAATTCCTCACCAAATCTCCTTCTAACTCTAATGAATCATTCCATTTCTTTTCATTCGTCTTTTCAAGTTCTCTCCTCTGGGCATTTAAAATTGCTTTGCATCGTCACAGTCATAAAAAAGAAATTTATGCCCCTCAGAAAGGATATGCAGTTTTGCAGGAAGTAATATAGACATGTCCAATTTCAGATCAGCATAGTCTACCTTCAAAGAAATAAGTCTTTTCCAGGAAGCATGAGTGGCTTTAGCAATATCTGGGTGAGTAGTTATATGCTCAGACACAACCTCTTTCCCTTGTGCCAGGTTTAAAATTCATATTCTCACCTCACATGAGAGGGAATACCTGACTGAGCTGCAAGAGTGAATTCTCGAGGTACTTTTCTCATTTGTTAGGAGTTCTCAGGACAGGGAATGCCAGATCTAAAACTGGAGGTGATCACATTTAGTCTCTAGTAAAACCTTGATTCAGGATAACCTGTAGACAGCTCCTCCAGAAAGGCTCATAACCCCAAAGCTGGCATCACTGGAGCCACTTCCCGGGTTGAAAAGTGTAATAGCCTTGCATTGTCTGTTGAAAGAGAGGTGGAATTTCCAAGTGAGTTTACAGGATACAAACACCTCAGTTCTTCCCAATTAACGTCCCTGAGACATGTACTTTGGGAACATGATTCCTCTAAGTGCCAGTGCTGTTTGGAGTTGGTACACATGGAGAGGCATCCACAGCAACGGCATAAGCCGATTGAGGTGTCAGCAATTTGTAAGAAATGCCTGTCATTTCCTACTGGCTACCAGTGGTGAATGTGGCCTCAAGTGTCAACATATATTTTAGAAATATTTTTACAGAGCACAAAGCCACTCCTTTAATGCAAAAGATTTTCCTCCCAAAACTCTGAGGTCTTTGCATGCAGGAAAACAAAGAAGTGCAAGCCACTGGTTCCAAATGTGTCAAGTTTAGGTGACCAGTCTGTGATATGGCTCAGTTTGCAAGTTTATCTAAAATATCTGTGGTCATAGATGCGGTCATATACTCTCCTTAAGTTGAAAGTATAATTTCAGGTCTAAATTCCATGCTCTAATCTGGACCACTGGTACTTCTTTTAATGGGTCATTTTTCTATTTTAAGTAAGCAGCAGGGAAGGCTATATAAGTCAACTATGTATGTATTTACATATATATGCTTCTGAGTGCTCAGAAGCCCAAAAGAAAGTCACCCCTTAAGAAGTAATGTGATTGGGTTAATTTCACCACTGGATCCTGATTTTCAAGGAATTGGATGTTGTTGTATAGGGTCCTGTGCCACCATGATTTTGTCTCCTTGACAAAGGTAGTGAGCTGCCTTCAGACATCTTAACTAAGTCTTTGTTTTCATCAGTGTCACTTTGGGCAACTGTGTAGAGGTGTCCGTATTTACTGCTGATACTGATTTTTTCTCCTGCTTCTCGTGCTTACCCCAGCCACCTGCTGCTTCACAGCAGTTTCCATGAGTTAGCTTTGTTCAGTGTGTCTTCTTGGAGAGGAAAAACGTCATTGCTTCTCACATTGAAATAACAAGATATCCCTAAGCAGAGAACACATGGCACAGGACTGCCTTAATGTGCGTAGACCAGTATGCACAACAATAATTTTCTTGCTTCCAGTCTTTTAATTTCTTGTACCTAATTCGATCACCAGCCAGTCAGTAAATAATGCAGAAAATTGTACACAATCCAAAAGCCTCTTGATACTGGGATTTTTTGATTCTTCAGCAGAGTTGTAACATAAGTGAGATACGGTCATCTGATTAAAATACATCCAGTCACATACATGGAAAAAAGCCCAATCTCACATGCATATTAGTGCCTCAAGAAGTCCAGTGAATGCAATTTTAATGAAAGATTTATTTGGTTTTCAGGAAGGGGGAAAAGATGATTTCATCAACATGAAATAATAGTTACTCTTTATTCAAAATGATGTTTAATCTTTAATATTTATTTTTACTTGAGCACATTGCTAATGACCACTCATTTCTTCATAAAAAATTACTCCACTACATCCTACAAAATCTGTATTTAAAAAGGCATTGATGAATTGAAGGGAGTTCAAGGAAGGGAATCAAAAATGATTAAGTGCTGCAAGTATTGACTTATGACTGAAGATTAAAATAATTGAATGTGTGTGTGTGGGATTGCTAAACATTTCTTACAACTTTGTTCTCAAAAAGGTTTTCAATTCAAAATTGAAAACTGAGAATATTCTCAGGAAGAATGATCTAATTTGTAAAGTAGATAAACTTTTCAACTTAAAGACTCCAAGTTTGTTGTATAGCTACCTATCTTGAAACATTTTTACTTTCTAGATTCATTGCTATCAATGAAGTATTTTCAGGATAAAAATCTACATAAATTTAGTAAGCATAAGAGAACTTAATATGTTAAAGGTAAGCTTTGAAGAAATTTACTGAATTCCCCAATTTTTGTGTGTGAAAATAAAGATTCAGTTAATCAGATTAAGACAGCAATTTGTACTGACAGATAGGTCATGTTTGGATGTTTGGTTCTGAATCTGTTACATTGTTGGTAAAAAAAACAAGGAAAGGAAAAAGAAGTCATATTATGCTGCTGTAACTCTTAACAGAAAAAAGCAGAAAACAACACGGCATCTGCAAACACAATCCTGTTTATTTTTTCCCTATTTTGCTCCTTCAGTTCTCTGTCATGAAGCCACTATCATGTGAGGAGCAAGAAGAAATCTCAGGAAAGAGATTTGTAGGTTTCAGCCCTGAGTAAGAGCCGTTTGACTGTTAATAACATTTCTGGAGATGCCTCTTAAGGTAGTAGTAAAGACACCCAAAATTACCTCAATTGCTCAAGTAGTCCTTCATCTCACTACATCCCAGGGTATGGAAAAGTTAAATAAGTAGAAGAGAAGATCTGTTATGGCCAAGATGTGTCTTGTAGTGAGATGGGACATCAGACACAGTTTGTTAGGACTGAACATTAAAATGATATCAATTATTAGAAAGAAATGGAGAGAGCAAAAGCAAAAAGCATCATATTGCTACTTTTCACATACTGCTCGCTCACATGCTGAGTTTCCCCAGTTTTGCTTACTAATCCTGACATAGGAGGTACTAGAACTAGGAAGACCCAGAGAAGTGTGCCCAAGATGTTCACAAGTGAATGTCAGGCTTTAGACAAGCGTAAATATAATAGATAAATCTTTCTTGCTTTTAAAAGAACAAAGAAAGAGAAGGATGTAGGAGTTTGTAAGTCATTAATTGCACAGAGCAACAAAACAAGTGACATGGACTCCCCCTTGAAATTGTTAGAGAATATGTCCAAAACCAGCAAAAGAACATACTTTTTCTCATAGTGCGTAATTCAGTTGTGGAACTTGTAGCCACGGGGGAGCTTGGAAGCAAAAAGTATAAATGAGTTCAAAATAGGACTAGATAATTTAAGGATTGGCTTAATGTTATTTCATAATAATTAAATTCAATGGTTTACATGTCACCTCAGGCTGAGGAAGTCCCTTGACTGCTGATTTCTGAATCCTGGGATGATGCATTGAGGGAAGGATCACTCTAACAGTGCCCTTAAACATTGCAAAATTCTGGCAAGAGCCATGGTTGAAGACTGTATGGCACGTTAAATAGGTCCCATGCCATACAATTAAACTTAGGCTCTTATCAAATAAAGATCCTAAATCCTTTTTCCTGACTCCCATCCACACATGGTTTATTCCTTACATGAACATCCAGAGGGGCCCAGGTTTGGTGTAACATCTTAGAGAGGGAATTTTGTATCACCAATAGTGATGTAAATATGTGTACATCTAATTTAGACTCCAAGCACCTCAGGGCAGGGTCTTATCATTCTAGGTCTCTGTAAAGCACCAAGTTCACCTATGATGATGTACAAATAATAAAAAATGTTGAACCACATCATTCAAAAGGGAAAGGTGTCAAAATGGATGTAAGAAAAGTACTTTTTAATTAATAAAGCACATCTCTTATTTGCATTCCTGGTAACTTTGTGGAAAAAAGATGCACACCCGAATAAACAGAAATATTTTGTTGGGGCTTGGGTTTGCTTTGGTTTTTTTGGATTTTTTAATTTGTGTGGATTTTAAGACAAAATAATTTATGTGTTTGGGAAAATTTCAGAGCCTGAGGCTTCTTACTGTAGGACTAAATTGTCCTATTTATCCATCAGATGTTATCATGGATAAAATAATAGAAAGTCAATACTGTAAACAACTGAAGCATGAGAACTAATTTTTTTGAACCGGCAGTTTTTTAGTGGAAGATAAATCTCTGGTACTTTGATGATCTTTAGTCAACAGAAAGAATATGTCAATGGGATAGGTGTGGATGTCTTGCTGGAAAAGGTGCATTTTCATTAGTGAGACCACAAAGATGCAGTGACTGATTCTCTGTAATGTCCTGGTGGACAGCAGACTGTGTGTTATGTCACCTCCCTAAGCCAGCTCATACATGGCTGGGAGTACTGGGTTCACTTGCTGTCAGCACAATAAAGACTGTCTTCCCCTGTCTGCACAAAAATGGAGTTGCTAATGCATATTAGTGCTCTAACAGTAAAACAAACACACCAACAAACAACATCCCCTCCCAAAAAAAACCCCACACCAAAACACCTAAGAACAAAACCACAGTTTCATATTTTTGTTGTAGCATTTAAATTTGCATTGTGCCACATTATTGTTCAAATTATTAACACTGCCCAAGATCAAGGCTAAGCATGTGTCATAATACATGGTGAAACATGAACTATAAAAGTTTATTGGGAACTGCTAAATTAATGTAAACCATTTTTACTAACTTAAAACTGATGAGTGGAATTATTTCTATGTGCAGACAGAAGAAGGGAGTTTGTATCAATGTTTATAGCACTACTTGGTTCCTTACAAAAACAGCTTCACACTTCTGATAGATATCAGAAATGGTTTCGTTGGCAAAAATGTAGGAAAGTGGTTGAGAAATGGTTGGAGAGCTGAAAAGTTTGTTTTACATCTGGAAACTTTAAAAGTTGAATAGTTCCTAGCTGTAAAAAGGGAAAATTTACCACAACCTACAATTGCCTAATGAGGAAAACTTTTGTGCTTACAGTAAATCAGTCTAAGAGACACACCTATAGCTTTGGATGATACATAGCTGAGGTTACATGGTGAAAAGATGCATTTAGTTAAAGGCCATGGAATTAACCATTGAATGATCAATAACCATCAAATGGTAAACTTCTCTGAAGTCTTTAAAAAAATACTTTGACGCCTAAAGGGTTATCTCATGCATCTGGATATTGGGCTGTTCAGGTGAGTAATAAAATGCCTGTTTTGTAGGTATTGGTAGTGCCTTTGTGCTCACAAGGGTTATTTAAGGCCTTTCAACTAAAGACATGCCAGAATATTTGCTGGGTCAATATTAAGAGCAGGATATTTCCTCCTCCCTGCCCCAGTTATCTTTTGTGAGTGTTTTGTAAGTTGAAGCCCCACCTCACACAGTACAAGTCTGATTAGCTTCTTCAATGCTCCCTCTTGTCTCTAGCAGAGCTGCATGTCTCTTGTTATTTATTTTATGCATTAAATGCTTACAGTGTGCTTGGGGCTGTACAAGACATAAATATAAAGGGAGTCCATGCCCTGTAGGACTTACTGTGTGGAAGGCAGAGGAGAGCAATAGTTTGGGTGCTGGTACTGGCTGTTGTTCAGAAATAATGCATTATTGTTTCAGGAATAGGTTGATGCTTGAGTCCAAGAGCATGGATCTGGGGAATGGGCTGGGATGAAGATGAGGTAACTGAGGCTTGAACAACATATGATGTGTTGGGAACAGGATGTAGAAAGTAAGGGAGCAGAAGTCAGAAGATTAAAGGGAGATAAAGTGTCACAGAGTGACAAGAATTAAGACGTGAATTGCCTCAAGGACACAGTTATACAGAACCTGAAAGTGAAGGAGTTGCTTAAGCTTGAAGCAAGCATGAGAGAACCACAGATTGCTAAATTCAGCACAGAGGAGAAGGCAAGAACAAGTGTCTCCTGGTAAAAGATTCCCAATCTTTAGTCTCTTCTGTAGAGGAAGTTGACTAAAAGATCTTAAATAGACTAATAGATCTTAAATCACTACATGTGAATGGCATCAAGAGATAGTTGAAGAGGGACTAGCCATCAAATATTTATATTTCTGATTTCCTTGATGACCTAGGATGTCTGACTGTTCCAAGTACTTCCTCTCTTCAGGATAATCATGTTTGTTCTATAGTAAATCTTTTCCCTTCCATTGATGAATTGTACATAATAAACACCACCATCAGTTTATTTAGTGGTCATTTCAGTCACTGAAAGTATTTTGTAAAATAGGCCACCCTGAATTCCCACATAATCTGAATCAGCAGCACTCTGACTGGTTGTTAATTGTTTCATCTCAACTTCAGGATTACAAGGAGGCCCTGAGCTCAAATTATGTTTAACAGCTTTTGACATTTTGGATGTAAAAGTCGTGAATGGCTGTAAATTGTTTTCTAAACGATTTGTGTGTCTGTACTTTGGGTAGAGAAGAAGAAATCTTTATTGTCATAAAATAGCCCAGGTGTGCAGAAAGCCCCAGTGACAGGTGTGACAACCTTGCTATGGATTTCACACACATCATGAAACAACATACCAAAGAAAGGGATTGAAAAAGAGTTCTGCTACTTAAAGTAATAACATTATTTATAGGAAAGTAGCTTGTAGTATTTGTAGCCATTGAGAAAATACAAACTTATTTCTTCTTGACCTAAGTCCAACACGCCGCTCAAACCCCAATTTGTTTTATATATTTTCATACTGTTAAAGGAGAAACTCATTCCTCACATAAAGTGCTTCAAAACTCACATAACTTTTTAATCATCATAGTCACTTGATACCATTATCTAGTAATCACTTTATCAAACTCTGATGATCACCCACAAGCAGCTTTGAGCAGGATTGTTGAGAAGAGTATGGGCTGATGAAGACAGAACTGTTTGATATTACTCACTGGCTTGTGGGCAGTAAATGCCACTGCTTTTCACATTTGAAACATAAAAGATATATTCACTTCAGTATAACACTGTGCTACATCTTCTGAAAAAGGAAACTTTCTTGCAGTCCATAACTCCTCTTGTTCTCTGAAATAAAAAGTAAAGATATTTTGCACTTATTTCAGTGATGTGATGGCCTCTCCGTAGTTTTAATTGGACCTTGCATTGTATCACAAACCTGTCACATTGGGAAGAAGCAGTACATTTTCTATTAGGAATCAGTGGCTTTCACTATCATGCGAAAATGTCACCTTATTTCACATGAACATAAGCTCTGTGAGTAAATTTGGATATAAACTAACATATTCAGCACAAATATAAGTACAGAAATAGAGTAGGAGTGTGATACAATAGGATTTAATCCCAAAAGTCTTCCTAAATAAATGCAAATTAGTTCACTGAAGTTAGAAGCTTATCTATATTTTTACAAGTGTCCTGAAAATGACAAGCAGGGATTTCACTTAGCTAATGTGTTTAATGCTGCCAGACCAGACATTCAGGGCTCTTAGAAGTTAGGAACAAATTTCCAGTATAGGTGCGAACTGTATGCACCTGGAAAGCTTCCATTAGGAGCCCTTTCAGGGAAGCATGTGCGCAGTAACTGAATGCAGCAATATATTGTTTACTGAGGGCATGAAGGTTTTGAAGAACTTCAGTCTCAGAGTGTTCTTTGGTGTGGCCTGACAGCAAATGCTTGTGACCCTGGGAGCTAACCAGTCACCAGGTCAATGTGGAGCCCTTGGAGTGCTTCATAACAAAGGATATCAATGCTTCCCCAATGGTCCTGCAAGATGGGCCAAGGTCCATGTGCCATCTGCTGCCCTTGCAAGCTCCTTCCTCACAAAAGCTTGGATTTTCATCACAGAGGTTTGGATTTTTCTTGTCCTGGTCCCATGGTGTAACAGTGTGGGAACTGCAGTGACATTGCTCACAGTACAGGGGAACTGAGCACGGGGAACAAGTATGGGGAAACTGCACCAACCATCTGACCTAATGGAAACTGGATCCACTAAAACCGTGTGTCTTACAGGAAGGCAAATTAGTTTTGATATTCAAAATATTCTTGCACCCTTAAAATAATTCCACACCAGTGGAAGAGAAGCCTGCTGGTTGCAGTAAGGGCCCAAATGGACAGGACAGAAATTGTGTAATCTCCAGTGTTGCCAGTACAGCACAGTAATTACAACAAATTCAACAAGCAGAAAAAAATATCATAAATTGTTAATGATAATTGTTAATTAACTGTTCAGACATCTGTTTGACCTTTTGAAGAATTTCCATTTCATGTCAGTATGTGAAAATATTGATTGTGATCAAACTCCTGATATAAATGTTAGATACGGTGACATATTTTACAAAAATAAAAAAGGTAAATACAGAAAGTGCAAGTGATGTCCTTCTTGTATTTTGCAACTTCTTGCTTGTGTCTTTCTTGTAGATTCTTTCCTGTCTTGGAGAATCAAATAGCTTTCTGGAAGGGTTTTTTTTGTGCATTATAAGCTGCAGTGAATAACATATACTTAACAAAATTACACACTGCATTTGCTGTGAGCAGCACCCCAGTTCCTTTTCACTCCTGACAAGAACACCATCACCAAGAAAATCACCGACCTCCATTTCCACCTCACTTTTATTTGGCAGCAAACAGTCGAGTTTGTCATTGGCTTCCTCTAGTATTGTTCAGCTCATGCGGTATGAGATCACATTAAAGAAGATTGTTGCAATTTGTCTCATCTTGTGAAAGCACATGCTGTCCCTATGCACTCAAGCCATACTTTAAGTATGAGTGATTGAGTGGACCTAAGGAATGCTGAGTAAATATGTTGCTGCAATTAGGGCTTGAGGAAAAAAAGAAAAAGTATCCAGTATTTTCTACTCCTTTACCATTTGTGTATAAAAGGTACACACCATCTTTCCCCTACACTCACAATATTTACCAGATAAAATAGCCTGGAAAATTTTATCATCTTGAGAGCTGTTTCCTGTACTGTTTTCCTGGAGAGCAACTGCTGCCTGTAAAACAAAAGAGAATCTGGCCTTGTTAATATTAAGACTGTCATTGCTAAAGTAAACTAGTAAAACTCATTTTTCTTTGTGTTTTGTGCACAACACAGGGAGGTCTGAAACACATTATTCTAGAAAAAAGTGCTGCAAGATAGGAATCTCTTTCCCATGGCATGCAGTGGTTTGATTTACCATTTAAATAACATCTTTCACCCAAGATCCTGCAAGTTTTTAAAGCTATTAATTTAGCCTCACAACAGCCTATAAAGAAGTTACAAATGAACAGTAGATAACAGTAGATGTAATAGTGGATAACTTAATAATAGGTTTATCTTACTTCTGTGGTCACAGAGACCAACACAAAGCCCTCTTTTATGTTCTGTATGAATATTAGTTTGTGATGCTTGTGGTTTTCAAATGGAAAACTTAGAGACCTTGGGTTTCATGTTCAGAGAAAGTGAACATCTAAAATTGCTCCTCATTGCAGCTAAAATTCCGAGTGCTTAGAGAAAAAGTCAAGTCTGTGTAGACTCAAATTATTTTCCCATAAACAGGGACTCTGTGGTCAATGAGCTACTTCAGAAAACATTACCTGAGGTGATTTGTCTTATGTTGCACAGTTTGTGTCTTGCCACATAGATAGGATAGACCCAAGCCCTCTGTCTTTGCTTCAGAATGACCAGATATGAGATAGTCCAAGTGTGGAAGCAGAATGCATAAAGTTAATGGCCTGCAGAGGATTGGTTGAATTTCCAGTCTTTGCTGGAAATGTAATAAACGGCACTCTTTCCTCTTACATGGCTTCAAAGGTGACTCCAGGCTGTATATTTTTGACCAGACTCTGTATTTTGTTTTAAATGCCATTATTATAACTGTTTGTATGCAGAAGACAGACATTAAAGTCATGCTATTTAAGCATCAGTAACATCATTATCTTACTGATGTTTTAATTGCTGAACAGCAATTGAAGAATGCAGTCCATGTCTAGCTGCTGCAGTATTTTAGGAATAGCTTCTCACAACTATGTTGCACTTGACAATGAGAAGTACAGCCAGTGTGCTGGCTGCATTGAGATTTTAATGGAGAAAACATTGCTCTTTACATTCACCCAAGCCATGAAGCCAACAGCAGCTTTGTTGACTGAATTCAGGATCAAGTCCTAATACCTTACAAATATGTATGTTACTCCATATTGAAATCTACTTTAGATTTGTTTCCAGGGCACCAGCAGGCCAAAAAATATTTTTAAAATGCCAAGCCTAGGTTGGTGATTAATGATGAATTTCTTTTATTTTGCAGTGTCTCTTATTTAACTGGATGCCTCTGGAGACATGCTTTAAACAGCAAGGCACTATCTTAGGCTAGGATGGTAGATTTTCATCTCACGTTGACTCCATTAAAGTAAGCTTCTATAAACAGACATCAATTACAACCAGTTTAAAGGGTTTTAAAATGTAATCCAGCAGTGCTGCTTAACTAAATGAATCCTGAGAACTGATCTCCAGTGAATTAATAGAGTAGTGTGTGGAGAGCTCACTATGAATCTGAGTTAATGACTGGAGAAGATCAAATTAATTACAACTGTCTCTGAGGACATGCAGGGAAGAAGTCCCTCACATCAGCTAAGGTTTGATTAACTCTTCAGGAACCAAATAAAGATTTTCTACAAGTTATTTTTTAAGTAATTGCTAGCAAGACAATGAAGTCAGCTTGGCATTTCTCAGGTGGCATGCAACTACTGTAAGAAGTGACAGCGCTGAATTTTCCTGCAAATTCCAATTTTATTTTTCCAAGTCTCTGTTTAATTGAGGATCTTTTAATATAAGGTGAATGCTAATATCATACTAAGATGATATCAAAGTTATTACATAGCCTTTTCTCTGCATGTTAATATAGAAAGCATTGGGATGATAGGTTCACATTTTGGATAAACATCCAAGACTATGCCACTTAATTTCCCTCTGATTTTTTGCACTTATTATTATTTTTACTAGTAGTAGTAGTAGTAGTAGTAGTAGTAGTAGTAGTAGTAGTAGTGGTACTACTACTACTACTACTACTACTATTCTCTACACAATTTTATTTGATCTTATAGTGTCAAAGAAGGTGTGATTAGTGAATTAAATAATAAGCAAAATAAGAATAAACCTACTGGTTTAATGTGAGGCTATCCTGATACAGTTATGAGGCCAGGAAGGCATGCTGTACTGAAGTTACAAAAATAAAAGAATGCAAGTCATAACTGAAGAAGTGTTTATGGCCATTGATCTAAACTTCCATCTTCTCAGAACAGAGTCCTTTCACTTCTTATCCCCACACCTGGTACAACAAACATTTCACTTTGTAGAACTGTAAGGTCAGCATTCTTTGTGAAGGGCAGACCAATCCAAAGTGTCACCAGAGTTGGCCAGGACACTGGAATCACAGAATCACTGAATGAGTGAGGTTGGAAGGCATCACAGTTGGTCATCTGATCCAGCCTGTCTACTCAAGCAGGGTCATTCTAGAGCATATTGCACAGAATGACCAGCATATTGCATCCAGACAGTTCTTGAGTATGTGCAGTGAGGGAGATTGCACACCCTCTCTGGGCAATCTGATCTACTGCTCAGTCACCTGCACAGAGAAGAACTTCTTCCTCATAGTCAGGTGGAATATGTGTACATCATTCTCTGCCCATTGCCTCTTGTCCTGCTGCCTGGCACCACTAAGAGCCTGGAAACATCCTCTTGGCACCCTCCTTTCAGATACTTATAGACACTGATGAGGTCCCCTCTCAGGTGACTTTTTTCAAGACTGAGTAGGCTCAGCTCCCTCAGCCTGTCCTTGTAAGAGAGATGCTCCAGTCCCTCAAACATCTGGCTTGTCCTCCGTTGAATCCAACCCTGTGGCACATTTCTCTTAGGTTTCTCTGCAGAGACTGAGTATACATATACAACTGGAAAGAAACTTTTTTTTAGAAATGCACACATTTGTACCAGACAGCATAGAGACATGCCTCCAGCCTATGAACCACATAAGCCGACTGTAAAGGCAACTCCCTGCTGCAGAATTGAATTTATTCTCTCTCCATGCTTTTACATTACTCAAAGCTTTAAAGAGCATGCTCCTTGTTTTTATAGTCTGTGATGTGGAATCCTCAGAGTCCTTCCACCTCAGGGAAAACCTCAGGATATTGCCTAGGAAAGACTTACCATAGAGTTTTCCCCACCTAGGCTGAAGGAGAAGACTTCCCCAGACTTGCACAACACCATAAACCACTCCTGTTCCCATATGTTCCAAATTCTAGTGGTTTCTCATTTCCCGGTTTCCTCATTGGTTGTGGTATCCCTGGTGGCCAGCCCCGTCTTCCCTCTAGGCCAATGGCCTTTGTCCTGCCCTTTGTACCGCCCCCGGTCCATCCCATACTTTACTTTGTGCAGGGCATATGGTCTTGTATTTTGTTCCTGATTTCTGTTTGGCCTGCTGGAATCAACCTTTGCTGGAACAGAATCATACAAAAGGCCCTTCTGCCCCTCTTTGCTGGGCTAGCCATGTGAGTGCGGTATGTGGACTTGACTGCTTTGCCTGAATGCTTACCCAAGCAGCTTTTCCACAGCAGATGTTTATTGGGAATAGCTATAGGTAGCAGCGTTCACCATCTAAACCCGCACTGCTACAGTGTGAGTATTTGGTTCTTGGTTTTTTTCCCCACAAAACTCCAACAATAAAATCCTGCAGTGCTTTCACCTTTACAGTACGTTAATGGGGGTGCTGTAAAGCAGGAGAGCAAGGAAGACTAAAGAACACATAATTATCATGAGCCTACAGAGAAGAAGATATCTTCACTAAGAAGGGAAGGTGCTAAATAGCTCCTAAAATGTTAAGCAGCATTTAGAGTAGGAATAAGCAATGCAAGCAATCCTTTCTTCCTCTAGCCAATAACTGCCTCTGTCCAATAACTGAAACTCCAGAAGGAGTTCAGAGAGAAAGAAGTGATGTGCTAGGTTTCAGCAATTTTCAAAGCACTTTATAAGCATGGCAAATTAGGCGTATGATAACATGATGGTTACTCTGAAATCACTGCAAAAACCTCTTTCCTATGAAGTGAATACAGTGATTCAGCAATGAGAACTGCAAAACAGCCTCTACACCCTGATTTTCACAGACTGACATAAATATTCTTCCCATTGTATTCAACTTCTTCCACAAAACCTATGCAGCAAAGAGAAAATCCCTAATGTTAGGGTTTGGGGATATTTTTTTTTCTACTCTAAAGTGTTGCTTGTAATGCATTTTGTCATTGTATGTGTATAACTTATACTTTCTTATCCACAAAATATATTTACACTCTGGTTTGTTTTATCATTTCAGCTGTTTTGGGCTGTAGAGCCTTTTTTTTTTTTTTTTTTTTTTTTTGTCCAAAGTATTATTTCTTATCTAGCAGACTCTGGAGTTAAGGTGGCTTATTTCTTCCAGGTAGGTGTAAAATCATGCACTTGAACCACTGTTTTTCAGCGATATTTTGGGAGATGTTGCAGTGGCCTTTATTACTTAAAATCTTCTTTATTTCCTGTCTGTATATTTATAGAATTTGGCTTCCCATGCCTACTTCAAGGTATTTTTTAGTGAAGTACAATGACCTCACTCACTGTTTGCTTGGCTTTGTTTCAAATTAAAGTCAAAGTGTGCTTTCTCTAACAATTTTAAAAGGTCTTTCTCACATTTCTTCAAATTTTCAAGAACTTTTTAAAAACTTCTTTTTTTTGGTCACTGGAACTTAATACAGTGCTCCAATCCCTGTCTCATCAGTGACTTCAACACAATAATAATGTTACTTTTTTCCTCTTGTGCATGATATTTCTGCTTCCAGCAGTACTTTGGGAAACAGCTGTGCTCTGGTGTTACAAAGCAGAGCGATGCAGACTCTGCAGACAGGTACAAAGGAGAAGTCCTTTATTGCAAAAAACAGGCCTTTTGAAGCAGTTAGGCTTTTATCAGTTTCACACTTTTAAAATACGACAAACATAACTCAACCAACCATCATACAACACAATCTGAACATGTGATCATTATGTAACTTGGTGTTCCTACCAAGTTAGGTAGAGTCATTTGGTGGAGTCATTCCTGCAGTCCTTTTCTACTTAGCCAAAGTAACAGAAGTGAGCCATGATTTTACAAGGGTAACAAGGCCTTCATTTTATAAAGTTGTACCTCTCTGCAACACTATGGAACCTCTGTGATGCAGCAAAATAACCAGCTTTAGCCTGCAAGAGGCAGTTGTTCTTTTGGAGTACGGCCTCTTGTTCATTGGTATGTTAATATATATTTTGTGCAATGTTAAAATGGTTTTAGACCCAGCTTATTTGGTGAGTCAGGGCATCTTTTGTTACTGCCCAGTATTTGCCATTATGGTGTTGTGCTTATATATTTTCTTGTTAGATAGCAATATGAATTATGAGAGAAAATGGGCATTGTAGTGGTCATGTTCTTCTGTGTCTGTTTTGTTCCAGGCAGAGACTGTTAAAAATACTCCTTTCAGAGAATTATGCCTAAGTGTCAAACTGTCAGTTAGCTAGTTCTTAAGCCATTTGACATATACTATATTGTTTTGGTATATGCTGGATTTTCTAAAAGAAATTTGAGGAGTTCATGTCATCACAATTTCTTGGTACAACAGACTGGAAGCTCTCTTGAAGACTGTAGTCAGACATGAAGACTAGTCAGACTTGTCCATTTAAGCCTGTTTTTCATAAAGCCACATTGATTGGTGCTATTAAGAGAATCCATTGCCTTGTTTTTCATTACTTGAAATACTTTTTCATTACTTCAGACCTGAAGTCTGTTTAGCATCTTACAGAAATATTCTTAATTATGCCTTTTTGCTAACAAATTATGATTTCTCTTATATTTTTCCTCATGTTTTTCTCTCTTAGATTCAGGTTTTGTTCTTATTTCAGCTTTTGTAATTTCTCTTTTGAATCCTCAGATGTAGATATTAGTATGAGTTCAGTTCTTTCTACAACATCAGGAACCTGGTGAACCTAATCTGGTCATGATCTCTGGTTCCTCATCAGTTCCTAGCATGATGTTCAGGTGTTAATTAATCTTCACCAGTTATTAGGAGGTTCAAATTAGGGTTGGTGCTTTTTATATACAATATATTTTTAATTTTAAGGAACTGTAGTCATGTTTAGAAACTCTGATTGATTGATTGTGATTGTTTTGTTGTGCATTGTGGTTTTTTTCCACTACTTAACTATAAAAATTTATCTCATAATTTGTCACCTCTTCCATCTGTCTCCTCCCCCACTTAATATATTAAATGCAAATACATCTGACAAAAGTATTCTGCCCTGACTGGTTAGTTTTTAATAGACTCCTACCAAGGCTTTTATAATGAGCAAATAATCCACATTTTACAGAAATTAAAGATACAAGGAAATTGCCACTGAATTGACAATTTTCTGAAGCACTTTACCATTTATGTTGCATCTCTGATGTAATTCAGCACTTCCGGATGTCTGACTGGGATTTAGCTTCCAGTATCCCTTGACAATGGATTAAGTTATGTGTTTCTTTAATAACAGCACAGCTGTAATGAAGACTACTACTGTTTAAATATTAACTTCCACAGTGAATTTTTCCCAAGTCCAAGTACATTGCTTACCTTTTGCTTGTCATTATTAGTTGTGTTACACTGCATTGTTATGTAAAACACTTTGCAACCTTTACACTGCACCAAAGAGCAGGGATTGAGATTCCATGAACTGAAAGGAAGAAGGATCCTAACTGTTTTGAAACCATAGCAACTTTAGCAGCCTCAGAAAAAACCCCACAGATGCATACAGTACAATTCAAATGGCAGTTGCAGTAAGTGGTTGACCTTTGCAGAGAATTAAAGGAAGGATCCTGCATGAGATATGGACCATCTGAATGAGGAGTATTTAGGAGTTCCAGATAGAGAGCAGGAATTTTAGCGGACATGACTGGGTAACTGGTCCAATACCAGGGTAGGTTACCAGAAGGTGAGAAGCCAGAACTAGGATTGGAAAAGGGCTAAAATATCCTCTATTCAACTCTTGCCATTTTTAGATGGCAAGAGTTGAATAGAGGATATTTGAGAAAATTAATTCATTTTAATATTATAGTAAAGAACAATGAGATTTGGAAAGTAATGAGAGACGTGCTTGGTGTAGAAGTAGACAGAGATTATTCATGTGAGGGGAGAGTAATAATTGCAGATTTTAGAGCATCCTTTTGCAATGCAGGGAAAAGAAAGAGGCTGAAGCAGTCCCACAAATAGCTATCGATAGTCATAAAGGCAGAGATGAGAAAGGTGGTTTGCCTAGTGAAGAAAAAAGCAAATTATGAAGGTTAGTCATAAAAAAAGTCTTCTTGGCAGAGCAAAATATCAATTAGAGATTACTTTGGAGGCCTGAGGAGAGGGGGATTGAGGTAATATTGTCATTCTTGACAGAAGGAGAGGAGAATTAGGGAAGAGACTAAAGTAATTTTTACAATGTAAATTCTTCATGGCAGAAATCTGTCTTTTTTATTTTTCTGCAAAACATCATGCATGTTTGTGACTCTGAATCAATCATGTTCTGTGGACAATAAGCCTTTACTTGCAAATATAGTCCAAAAAGTAGGGAAGATGAAACAGATTGAATGGGACAGTGGGGTAGGAAGATCTTCTTTGGGACTATAGCTGAGGGTGTAACAGCAAATGCAAATAACCTGAAAGGGCTTGGTGAAAAAACCAAAACCAAAACCAAACCAAACCAAACCAAACCAAACAAACAAAAAAAAAAAAAAAAAAAAAAAAAAAAAAACCAAAACAAACTGTTAGGAGAAGAAAGAAAAACAGTAAGAATGTATGGAAAGCATCAAGTAATTGAGGTGATATTTCTGTGCCACAAATTCAAGAATGCAGTATTTTCATACTGGACAATTAACATAGGTCTCCAACCATATCTCTGACTTCTGTCTAGGAAGGAGACTGGAAACAGAAAGTGATGGTAAGGCAAAGAAGGTTGCATGGAAAAATAGAAAATTAGCAGCTATATCAAATAGGTGTAGTAGATCAAGATCTCTGAGTTTTTGCTTTAATACAAGTCTGAGCCACAATACAGCAGCCATCAGGCATCCAGCATCTGTTACCACACAAAAATATGATTGATGTAGCAAGTGCCACCACAAGTCATTACTTCATTACTAGGTTGGCTTGTAACAAAAGACCAAATAGTTTCGGACTTTGAAGGGTCAGTTCCAATGTGCTATGCAAAACAACATGCCATGTTCCACCTGCCAAGCACCTAATGTGTCCCAGTGTGGTGGATCATTTGTGTTAGTCTGTACAGACAGGTCAGAGGGAATGCACCCGCCTGGACTGAAGAGCTAGGATCATTTGCTTTGTGTTCAGCGGGTGCCATGAATATTTTCCTATATCCAGGGAATGATTTCGTAGCCATGAAATTATATGAAAAGCAACAGTTCTTAATATTCTGCCAGCAAAGTGAATACTACAGGTGCAGCTCCATAGGTGACTCTGAATTATCACAGTTGGATGATCACTGCACTCTTTTCATGTCGAGAACCATTCCTCAATATAATATCTGTGTTCTCATCGAGAACAATACTGCACTGGGAAGTATTCACATGGGGAATAATTTTCCCATGGGATAATTTTCAGTTGATACTGGAAGGAAAGTGTCAACTGCATATTACTGGGCTTTTCTTTGAATTTAACTATCCTCCAATATGCTAGAAATGTACTGTTGTTACTTTTAAGCTGAAAAAGGATAACTAAGCTGATTGCTTTTTAACCTGTAGTTGTCCTGTACCAGAAAAGGGAGTCACAAAGCCTTTTAATTGCTATGTAGCTGACCAAGTCAATGTACCAAAACTATGCCTACATATTATCTCTCTAATTCCTATTGTTTGAATTGTCAGAACCATAGGGTGTATTTTGGGACAAAAGAGAAAGAAGTTACAGATGCCCATCTGGGACAGCTTCCTTGGTGTCCTTTTTATATCAGCAACCAGGAACTGATGAGGCAGGGACCAGGCCTACCATAATTCTCATTAAGAACACACCAAAGAGTGTTAGGCATACTAAAGTAATATAAGTGGCAAAGTAAAGCGGTATACTAAAGTAATTTCAGTCACATGCAAAAAGGCAACTTCCAAAAGTTCAGTTGGGCAGACTGCTGTGGCAGTTAAGCAACTTTCCACCTGAAAAGCGAATCATTTTGTGAATATAAGGATACAGAAATTGCCATATTGCATTGGTTCAGGAATCCATCTACTGTAATGTCCAGTCTCCAGCATTGTCCTCCCTCAGAAAATGATGTCTGACAGTAATCTCACTGATAAATTTTTCATGCAAGAACTGGCTGCCGGATAAGGCTCTAAACACAGAATGTACAAATGCATGAAGCTGTGTAAATGGATGTAATAGAGAAAAATAGTGGAGTTGCTCAACGATGTCTTGTTGTCATAAGTGGACAAGCTTTACTTCAAGATGTATCTTTATTAGTGAATACTTTATGCTTCTGACATACAACAACAGCCAAGAACCTTCAATGACGGAGGAACGCTGCAGAGGCAAAATCAGGAATAGGTTTCATAGCAAAGCCAGTTGCACAGTTGAGGGTGTAGAGAAGAGACCAGGAAGGAAAAATCACAGTAACCAGTAAGTGCTGTAAACAGAAAGAGCATGAGCAAGTCAGAAACAAAAATCTGAGATAGACAAGTCTGTTGCTCCAATATGCAGACAGCAATATCAGATCCTGCAGATAGCCCCTGGGCTACTGTTTAAGTAGAAGCATCAGTTGCACTGCAATAATTTGCAACATCTTTTTAAATTGTTTTGTTGGCTGTAACTCTCTCCCCAGCTGCCACAGGAGTGGGCAGTTCTTTTCATTGAGTTTAGATAAGTCAGCTTTCCATTTAAAGCAGTGGCTATACCAAAAAGAACAAAATATTAAAAAGCAAGACAAAGCAATTGTTTTATGAATGTTTGATGCCTGCCATTCAGTCTAGAGTAGCAGCAGCAGGCTAAATGAGTTCATGTTTTGGATAATACATGAGATGCGCAATACTGTAACATAAGAAGGCTAGAAAACTCATCAAAACCAAGTATCTTGTAGCCTCCTAGAATAATTAACACTCCACTTTGTCCTTATCATAGACAAACCATTGATAATTCTTCTTTTAAATTATGAAAGCATTTTATTTCACTGTCTCTTGCTATGGCCTGTCTAGTATTATTCTGATAGCTGCCTTGCATATATAGATATCATTCTGATCAACAGGCACATGCTGCACAAAAATCTGTGTGCCACCAACAATATCTAGTTGGAGAACACCCTTAATTAGAAGTTTTATATTGAATAAGGTCAGTTCTGAGAAGAACAAACCAAACCTAAACAATATTAAAATTTTTGTAAGCTGCTGCATTAAAACTTGCTCTTTTTTGCTAATGTTTAATCAAGTGTTTTTATTCTTACTGACTATGCTAAGGAGTTTATATTTACATCATTGTGAAAATTATATTAACAGATATATTTCAGAGGTTTGTATTCAGAGTACACTCAAAGCAAGTAATTGTTGCAAGAGATTATTTTTTTTATTCCTTGCCCCATCCCTGCCCAGAGCTATATAACTGAGCACTTCACCAGAGGATAAAATTTGTTGTAGTTAAATACAGGATAATAAGATATAAAACCCTAAACTATATACAAAGGATAAAACATTCTAAATTAAATGTAACATGAAAAAGTTTAGAAAACACTCCAGGTAAATTAAATAATATGTACTTAAAGCACAGTACAGGAAAAAAATAGGAATAAAAGAAGGACCATTTAACCAAATGAAAAGGAATTTTTATTTACCATGTTGAGAATGAAGTTTGGCTGCAGTAGAAAGAGCATTTTTTTTATTCATAATTGAAGTCTTAAGGGATCCATCCAGAATGTTGCTTAACATCCATAATTTAGAAGTAGGCTGCTCAGTGGGGATGTGGGGGGTTTGTATGTTCTTACATCCAGGGCATCTGGTTAATAATTTTACCAATAATCTTAGTAAATTAGAGACAGAGTAGCCAAATTTGTACTTGGCAATGTGGATTGAGTAACTGATGTCCTGAGAAATCACAGGTCTTATTTCTGGAGGCATTAAATATTGGGCTGGAATCAAGAACTGTCTTTTTTCCCCCCAACATTATAAACTTCCATCTGAAGTTAGAAATATCCTCACCTGAACTTGGCTTTATGTAAGTGTCCATGCACATTTAGCTGGTTTTCTAACTATCTTCAATGAGTCTCTATCAGTGGGTGTTTCAAGTTGGATTTGTTTGGGATTTTTAAAGCAAGGCATTTACAAAGGAAAGCACTCAGCCATAAACGTCTAAATGCTGTTTAAATACTTGTTGACTGTTGCAGAGGCAGTGCCCAGGCAAAATTAAGTTCACCTCATTTTTGTTGAATTGGAAGCAAGTAGTCTTTAATTTAGTAGTATCAGAGAGGATACTCGTTAGGCAGGGATACTGTGGTCAGCTTCTTTGGGCTTGCCTTGATCATGAATACTGGTTTTGAAATAAGGTATCAGCAAACCTGTGGTGTGATTTTTTTAATCCACTTTCTGTAATGGTCTGGGTAAACTGAGGCAATTCTTCCTCTCAAAGGTAAACATAAATCTCATTAATTAGCTGGTGAGAAAAGAATTCTTTTCTAATGTCTCAATAAGTGGCATCTCACTGCAGAATGTTCTAAGTGTTCAAAGCTGAATGCTTTCACTCCCATTTACTGTATTTCTTAAGCCAGTAAGGGGGCAAGGCTCTGTTTCAGTGAGTGAACTTTGTACTTTAGATAGTTGCAGACCTTGCTGGTGCTGTGAACCTGCCAGGAGGGACAAGTAGCAGTAGGAGTGACTGACTGATGGATATTTGAGATTTCAGTACTCTGTTAGGTGACATCATGGGAGGACTCAGGCCTGAGAACCATTAAACAGCAAGAGCAGTGTGGTGGGCCTGATCCTACAAGAAGTAGCTTACTGCAGCTGGGGGGAGAGCAGATCTGAAGGGGAGAAGAGAACATGAGGGTGTACAGATCCTGAGGAAGTTTAGTTACAGTGACAATGTAGCTGACTGGCAGGTTTTAGGTTGTTGAATCCTGTCCCCAAAAGTATTTGGAAAGCGTCTCACTTTCTGCACACTACTGAGTTTAGGTAATTCATAGCAACTCCTATGTCAAAGATGAGTAGTTGATTTTTTTCTCTAGGGGAGAGATCTAAGGGTAACAGCAGGCAATTTTGTAATCAATGACTGTATGTTAAGAGTGGTATTTGGTGAATTCTGAAATGGAATTCTGTAAATTAAAAAAAAAAAAAAAGTCTTGAAAATCTCAGTTAGCACATCAGTTCAAAATGAAATTGTTTTTTGGAGATATTGGCCATACAACTTAATGGGAGAAACTATTCTGCTAGTACGTAAGTGAGCTGCTGAACTTGCAAACATTTTTTTCCTATGAATGGGCTACAGGAGATTTTTACTGACAGGTTATTATGACTACTTTAATGCACGTATGACCCATTGTCTAAGGGACAGTTAAAATTTTGAACTGTTCATAAATTTATTGACATTTTTGGCAACACTGTCACAGGAATAAACATTTAATTTGATCCTCATTTCTTAAAATAGCAGTATTGCTACTACCACAAAAATGCAAAGCTTCCTGTTGAAGAAATCTATTTCAGGTCTCTGCATATTGGTCCTTCAGCCTTGCTTATGTGCATTTGTGACAAATGAAAGTAGTCATATTAATTCTCCATTTAGTGTGAAAATGAAAGCAACAAATTCATACAATGAATTTGTGATTAAAGCTCTTTCTGATTAAAGTTCTTATAAAGGCCTACATCCCAATTCTAAGAAATCATATCTGTCCATGATCTTTTTTTAAATGACTTTTTAATGTAGTTGTCTGCCCCAGCTATTCATGATACATGTGAGGCATAAAGAATAATCTTGTAACGGGGAACCTTATAAGTTCTTACAGTCCTTACTCAGGCAAATTTCCCTTAGTGAATAGGAATTATGCTCAAGTGATATTTGCATCATCTGGCTCACAGTTTGAGTATGTAGAGACCTTTCAATTCAGTGATAAAAATGATGTTAGAATGTAATGAAGCAATATTCACAGTCTTCTGCCCTGTTGTTCACTTCCTCCCATTCTGCTTGTTCTCTCACACATAGGTAGTAGTCATGTAATGAGAGAAAAAAATCTTACGGCCAGCAATAAGTTGTAGTGGGATCCCTTGTGATCTTTTAATTTTTATAGACTGATTTTTTTCTCTGAAGCAGGTGGAAGAACTCTGAGTTCATCAGCTGTTGGTTATATGTACAGAGTTTTTTCCGAAGTAAATTTTAGAATGAATCTGGTAAACACCTCATTTTCAGGCACAATATTGTTATCAAGGTTCATTTTGTTGGGTTTGCCTAACTCTGGCCTCTTCTGATGCTGTCCTAGGGTGACTTTGTGATGCTTGTATCCCCAGTTGCCTGTTCTGTTTATGCTGGACAATAAGTTCTGCACCCTTAAGACTT